>NC_080196.1:45207500-45832500 GCF_030028045.1 Hippopotamus amphibius kiboko | reverse complement strand
ATAAGGAAAGTTTGAAATCTGTGACCTCAGCTTCTACCTTAAGAAACTAAAAAAGAAGAGCAAGGCAAACCCACATTAAGTAAAAATAGGGAAATAATAAATGTCAGAGCAGATATCAATGAAATAGAAAAGTATAAAACAATAAAGAAAAATGAATGAAAACCAAAACTGGTTCTTTGAGAAGTTTAATAAAATTGATAAAATTTTAGCTAGGCTGATCAAGAAAAAAAGAAAGGAGACACATATGGCCAATGTTAAGAATAAGACAAGTGACATCACTATAGATGCTACAGACTACATATATCACAAGGATAATGAAGAGATATTATGACCAATTTTATGCCAATAATTTCAAGACCTTGGATGAAATGAACAGGTTCTCTGAAATGTACTACTAAAGGTCACTCAAGAAGAAATGGATACCCTGAATAGCCTTATATCTTCTAAAGTATTGAATTTACAGTTAAAACCTACTTACATTGAAAACTTCAGGTCTAGGTGGTTTCACAAATAAATTATAGAAAACTTTTAAGGAAGAAATAATACCTAATTTTACCCAAATTTTTTGAGAATGCAGAAGAGGGTTAATACATCCCAATTCATCCATTTATCCAACTTATCCAGAATCACCCTGATACCAAAATCAGATGAAGATATTACAAGAAAAGAAAACTACAAACTAGTATTTCTTATAGACATGGAAGTAAAACTTATGTACAAAATTTTAGCAAATTAAATGCAATAACTTATAAAAAGGATAATGTGTCAAGACTATGTGGTTCAACATTAGAAAACCTATCAATGTAATTCACCAAACTGATAAACTAAAAAAGGAAAACCATATTATCATCTCAGATGCAGAAAAAAGTTTTTGAAAACATACAGCATCCATTCCTGATAAAATATTTTGAAAAATAGGAATAGAATGAATTCTTTTGAATCTGATAAGGTGCATCTATAAAAGCAGTTAACATACTATTAAGTAGAGAAAGGTTGAATAATTTACCCCTAGATCAGTCATAACCAAGCGTGTTCACTTTCACTACCTTATTCAAAATTGGACTGTTCTTGCATTGTAAGTCGTCTAGATTGGAACCACAAGTCTGTTCTCTATGTCTGTGAGTCTGTTTTTCTTTTGTGGATAATTCACTTGGCACACATAAAAAATTCTTTAAATATTTTATTAAATATTTTTAAGGTAGTCCTTAAAATTAAAGAAACTTGTAATGGCAGCAGATACACATTCTTTAGTCATGGTAGTGATGGATAACAGCTCTCATTGTTGAGCCTGTACTATGTGCCTGATGCTGTTATGAGCAATTTGTAGATAGATGTTGCTTTTCTCATTTTAAAGATGAGAAAGCTGAGATTAGAGGAGGTCCATCACTTGCTCTAGGTCACACGTCTGGGATCTGAACCTCTGGCCCTAAACCTAGGCTCTGAACTATATGGCCCTTCTTTTGAAGAATTGTCTTCATGAAGCTGGAGTCTTGCTGCTGCTGGGGATTTGGACTCAGGCAGCGCAGTAATCAAGGTGGAGCAGCTGTCCCCCCACAAATACATGCTGTGGGCTCAGTGAACAGAGTTTGCTGGTTAGTATTTTTCTCCCTACTTACCATTTGATAGCATGCTTTTCAGTTGTATATTTGAAAATAGTAGGTGGGAAAACGTTTGAACAGTAGAGAGAGAGAAATATTTACAAAGTAACTCCTTTCTCTGAAGAATTTGAAACTTTTTAAGGAAATAATTCTAAGCTTTTTCTTGTTATAAATTTTATTTATTTATTTATTTATTTATTTACTTATTTATTGGCTGCTTTTGGGTTTTGTTGCTGCCCGTGGGCTTTCTCTAGTTGCGGCCAGCGGGGGCTATTCTTCATTGTGGTGCTTGAGCTTCTCATTGCAGTGGCTTCTCTTATTGTGGAGCATGGAGTTCAGTAGTTGTGGCACATGGGCTCAATAGTTGTGGCTCATGAGCGCAAGCTCAGTAGTTGTGGCACATGGGCTTAGTTGCTCCACAGCATGTGGGATCTTCCCGGACCAGGGATCAAACCCATGTCCCCTGCATTGGCAGGCGGATTCTTAACCACTGCACCGCCAGGGAAAGCCTCTAAGCTTTTTAGAGTTGTCATCAATTCTGCAAGATAATTTTGTTAGATAGGATCGAAAGTGTTTCTGCCTTTGATATGTTTGCAAACATACAGCTTTCAACACATTGAAGGAAATTTGGTTGTTCTGTGACTCATATTAATGCTTCAGTATGATTGTCATTCATTCAACAATATTTCCTGGGTTGAAATTTTTTAAAACATGACAAGCACATGTCTCTATGTGATTTTTTTCTGTGCAAAAGACAGATCTATGATCAGCAAATGATTGATGAATTGTGGCACCTGTTAGTTGTCTAGAGTAGGTGAAGTACTTTATTATGCTGTACCACTCTTGTGACTGGGAATGTCTTGAAACTAGTGGCAAATGAAAAAACAATTACACACTGGTTTTGGTCACACAAAAATCTATTCTGTGTTGTACCTAGTGCTCAGCATGCATATTGTCATATCAAATTTGAATTGGGATAAAGAAAAAAATACTTGAGTTTTTCATTGAAAAGAATTCATATTTTAAAATATAGTTGACCTTAAACATATTTGCAACTAAAAACAAAAAGTATCTGCAACTGTTACTATGAATTCAAGTTTATAATTTGGTTTCTATAACTATCAATTTATTTTGACTCATTTAATAAAATATCTATAAATAATTCAAGAATTTTGGGGGGGAGTAAATAGTGAACCCCTTAAAATACAAACATTAATATATTTGTTCCTAATGGCAGAACGTGAGCTACACTTTGAATCAGAATGCCAAGTGTCTGCTGCTATTCAATTAATTATTATGCATATTTGATGCTGAAATTGAGGGGTAGGAGAGAAAAAAGAGTTTTCACAAGTAGAAGATAAAGAGGAGCATTTTGCAAAGTTTGATCCCCAGTGGAGCCTAGTCTGTGCTGAGAAAGGCATGAGGCTGTCTTTCTAGATGAGAAGTCATTAAAGCTCATGGCTTAGGCTGAGCAGTTTGCAGAGGGTAGAGGATCTAATGAGAAAATGTTCCAGACTTTGGTGGAGGAAGGGGTTCTGACGTATGGAAAGCAATGAGTCTGCTTAATGTAGACAAAGCAAGACTTAAAGACATTATATGAAGTTAGGGCTGCCAGCAAAGATGAATCATATTACTTCTTCAGTCATTTTCTAGAAACCATGTGATTATGAGTCATAGAAAACAAATTATTAGTGTAGTGATGTGACTAGAGCCAGAAAGTAGGTTGGACAAATTTCTATATTGTTAACAACCACTGGGCTGAGTTTCCAGGTGCCTAGTGGAAATAAGTTTGGGGATAGATTTAGGTGTGCTTGTGTGGTCTCTATTAGCATTAAAACAGACCTCTGTTGCATACCATCGCTCCAGATCTGGTCAAGATGTGCTTTTAGCTGAACAGATGAGTTGAATCAATAGTTATTTTACTAAGGATTTTTCAGAATTCTTCTCTAATTTAATCAAAGTAGTTACTTTGCTGTTAACAAATGTTTTAAAGGATTCTAAGAATTGTTTCAACTGATCATCATGTAAGATTATCAACCAGGAAGAAAAACAGGGCTGTCATTTTGATTTGTGATGCTACATTGCGATGCAGTATCACTAAATTACAATTAGATTAGCTTTTAGAATCTTTCCTCTGTCAAGATTTGAGAGCCTAATGAAATTAGGAAGAAGGTGATTTTATGCAAGGGAGAAACAATGGGTGTGCTGGAAACGTTGTTACATGACAGCTGTTGCTGCTATGTTCTGACTTAGAGAATTGAGTTTATTCCATTGCTTCTAACTCAATGCATTTTTATAATTTCCCATGTTGTGTGAATTAATATATGTGATTTACAAGTTATATTTTTAGTATAGTAAATGTAAGCTAACTGAAGAATCCACATATTCAAAGTTACCGCCATTGGTTACTTTCATAAAGATCAAAAGGGTTTCAAGATTTATTATCTTTTCATACCTGATATATGCACTTAATTAAAATGTATGAAGAACTTTGATCATGAAAGACAACATATCTAATCAAATATGGTGTTAAAATAGAACGATGCGTTTCCCCAGATTGCTCTTGCTTTGTGTTACAGTTTTTCATCAGTTATCACAACTAATGTTCATTCGATGTCTTTTGGGAGAATGACACAGTCGCAGGGGGTCTAAGTTATTGTAGCAATGTGCTAGAGATGGGTGGGGCACAGCTCCATGGCTGTCCGGATGTGGTGGGACGTCGGTTCTGTCTTGTTTTCCCTTTCCAGGTGTGGGGGTGGCCCCTGTTGCATGCCATGTTCCTGGCCAGGTGTCTTAGGACACTTTTGCCCCTCCACTTCAGGGCCAGTGTATGGAGAGATTGCCCTCTTAGATGGTTGCTAAATGATGTGTTGTCCTAACTCTGCACCAATCTATGGACCAGATGCTGACTGTTTGGGTTAAAGGAGAAAAACCTCAGTTCATGATCATTTAATCTCTGAGGGTTTCTTCCTTTAACCCAAATAGTCAGTGTTCAGTCCCTGCTGCTTTGAGGAAAGTACCAGGCAGAAAACAAAGGTGGCAGTTTCTTGAGTTCTTAGCATCATGTGACAGAGGGACTCAGAGGTGATCCTGCACAGCAAGCTTTCCTGCCCCTGGACCAGGCAAAAGGGATCAGAGGCTGAGAGAGGAGATGGAGAGCAGGATGAGGACAGGAGGTCTTCAGCCACCATGTCACAAGCTGAATCAGTGCCCAGTCGCCCTTCTCCTGTAGTCCAGTGAGCAGTCTGAGGGTCACCTTGGATTGTCCATCAGGAATGATACTCACCTGTGCCTCAACACGTTCCTGAGGGTTCACCTGGCACCTTGGCTTAAATACACACAAAGGGTCAAACCTTTCATCTATAGCTGACTACATGATTGTACAGAGACTCCAATAAGGGGAAACTAAATGGAACAGCTGGTAAATTTCAGGTTTCTAAGAATCAGGGATAGAAACTGCTAGGATGCACTTGGAGCACTTGGGACCAGCAGGGGGCTGCTTGTCAAGAACTTTGCTGGGGCTGAGATCTACTTGCAAGCTCACGAGTTAGCCTGCCACAGTTTAGGTGATGGTGGCAGACGTGACATCCGAGTCAGAGACAAAGGACTTTATTACCCACAGCACAGCAAGCAGCAAGTCCAAGTTAGATCCCATTGCCCAAAGTTCCATGGGACCAATGTGTTGGGTCCAGATTGTGCCTATGTACGTGGTAGGTTTCATTACAGGAGAGAAACCCTGAACTTAGGGAATCCAAACTGTTTATAATACATAGCAAGCAGGCCTGCCCTTTGTTCTGGAGGCAGACACCATCTCTAACTTCTAGGACTGATCAGTATACAACTATCCTTGAAAAGTGTCTGGAACAAGGGGCAGTCAGTGCCTCTGCTCATAACACATGCAGGAACATGAGAGACACAAAAAGAACTGAGTCCTAACTATGTTGTGATGACAATCTGTGTTTAACTAGATGTTTTGCAGTTTCTATCAGCTCTGTTCTAGAGAATGAGCCATTTAATGTGGAGTCTATGAAATCTGCTTTACTCATCTGTAAAATTTAATCTTCTTTCAGCTAACATTTATTGAACGCTCCCTGTGTCCAGGCACTGTTCTAGCACTTGGAATAAAGCAATAAATGAAGCAGACAAACATCCCTTCTCTTATGGAGTTTACATTTCACTGGGTGTATACTGACAATTAAAAAAATTCAAAAGCATAGAGTGAGTCACAGATGTTCATGTGCTGGGAAAAAATAAAACAAAGCAGAGCTGATGGAGAGTCCTGGGTGGAGTGTTGGGGGAGAGTGCATTGCTTTTCAGAAAAGTTAACAAACTTTTAAGGTGACAATTGAGCAGAAATCTGACAGAAATGAAGGTACAAGCCATGTGGGTATTAAAGGCAAGAGATTTCCAGGTAAAGGAAACAGAAGATGTGAAACCCAGAGACAGGTCCTGATTGGTGAGTTGTAGAAATTGTAAGGTAGTAGGGAGGCCATTTGGCTGGAGTGGATGAAGTGAGGGGAAGAGAAGTACAATATAATTTTAGAGAGAGAGAAAGAGAGAAAGAGCACAAGAGAGAGAGGATGAATGGATTGTACAGCTGTTGTCACTGAAGTATTTTGGGGGCAGAAGAACTAGGGGGATTGAGGTGGAGAGATAAGAGGGGCTGGTTAGAAAATGCAATGTTTGGAATTGAGATTATGGAAAGATTCATATTTGCAATGGCAAACCTGCCATTGGTGTAGCTTTGGGAGTAGTGGGCTAGAGAGGAGGAAGGACGTGGTTCACTGAGGGGAGGTGGGAGGTCAAGGAATGAAGAGTCCAAAGTATTGGAAGAGTCATCCACATGGATTTTGAAATTAACCCAGGTTATGACAGGAGTAACTTGTGTGTAAGGAACTAAAATCTTTTCACAATGAAGAGGAATGGCCAAGGGGTCTGTTGCTGATTGGAAGGAGAAGGCATTGCCATGGGACAGGGGGTTACAATAGGGAGCCAGTGTGTTTGGGGAGAATTAAAGATATGGAAACTTAGGAAACATTTTGCCAGGCACATAGTAAGTGCTCAATAAATCATTTTTGAACTTCCAGTTCTTAGATGTAAAGAGCTTGGAACTCATCACTCCATCCTTGCAACAAAAGAAAGCTGAACAATTGAAAATCAATGGCTTTTCTTGATCCATCAGAGAATGGAGGTTGCAGGATGAACTGCCACCTGAGATATGGAGAGAGATGAATCCAGACAGTCATGGCTGGGATCTGCTTATCTGGAGCAGAAACCACTAGAACCATGAGGGTAGGAACACTTAAAGGATCAGTATGATGAGTTCCTGGAGGTGCAGTGTGGACTAGCATAAAAGTGAGAAACATCTGGGGGCTGCAGTCTTTATCTCCTAGATGACATTTCTGGAAAAGTAAAGGGCCTCTGTGAATAGACTGGGCTTGAAATTTGGACAGTTGATAATCCAGTCTGCTGCTCAGAACTCTTCATGTAAAATCTCTCAGTAATTTTATAAAACTATAATTCAGAAAAAGAATAACCTGCTTGAAAACACAAGCGTGTAATAAAGTTATCACTTGACTTCATTGCAGTTCAAGGACACACTCATGCAGCGGCAATAGGGGAACATGTTAGGGACCACGTGCAAAACAACAGTTGGTTCTAGCGACATGGTGGTTCCCATGGGTGCACTTTTAAGCTCTCTTTTTAGAGGGAAGGGAAAATGACTTAACTGACCTAACTCAGATCTTAGACAAGATCCCCGTGCAAGAACAGTGGTGAGGAGGATGGAGGTTGGGGAGGAAGAAGAGGGAGGAGGAAGGAGAAAGGGATAGAGGGAGGGAGAAAGAAATCTTGCACAAAGGCAGGCACAGCTCTAGAGAGGACTAGGAAATGTAATTTGGAAGTGGGAAAGATTCAGGACTCAGTCTAGATCTAAGATGGGCCTTTTTAACAGCTCCCCAGGAGAAGGAACCAGAGGTTATTACTCTGTATTTTCTTCTCATATCTATTCCTCCCATCAACTGGATGATTCTCTCCATAATTCTAAATTAAAATTTCAGAATGAGAGCATCTCATTGGTACAACAATTCACCCTTGGCCACGTTTGTGTAGAGCTTTTGTATCAAGTTACCTCCATGCTGATTGGACCCTCTGTGGGTTATCTGCTCTTCTGGAATCCAGTCAAGAAGGGGGGGGTGGCTGAGGTAGGGGGGGCTGTCACAGGTGGAGGACATAGGCTCCCTGCACAGGGAATAGCTCAGGGCCCTTTGTGACACAATAGCCCTTAAAAAGGAACAGAATGGAATTGTTCTGTATTGTATAATCAGACATAAGGAGGAAAAGAAAAGCAGTCCATTTTCGGAATTTACAATTCAGGCACTTGCCTTATTTATAGGCAGTCAAAATGTCTACAACATTTATCATGCTGGCATTAAATAATTCCCATCTGCATTGATTTTTTTTAAGTTATATAGTCTATGTTTGCAGTGAAACCCCATAATATAGCTAGTGCTCAGATATTCTGGTGATTACATCATATGTACAGGTGAGATGCCAAGTACCAAAGAATCTCTATCACTGTGCTGCCCTCTAGTGGTTTACTCTTGGGTTTACAGTTACTGCCCTGTCATGTGTAGAATGCAACCTTCTGCCCTAATTCCAAGAAATAAAGGAAAATCTGCTTTTGTCCCATTTAAAGATTGGACTGAGTGGTAATATCACAATATCTATCTAGTTCTTATCTAGGGAAAATCACAAACTAGGCCCATCAAACTCTAATAGAAGATCTTGCATTGGAGACCTTGGAAGCTGTGTGTTTTGAACTTTAAATGCTTGTTGGTATTGTTAGAATTAAGTAACATAGGAATGGAACAAAGTTTAAGACCATTGAATCCAACCCAGTCATTTTACAATTAGAAAACAAATTTCAAGATTTAAATATCTTGGTCTACTGCAGATAATTTACAATAGAACTTAGCTTAGAATCCTGGTTCCCTAAGTTGCAGGATACAAAATTAATGCACAGAAATCTCTTGCATTCCTATACATTAACAATGAAAAATTAGGAAGAGAAATTAAAGAAACAATCCCATTTACCATTACAACAAAAAGAATAAAATATCTAGGCATAAACCTACCTAAGGAGACAAAAGACTTATACTTAGAAAACTATAAAACACTGATGAAAGAAATCAAAGATGACATGAACAGATTGAGAAATATATCATGTTCTTGGACTGGAAAAATCTACATTGTGAAAATGACTATACTACCCAAAGTAATCTACAGATTCAATGCAATCCCTATCAAATTACCAATGACATTCTTCACAGAATTAGAGCAAAACATTTTAAAATTTGTATGGAAGCACAAAAGACCCCAAATAGCAAAGCAATCTTGAGAAAGAAAAACAGTTAGAGAAATCAGACTCCCTGACTTCAGTCTATACTACAAAGCTACAGTAATCAAGACAGTATGGTACTGGCACAAAAACAGACATATAGATCAATGGTACAGGATAGAAAGCCTAGAGTTATATCCACACATATATGGTCACCTAATTTATGACAAAGGAGGTAAGAACATATAATGGAGAAAAGACAGCTTCTTCAATAAATGGTGCTGAGAAAACTGGACAGCTACATGTAAAAGAATGAAATTAGAACACTCCCTGACACCATACACAAAAATAAACTCAAAATGGATTAAAGACCTAAATGTAAGGCCAGACACTATAAAACCCCTAGAGGAAAACATAGGAAGAACACTCTATGACATAAACCATAGCAAGATCCTTTTTGACCCATCTCCCAGAATAATGGAAATAAAAACAAAAATAAACAAGTGGTATCTAAGGAAACTTAAAAGCTTTTGCACAGCAAAGGAAACCATAAAAAAGACAAAAAGACAACCCTCACAATGGAAGAAAATATTTGTAAATGAAGGAACTGACAAAGGATAAATCTCCAAAATACACAAGCAGCTCATGCAGCTCAATATCAAAAAAAACAAACAAAACAATCCAAAAATGGGTGGGAGACCTAAATAGACATTTCTCCAAGGAAGACATACAGATTGCCAAAAAACACATGAAAAGATGTTCAACATCACTAGTCATTAGAGAAATGCAAGTCAAAACCACAATGAGGTATCATCTCACACTGGTCAGAATGGCCGTCATCAAAAAATCTAGAAACAATAAATGCTGGAGAGGGTGTGGAGAAAAGAGAACTCTCCTGCACTGTTGGTGGAAATGTAAATTCATACAGCCACTATAGAGAACAGTATGGAGATTCCTTAAAAAACTAAAAGTAGAACTACCATATAACCCAGCAATTCCACTACTGGGCATGTACCCAGAGAAAACCATAATTCATAAAGACATATGTACCACAATGTTCATTGCAGCATTATTTACAATATCCAAGAGATGGAAGCAACTTAAATGTCCTTTGAGAAATGAATGGTTAAAGAAGATGTGGCACATATATACAATAGAATATTACTCAGCCTTAAAAAGGAATGAAATTGAGTTATTTGTAGTGAGGTGGATGGACCTAGAGTCTGTCATACAGAGTGAAGTAAATCAGAATGAGAAAAACAAACACCGTATGCTAGCGCATATATATGGAATTTAGAAAAATGGTGCTGATGAACCTAGTGGCAGGGAAGCAATAGAGTCACAGATGTAGAGAACGGACTTGAGAACACAGTTGGGGAAGGGGAAGCTGAGATGTAGTAAGAGAGTAGCCTTGACATATATACACTACCAACTGTAAAATAGATAGCTAGTGGGAAGCTGCTGTAGAACACAGGGAGATCAGCTCGATGCTTTGTGAAGACTTAAAGGGGTGGGATAGGAAGGGTGGGAGGGAGGCTCAAGAGGGAGGCTATATGGGGATATATTTATATATATATGTAGCTGATTTACTTTGCTGTACAGCAGTAACTAACACAATACTGTAAAGAAATTATATTCCAATAAAGATGAAAAAATTAAAAAAAAAAAAAAGAATCCAAGTTTTCTGCCTCTCAGGCAGGGAATCTTTTACAGAACCCACATCATACCATCACAGTTTTCAATGAGAAGAGAGCCCAAGATGCAGGCTCAAGATGTTATCAAGAGAAAAGGTGTAGTATATTAAAAAAGAAAATTAATCCATCCGTTGTTTTAAGGGAGGAGAAGATATATGCTCTTTCTCTTTAAGGAAAATAATATAGTTTAAAAACATTACCTTCTTTATTGATTCCAGAGCATTTTCTGGGCAAAGCAGGAGAGGAGGAGAAAATAGACTGAGTAGGGTAGAGGCAAGTGGGGGAGGGTCTACAAGAATTTCTCTCTCCATATTTCTGACCTCAGGTGTTCTTTCTTAATCAATGAATAGATTACTAAGGTGATTTGGCTGGTGCAACCATTCCCTTCTATCAGGGATCTGATATTTGTATCAAGTATATGCTGGATATTTCTATCTGAATCACTAACAGATAGTTCAATACTAATTATACATCTGAACTCAGATGTTTTCATGCATTGTGTTCTTACTCAAACTCATCCTTCCCTAACCCAGAAATATCAACAACTTACCAGTCACTCCAGCAAGAAAGCTGGGAACAAGTCCCAATTCTTTTCTTCTACCACTCTTCTTTATCCAATCAATCATCAATTCTATTTATCACCTAAATAACCACAAACTCCATCCATTCTCCCCTTCCCTACTGCCATTACACTAGTTCACAATCTCTTCATTGCTGGCTTGCATTAACCTTCTAACTCATCTCTCTGTTTCCATTACTGATCCACTTAAATCTTTCCTACCACATATAGACTAAATAACCTAAAATGCAAATATGACCAGTTGGAAAGGAGAATATTCAGTCTCTAAAACAAAGTGCATAGGGTCCTTATAATCTAGTGGCTGCCTTTCTTTCCAGCCTCATTTCCAGTCACCTTTATAGCATACACCATATTTCAGGTTTGCTAAATTTTTATAGTTCTTTGCTTACATACATTCTGTTAGTTCTTTATGCTCTTTTCTCTGCCCATAACTCGCTACCCCTCCAAACCCTCAGCTCTAACTCTCACTCAGCAAGAATGATGCCTATAATTGCTCACTTTTTCAACACTTGGTTGAGATGTCACCCCCTCCAAGAGGCCTTCCTGATCTCAGATTATACTGGGTGGGCTTTCTTTGTGCTAACAGAATCCTGAACAGTCCTCCGCCCTTGGATCTACCACTTGGTCTGTCTTATCTATTCGCTCCTCAAATGGAGTGGAGTCAGCATTCAGCCCAATGCTTAATGGGTCCTAGTAAGTGTTTGTTAAACTGAAGTCTTTTAAGAGCAAGGTTTTTTATGTCAAATTCTTCAGTTTCAATATCTTCTGGGCTGCTATTTATTTTTACAGAGATATACAAGTATCCCCACTTTTTAAAAGTCCTTTTTACACCACTTCATTTTTATGAAACCCTATAGTAGTATCTGTGCTTGCGCTCACCAGTCAGAGAAATCTAAAGAGGATTTTTGCTTTAGGAAAAAATGTGAAAATTGAAAATAGCGTTCAGTACTTGTTTTGCAGCTGCTGTTATAGAGGCAGTGTGCACCCTGAGCAAAGTGGCATCACAAAGCTCGTTACTGGGGAACCACATTCAGCATCTCAGCATCAAGCCGCCAGAACTTTGAACTGTCTGTGAGCATTTGTGCTTGATCTCGATTTATTTTGTGCATTTTTAGCAAGATATGTCTTAAGGTATTAAAAGCATCCAAGAAAGCCACTTAGTGTAAAACTGGACATAATTGAGAGTTTGGATAGTGGTAAACAAAATAAAGACCTTGTACATGCGTGAAATCGCCTGTATTCAACATTCATACTATTTACACAAGAGAAGAATCTTGAAAGCTGCCATATTTCCTGTAGGTTTGCTAGTATCAAAGTGGCCTCTTTTTAAAAAATTGTTTTATTTGTTTATTTATTTGTTTATTTGTTTATTTATTTATTTATAATTTATTGGCTGCATTGGGTCTTTGTTGCTGTGCATGGGCTTTCTCTAGTTGTGGTGAGCGGAGGCAACTCTTCATTGCCATGGGCAGGCTTATTATTGCAGTGGTTTCTCTTGTTTTGGAGCGTGGGCTCTAGGCACATGGGCTTCAGTAGTTGTGGCACATGGGCTCAATAGTTGTAACTCATGGGCTTAGCTGCTCCATGGCATGTGGGATCTTCCTGGACCAGGGCTCAAACCCATGTCACCTGCATTGGCAGGTGGATTCTTAACCACTGTGCCACCAGGGAAGCCCCAAAGTGGCATCTTTTAATCAGTGTCCAGTAATGGAGAAAATGGAAAGTAATGGAGAAAATGGAAAGCTTTAATGGGTTGATGGGTACCCAAAGTATGGTGTCCTGTTATCTTATACTTAAAAAGAAATCAGTCAGTCTTTTAATAAGCTAAAACAGAAAGCCCTGGATGATGGTGGGGAAAGTGTTGTGAGTGGAAAAGGTAGTTATGGTGGTTTGATTGGTTTTTGAGGAGAGAGAAGCTTTATGGCTTAAAGCTTCCTGGAGAGAGTGTTTCAGCTGATACTGAAGCTGCCAGAAAGTTTCCAGAAGAACCAAAGAAAATAATTACAGAAAATAGTTACTCATATAAGCAAGTTTTAAACAGTGATGGAAGTGCAATTTATTGGAAAAAGTTGCCAGACAAGACATTTATTTTGATATAAGAAAAGCAGGCTCTGGGCACAGGCATCCAAGGACAGGGTTTGAAGCTGAATTTGGCCTCTGTACCCTGACACCGAATTAAATCTCAGAGCCAGAGTTTGGGGTGAAGCAAGAAAGAATAGCTTTATTGCTTTGCCAGCTGAAGGGGGCCACAGTGGGCTAATGCCCTCCAAACTGCGTGGAGGGGGTAGTGAGGGGTTTTATAGTAGTGGTTCAAAGAGGGCGAGGACAGCTCGTGGACACTCTTCTGCTTGGTTGGTGGTGAGGTAAGTGCGAGTCAGCATCATCAACCTTCTGATTCCAAATGGTCTGGGGTCTACGTGCTTGTGGGCAACATGCAGTTAACTTCTCCCACCTGGTGGGGGTTTCAGTATCTGCAAAACAGCTCAAAGATATTGTTATGTGTATCCCTTGAGGGGGATCCAGGACCCCGCCCCAAGGCTGCACTGGTGTTTCTTGACTTCTCTTCCCTTGTCTCTGCATCCCCTCCCTTCCCAGATTAGCAACTGTTTGAACCTGCTGCTTGGAAGTCAGGGAAGGTTATGGAGACTGAATGAAGCCTCTTTCTGGTAATCAAGAAAATGGGGGACACAGAAAGGCTTTTGTGTCCAGGAGCCCCGCAGGGTCCTGCTCAGTTTCAGGTTTACCCTGGTGTCTATTATCCATGCCACTTGTGATGCCGCCCTTAGGCATTTAGCAAGTGTGCCATTCAGAAAAGCTGAGGGCACTTAAAGACATTGATAAGAATACACTTTCTGTTGTGTTTCATTCACATCCAAGCAATCGGAATATCCAAGTGCTTGTTTCTGAGTACAGGTGACCCTTGAACAACATGAGATTGAACTGTGGGGGTCCACTTTTAGGCAGATATTTTTCAGTAAATACTACTACAGTACTACACAGTCCAGGGTTGAATCCATGCACGCAGAATCATAGATATGAAGGGTGTACTGTAAAGTTATATTTAGATTTTGACTGCACAGGGTGGGTGCCCCCACCCCATGGTCATTCAGGAGTCCACTGTACACGAGTGGATACACTAGCCCTTTTGTTGAAAAATACCATAGAGAAAATGACCTCGATAGTAGATGTCTTCTGATTGTCAAAATTGTGCTGTTCCTGTACTTGGCATGACCAAGGATGGCGATAATACTTGTGTTGTGTTCTTACTGTAGAATATGAGGTTGTTGCTGCAGCCAACACCTAACAGTCATGATTAAGGCTCACTGTTTGCAAACCAAAATGAGTTTTATTGTAAGTGCCCTTGAGAGAGAGGGCAATGCTGAAGCATCTTTTTGAGAGATCTGAAAAGATGATTATATAAAATTGGCAATCACCAGCCTTGGAGATGCTCTTGGTAGGCTGAGTCTTCATGAGACATGACTTTTGGAGGAAACTATCCCAAGCAGTGAATGATTTTAAATGCTTCAAACCAATATTAAATAGGAAAATAGTGACTTTGTCTTGCGAGGCTGGGTTTGTAGACATCGATAAAGATGATGTTGAAGAAGTTTTGGCATCCCATGACCAAGAACTGACAGAGGAAGAGCAGATGAAGTTGCAAGAGGAAAGGATACAAACTGAAACCCAGAAGCAAGAGCAAACAGCCCAAAAGTGAAATCTTCAGGGGCAGAATGAGAAGCAACGCACGCGATTTTGCCGGGATCAACAGTGATGCAAGGATTGCAGGAAACTGACTTTAATTTTGAAAGGGCATGCATGTTCAGGGAGGTTTGCAGGATGTTTTTAGTATATGCAAAGAATTGTGTGCTAGAAAAATGCGTGGGACTAAGCAGGGAAGCATCCTGTCCCATGTCAAGTCTTCCACACCAGCCAAACCAACCACGGCAGACAACGAACCTCGACCTTTGACATCAAGAAAGAATGTGTAGATGTTAGTGACCTGCCTACCCTGATGGATTCAGAAGACGAAATGTTAATAGATGACCCCCTTCCTGTCTTTCCTACACCCCCGTCTCCTATACCTCCCACCACCCCATCTTCCAATGAGTAAGCCTCACATACCACCATCAGCACGACTCAGCCTCCCAGCCTGCTCGCTGTCTTCTGGATGCTGGTGAGTGAAACCACATTGCACGTACATTATTTCTGCTTTGTACAGGCTGTGTTTTTGTCATATCATTCCTACTTTTACAATATGGTAGTGTTATTTTACATTTTATGTGCTATTTGGTATGATCTGGTAGGTTATTTTGGGGGTCTGGGAATGCTCAAACATTTTTCCTATTAATTAATAGTAGTTGCTTCTTCATTTTATAACATTTCTGCTTGCAAAAGGTTTTTAGGAACACTCTACTTTTGGGAAACATATATATATATATATATACACACACAGATATATACATATCTGTATAGACATATACAGATATGTATGTATATATTAATTATAATTACTAATAATATAAGGCAATTATATTAATTATAATACAATTATATTGTTATTATAATATAATTTTAATACAATATATTAATATTTATGTAATTACAATATTATTATTAATTATATATGCACATATATGTGTAGATATGCATAATATATGTTTATATATGTATAATGTATGTATTTCTACAGCTTTAACCACATTAAGTAACTGCTGTCTTCAAAAGCACAATAAAACTCATAAATATCCAGAGCTAAACTACAGATCCGGTTGAAGGAAAATTACTTTGTCAAGGTCCAATATGCTCATGAAAACATAGGTTGTGATTTTTCTTTATTCCCATTATAAGGAGTCCCCTCAGCGTTCTTCTCAGTGTTCTTTATCCTTTTCATTGTTTATCTGATGAGGAACTAGAGAAGGCATTGAAATAAAGAGGGTGGCACTGTAGGGGCCCAAGTGACTCCCTGCCAAGGGGCTCTGATCTGGACCACTCTTATCATTATATCAGGAACACATGTTTCAAACAAATGTTCTAATGTAACAACTCATATCCTGGAACGAATTTCTACTCACTAATCCAAGAATTGTGTTCTCTGTTTTATTCTTTTTCCTTGCGATCTTTGTGCTTTTATCTTGGCCAGGAAAAGAGTCACTGTATTCTGTACAACTGATGCCTAATGGGTTAGTGTTAGAAGTTTTGGAAGTTTTCTTTTTATGGAAATGGTATTTTAAAATACATTGGCATTTCATTGCTAAACCCATGTCATATCTTTTAAAAACTGATAGCTGTTTATTATTCCTGGCTTTTATGAGTTAAGTCTCTATTAATTTGCTACGTCTGTGCCAAGGTTCAAAACCCATGTTTTCAACGTCTGCTCCTAAAGTGTGCGTGTGGGCTAAGCAAACAGCTCTCTAGTGAAAGGAAAGAAAATTAGTGTATATACTAATATAAATAGATGTTTATTGGTGCATGGTGTATTTTAAGTGTTCCAAAACAATATTATAAATGTTAGTAATAGTCAATCCACAAATATAATAACGAATACATATTTCTTCATTTGTTCTGGAGGTATCCCTTGGCGATGAACGGTAAGGTTTATGCCATAAGACTTACTTAACTAGTCAGACATGTTTTTCTGGCTGCAATTACGTATTTGCAAATGGCCTCTCAGTAACTTTTATAAGAATAAAAAGAAAGACCACTCCAATACCAAAATACACACATTTAAATCAAATTACTGGTCAGTAATAGTTCTATTAAATAATTATGGGGCACAGTTTGCACTGTGGCGAATTTATTTCTACCCTGTGAGCCTCCCTGCTTGTCAAAACTTCATATGCCTTTCAGACACCTTTGGTCTTGGATGGATATTGGCATTATCTGGGGAGCATTAAAGATACTGATACTCAAACTCTTCTTCTAGAGAGTTTAACTCCGCTGATTTGGATGGGTATTAGTATTTTAAAAAAACTCCCCAATGCATTTTGATGTGCAGATAGGATTGATAATGAAAGGTGGACTGTGATTAACATTAACAAGTAATTGAAGGTCAAATGGAAGCTTCTGCATCTGCCCCACCCCCCTGCCCTACACCCTGGCTGAGATGGTAAATCAAAAGCATGTCACATCCCAGGAGAATGGCAGAAATGAGCGCCACTCTGAGGGATCTAAAGCCAGGTGGCCCAAGAGAGTTTTCTGTAGTGATGAGAATGTTCTATACCTACTATGAACTAAGAATGCCACCTGCCTTATTGGGAAACAAAGGATGTTGCAGCCATCAAGCCGTCACATTACAGCCGTCCCCCTCTCCCGCTCCCTCCGCTCCCCCCAGGAAACTCAGGATGGAAGCAAAAGAATACCTGCCATCTGGCAGTCAACTGCTGCACCAGACGGTGCACGCTGAGGAAGCCTCAGGATGAGAAAACACAGGATGCTGGCCTCAGATCGTGGAGGTGCATATTGAAGGAATGATTTCAGTGAGCCCAGACTCTTGCATCTTCCCATATGAAGAAACATGCTGAATTCCTTAACTGAAATGTCTGGTTTCTTTAATTAACAGTAATTTTTGGTCCTCCAGCTAACTGGTCTTTGTTGCAAAAACTCCTATATATACTGGCACCTCCCTTGCCTCTTTGGAGCAGTCTCTCAGAGTTACCTGAAACGCTGTGTCCCTGACTTAAATTCTCAGATTTGTTCACTGAATAAAAAAAAACTCAACTTTTAGGTTGTGCTTTTCTTTTTTTCAGTTGACACTATTCTATTCAATAGAGCAGCCATTAGCCACTTGTAGCTGCTGAGCCCTTGACCTGTGGCTAGTGCAACTGAGAAAGTGAATTTAAAATTTTATTTTTAAAGTTTAAATTTAAATCGCCACTTGTGGTTAGCAGCTGCTATACTGGACAGTACGGTATCTAATGGATGCAGAAGTGGTAAACTCTGTCATATTTCCATTTAATCTCCAAAAGATGGTGCCTAATGTCTCTGGTTAGAAGTAATCTTGTTTCTATCTGTACATTTCCTATTGCTGCTGTAACAGATTACCACCAACATAGTGGCTTAAAAGAATGTGAATTTAGGATCCTAAGTTCTTAGGTCTGGAGTTTTTGGAGGTCAGAAGTCCAAAATGGGTCTTACTAGGCTACAAGCAAAGTGTTGGCAGGGCCATGTGCCTTCTGGAGGCCCTGGGGGTGAATCTGCTTCCTTGCCTTTTCCATCTCCTTGAGGTTATCCACATTCCTTCGCTTGTGGCCCCTTCATGCATCTTTGGAGGCAGCAGTGTAGGGTCTTCAGATCTTTCCGACTCTGACATTCCCACCTGCCTCTTTCACTTAGAATGATACTTCTGATTACACTGGACCCGCTTGGGCAATCCAGATAATCTCATCTCAAAATCCTTCATTTAATCACACCTCCACAGTGCCTTTTGCCATGTAAGATAGCATATTTGCAGGTTCCAGGGATTAGGCTGTGGACATCTTTGGGGAGCCATTATTCAGCCTGCCCCACCAGTGCACTTATCCCACCCTGCCTGGTAGATAGTTTCCCATGTGTTTTCTGTCCACTTCCTTGAAGGCAACAGGTGAATCTCAATGATTTTTTTTAATAAAGCAGATTGTGTGGGGTTTTTTAATTAATTAATTAATTTATTGGCTGTGTTAGGTCTTTGTTGCTGCACACGGGCTTTCTCTAGTTGCAGCAAGCAGGGGCTACTCTTCTTTGTGGTGTGCGGGCTCCTCATTGCTGTGGCTTCTCTTGTTGCAGAGCACAGGCTTTAGGCATGTGGGCTTCAGTAGTTGCTGCGCGTGGGCTCAGTAGTTGTGGCTCATGTGCTCTTAAGCACAGGCTCAATAGTTGTGGCTCATGGGCTTACTTGCTCCGCAGCATATGAGATCTTCCTAAAGCAGGGATTGAACCCATATTGCCTGCATTGGCAGGTGGACTTTTAACCACTGCGCCACCAGGGAAGCTCAATCTCAATTATTTTAATCACTGGGTTAAAGCTGTGATTTAACCATACCATAGGTGCTCAAAACATGTTTTTTGGAATGGGTTGATTAAAGAAATTGACATATACACACTACTATATATAAAATAGATAACTAATAAGGACCTGCTGTATAGCACAGGGAACTCTTCTCAATATTCTGTGATGACCTGTATGGGAAAAGAATCTAAAAAAGAGTGGATATATATATAGGTATAACTGATACACTTTGCTGTACAGCAGAAACTAATACAACATCATAAATCAACTCTAATGAAAATTTTTTTAAAAAGAGGATGGAATAGACAAATAAAAAATAAAGACAATAAAAGAACAGAATATTTGATAGGTACTGAGTGAATGAAGCAGCAAAGTGGGTCTAATGCAGCAAATTAATTTTGAGAATTTCATGCATTGAAATATTTGCCAATCAATCAATCAATCAATAGACCCACAGAACAGATTTTGGAGCAGTATTCATCAATTGCCAGTCAAATACAGACTTAAGAATTCTGCCCTGGTTTGTTCATTTTGGCTAAATAAGTGTCTTAGGCTAACACTTATTTAAAGCCACAGCCTGTTTGCCTGATTCTCTAGGAATTAAGCCAAGAACAAAGAGGGTGGAGGCATGTCTCCTGATGCATTCCACAATATCACCAGAACATTTAAAAATGAATACCTTATTTGATGAAGGAAATTAGTATATGAAAATGTATATGATTACTTTATTAAGACTTTATGTCTGAGGGAACAACTTAGGTTTTTTAAAAAGGCAATCTAGGATAGAAAATGTACAGTTTGATTATTATATCCACAAAATTTAAACATATACAAAAGTAGAAGGATCATATAACAGACCCCCTGTACCCATCACCCAGCTTAGACAACTGCCTCCCCATGGCCCATGTCGCTTTCATCTGTGCTCGTGTTCCCTCCTTCACCCCAACCCTGGCTATTTGCAAGCAAATCCCAGAATCATATCATTTTATCCACAACTTCAATCATGTATAAACACATTTGGGCAGACTTGTTAATGAATTTCCTCTTATTCATGCTGGCTTCCTGCACATTTTGGCTATTCAATTATCTTGCTGACATTTACTGTCTTTTCTTTACCTTATGTGGAATTTTGTACCAAGAGACAAAGCATAGCAACTAAAAATAGAAAAGGCTAAGTTGGCCAGCCTTGTTTAATTTTCTTATTATTTTAATCCATATTTTAGAAAGTAGCTTACAAAGTGGAACTACATGAGATTTCATATGAGTTAAAACAATATTTGCATTTTTATTTAGGGGGAGAAAGGAGAGGTCTTAATCACAGGGGACATATGAGTGAAAAACCAAGCTCTGCTCATTTTCATTTCAGGAACATATTAAATGCTGAGACAAGACATGTATAATGCAGTCTGAGAAGACACAGAGAGAGCTCCCAGAATTAAGGGATATTCTGAGGGAAAATTTCTCATAGGAAGAATTAAGAAGCCAAAACTAGAAGTGAGAAATAAGATATTGTTGAAGATGAAAGTTTGGTCAGAAAATATAAAGCTATATAGAATGCAGTTTCATAAAATATTAAATGTTTCTTTTGGGTACTATAATATTCTCTTTTCATATATATCTGTATACAGTGATTATAAATGGCCTTCCTTAATATATTAAATGTATCAGTAAAAGTGCACATCATCAGGGTTGGCTGGATTGGAGGAGATGATGATAATACCATAGACAGTCGCCTCTGTCTTTCTGCCATTTCTTTCTGTCTTATTATCTTTAACTATCAACCAGAGGGAATTTATCCACTAAATGTTTGTGAGTCACAGTACTTTATTCATAAGGATACCAATTAAATACTTGGAGGAACAAGTAAAATCAATTTCTGATTTTTCAAATCCAAATCTGGCATTCTAAAATTTATCAAGCTGAAATTCCCTGTTATGCCACTGTTCCAAAGCAGAAAGCATCTATGCACCTATTCCACTCATAGATTAATAATGATTTTTAGCGGAATAGAATATATGAGGTGATCTGTTTAAGCTCCATGTTTGGACCTGGAGGTCTCTGGATTTAATGAGCTGCTAAAGGTCACACAGTTAAAAAGTGTCAGTTTGGACATAAGAAACCAACTTGCTTGCCTTCCAAGCTGGTGTGCCCAACCCAAATATTACAAAAGATGAAGTGACAAATGAAGAAAATTACTTGATTCTGTTAACTATAATGGTATATGAATCTGTTCTTTAATAAAATGACTTTGAATACAAGTTGTTCCAAGAAATTCTGTGAGTTTTAAGGTTCCCTTCAAACTCCAACATGAAGAATTTATAAGAAGAGGTCATAGTTTGCCTTTTTTTTCAAAACAAACAATTTTTATTGAAATGTAGTTGATTTACAATGTGTTAGTTTCTGGTGCACAGCAAAGTGATTCAGTTATGTAATGTATATATATAAAACATACAATATACATTATATATCATATGTTATATATTATACATTATGTATTATATATTATAATAATATGATATACAATAAATTATACAATAATATATTAAATACTATACAATAATATATTATATACTATACAATAATATATTATATAATATATAATAATATATTATACAATATAATATACAATATATTATATAACAATATATAAAATATATAAGGTATAATATGTAATGTTTTATATTATATAGAATATATAAAAATCATACATATAATCATATATAATATTTTATATATAAAATATATATGTATAATATATACAATTTATATATTTATATATAATCATATATAATATATATAATTTATATATGTAATATATAATATATAAATATATAATATATTAATATATAAATATATAATATTATAATATATTTATATACTAATGTATGGATTTATTAATTAATATGTATAATTATATAGTGTATTGTAATGTAATATTAATATGTATTAATACTATATTATTATAATTATTATATATGATAAAATATTATTAATATATATTACATATATTATATATAATATATTATATAATATAATAATATAATATGTAGTATAAAATATACTATATAATACATTATATAGTATATAATA
This sequence comes from Hippopotamus amphibius kiboko, assembly GCF_030028045.1. Taxonomy (NCBI): domain Eukaryota; kingdom Metazoa; phylum Chordata; class Mammalia; order Artiodactyla; family Hippopotamidae; genus Hippopotamus; species Hippopotamus amphibius. The sequence goes on along the minus strand of NC_080196.1, from coordinate 45,810,215 downwards.
TAATTATCATAATATTTATAATATTTTATATATAAATATATAAAATATATAAATATGTATATTTATATATTTATATATTTATAGTATTTATATAATATATATTATAAATATATAAATATATAATAATTTATAAAAATTTTATAATTAATATAATTTATTATGTATTATATACTTTGTCATAATATACATTATATTATATAATTATTATGATTACATATAATATATATTATATAATTATATTATATCTAATATATTATACATATATATTATGTTATTATATTAATATATATTATTATATAATATATATTATTATATATAATATATTATGTATAATAAGTTCATTTGTAATATTTTTAGATTCCACACGTAAGTGATATCGTGGTATTTGTCTTTCTCTGACTTACTTCACTTAGTATTATAATCTCTAGGTCTACCCATGTTGCTGCAAATGGCATCATTTCATTCTTTTTTTATGGCAGAGTAATGTTTCATTATATATATCACATCTTCTTTATCCATTCATGTCCTAGTTTGCATTTAAAAAGTATTGAACACCATATTTTTGCATAAAAATAATAAATATTTCTGCATAGTATTGTAAAACTTTGCCAAATATTTCCAAAAGATCAAATACAAATATAGGAAAGAAGAGGGGGTCAGGAGTCTGCTCTGGTCCCTATTTTTGATACTAATGAAGGTGATGATACATTCATAGATGTGCTGAGCTAAGAACAGCAATGTTCCCACATCCTCAGCTTTTGCTCTGAAGACTTCTTCACCTCCTGGCCTTAATTATAACTTGGTTCTACCTTGACTCTACCACCTGCCCATCCACCCCCTAGACTTGGGGCTGAAGGTGGGGGGATCCCCCTCACCCCCCATGACTATGTTTAGATCATTTCTCCTCCATCCTCAGATCATACATCCAGCTTCCAATCACACGTGTCGGTTTTTTACAGGCACAACAAAATCAACTGCTCCCAATGCCCGTCTCTCACATCCCAGTGTGGAATCTACCTGTGTCCTATGTTCACTGTCTCAGAGGATGATGCCCCAAGTTTGCAATTGCCCAAGAGAAAACCTGGGAACCATACTTGGCCCCTCCCAACCTCACTGCATTCAGGCAAATTCAAATTCTGCTCATTCTACCAGATAAATATACCTCCAGTCTGTTTGCTGCTCTCCAAACCAATGATTCACATTGTGTCTAGTCACTGTCGTCTCTTTCATGATGTGGGGCCAAGGCCTCCCTCACCTTTAGACTTGGACTCTTCCAGTCTATGCATCTGCTCAGTGACTATCACATGCAAGGTATTTTTTTTTTTCTTTTAGCATCCATACTGCTTTCATAATAGAAACTGAACATCAGGACAACCAAAAGATTTGCTCACAGTAACACAACTCTTGGGTGTTAGAGCTAGAGATTCTGGCTCCTTACTAGGGTTCCACTAACTTACAGGTGGCCCTTCCGGAGGTCTCAAGATGTGTGCATCCCCTAAGGATAAACAGTGCAGAACTGAGGCCTCACCACAGGATAAAATGATAGGAGGCTCTCAACTTTTAAACCCTAATGTTCAGCTGCTCAAAGGACAAATTCTGAGTCATAATAATGACATTTAGATGCCATCAGTCTACAGTGTTGTGACCTTTTGAGAACCATAACTTCATTGTGTATAGCTTATTTCTACTTTCCAATATGTCATTTTATTATCATTACAATTCATGCTTGTTTTCTAAAGACTTTAATTTTTAAATTGCCACCCATGAAGAACTGAGTTATTCTTTGGTCAGTTATAACAATCAGTTGCCCATGAAGTCAAATAAGGAGGAATTACAATCAATGAAAGACCATAGTAAATATCTTCATTATTCTTGGCTACATCTTTCCCAGGTCAGAATTATCTCACAATATGAGAAAACATTAAACAAAGTAAAAATATGTATGTTGGCCCACATACAGGGATCTGCCCATTTTTGCAAGGTCAGTTGGCTACTGCTTACATTTTAATGTCAGTGAAAAGTAATCTCATATTTCACCTTATTTAAGCTGGAGAGAGTAGAGAAAACAATGGAATGAGTAAAGGGGGATTTTGAGATATGCAGGTTTTGGTGGGGACTTACTGAGCCAAATCTGAAGGACAGAGAATGACAGAAACTAGTTTTTACTTATCCAGGGTTTTATTCATTCTGTATAACTCAAGTTCATTGTAACTTGATCTATATTCAGTATGTTTTAAAATCAAAGTATGTTTGTCATTTTGGCCTATTTTTAATGCCCCCCTCCCTTTAAAATTTAGGAAATATCTGGGGTCCATATTGGATCTCTATGAGAGGTTAGAAAATTAATATAGCAGTGAGAAATTGGGCTTCATTAAAATAAAAACTTCTGCTTTGTAAAGGACACTTTTAAAAGAATGGAAAGGTAAGTCACTGGGAGAAAATCTTTGCAAAGCACATATCTGATAAAGAGCTGGTATTCGAAATTTAGACATCTCTAAAATCACAACAGTAAGAAAAACAATTTGATTTAAAAAAAAATGAGCAGAAGATCTGAACAGACACTTCACCAAAGAAGATAACATATGAGGAGATGATCAACACCTTATGTCATTTAGGGAACTGTAAATTAAAACAACGAGATGCCACTACATAACTACTAGAAATGGCCGAGACCCAAAAAACTGACAACACCAAATGCTGGTGAGGATGTGGAGCAACAGGAACTCTAATTCGTTGATGGCGGTAATGCAAAATGGTGCAGCCTCTTTGGAAGACAATTTGGCAGTTTCTAACAAAACTAAACACACTCTTACTATATGATTCAGAAATCATCTTCCTTGGTATTTACCCAAAGGAGCTGAAAATGTATGTCCACACAAAAACCTGCATGTGGATCTTTATAGCAGCTTTATTCATAATTGCCAAAATTTGGAAGCACCCAAGATGTTCTTCAGCAGGTAATTGTATAAATAAACTGTGGTACATCTAGACAATAGGATATTATTCAGTGATAAAATGAACTATCAAGCCACAAAGACATAGAGAGGCCTTAAATGCATATTGCTATGCAAAAGAAGCCAATCTAAAAACACTACATGATTACTACTATATCACATTCTGGAAAATGACAAACTATGGAAACAGAAGAAGGATCGGTGGTTGCTAAGGACTTAAGGGGAGGGAGGGAGGGATAAAGAGGCAGAGTACAGAGGATTTTAGGGCAGTGAAACTTATCTGTGTGATGCTGTAATGATAGACACATGTTATTCATTATACATTATCAAACCCATAGACTATACAACACAAACAGTGAACCCTAATGTAAACTCTGGACTTAAGTTAGTAATGATGTGTCAATAACGCATCAATTATAAGAAATGTATCACATTAATGCAACATGTTAATAATAGGGGAAACTGTGTGAATGTGTGAGTGTGCAATGTGTAGGAGGAGGAGGAGGAGGAGGGGGTAGATGGAAACTCTCTGTAATTTCTACTCAATTTTTTGTAAACCTAAAAAGAAAGCGTGCAAAAATACTTTTCTTCTGAAGATGCATTATGAATTTTTGAATATTATGTATTGTTTCCCTTGTAAAACAACTTTACTGGGGTATAATTGATATATAAAGAACTGCACATACTTAGTGTAAACAATTTTGTGAGTTTGGACTCATGCAAATATCTGCAATACCATCACCACGGTCAAGATAATAGACATCTAACACTTCCCAGTTTCCTTGTGTCCCATTTTTTTCCCTTTGTTGTTAGAACACTTAATATGAGATCTGTCTACTGCCTTCATAAATATTGAAATGCACAGTACTGTAGAATTAATTATAGGCACACTGTTGTACAGCAGGTCTCTAGAACTAATTCATCTAGCACAACTGAAATTTTATATCCATTGAACAAGTCCTTGTTTAATATCCAAAATATATAAGATGTTTAATAGCTTCCTATGAAAAGGGAGAAAATATTTCCAAACTGTATATCTGATATGCATTTTTCCTAGACCCTTTAAAAATTCTTGTTCTGTAGAATTGATTGATTGAGTAAAAAATTTGTCTGAAAGGGCAAAAACATTAAGCTCTCACACATTGTTATAAACTCACAAAGATAGTAGAGACTTGCTGCTTACTTCAACCCTGCCTTCTTGTATGAATCAATATCAAACTATAAATTGAACTCATAGCTTTATTTAGCTTAAGAGAGTGAAGATAGGAGTTTGGAATGATTATGATTGGTAGAGTGACAAAATAATTTGGGGTCCAGTTTTGGTTCAACTAAATTGCCATTGCAAATCAATTTCCTGGTTTCATTTTAACTGAGTTTGATGAACCACATGCAGTTTTCACCATATGCACTTTGAGATGAACCGGGTAAGTTCCAAAAGGAGCCAGTGCATTTCAGCTGTTACAGTTCAAGTTCAGTTGAAATTTAACACAGTAGAAACCTTTTCCCTTTTCATCAAAGTTTTTCTTGCTTGAATCCACTTTGCGTAATTAGCCAACTGTTTGGAAATTGTCCTCTAACTTTCACTTATTTTAATGAAATTTAAAAACCCAAATAATCTGCTTTCATGTGTCTTCTCAATCTTCTTAAATTTTTCTTAACGATTCTTGGGTTTCTCAGATAATTTTCCTTTTTAAACCAAGAGCAGGATATGTATGGTTGTTAGAAACTGAGTTGGAGCTGCCTACGGAAATGAGAATATCAGAATAGTTTTTATCTACAATCTCGTGTTTTATTTCATTAATTATCAAAAATTAATAATACATTTATAAGATGGTATAACACTGGGATTTTTTCCCTTTTAATAGAGGACACCTGATTTCTTCATAATGAATGTAGGGTTATTGTGAGTTACACTTTTTTGCTGTTGTTCTCTGAAGAATGTCATATAATCTTTTTATCAGCATATTTACCCATCAATTTACTCAAACAAAAGAATTCCAAAATGTCATGTATATGCCATGTAATTTAAAGAACTTGAAAATCTCAGGATCTATGCCCGATAAAACTTGTGTGGAAAAATCACCTATACAGACAGAAACAATCTGATAAAATCAAGTCGTTTTTGCAAGCCTTTAGCATGAATGTGAACCTTTGAATCAAAATCATTGACTCTTTTTATGTTACTCGATTTTTTTACTTCAAGTGGAAAGAGAATTTTTAACGTTTGGAATTAAAAACTGGACATGTACACATATATGAAACTGTTAGTGTATCTTTAAGCTATGAAGAATCTCCTCACATTTGAAAAAGGTCATTTTGTTTTCATTCACACTTTCATGAGTTGTGTTCTCATTATAAAAGCATCCTATACATTTCCATTCATACAAAATTAAATATGAATGCATATACAGTTATACTAACCCAGATGTGGGTAAATATTCCATTTTAAAGGAAGTTTTAATACACTTACCAGAATGATTGGCAGTTTTCAGGAACAGTTACAACATACGCAAATCAATCAATTACGTATCAAATGCACCACATCAACAAAAGAAAAGACAAAACCACACCATCATCTCAATACATGCAGAGAAAACATTTGATAAAATTCAACATCCATTCATGATAAAAAGTCTTACTAAAGTTGGTACAGAGGGAACATATCTCAACATGATAAAAGCAATTTGTGACAAACCCACAGCCAATATAATACTCAACAGTGAAAAGCTGAAATGCTTAAGCGTTGAATGAATTCGAAATGCTAGAGTTCACAATTCATGTGTAAGCCTAGGAGTCAGCACATCCACTGGGGGGCAGACGTGCACCAGGAATGCTCAAAAGCAGCCCCAGCCCTGGAACACAGGGTGATGCTGCCTGAGAGAAGATGCAGACTCCCCCAGGGAGGACATTGCTGGCCGGTGACTGTCTCCAGCTGTGCCCTGTGTGGGCGCTGAACCCTAGCTCACCCACCTGCTCTGCCGTGTGACAACAGGGTGCATTTGCCAGGTGCCTTGGGAGAGGGAGGCCCTCAGCATCCGGCCAACAGGGCTTTCTCAGAGGGAAGCTGAGATGCCTCAGTATTTGAGTTCCTATATCACTAGTCTCCTGCAGAGTTAAAGGACCCTGAGTCTCCCTGAGGTTCCCTGTTTTGTTGATATTAACTGCACAACTGAAGTTTTTGAATTTTACTGTCATTTAAAGAAGGATGAAGAAACAAAGGGATGACCAGTTGCTTTTGTTTGTAATACTTTGAAATAGATGGGAGAGACCAGACAAGGACATATGTAGCTTTTAAGAGAACACAGAGACTGCATTCATCTCTTTCTCCCATTGAAAATACTCTTTACGTGTAGGACGAAAAACCACAGTGAAGTATTGATTTCCTTGGCATGAGGGAGCGAATGGTGATTAGTTTAAAGTTGGGATTGCTGCCAAGCTATAATTTGGGGGAACTTGTCTAGAAGTCAGGATAGATAAAAAAGAAGTGACCGTCTCTAAAACAGGACCCCCACTATGATGTGCATAGGGATCCCCTGGAGATCTTGCTGAAATGCAGATTCTAAATCAGTAGATGTGCCTGTGATTAAGCTATGGTCTCTCAACTCCAAACCTGACCTAGCAAGCTTGGCTTTGGCAGGCTGGGCTGGATTCTGCAAACCACCTCTGGTGCTTTGCTAGTTGGGTCTCTGCTAGGCTTTTTCAGTAGGGGGTGCTAGAGGGAGACTGAGGGCTGGAGTGGGGAGCAGAGGCCAGTCTGCTTCTGCTCCTGTGGGCATCACCCAGCAATGCTTCCTCCATCTGGCCGCAGCAGCTCTTTCCTACTGCACCTACTTCTGGTTTACAGTTTTGCCAACACTCTCACTATGAACTTCATTACGCTCTTCAGGGACCCCAGCACTGGCCAAGCAGCGCCCCTGTCAGAGTCCAATCGCTTTCTTTTATTCCTATCTTTCTGCAGTTGCTGTCATCTTAATCTACTGGCGATTCATTTTCACTCTTTCAATTACCTAGTTAATAACTTTATACCTGGTTAACAATGCTTCATATGAAATGCTCACTGTTCGAATAATTGGTGTGGTTTCTGGCTCCTGCTTGAACTCTGACCGATGCAGTGGGTCTGGGGCGTGGCCTGAGAGTCCACATTTCTCACAAGCTTCAAGGTGATGCTCAGCAGCTGGCCCGTGGACCACAGTTTTAGTAGCAAGTAGCTACTGATCAAAAGTGGTTCTCAACCTTTGGCCACATGTTCGAATCACTGGGAGCTTTAGGAAATGGCCAGTGACTGGATGCCACCCCAGTGAGTCGGATTTAGTTTGTTTGAGTTGTAGCCTAAGCATTGGGTTTTCAGAAGTCTTCTTAAGTGATTTTAACATGCAGCCAGAGTTGAGGACCTCTGCTTTAGAGCAGTGGTTCTTATCTTACAGTTGGTGTTGGGGGTGCATCTACTGGGGGGAGGCTGGGATGCTCTGAGCATCCTCTAATGCACACTCTCCCCCAACAAAAGATTATTTCACCTTATATATCAGTAGCATCAAGGTTGAGAAACGCTGATCTAGAAGATGTGACTAGGTCAACCCATTTCAGCTCTTTATCTGTTTGCTTATTCATTTATTCATTCAAATATACTGACAGAGCTTCTACTGTGGGCTTTTCTAGATATTGGAGGCTACAAAAAGATTTGAGAGCTAGATATTCTCAGACAACCTCAGGAGAGAAAAAACAGTCCCATCGTGTCCTTGTTGGGTGAAGAAGCAGGCTTCGTTTTCTTTTTAGATCCTGGAAGTTAACTGCAGGGTGAGGCTTGCTAGTGTATGTACAACCTGCAAGGATTCTTCCAGAATCCTACTTTGTCCCATTGTGTATTGTTGGCAAGCACTCTGGTGTCGCTATCAAGAATGATAGTTCAAAAAAAAGAAGCAGACTCACAGATCTAGAGAACAAACTAGTGGTTACCTGTGGGGAGAGGGAAGAGGGGAGGGGAATATAGGGGTAGAGGATGAAGAGGTACAAACTATTAGGGATAAAACAAGCTACAAGGATAATATATTATACAACATGGGGAAATACAGCCAATATTTTATGGTAACTATAAATGGAGTATAATCTTCAAAAATTGAATCAATATATTGTACACTAGTGGCATACAATATGGTACATCATAAGCCAGGCTGTTCTATGGAAAATGAATTAATGGTAATAGTGGAGTTGGAAATACGTAGATGGATTAGTTATCTATTTTAGAGACAGAGATGACAGAGCTTGTTGATAAGACCAGATATGAGTTGTGAGGGAAAAGAAGAGTCAAGGATGACTTTCAGGAGGTGGAGGGATATATTAGGAGTTTGGGATTAACAGATACATACTACTATATACAAAATAGACAACCAACAAGGACCTAGCATATAGCTCAGAGAACTATACTCAATATTTTGCAATAACCTATAAGGGAAACGAATCTGAAAAAGAATATATATATAACTGAACCACTTTGCCATACGCCTGAAAATAACACAACATTGTAAATCAACTACACTTCAATTTAAAAAATAAAATAAAATTTTCTTAAAAGGAAAAAAATATTGTACATCAACTATACTTCAATTTAAAAAAATAAAAAAGAATGACAGTTTAAAGTGGAGAGAAAGCTGATCTGTTTCTCTGAGCCTCCTTTTAGCTGCTAGTGTGGTACTCAATGCATGTCTTTAAGAATTGAGGAGTCGGTTAACTTCAGGCAGAAGGCCTGAAGGCATGCTACTGAAGAACAATTTCCGTTGGCTGGGCTCCTACTATGAGCTGGGTGCTTTGTCAGGCACTCTACACATATCATTTCCACTCCTTTGAGGGAAAATTTGTTAACTCTTTTGTAAAGTTAGTGGGACCAAGACATGGAGACCATAAATAACATGCCAACGTTCCATAGCTTATAAGAGTCAGAGTTTATGTCACTTCAGAAAACCATATCCCTGGATATCATTAAGAATATTAAGGATTTCCATCCCAGCAATGATGCTGTGTCCGTTGCAGTGGCACAGGCGCTGCGATGTCAACATCAGAGCTGTAACTCATGGGCACCCGTAATGCCCTGCATCCCTGTACTGTATCATCGCCCGCAGCGTTGTGAGCACAGGGTTCTGTTTCCCCCAGGCTCCCTCCGCTCTTGGCTTGCATGGTGCACTGAACCCCCACGCAGAGGTGGAGTGGCTGTGGCGAGCATCTGCTTCCTCAGCTGTTCTCTTGGCTCTTCCACTGACTCTTGTCCTCTGCCGGCCCCTGGCAACTGAGTGTGGTGGGCAAACAGGCAGTATGTCTTCAAAGGCAGCAAACACCAAGTCGTTTGAAAGTTCATCCATCTCTAGAGCATGCTTGCAGCAACCATTTTGATGATTCCACCAAAATCGTAACAGATCTTCTCCTTTCCTGTTATTTAAACTCTACCAGATCTGCCCTTATTTATCCCCCCTTGAGCAGTGTTTTCCATACCAGAGGCGCCGTGAAAACCCTAGTGGGCCGTTAAGTCAATGCGCAGCATCTCCTTTTTTGTAAAAAAATGAAATACACTGGAATAGAATTTGAGAATATCAGAGAGCATTCCATGCAGTGTGATTTCATGGAACTTTTGCTCTGTGAATATGTTTCTATGTGGGGCCTGCGTTCATTTCCTGTCGCTCCTGGAAAAAAGTCGCCAAACTGTTCAAGGTTGAAAATGACACAGATTTATTACCTTTTAGTTCTGTAGGTTAGAACTCTCACTGGGCTAAAAGCAAGGTGTCTGCTGGCTTGTTCCTATTGGAGGCCCCAGGGAGAGTCCAGATCCTGGCCTTTTCCAGCTCAGGAGGACACCCGCTTTCCTTGGCTAACCCCCGCACTGCACCCTGCCCCCTGCCTCCCGCCCCATTCAAAACAGCAAAGGTGGATCGAGTCCCTTTCATAGAACATCACTCTGACCTTCTTGTCTGGTCTGTCTCCTTCTCCTACTTTTAGGGCCCCTGTGATCACATACCACAGGGATAACCCAGGGTGGGCTCCTTGTCTCAAACTCCATTGATTAGAGCCTTATTTGACCTTTAACTAACATACTCAAGGTCCTGAATATTAAGATGTAGACATTTCAGGAGGGACATTATTCGACCTTCCTCAGGGCTACAATGTAAAAGAGTTTGAAAAATACAGCCTGATGATAAGGTATTCTGCTTCAAACACAGCAGGTGGCCTTGCAGGTCTTACCTGTAGTGGTAGATCAGGTTCAAGTTCACGTCTCCCATGTCTTTGAGCCTCAATATGAGGATAATTTTTGGTTTCTACTAACCTGGTCGTGGCCAATCCACTCAGAGGCCTGCCTGTCAGCAGTAACTCTCCACTTTCTATCTATTCTTTTCCTAAGGACAATTAGGATGATAATGTCACATGGAACCCTGAGGTCAAATCAGCATTGCCTTTAAACAAAAAGTCAAGAAGGAAATGAAACAAGGCAACTCTTTTCAGAATAGCAAATCCAAACTCTGGCTCCTGAGATCCTTCCATCTATCTGTGAATGTTCTTTTCATCTCCAACCTTGTTTTACATAAAACATTCTTAGGTTATGGACTCTTCTCACACTTGCACACCCCTTTGCACTGATGCACTCAAGGGTCATCAACTTTGATCATCCCTGTAGCTCTATGAGATAAGCAGGGGTTATCTGCCATGGATTTCAGTTGGGAAAAAACAAGATATCAAGTTATTTGAATAAGGTAGACATACCATTGTAGAAAGTGTGTAAACATTTTGAGTTAACTTGTATTTGTTAAGTACTTATTGTGGACTCAGCCGGGTGCTGAGCGCTATAGGAATATGCAAGTAGATGCCATGGTACCAGCCTCATGGAACTTATAATCTTGTTTGGCAGGTAAGATGTGAGTGTGCGTACTTGTGCTTGTGTGCACGTGTGTGTGCGTGGGTACATGGGAATGTGAAGGTGTGTGTGAGTGTGGATGTGTGTGGATGAGTGTGTGCATGTGTGCCTTTGCAAGTAAGTGTAAGCACACGTGTACATGACTGTGCATGTGGACGTGTTAATGTGTGTCCATGTCAGTGTGCGTGCATGTGTGTAACTGAATGTCAGTGGTAGAAGGGTACTCAGGCATGGACACGCAGCTTTGAATCAAACTGACTTCTCCTCAATTTCTCTTTCATGGATGTCCTCTTCTCTAACTTGCTTTGAGCATGCCCTGTTTAAACTTTGCAGAAAATCACACCACGGCCTAGTTAGAAGCTAAAACACTAGCAGGATTTCTGATTGGCCAGTTAATTAAGACCTACTAAGGGAGACTTTATTTTTATTTATTTATTTTTGAGGTACACCAAAGTGAATCAGCTATATTTATACAAAAATCCCCATATCCCCTCCCTCCCGAAACTCCCTCCCACCCTCCCTGTCCTGGCCTTCTAAGGCATCAACCATCATTGAATTGATCTCCCTTTGTTATATAGCAACTTCTCACTAGCTATCTATTTTACAGTTGGTAGTTTATATATGTCTATGCTACTCTCTCACTTGGTCCCAGCTTCCCCTTCGCTGTCCGCTCCCCCAACCCCATGTCCTCCAGTCCATTCTCTGCATCTGCATCTTTATTCTTGCCCTGTCACTGGGCCCATCAGTACCATTTTTTTAGATTCCATATATATGAGTTAGCATACAGTATTTGTTTTTCTCTTTCTGGCTTACTTTGCTCTGTATGACAGTCTCTAGGTCTATCCACCTCACTACAAATAACCCAATTTCATTCCCTTTTATGGCTGAGTAATATTCCATTGTATATATGTGCCACATCTTCTTTATCCATTCATCTGTTGATGGGCATTTAGGTTGCTTCCATGTCCTGGCTATTATAAATAGTGCTGCAATGAACATTATGGTACATGTTTCTTTTTGGATTATGGTTTTCTCTGGGTATATGCCCAGGAATGGGATTACTGGATCATATGGTAGTTCTATTTCTAGTTTTTTAAGGAAGCCCCAAACTGTTTTCCATAGTGGCTATACCAACTTACATTCCCACCAACAGTGCAGGAGAGTTCCCTTTTCTCCACATCCTCTCCAACATTTATTGTTTCTAGATATTTTGATGATGGCTATTCTGACCAGTGTGAGGTGGTACATCATTTTGGCTTTGACTTGCATTTCTCTAATGATTAGTGATGTTGAGCATCTTTTCATGTGTTTGTTAGCCATCTGCATGTCTTCTTTGGAGAAATGTCTATGTAGGTCTTCCACCCATTTGTGGATTGGGTTATTTGCTTTTTTGGTATTAAGCTGCATGAGCGGCTTGTATATTTTGGAGAGTAATCCTTTGTCCGTTTCTTTGTTGGCAAGTATTTTCTCCCATTCTGAGGGCTGTCTTCTTGTCTTGTTTATGGTTTCTTTCACTGTGCAAAAGCTTTTAAGTTTCATTAGGTTCCATTTGTTTATTCTTGATTTTATTTCCATTCTTCTAGGAGGTGGGTCAAAAAGGATCTTGCTTTGAAATATGTCATAGAGTGTTCTGCCTATGTTTTCCTCTACGAGTTTTATAGTGTCTGGCCTTACATTTAGGTCTTTAACCCATTTGGAGTTTATTTTTGTGTATGCTGTTAGGAAGTGTTCTAATATCACTCTTTTACATGTTGCTGTCCAACTTTCCCAGCACCACTTATTGAAGAAGCTGTCTTTTCTCCATTGTGTGTTCTTGCCTCTTTGTCAAAGATAAGGTGACCGTATGTGCTTGGGTTTACCTCTGGGTTCTTTATTCTGTTCCATTGATCTTCCTTTCTATTTTCATGCCAGTACCATACAGTCTTGATCACTGTGGCCTTGTAGTATCATTTGAAGTCAGGAAGGCTAATTCCACCAACTCCATCTTTCTTTGTCAAGATTGCTTTGGCTATTCAGGGTCTTTTACGTTTCCATACAAATCGTAAGATTTCTTGTTCTAGTTATGTGAAAAATGCCATTGGTAATTTGATAAGGATTGCGTTGAATCTATAAATTCCTTTGGGTAGTATAGTCATTTTCACGATGCTGATTCTTCCAATCCAAGAACATAGTATGTGTCTCCATCTGTCTGTATCGTCTTTGATTTCTTTCATCAGTGTCTTAAAGTTTTCTGCATACAGGTCTGTTGCCTCCTTAGGCAGGTTTATTCCTAGGTATTTTATTCTTTTTGTTGCAATGGTAAATGGTACAGTTTCCTTAATTTCTCTTTCTGCTTTTTCATGTTAGTGTATAGGAATGCAAGAGATTTCTGCGCATTAATTTTGTATCCAACTACTTTGCTAAATTCATTGATTAGTGCTCACAGTTTTCTGGTAGAGTCTTTGAATTTTTCTATGTATAGTATCATGTCATCTGCAAAGAGTGACAATTTTACTTCTGCTTTTCCAGTTTGGATTCCTTTTATTTCTTTTTCTTCTCTGATTGCTGTGGCTAAAACTTCCAAAACTATGTTGAATAATAATGGTGAGAGTGGGCACCCTTGTCTTATTCCTGTTCTTAGAGGGAATGCTTTCAGTTTTTCCCCATTTAGAACAATGTTGGCTTTTGGTTTCTCATATATGCCTTTTATAATGTTGAGGTAATTTCCTTCTATGCCCATTTTCTGGAGAGTTTTGATCATAAATGGACGTTGAATTTTGTTAAAAGCTTTTTCTGCATCTATTGAGATGATCATATGGTTTTTATCCTTCAATTTGTTGATAAGATGTATCACATTGATTGATTTGCATATATTGAAGAATCCTTGCATTCCAGGGATAAACCCCACTTGAGCATGGTGTATGATGTTTTTAATGTGCTGTTGGATTCTATTAGCTAGTATTTTGTTGAGGATTTTTGCATCTATATTCATCAGTGGTATTGGCCTGTAATTTTCTTTTTGTGTGACATCTTTGCCTGGTTTTGGTATTAGGGTGATGGTGGCCTCGTAGGATGAGTTTGGGAGTGTTCCTCCTTCTGCTATATTTTGGAAGAGTTTGAGAAGGATAGGTGTTAGCTCTTCTCTAAATGTTTGATGGAATTCACCTGTGAATCCATCTGGCCCTGGGCTTTTGTTTGCTGGGAGATTTTTAATCACAGTCTCAATTTCTGTACTTGTGATTGGTCTGTTCATATGTTCTATTTCTTCCTGGTTCAGTCTTGGAGGATTGTACTTTTCTAAGAATGTATCCATTTCTTCCAGGTTATCCAATTTGTTGGCATATAGTTGCTTGTAGTAGTCTCTCATGGTCTTTTGTGTTCCTGCGGTGTCAGTTGTTATTTCTCCTTTTTTCATTTCTAATTCTGTTAATTTGTGTCTTCTCCCTTTTTTTTTCCTGAGGAGTCTGGCTAATGGCTTATCAATTTTGTTGATCTTCTTAAAGAACCAGCTTTTAGTTTCATCGATCTTTGCTATTGCTCCCTTCATTTCTTTTTCATTTATTTCTGATCTGATCTTTATGATTTCTTTCCTTCTGCTCAGTTTGGGGTTTCTTTGTTCTTCTTTCTCTAATTGTTTTAGGTATAAGGTTAGGTTGTTTATTTGATATTTTTCTGGTTTCTTGGGTTTAGCCTCCATGTGTTTGTATTTTTTACAGCTTTTTTCCTGTAGTTGATATCTAGTCTCGTGGCACTGTGGTCAGAGAGGATGCTTGATATGATTTCAATTTTCTTGAATTTACCAAGGCTTGATTTGTGACCCAAGATGTGATCTATCCTGGAAAATGTTCCATGTGCACTTGAGAAGAAAGTGTATTCTGTAGTTTTTGGATGGAATGTCCTATAAATTTCGATTAAGTCGAGATGGTCTAATGTGTCATTTAAAGGTTGTGTCCTTATTTATTTTCTGTTTGGATGATCTGCCCATTGGTGTAAGTGGGGTGTTAAAGTCTCCCACTATTATTGTGTTACTGTCAATGTCCTCTTTCATGGCTGTTAGCATTTGCCTTATGTATTGAGGTGTTCCTATGCTGGGTGCATAGATATTTACAATTGTTATATGTTCTTCTTGGATGGATCCCTTGATCATTATGTAGTGTCCTTCCTTGTCTCTTGTAATAGTCTTTACTTTAAAGCCTAATTTGTCTGATATGAGTATTGCTACTCCAGCTTTCTTCTGACTGCCATTTGCATGGAATATCTTTTTCCATGCCCTTACTTTCAGACTATATGTGTCCCTTGGGCTGAAGTGGGTTTCTTGTAGGGAGCATATAGAAGAGTTTTGTTTTTGTATCCATACAGCCAGTCTGCGTCTTTTGGTTGAAGCATTTAATCCATTTACATGTAAGGTGATTATTGACATGTATGTTCCAATTACCATTTTCTTAATTGTTTTGGGTTTGTTTTTGTAGGTCTTTTCCTTCTCTTGTGTTTCCTGCTTAGAAAAGTTCCTTTAGCAATTGTTGCAAGGCTGGTTTGGTGGTGCTGAATTCTCTTAACTTTTGCTTGTCTGGAAAGCTTTTGATTTCTCCATTGAATCTGAATGAAATTCTTGCTGGGTAGAGTTTTCTTGGCTGTAGGTTTTTCTCTTTCAGCACTTTCAGTATATCCTGCCACTCCCTTCTGGCCTGCAGAGTTTCTACAGAAAGATCAGCTGTTTTCCTTATGGGTTTTCCCTTATATGTTATTTGTTGCTCTTCTCTTGTTGCTTTTTTTTTTCTTTTTTTTTTCTCTTGTTGCTTTTAATATTTTTTCTTTGCGTTTAATTTTCATTAGTTTAGTTAATAGCTGCCCTGGTGTATTTCTCTCTGGGTTTATTCTGTATGGACTCTCTGTGCTTCTTGAACTGGATTAATTATTTCTTTTTCCATGTTGGGGCAGTTTTCCACTATAACCTCTTGAAATATATTCTCAGAGCCTTGCTTTTTTTCTTCTTCTTCTGGGATGCCTGTGATTCGAATGTTGGTGTGCTTAATGTTGTCACCAAGGTCTCTGAGACTGTCTTCCATTCTTTTTATTGCTTTTTCTCTTTCCTGCTCTGTAGCAGTTATTTCCCCCTTTCTATCATCCAACTCACTTATTCGTTCTTCTGCCTCAGTTATTCTGCTGTTTATACCATCTGGAGTGTTTTTAATTTCTGTTGTTCTGTTGTCCATTACTGTTTGTTTGTTCTTTAGTTCTTCTAAGTCTTTATTAACTGTTTTTTTTTTTTTTTTTGTATTTTCTCTATTTTGTTGTTGAGATTTCAGATCATCTTTACTATCATTACTCTGAATTCTTTTTCCAGCATTTTTCCTATTTCCTCTTCATTTATTTGGTCTTGTGGGTTTTGGTCTTGTGCTCCTTTGCCTGCAAGGTGTTTCTTTGTTTTCTCGTTTTGTCTAATTTATAGGATTTGCTGTCTCCTTTCCCTATGTGGCCTAGTAGTAGTTCCTCTTGTTTCTGCTCTCTGCCCCCTGTGGTGAGGTTTGTCCAGTGTCTTGAGTAGGTTTCCTGGTCAGTGCTTCTGGTGCCTGCTTTCCAGTGTGTGGCTCTGTGTCTTTTCTCTCTGATGAGCCAGGCCATGTCAGGTGGTGTGTTTTAGGGTATCTGTGGGGTTAATATGGCTTTAGTTAGTCTGTATGCTGATGGGTGGGTTTGTGTTCTTGTCTTGTTTGTAGTTTGGTGTGAGGTGTCCAGCACTGGCAGTTGCAGACAGTTGGATGAAGCCGGGTCTTTGACTCTGATACAGGGCTCTGTGAGAGTACTCTGCAGTTGAAAAGGGAGACTTTAAGTCCTTTGCTCTTTTTTACTTTCTGTTTCCTGAAACAGATTGAGCTAGTGAAATCCACAGTTAATGAACTGGCGATGTAAAAGCCTTAGGAATAGGCAAAAAAAAAAAAAAAAAACAACCAAAAAACCACATCAGCATTTCTGTTCCCTTTTCTTGGGAGAGTCAAAAAGGGAATGTGAACTGCAGGGAGAAAAAAGTAAGCAAATTGTGCTTGGGCGATTTGCAAACTTTATTGCAAAGAATGCCTGCAGGATGGTGAAAAGGTGGGATGCTAGGGAGTAGCATAGAGGGCACAGTGGCCTCATTGGAGAGGGTGAAGGGCTGGGAACAGCACTTGGATTTGCAGGATAGAGAATGAGGAGTCACAGGAGGCTACTGGATGAGAGCATTTTCATCTAAATGTTACATCATTTGAGCTCTTTCTCCTCTATCTTCGCTGGAGATGGTTGGTTGCCTGAATCAAGGCTCAGGTAGCCTGCCTGGAGGGCATCACTCCAGAAGATCAAGTCATGCTTGTGGCAGACAGGTCCCTAGAAGATGAGGCTGCCCTGAGCTGAGGTGGGGTGGAGGTTCTGACACCCTGGAAGTAGCTGACTGCATGCTTGGAGGTCAGGTCCATGGTTCCCTGGCCTGGGCTGAAAAAGGAAGAGGTCAGACTCCCAAGGTGGCCAAATAGGAAAAAAGAAAAAATAGAAGCGCTTCCAGGCCAAGAGGAGAATGCAGCACAGCCAGCACTTTGTCAATGTGGTGACCAACTTTGGCAAGAAGAAGGTCCCCAGTGCCAACTTCTAAGTCCTTTGTAATCTCAGCTTTCTCTAATACAGCCACTTAGGCCTGTCAAAAAAATAAAATAAATATTACTTCATATGGGTACTAGAGAAGACTTTTCACTAATTTAATAGAGTCACTTTTTTTGGCATATGTTTTCTTCTTGGTGTCTCAACCAAAAAGGAATGAGAAGATTGTACTTCCTGTTTAATATATATATATATAAGTACAATTCCTTCCCAAAAGAATACATGTATATATACTCACTCATTTGTGAAGGAACTGTTGTATTTACCAAGAATAAAACCATTTGGAAACTAAAGTTTTTAAAACTGTGAATTCCTTGTGTTGCCTTCAGAACAAACTCAGAGTTCTATTCTGAGGACATGAGATTTTAAGATCCTTTCCAGATCTAAAATATACAAAGTTAGGATAATGTTAAAAAGAGGCAAGAGCCTGACATCTTTACTAAGTGATGCTCTTTAAGAAGAGGCTATTTAAGATCATGCCTAAAACCTGGAGGAAAATCTTCCTGGTGATTTCAACAAATTAGAACACATTTAAAAAATATTTTATTAAAATATAGTTGATTTACAATGCTGTGTTAATTTATGCTGGAGAGCAAAGTGACTCAGTTATACATATATATATATATTCTTTTTCATATTCTTTTACATTATGGTTTATCACGGGATATTGAATAGAGTTCGCTGTACTATACAGTAGAACCTTGTTGTTTATCTATCCTACATGATAGTTTACATCTCCTAACCCCAAACTCCCACGCCATCCCTCCTTCACCACCTTCCCCTTGGCAAGCACAAGTCTGTTCTCTATGTCTGTGAGTCTGTTTCTGTTTCCTAGATAAGTAGAACACATTTTAAATTGAGTTCTTATTCTGTGCCAGGCTTTATGTTGAGTGTTGGGTGGGCAGGAAGGAGGAAGAGGAAGAGATTAGACATAAAGATGCAAATGCTTGGCACATAAAAGGCACGTAATATATATCCACTGGACAAGACCCTGAGTGGATTGACTCAGTTTGTGGGGGAGAGAGAGGGGAGGCGCTAGGGAGACAGACACAGAAATAAAGGGAGATGGATAGAGACTAGATGAATCATTCTCAACATTGGCCTGCACATTGAAATTACCTGGGAACTTAAAAAAAAATACTAATGATCAGATGCCACCCTGAGTGAGTCTGATTTAGTTGGTTTGAAGGCAAAAAAAAAAAAGGAGGAGGGAAAACCATGCCCTAGGTCCCAGGAACCTGGAAGAGCAAGGCATAATTGGAGAAGGATGAGTGATTTGGAGTAGGTAGAGTGCAGGGTGAGCTGATCTTAGTCAGAAGATGGAACTTCCGGACAGAAGATGGACAGGTAGGTGGAGTTCAGCTCCTGAACAGCCTGCGTTGCCATTGTAATGAGATGGATTTTCTTCTGCAGTTGTCGGAGAGCCAAGGAAGAATTGTAAGGAAGGGCCATGAGGAGATCTGATTTGGAATGGTAGTGCTGGAATGGGTGGGGCTCCTGGTTGGGGAGGGACAGACACTATTTCCAGGAGGCTACTGCCCTGATCCAGGTGAATAAGAGCTTTGGCACTGGGGATGGAGACAGAAAGCCACACTCTGTAAACACTTCAGGGATAGACTCACACTGTCCTGCTAACCAACTGGCTGTGGTTGATGAGGAAAGAAAAGGGCATCCCAAGATAACACTAAATTTTCCAGACTATGCTTTCAAGTATACAGATTCCTTTTTACCATCAACTAAGAACTTCAGGCATCTACAACCTAGTAATCACAGTTTTAGTATCTGTTGATTGAGAAAAATCAAAATAATTGGCAAGCTTGCTCCAGCTGGGGAGGAGTGTGTGTGTGTGTGTGTGTGTGTGTGTGTGTCTTTGTGCGCACACGCGCGCACGTATCCTGCCTTGCCTTCCTGAGACTGGATCTTTTTTATTGGCATTTCTGAACTATGGCACTCTCTTCAGCAAGGTTTCTTGAAAATATGGTTCCTCCTACAGATGGCTACTCACATTTGTGTGCGCGGTTTTGTCTCTTGGAGGGCACTCATTCCTTACGTGTGGTCCGCTCACCCAGTGCCAATAAGTATTCCTATTTTTCTGTCATTGGGCATCAACTGACAGGAAGAATTTGCTTTTGGTCTATGTCTTTCTTTAAAAAAATTGTACATGTTCATTGTAAATACTTATAAAATGTAGAAGAGTTGAAGAAGAATTATGTGTAACAGACCTCTCTTATATTGTTAGCATCTTGGTTTCAAGTATACCTCTGGTCCATGCCTATACTTATTAGTAAAGTTTAGAGATGGCTTCCACACGGATTTTTATGCTCTCTCTCTATTTTATTCTCTTAACCTTGGATTATGAGAATTTCTCCACGTGATTAAATATTTTGTCAAAAAAATTAAATATTTGTTAATGACATATTATTCCAATAAATGGATTAATAATTTTTTGACGCACATTTGTTGGACTTTATTTTTTCACTTTTATAGATAATGGTACACTGAGAACCTTGCACATAAATGTTGCAAATTCTAATTGCCTTAAGACAGCCGCTTAAAAGGGGGAACACTGGGTTAAAGTCTATTTCTCTTTGAAGATCTTTTATGTGGATTGCTGAATTCCTTTTTCAAAGATTTTGAGCACATTTACTGAGTGTTAGAATATATTTTTCTTATCTCCATAACATTTCATGATGGTAATAAAAAAATTGAGAGAGTAGCATAGACCTATGTACACTAACAACTGTAAAATAGATAGCTAGTGGGAAGTTGCTGTATAACAAAGGGAGATCAACTTGATGATGAGTGATGTCTTAGAGGGCCAGGACAAGAAGTGTGGGAGGGAGTTGCGGGAGGGAGGGTATATGGGGATATATGTATAAATACAGCTGATTCACTTTGGTGTACCTCAAAAACTGGTACAAGTGTGTAAAGCAACTATATTCTAATAAAGAGCTTAAAAAAAAAAGAATGATTTAAGAATCATACACACACACACAAAAGTTTCTTCTGACCTAAATTGAAAATGTTTTAAATGAGAAGGATTAATCCAAAAAAGTACATCTATGCTAAGAAAGCCATGGGAAAAAAAGGCCTTGGGGAAAAAAAAAAAAAAAAAAACATGAATAGGCTATTATGTAGCCTGGTAAGTGGACACAGCATATTCTTATTTTTTATGGTAATGAAGGGAATCATTGACAAATATTTTATAAGAACTGGAGTTCATTAACTCAGTGGCCCTTCAGTAGGTTTGCAACATGGTTTTGGGTGGCAGGGAATCTTACTTACTGAGTAAGGAGGGATCATTTTTGTTGGGGGGACATCATCGATCATCCGGATAACTTGGGTCCAGGTGATATCCTTCTCTGAAAGATAATTCAAATCAACCTATACATTTCTTGGGAAGTCTTAAAAACTGTGTGAAGCTAACAAGTGTCTGGATCTGGTTTATTTAATCCAACACACAAACAATGCATCTGGCAGATATCTTCATGCTGTGCTTGCTGCTCTGACCACAGAGGAGCTTTCCCATCGTGAGCTTGTGCTGGACACACTTTGAACCTTTATATCATGTGTCTGGCATCCAGAATTCTTCTCTCCAGCCACACATGTTTTGTAATAATAGAACAATAGAAATATGGCTCTAGTCTTTGTACCTTTGTTTGCAATCTTCTCTTTTTCCCCTGGGGATATTTGCTTTAAAGTGATTTTCTCTTATTATGGAAAAACCATGCATATAGGAGAAAATGAAATCTTATTTTAAAATAAAATTTACCACTATTCCCCAACAGGAACTAATATCTTGTTCACGCTTTCCAGCTTAAAATTTCCCAATTTTTTTCTTCTTTCTTTCAGGGTTCCAACAAAATCCTCATTGATACCTATAATACCAAAATTTTGATGGTAAGCATCAAATTCTCTAATCTGGGAACACAGAGTTTTGTGTATGACCTCAATCAGTAGTTCCTTATTTGACATGCCCGGAACTATAATTTGAAGGCACCAGAGCTTTTAGAATTCCTCCAAAATATTTAGAATGGAAACTTACCACTTAGAAAATAGCAATCCTAAAAACCCACTCTGGACACGTCATCTTCCAAAACAGCAGCAGCATTATTCAATATATTGAAGAAGATTTTTCTAAGAGTTTCTAGGATTCAATATTTCTCCTTTTTGAATCCTCAGATTATTTTATCACATTTTTTTGACCCTTAACCTTTTCTTGGGGTGTGGGAATTATTTCACTAAAGGCTTTATCTCCCAAGACCAGGCATCATCTGATTCACACCTCTGCTTAGCCTCCTGTAACTGAATGCAAGTTCCCGTGTCCAAGGCACAGTGAGGCCAAACAAACTGAAACGTCAGAGTTTGGATCAAAGAAAGCTTATTTCAGGGCCATGCAAGGAGATGGGTGGCTTGTGCCCCCCAAACCCCAAACTCCCTGAAGGGTTTCAGCAAAGCACTTTTAAAGGTAAGGTGAGGGAAGAGTGGGGTTAGTTGTTGCAAAGTTCTTGTTGCAGGAATCCTTTGTTCTCTCAGCTGTCCACCTAGGTCAGGTCACGCTGTTCCTGTAAACCTCCAACAAGAGCAACGTCATTCTCTGTTCTGCACTTTTTATCTCTATATGAATGGAAAAGTGTTAAACCTTTAAAGGTCAGAGTCTTGAGAATGGGCTATCCTGTATATTTCAGGCTATAGGCAGCACTCTTTTACAAAAGGTACAGAGCCAGCATGACTAAGCACAGGCAACAGAGCACAAGGCTTAAAGCAAAAGGAAGAGATCTAACAGGAAGTCAGATTTGTTTTTCCCTATTACATTTCCAGTAGTCTGTGCTCAATCAGTGCAAGGACTGGGGACTTCCTTAATAATACAGATCTATCATTTCTTACTTTTTCAACCCGAAACCAGGAGGCAGCCAATCAACTCACAGGTCTTGGAGGTGCTGCCCCAGGTTAGCAGCAGGAAGTTACCTGGGATAAAGGAAGACACAGATAACTTAGTACAGCAATGGCAAAACATTCACTGTCTGTGATGCGGAAGAAATCAGCAGGATTGGGCATTTTGTTTTTATGAAACTCTGAAAGTACGCTTGAAGTCTGGATCTCACATAGCACGAGTGCTTGTTTGGGTTGACAAGCCCATCGGTGATGGTTGGGGATGAAGTTTCTTCCTTGCTTTTTCTCATTACCACACTATTTAAAAGAACCTTTCTTAATACCCTCCCATAGTTTTTATCACATGTGCGTTAAATGTGATATGACTTTGTAAAGTATAACTTTATAACTGTTATTTGATATTGTTGTTATCCTTGAAAAGGTAACTATCTTCAAAGACATATACAGGCTCCCATTTTCTTTCTTTCTGTCCCACCCACCATGCCAGGCTGTGGTCCTGCATCTGAAGTTTTCCCAGCTGCGGACACCTGGGCTATGAAAGCTGCAGAGCACATAGAGGGCAGAGATGCTAAGCTATGAACATCATAGGAGAGAGTATGGTGTGGTGGAAATTTGCCTTGTAGTCAGAGACCGGGGTAAGTTATTTCACCCCTCTGAGCCTCAGTTTTCTCACCTGTAGAATGGTGATAAAATCTCTCTCATATGCAAGATCATGGGTATTAAGTCCTGGCCTGGTCCTGCAATGTGCAAGACACAAGGTTTTCCATCCTCCTTTCTTAGATACCCACGGCCTTTGACTGGACTTCATTCAGCATATTACAGTCACCTCCTAAAATGCTGAGTCCTTTAAGGTCAGGGATTGTCTCTGATCTGCTTTCTGTCTCCAGTGACCACTTTAGATGCTGGCAAAAACTTGGAGGTTCTGTAAGAGGCAGTTACACTAAGATGCATTCAATTGTGCAAAAGAATCCACAATAATATCAGGCATTTGGAGAAGCTTTGGGAAACTTGGAAAGAAGAACAGGGCAATAAAAGCCTGGTCCCGTGTCACCAATTCAAACTTATCTGGATAGTTTGGGGCTTAGTCAACACCTGTTGAATGAGTGATATTAAAAAGAACATTTGTAAATGAACCCCACGGGAAAGGTAAGTGGAATGGAGATTCGGGGATGAAACTGAGTGCTCAGCGTGTGTTGGACACTGAATAAACAGTCACTGAATTCATGAAAAAGTGATTAAGGAAATAGAAGACATACAACTAACTCATGGATGGTAGTTAAATAAAACAGATTATTTGGAAGGTAACATGCGTAGGGCAAGGTAGTAACCATTTGTATGTTACCTGCATTGTGTGTGTGCGTGTGCGTGTGTGTGTGTGTGTATAACAGGGAGAGAGAGGCTGGGGGTGGGGAAGGAAGGGAAGAGGAGGGAAGGGTGTCCAAATGAAACAGTGAGGGGACTGAGTGATTCATCAGGCTGAGTTTCCTTTCATTGCTGTTAAACATGAATTCCGGTTACTGAAAGAGGTTGGTGGTCTCAGAGACAAAGGGAGAATTCTCATCTGACTCAGACAGCGAGATACAAAGCTATCTTGGTGGACAGAGGAAGAGCTGGCCCCCTGTTGCTGCTGGCATCTCCTGTGAACCCATCTGCTTGCAGACAGTGTTGTTCACCAGCATACACTAAGAGATAGGAGAAAGAACCTTATTTGATTTTTAAAGCAATTAAATGAGCGCAGCTTTTATTTTGCACCTGAGGTTTGTGAGTCATCCATAAGTATTTCCAGTGTTTTTCCTGCACAAGCCTGCAGTTATCAAATCTGGCAACAGGCTCCGAATGGTTCTTTTGAGGGCTTCAGCAGAGAGGAGTGGCTGCTGCCTCCTGGCCAAGAGAAAGACACTCCCGGCTCTGCTGCTGCTCTGGGCGATTCCAACTGCTGGAGCCCAGGCAGAGGTGCCAGCAGCCAACAGTGCTGCCAACAAGCCCCGGAATTCCCTTCACCCTTCTTCTACTGCCACGAGTCCCTGGCTCAGAGCTAAGAACTTCATTCTCCTGTCTATCTAAGGACTGGGAGATCAGAGGGTTTTATTACTATCTTTGGGAAGAGGTGGTTAGAGAATTGGAGGTATTCAGGTGTTTAGGGGGGGCTGTGGAGGTGTCGTTGGTCCCCAGGCATTGGCATGATGTGGGGAGTCCCTGCCTTTCCCCAGCCTCAATTTCTTCATCTGGATTCTTGTAAAATGTACAGCGCTTTTCATTGTGTTTGTGAAATACACAAAGCAGTGTGCATGCTCAGTGTGTATATTTCACACTGTGCAGATCTGCAGGGAGGGGGCAAGAGGAAGGGAGAGGGGAGCTTCCCGGCCGTGATCGGGAATTTGGCCCATTGTGGGGACAGCGGGGTGCAGAGTTTATAGGTTCCTCTGCAGGCAGCACATCCTGAAAGGAAGGGACAAGGAGGGATGAACCTACAAGAATGGGCTTCTTTCTCTCCCTCTCCAATCCCCCTCCGGTCACACCTCCTGCTCCCTTTTGGCTTCTACACAGGCTCGTGTCAGCCCCGATGCTCTTTGAGATTGTGAAGTGTAACCCCCAGGCCGTTACTTCAGGGTTTTTCTAACATCACTCCATTGATTCTAGCCTATTCACGTCCATGGAGAGGTGGACTTAATGCCCGGGGAGGCGGGGAGGATGCTGGGATCAGAACGCTAATGGAGAAGGAAGATGAAAGCTGATGGGGCTTGTTTAATTTTGTGTTTGCCAAATGGAAAACGTACAAAAGAAAACTGCAATCTAAGCCATGCCAAATATCCAAAATTGTTATGAAATAAAGTCCAGATTCAGGACAGAATTTGCCACTTTGAACAATATTATTCTTTCATGCTCCAACACATAAAAGATGCTCCAGAGGTCTTTTCATTTCGACCAGAATTATTTAAAAACATGAGAATTCACTTAAAATTATTTAAGTAGGATCCCCGTTGCCTTTGTGAAATTAGTACAAATATCATCCCCTTGTAAGGTGTATAAATATAAGCCCGTGCCTTGTTCATCACCTTCACATCTTATCTGAATTCACAAACCATTATTGGCATTGCTATAATTCATGTACTTATCTGGAACTAATTTAGTATTCTCTAGTTTTAACAAGGATAGTTAATGTCTGAAATGACTTACCCAAAATGTGATCAAAAGTAGTAGCCAGATTTCTACGATCTGTTCAGGACAGTTGTAAAGTATCTACATAAGTTGGCATATTTTTATTAATTATTGCGCTGATACACATGACACATGGGGATAATAAAAATCCTCTTGACTAAACAAAATACCTGTTAAAGTTATGCCAGTTGTGGTAACAAAGGAGTCTCCAGATATACAATGGGCCAGGGATCACAGAGGTTAATTTCTTACTCATGCACAGTCTTAAACAGGGAATCTTGATTGGCAGGGGGCTCTCTTCCAAACTGTGGTTGGGGATCCAGGTTTTTTCCATTTGGGGGTTCTCTCCTCTTCAGCAGTTGTTTCCCAGGTTGCTGGGCTCATCTCCATCACATCAGTGCAAAGGGAAGGAGGAAGGATCATGCACAAGAGGTTTTTCTGGACCAGGAGCAATCCATCAGCTAGAACTCAGGTGTGTCCTTAGGACAGGGAGGAAGCAGGTTTGTTGAAGAGCTAGACAGTTTTTGCCACATTAGCCCATTGTTGGCGTTCAACAGTGTTGGCTATTATTATTACTATTATTATTATTTTGAAGGTCAATGTACAGCTTTCATAACACCTTTATATTTTATGAGATGTGAAGGATAAAGCATTCTGTGTGTGTGAATGGGTGCCAAATTGAGAACCAAAATTGGTAATCTAGCTCCCTAGTTGTAGGAGAAGTTGAAGAGGACACTCATAGTTTGTTCCTTAGACTAAAGTCAAGCTTAAGTTCACTGGATTTTTAAAGTAACTATGTACATTCAGGCTTGGCTGTATCTTATGGAAAATATATAGACATGACTGCATTGATAAGAGCTATTAAAGTCTTCACAAAGGAAAAGAATGGTAAAGTTGTTTCCTTTTCTTGGACATAGTTTGATGGAGAGAATCTTCATCAAATACATTCTTTAAGGGATAAAAATGATTCTCAAAATGAGTTGATTAAAGCATTGTCCTTTAGTATTCATTTCCTTTAGATACTATAAATGAAAATGTTACATGTGGGCAGAAGTTCGTCGTAGCTATCATCTATCTATTTATCTATCTATCATCTATCTATCTATCATCTATCTATCTATCTATCTATCTATCTATCTATCTATCTATCTATCATCTATCTATCCGTCATCTATGTATGCATGTAACTAAGTATGATCTATGTATGTATGTACTGTATATCTATCTTCTAGGTAGGTATGTATGTATGTGTGTATTTATGTATTTATCTGTCTAAATGAATCTTACCCAAAAAGGCTCAGGTACTCAGGTACTTTTTCTTTCAAGGAGGAGTAGCCATTCTGGCATAACTGGAGATTTCGCACTGCAGCTGGAGCGGGAGTCAGCAATCACTTTCTATAAAATGCCAGGTCGTAACTATTTTTAGGCATAGAAGCTCATACAGTCTCTGTCAGCGATAACTACGCAACTGTGCTATTTTAGTGTGAAAGCATCTGTAGATAATATGTAAATAAATCCTTGGGACTATGTTCAATACAGCTTTATTTACAAACACAGGCAGTAGCCCAGATTTGGTCCGTGGGCTAGAGTTTAGTGCTTTCCTGCTCCAGAAGGTTCAGTACTCTCTAAAAAGGTTACATTTTCTAATTATATGTTAGACGTTTATGACATTTGTGAAGTGGATTTCTCTCTACAGAGTTTGGAATTTAACTTTCACTTTGATTTTTGGTGGGAAGCATAACCATGACCTAAGATAACATTGACTAATTCACTGTCTTTTGTCACCAGCATTAATGAAGCTATAAATCATCATTGTGTTGGATGCTTTGTTAAACCACAGGCTTGGAAAGGCTATAGGTCACCCTGAGTCAAAATGCCCCATTAAAAGCACTGGAAGAAAGTCCTCAGTGACTGCTAGAGAAGACTCCTTTAAGCCTTTCTTATTAAATTTAGTCTTTAATGAAACTTTAGTTGTGTGTATTTGCTTAAATTTTCCTCTCACTGGTAGATGGAATTTAATTTTCTTACTTCCAAAGCTTCTAAAATTCCAGGTAGCATCAGTCATTTTATTTCATGTTTTCAAACTATCTAGGAGGGGGTTGTTTCTTAAAATGTTGTCAGTAGCAAGTTGAGAGAAAGATACAAAACAACCCTATGCGCCTGGCAGTAGCCCAGAAAGAGACCTAATGAAATGATACAGGTGGGAGTAGGCCTACTGCCCACTGAATTAACATAGTGTTATCTGTCACATATGGGAACAATCAGATATAGATCTTCTTTAAGTAAAAGGATTTGAAGTTATGATACCTCTAGCATTCATGTATGTAACACATGTTTTTGAACTAGACCTTAGACTCACCTTGCAGTGGTGTGAGGAGCTGCCTTGTCTGTCCTTGGATCAGGGTGTAGGTGGAGGTGGGGAGAAAGGAAGGGAATGGACAGTGTCTTTGTTGTAGCCCTTGAGATGCTGGTTCCTGCTTTTTCTTGGACTAACAGTGAGCAGCCTCTGGTGACTTGTGTGAAAGGCAAGCACACTCTGGCTCCTCATGAAGAACTTGCATGATTCTATGACCTTCCCAACTCCTCACTTAGCATCTGCCCTGGGGAAGGCCACCCCAGAGCCTCTGGTACCTGGGGTCTCCATCAAGAGTTGTGGGATGTCCGTCCGCTTGACTCATGGTAAATTACTCATTCCTTATTTTTCCAAGCAGCCTGAAGACTGTTTCATTGCCAGCCCTGTCTTAGCCCCATCTTACTCCGGCTGTCTTCTCTTGCTCAAATAAGTGTAGTGGGGAAATCGACGAGACCTCTATGGAAGCAGAGGTCCACCTACTGTGGAATGAGATGCCAGCCTCCTCTTCATGTGGCATCTCCAAACTCTTTCATAGTCTCTCCCTCCCTGGTTGGTGAGATGTACCTTCCCTGCCCCGTGTGTAGATAAAGGAAAAGATTCATCAGGAACCACTGATGACTCCTGGGCAGCAAGAAAGTCTTACTCAGCATCCTGTTTTAGTGTCTTGGATGAGGTTCCTAGTGGTGAGGAAGGACAGAAGTGGATAGATTAGAAATATTTGGGACGTGATCTTGGTATGTAGATTATTAGAGTAGATTAGGTGCGAGGAGTAAAGGAGACAGGGGTGAGAGAAGGAGAATCCCAGAGCAGGGGCAGGTTGGGGGTTCATTATCACAAATTCACGTTTTGGTATGTTGAGTTCTAGGTGCTACCGCAGGCATTGAGATGGAAATGTTACACTAGCAACTAGTTACCTGTGCTTCCGAGGCCAGGTCTTGAAGCATATATATGTTTATGAGTCTTGTGACTAAAAGCTTCTAGGGAGACAGTCTAGGGTGAAAAGAGATAGTCTAAAATTGACCTTGGAGGAGCTCTGACAATGAATAGCTGGTGGAAAGGGATAGCATTCCAAGGAGATGGAGGAGAAGCAGTCAGAGGGATAGAAGGAAAACCAGGAGATGGTTTCCAATGTGGTCAAGGTGCTTAAGTCTGAAGGAAGTGGGGGGATGGGGGGTGAGTGGTGGACGGGCAACTTATGTTTATCTTTTTATGTCACTTCTACAGGTGCAGGAGGACATTAACTAAGTGGAAGCAGTATGGAACTTGTGGATTTTTCTGGAATGTTCCTGCTTCTAAATAAAAATTTATTTCAGCAGTTTGCTTCCCATGTGTGTTATAATGAGTTCCAGAGAGACTTCATTTATCATAAAGACAATGCTTTATGTATCACAAGGAAAACATCATAAACCGTGGGATAGTCCTATTAAGGAATATAACTGTATCTTTTACAGATTTTTAAAAATCTTTGAGGATGTATGTGTGTGTGTGTGATTCTCTTTATAATGCCAATGTTATCATTTGATTTCTTGTAGTGTCTCTTATGCTGTGTGCTGGGTTAATGATCAAATATCAGGAAAATGTTTAAATAACTGCTTGAATTGTATAAAGCTTATTATAAAGAGAATGGTAAGCAGCTGTTTTCCATTTCTTCTGATAGAAAACAAGACCACAGCTTCATCTCAAGCCATAGAAATGTGGGTAACAAAAAAATGGACTTTTGCCTAGAATAGCACGAGCAATGGCAGGTTCCTGGAGTACAGAATAACACATGGCTTCATTGGACTGTGATTCGGGGACTTTCTGGGGCATGTTCCTGATTTCCATGGCTGTGGACATTGCTACAAGTGGGACTTTCTTTCGAAATACACACACTTCTTAACTTCTCTCTGCCTTAAGCATCCATCCATCCTGAAGATGGCAAAGCTTCTATAGTTTGATACCAATGTACTTTTTAAGCCTTATTTCCCATTTCTCCCCTCAGTTCTCTATTTCAGGAAACCTGCATTCTCCAAATATGGCCTTTGCGACAATTTGAGACTTTTCTCTAAATCTTTGGGATATCTGGCTCAGGTGTCGCTTCTCCTATGGAATCTTCCAAAATACCCCAATATAATGTGATTGCTCCTTCTTATTGATTTCTTTAGGCTTTCTTGAAATATCATTTATTTAAAGCTCTTTCATTCTTTCAATAAATGTTTATTGTCGATGGTGTCAGGCTCTATATTTGTGATGGGTGGTGGGGATACAGCAGTCCTTGCTTTTCTGGAGCTTGCATTCCTGTGGCAGGCCAGTGGTTGAAGACTCCATGCTTGGAGACCAGTTTTCCTGATTCACATCCTTTACACTCGAGCTGTGTTATTTTGTTCAAAGTTTTATATTTATGAGCATCAGTGTCTTCATCTAAAAACTGGAAATAAATCACAACTCCCTGAATCAACCGAATGCATGTCTTTGCCTTGCTTTCTAGCTGGAGCTGTCTTGTGACATCTTGTCTTCTTCCCTTGGGCGTGGAGCCAGGCTGTGGCCAAGACGTTAGACCTGGGTCCTGTGGAGTGGCTGCTTCTGGTATAATTGGAGTTTCTAGAGACATAGCAATTAGTACTCTTCTGTCTCTCTTGAGTATCTCTTGATTGCCTGAGAGCACCCAGCTTGTCACAAAGACATGGCCAGCTCTCTATCATGTCCCTCTTATGTGTCTCCCTTCTTCCCTGCCCCCTTGCCTTCTTCTTGCCCACCTGCTTCCCTGGCATTGCCCACCTAATATAGGGCTAGTGTATATACTTTGGGTGTAGACTGTTTTCGAGGGAAGCTTGGATGAGAATACCACTTCAATGGCTTATTGTGAGGATTTAAAGGGAAGGGCCCATAACAGTACATGGCATAGAGTAGATGATAAATGCCAGCTGGTATTTTTGTGGGAAAAGTAAATGAGAGAGGAAGGTCTAAGTTTAGGGAAGGAGGGTTCTTTGAGGATCTTCAGGAGAAACGCTGTCTAAGCCAAGACCTAAAGTTTGAGTGGATGGGACGCATATACCAGGCAGACAAGAGCATTGTATGGAGATTGGGATTGACATATACACACTACTATATATAAAATAGGTAACTAATAAGGACCTACTGTATAGCACAGGGGACTCTTCTCAATACTTTGTAATGACCCATATGGGGAAAGAATCTAAAAAGGAGTGAATATATGTATATGTATAACTGA
Source organism: Hippopotamus amphibius kiboko (assembly GCF_030028045.1). Lineage (NCBI taxonomy): Eukaryota > Metazoa > Chordata > Mammalia > Artiodactyla > Hippopotamidae > Hippopotamus > Hippopotamus amphibius. The sequence continues at coordinate 45,779,148 of NC_080196.1, read as the reverse complement.
TTCACTTTGCTGTACAGCAGAAAGTAACACATTTTAAATCAACTATACTCCAATAAAATTTTAAAGAAAAGAAAGCCTGAGGATAAGAAAGAGCCTAGGTTTGAGAAACTGGATACATTAATAATTAAAATTCATGTCTGTTGTATTCAGTTGTGGTTCCTTGTATATTTGCATTTCATAGGACAATAAAGTTGGTCTTTCCCATCCTCTTGCAGTTCTGGATAATGACATATGAGGGTTGACCTGTGTCACTTCTAGCTGAGGCAGGGTCAAGTCCACACTTCCTCTGCTGAAGGGATCAGAAATCATGTGCTCCAGAGGGATGGCATATGAGCAAGAAAGAATTCCTTGTTGAGTTAAGCCCTCCAGAATTTGGGGACTGGTTTGTTATTGCAGCACCACTCAGCTTATCCTGACTAATACAGCGGTGAATCTTTCTGGTTACAACGTTAGCTTGTAGATTGGGGCTGTGCCTGTGGTGAGATAAAAGAAATGTCCATGGTGCAAGATGAGAGGGGGCACTTACTCTCAGGTTTGTGCAAGTGAGTGATATCATGACCCAGGCTGAGTGTGCGGGTGGGAGGTGAGATCTGAGAGGTGTGGTTTTGAAGACCATTGGATGATCTTTGGATTTGTGGTGGAGTTATAATTTACTCATTTTCTATAAAGTAAGGAAAGGAAATTTGAAAAGCCAGAAGACCTCATATAGGCACTGAAAACTTGCTTTCATTATTTACAGGAAGTTTGTACTCCCAAAAGGGGCTTCTTTGAGAGGAAAACTATCTTCTGCTTCCACTTTCTAAAAAATCCTCACTGGAGATTCCACGTTGTCTGTGGTAATAGAATAGCACCTCAAACTTCTATTGAGTTATTTTCACCTAAGACTTTCTTATAAGTTAAGTCCATGGTTACAGAAGAACCACTCTATGAGATGTAGAGTCATTTTTTGAGGGAGGATGAAAAATAATTTAGCCTAAGCCTAGGTTCCTGAATAATATGCTCCCGTTAAACCCTCTCATTATTGGTCCCAACTCTCTTTTTCACTGTTGTTGAATTTGAAACAACAAATTTCAGTGTGTGTGTGGTGGGGTGGTAGTGGGTCACGCCTACACTCTAGGTTAGAATCCAAATGTTCATGTGAGAAAGTATGTCATGCTTTTTCTCCTTGACAAAGAGACTTATCTGAAAATGCCCAGAACAAATCAAGGATATCATATTGTGGCTTGGAAACCAACAAATGCCAAACTGGCCATACATTTCTTTAAAATCTAGTTATTACAGGCACATATTTGCCATCTGAAATAATTGGTTTTGTGAAAACTGTCCTCAGCAGCAGAAATATTCTCTTCTGTGTCTTTTGCAGAAACTTGCTTTTGGGGAAAGTACATGTTTTTCTAACAAGTTATTAATTGACTTAAGGGTACAAGTGTAATTGTCCCTGGTGATTGGGTAGTTGAAAGATACTGCCAAAAAAGAAACAATGAGATGCATTCAGAGAAGACTGTATATTGGATGTGCTCAATTCTTAGAAAAATAAATGCAGGAACATCTAATCTCACCACAGTTGAATACATATGTTTTTGCAGATGGAATGCAATTTTCTAAAAATGTCAGCTGTGTGTGTCTCATAAATACTGAAAACATATGCTAATTTTTGGCAGCAGCCAAGGGAAGCCATGGGGCCTTAAATTTAAATTTAAATACGCAATTGGTGAGTGAGCCCTCAGCGATGAGGGGAATGTACAAAAGAGGTGGCGCATGTGGTGTGGAGTGGGAGATTGTGGAAGGAAAGGTAGCAGGTGGAGAAGGAAGGAGCTAAAGGCACTCAGGGGCCTGGCAGAAATGCAAATGGCAGCAGTGCTTAGGCAGCTGGGGGGATGCAGTTGACCCCAGGCCAGATTGGGTCTGATTCAGAGTCTGAGACCATCACAGTCCAATGCAGAATAACTTGAGGGATGCTAGAGTGTATTATCCCATCCCTCCTTTCTAAATCAGCTCTTCTATTGGCCAGGGCAGAGTATCCCCAAGAGTGTTCCTTGGGAGCGCAACTTCTGCTGGATGTATTGGATGTTTATGCATTCCCATCAAAACAAAGGGCAAGGGGTGGAATGGGGGGAAGGGAGGCAGATAATAAGATTGGGATACAATGAATTGAGCAAAATTATATGAGGATCTTTAATTTTGAACTTTACAACACCATATATATATAAATTGTGAGCCTCTAAAATGGAATATTGTATGCAGCATCTCTCAAAATGATCTAAACACAGATTATTTTTTTCCCTTGCACTATCTCATAGGACAAGTGTTTGTGAAATATGCTTGGGGAATGCTGGCTTGGATGCCTGAAATTTTCCTGTCAGCTAATTACTCAATTGAGTTAAAATATTAAGATTCCAAACCTCCTTTTAAAATAAATATAAAGCTATTTCCAGAGGTCCTGCAGAGTGAGCTGTTATCTATCTAGTATACACACCACAGTACTGACAGCGAGCGAGGGGTTGCTTGTTAACTGAGTCAGTAACAGGTGAGCTTGAGGTGAGGGAATGGGGCATGCATGAGGGCTTTGAATGGCAAGTCTTTGAGGTTGGAGGGGTGCATCTAAGATGCTGGGCTGGATGCAGGCGAGGTGAAGGAGTTGGAGGTGTTACCGTGCCAGGCTGGGGAGTGAGGTCTGCATGCACTTGCTAAAGTAGTTGGGGAGAGGCAGAAGAGTGCCCATGGCTGGGAGGGAAATGAAAAAGTGAGGGAGACAGACTCTGACTTTGGGGCTACAATCTAAGTATTTAAAAGGTATACATCCCTCAAAATAAATGAATTGGCAGCTTCTGTTGAAAAATATGGTGTTGTTTAAAAGTTATGCCTGAAAAACGGTGTGAGCTTTGTCAAGAATTTCAGCATGTCCAGAGTTTCTGAGTAATGTCTAAAGAATGAGGAAAACAATGAATCTTCTTAGCCCAAAACTTTCTCCTCAAAATTTAATTTTAAATCATAAAATAACATGTATTTATTGTAGGAAAATCCAAAAATATAAAAAAAAGAAAAATCATCCTTATCCCTGATCTCTTCTTCTAGAAAAATCTACCGTCAATCTTTTAGCACATCATCTTCCAGTCTCCCCTGCCCTCCCATCTCTTTACCTCTTTACTCTCCCCCTTTCTGAAATTGTGTAGTTTTAACTGATATTGAATACTGAACATAACATTTTCATAACTTAATTGAGGGGTTAGCAAATCTAGCCCGCCACCTGTTTTGTAAAAGCCCTGAGCTGAGAATGGGTTTTACATTTTTAAATTGTTGAAAAGAATCAAAGAGTAATATTTCCTGATATTTGAAAATTCTACGAATTTACATTTCAGTGTCCATTACTAAGTTTTATGGGGACCCAGCCATGCCACTTCTTTGCTGTTTCTGTGGTGCTTTCCTGCCACAAGGACACAGAAGTAGCTGGGACAGAGACAGCAGGGTCTGCAAAGCTGAAAATATTTACTCTTTGGGCCTTTCCAGGAAAATCTTTGCTGACCTCTGGTTTAACCAATCCACAGTTTGGGGGCTTCTGTTTGTTTCTTTGTTATTCTTTTGCCCATTATAAGTCATATTTTAGCTGATATCTTTGCACATAAGTTTTTACCTACTTTTCTGATTATTCTGTTAAGTATTTTCCTAAAAACTTAATTACTGTGCAAAAGATATGGCTATTTTATGGCTCCTGATGTATGCATATGAAATTTCTTTCCAGAAAGCTCAAACTAAGTTTTACTCCCACCAGAAGCATATAAGAGCTGCATAGATTTTCCTTTTGGCAATATAATCTCTGTACTACCCTGCCTTAAACTATTTTCAGCTTAATAATGAAACAGTATTAGTCAAGTCCAGCCTTGCTAGTCATGGATTTGATGGGGAGTAAGTTTCACATGCTTTATAATTTTTCTGTCCCCTTCAATGCAGCCCTGACTGCTCTTAACACTTCTTGTCCTGAGACCTCATACCACCTGCCTGCTCCTCAGTCATGGTGAACAGGAGTATTTAGTGAAGAGAGGGAAATAGAAGACTCATCAGAATTCACATCTGATTCTGTGTAAATCCAGGTTAGGGCTCCTTCACCTGTCTACATGAATGCACTTGTATTTTGTGCGATTGATTTTTAGACTCAGCCTTACAAATGCCACCTGCATCTGCCCACACCCATTTCTCCTTCAACTCACAAATGTTCTTGCCTCTTAAACAGGGAAGCATTGTTAGTTTCACTCCCATGGAGGAGCTAAAAAGGGTATAGCTGAGCCCATGCCAAGAGCCTAGTGACCCTCATTTTAATGTTATTTGGTGGGAGAATGGATCTTTAGGCTTCAAAATCTTAGGTCTAGATTTTACCCATCCTTAATGTGAAACCAATTTATGTTCTAGAGAGTACAGCTTTTTAAAATTTATTTTTTATTGAAGTGTAGTTGATTTACAATGTTTCAGGAGCACAGCAAAGTGATTCAGATATCTATATATATATGTGTATATATATATATATATATATATATGATAGTTACATTACATATGTATGTTAGGTAAATAAAAGAATATATATATTCTTTTTCAGATTCTTTTCCATTATATGTTATTACAAGATACTGAATATAGTTCCCTGTGCTATACAGTAGGACCTTGTTGTTTATCTATTTTGTATATATTAGTGTATATCTGTTAATTCCAAATTCCTAATTTATTCCTCTCCCCTTTCCCTTTTGGTAACCGTAAGTTTAGGTCCCAGGTCCCAGCCTGTCTTAGAGTGACTGGGGCTGAAAAGTGTTATGAGACCACTGAATTAATTGCCTTTAATCATTTTCTTTTATTATTATTTTTTACAGCACACCATAGTATATCACATTATATCATACATAATATATACAACATAATATAATACATAGAGTATATATTGTTTTTTTAATTTTTAATTTTATATTGTGGTATAGATGATTTAAAATGTTGCATTAGTTTCAGGTGTACTGCAAAGTGATTCAGTTATACATACATATATACACATATATACCCTATATATATGTATATGCATATGTATACATATGTATACTCTTTTTCAGATTCTTTTCCCATGCAGGTTATTACAGAATATTGAGCAGAGTTCCCTGTGCTATACATTAGGTCCTCGCTGATTATTCATTTTATATATAGTAGTGTGTACATGTCAGTCCAAACTCCTAATTTATTTCTCCCACGACTTTTACCCTTTGGTAACCACGAATTTCTTTTCTAAGTCTGTGAGTTCGTTTCCGTTTTGTAAATAACTTCATTTGTGTCTTTTTTTTTTTTTTTTAGATTCTGCATATAAGCCATATCAGTATCATTTTAGCCTGGCCTTAAGCTAGTTGTCATCTAGAGAACCTCATTCATTTATTCAGCAACTATTTAATGGGTTAGTCTCTCCTGAAAATATTCTTGAGCCCCTTAAGTTTTCCTTTTCAAAAAAATCAGAAAAAAATCTGAGGGAGACTAGAAGTATTGCCTTCCATCCATCCTTACACAGACTCCATCAATGATTAGATGGGGGCCTTGGGCAAGGATCTTTCCCTCAGCTGAGCCAAGCAGATCTCCCAGGATCTGCACAGTTCAGGTTTGCAGGGAGCCTGTAGAGATGGTGCTGTGCCGGCCTCCCCTCTCAGGGAACAGCTGGGGTGAGGGAGGGGCTGGACCTTTGGGAAACCTAGTTTTTAGCAGGTGCGCTGTGGCTTTCTCCAATTCAGGCTCTAAGGCATTCTCAAATTTGAGCTTTCAGAAGGGCTGAGGGGGAAGCCACATCTCTCCTGTACACAGATTCTAGCAGACAACTGACTCTGACCCAGGAGAGTAATGCTGAGTAACTTGGCATCTCTGAAGCCGCATGCAGCCAGCCAAGTCTTCACCCCCCGCCTCTGTTGCCCCAAGAGGCTTCCCAAGTATGCTTTTAGCCAAAGAGAAACCTTGGCAGAGCTTGAGGGAGAGATTTCTATCCCTGTTCCTTACAAGAGGACTTCATGCAGGCAGGTGGCCTAATTTATGAGGGAAACTTCTAGAGAGAGCATCTAATAAAGCAGGCACACACATCCTCAAGAAAAGATTAGCTTCCCAGGGCTCTGGGGCAAAATCTGCACAAACACTAAGTACACACACACTCTCCCTTCGAAGGACAGTGATGAATCTTGAATGTCAGGAAAGAAAGATTTTATACTGAGCACTGAAAAAGAATGTGAGACAGTCTATTAAATCAGCTATGATTTACAGAACATAGGAATTAGGAAAAATTGCAGGTTATAATGCATGATTGTAACTATGATGTGACTGTCCCTACAGAGGACACAGAGGTGCAGGCTCTTTAGATCTGGAAAGAGAGACATCATTTCATTCATCATCTGTATTTCTCATATGACATATGATTAAATATCTCTTAAATATGGTCAAAGTGACCTTTATAAAAAGCATTTGGAATTAAACAGAATTAAAATTTAAGAGACTGAGTGCTGAGTCATTTTCCTAAGAAAAAAATGCAAGTTGGATAATAAATGACTGATGATGACAGAGAAAACACTTTAGGGATTATTAGCATGAATTGTGAAGGTGAACGGTATAGGCTTGTTTTTCTTTTTGAAGCAAGCAGCATACTGTGGGATGTCTTCTCCAAATCATCACTGATAATTTCCTGTGTGAATTATTACTTGGGGACTTATGCAGCACTTGAAGAAATCTCAGAGGGATGCTAAAAAAATGACTGGAGGAATAAAAATAGGACCCTTAAGAAAAGTTAAGGAGCTGGGATTGTTGGAGTTTTTAGTAAAATATATTAAATAACTCAGAGGGATGCTAAGAAAATGACTGGAGGAATAAAAATAGGGCCCTTAAGAAAAGTTAAGGAACTGGGATTGTTAGAGTTTTTAGTAAAATATATTAAACAACTTCCACATTTTCAAATATTTCCCATTCTTTCTGTTTCTCTGTCTTTCTCCCCCCCCCCCATACACACACAGACACACACACATACAGGGGCACGCACAGAGGCACACACACATATACAGATACACACACAGACACACACACAGACACACACACCCTTGTTGGAACCTGAAACAATTATTTTGTTATATATTGATATATTAACGTCAAAGTTAATGGAAATCGAACTCTTCATTACCTCTCCCAGCCTGTTACTAACAATTTCTATTAAGAATTCAGGGACTTGTAGAATCCTCATTGATCAAACACTATTTCCAATTTTCAACTGTAACTCAAGGGAAAACCAGTCCTGAATATGTGCTTTTACTTCACATACATTTTGATTTATTCAACCAACAAAGCATTTATCTTCCTTCTACTTTTGAAGATGCCCATGTATAAATGAGCCCAACACAGAGGCCAATTGCATCTCCACTTCTCTCTTCATTGGGAAAACCAGAATGAAGCATCTTTTGAAGAGTTTCTGTGGGAAGAGGCCTCACAGGGAATCACTGGTTAGAAATACTCTAGTTTCTCATTTCTTTGTTATGGTTTAAATCTGAGGAAAGTTGAGTTTGCCTTTTAGCCCTAAGAGAAAAATATAAGAAATGTGACCCAAACCCTGGGGAACATGAATTTGTTCAGTGTTTTCTTGGCCAGGAAAACTTGGGACTATGCAAATGAGGAAGAAAGAAGCTATAAAACAGAAGGATTGTCTCCAAACTTTCCCAGACTGCACTTTTTTATGTGCTTGTAATGTTTGTTCTTGCATCTTTACCTGCCAACGTGGGGGTCTTATAGCTGGATTTAAGAACATGCCCTCAGAAATAAAACATGCACATAATCCAACCAAATTAGAGTGCAAGTCAAATTTCCTTGGCCTTTTGGACCTTTAAGGGGACTTGTAAAAATATCCATTATTGGTGCTAAGCTGTGATATTAAGCTTTGATGGTTAGCATTTAGAGTTATAAATGTAAAGCAGGACCTAAGACCCAAAAAGATTTTATATTGATATTCTGTTTTATTAAGGGTCTTTCAGCTCCAAAATTGCTTTGGGTGTTCAATTTAGGGCTCTTCCAGTTGACAGAAACAGAAATCCAAGCCAAGTGAGCTTAATGAACCCAATAGGGCTTAACCTGGCAGTAAGCCTAGTTTCAGGATCCTTGGTCCTTTTGCATTAGGTTCCTTCCTTCATGAAGTAAATATTTGTTTGTTCTTCCCATGGGAATGGACTTTGCTATCCAGGCCTTCATATTGGAAAATTATTATATTTTCATTGATACGGCCCATGAAGAAACATATTTACATGACAACGGACTCTAACAGGAATGTCTGAATGAATGGATGAGGGAATGTGGGAAACGGTGACCATCCTGAGATGTTCATGTGTGACCTGAATTCAGTAGGATTCAGTTATTGAAGGAAGGCATTTCTTTTTTTCTGGTTTGTATTTTATTTAATTTATTTATTAAAAAAATTTTATTGGAGTATAGTTGATTCACGTTGTGTTAGTTCCTGCTGTATAGCAAAATGAATCAGTTATATATATACATATATCCACTCTTTTTTAGATTCTTTTCCCATATAGGCCATTACATAGTATTGAGTAGAGTTCCCTGTGCTATACAGTAGGTCCCTATTAGTTCTCTAGTCTATATATAGAGTATGTCTATGTCAATCCCAATCTCCCAGTTTATCCCTCTCCCCTTACTCCCTGGTAACTGTAAGTTTGTTTTCTACATCTGTAACTGCATTTCTGTTTTGTAGATAAATTCATTTGTACCTTTTCAGATTTCACATATAAGTGATATCATATGATATTTGTCTTTCTCTGTCTGACTTACTTCACTCAGTATGACAATCTCTAGGTCTGTCCATGTTGCTGCAAATGGCACTATTTCATTCTTTTTTATGGCTGAGTAATATTCCATCGTATATATGGACCACCTCTTTTTTATCCATTCCTCTGTTGATGGACATTTAGGTTGCTTCCATGTCCTGGCTATTGTAGATTGAGCTGCAATGAACGTTGGGGTGTATGTGTCTTTTCAAGCTATGGTTTTCTCCAGATATATGCCCAGGAGTAGGATTGCTAGATAATATGGTAGCTGTATTTTTAGTTTTTTAAGGAACCTCCATACTGTTCACCATAGTGGCTGTACCATTTACATTCCCTCCAATAGTGCAGGAGGGTTCCCTTTTCTCCACACCCTCTCCAGCATTTATTTTTGTAGATTTGTTTGTAGATTTTTTGATGATGGCCATTCTGACCTGTGTGAGGTGATACCTACAATGAGGTATTTGATTTGCATTTCTCTAATAATTAGTGATGAGCATCTTTTCATATGCTTACATAGGCAGAACACTCTTTGACATAAATTGCAGCAAGCTCTTTTTCGATCCACCTCCTAGAGTAATGAAAATAAAAACAAAAATAAACAAATGGGACTTAAAAGCTTTTGCACAGCAAAGGAAACCATAAACGAAATGAAAAGACAACCCTCAGAATGGGAGAAAATATTTGCAAATGAAGCAACCGACAAGGGATTAATCTCCAAAATATACAAATAGCTAATATAGCTCAATATCAAAAAAACAAACAACCCAGTCAAAAAATGGGCAGAAAATCTAAACACGTCTCCAAAGAAGACATAAAGATAGATAAAAAGGAAGGCATTTCTTTGTGAAGGTTTTCCCCTGTGGAGAAATTAATTCACACATTCATTCAGCCCAGATTTATTGAGCACCTACTATATTCCAGGTGTCCTTCTAGCTGCAGAGAATAAAGCTGGGAGACCAATACCCTGTCCTCTGAGAGCTCACTTTGAGACGGATGCAACACACAGGAACAACTAACACATAGTAAAATTTCAGATACTGATCTGTTAAAATAAAGTGGGGTCAGGGGTTGGGAATGGTTGTGAGTGGCTCCGTTTGGGTGGGAGGGGCAGGAAAGACTCACTGGAAGGGACATTTAAACCTGAATGAAGAGAAGCAGGCACCTGTAAAAGAGTCTGAAACAGACCTTTGGAGGCAGAAGACATAGCGAGCGAGAGTAGAACTCACTGGTGTGGATAAGGACGGGCAAAAAGGTCCCTTGGGGGGTGGGGACTGCGCAGGGTGAGAAAAGGGACGGGTGACAGGTGAGAGCCAGCCAGGGCCAGAACACGTTGAGAGTGGGGGTGGGAGGGTCTATGCACATGGTTGCTAAAGGACTTTCTGACTCTGCTCGGTGAGCGATGGACTAAAAGGGGCAGAGCACAGAGCATCCCTTTATCAGTCACCTTATTCCAGACCTTCCCTGTCACTCCTAAATCTTTTAACGTAATTCCCTATCTGAACATGAACTTCCCTCAGGTTTTCCAGCAGCTTAAGTTAAAGGCAGGTCCACCCGACAGCTGCTGGGAGGACCAGGTGACAGACCCTGGAATCCAGAGGCTGGGCAGGGGAGCCTCCTTGGATCCGCGCGGGTGATGCGCTCAGGTCCTGCCTCCCTTCGCCCTCGTCCTTTCCACCTCTGAGTGGCCTTGACCGCTCCTGCTTCCCCGGAATGCCTCAGCCTGCCTCTCCCCAGTCCTAGCGGGACGTGATCTGAGCTGGCTCCTACCAGGGTTCCCTAGCAGCTCGCACTGGGGATCCAGATCCAAAACCCACCCTCTGGCCTCGGCCCCCGGAAAGGGGGCGGGTGGGGGCGCGAACCCTATCTCGGGCTCCGCCTCCAGGGGCCGGGAGCGTCCTTCGCGCGTTGCACCGGTCGCCGCGGGCAGACGCGCTCCGGGCTCCGGGCTCCGGGAGGGCGGCTGACCCTCTCCAGCCCGGGTCGTGTCTGGGCAGCGACCGGTCACTCTCGGGATACTCCGGGCCCTCGCGGAGCGCGCAGCGGCTGCGACAGCACCCCTGACCCGGGACGCGCGCCAGGTAAGGTGGCACCTCCTCCTCCCCTCTCCTCGCCGGAATGACAAACAGCGGCTGCAGTTTGCAGTTCGCAATCCCCAGGGTGCAGTTTCTTCCCGTGCGCGCGGAAGCGGTGGGTGAACCGCGAGGTAGAATCCGCGCCCAGGCTGGAGGCTGGGACCCAGGATTTGTCTTTGCAAAGTTTCTGGGTGGTCAGATAATCTTGGGAGCCTCTCTGGGTTCTGATTTGTGCTTGGAGTGTTTGGCCTCTGGGAAGGAATAATGCGCGGTGATTTACGCCCCTGAGCTCATCCCCCTGCGCCTCGGTCTTTCTGGAAGGGGCTCCGGTGTCCGCACGTGCGGCGCCCGGGAGAGTGACGAGCGCTAGGGGCGGTGGGCTGTGCGCGGTGCCCCCGAGGCTCTTTGAGGCTGCTGCCCAGGAAGCTCACTTAGGGAAGCTTAAAAAAATCTGGTGCTGGGGCAGCACCCAGATCAAATACATCAGAACCTTCAGGAGTGGGGCTAAAATCTTCCCAGTTGATTGCCAGGTGGAGTAGTTTGAGAACCAGTGAGTGACAGCAGTGGTTCTCTGAGGAAGTGGGTGCGTGGGGTGGGGGGGTTGGGGGGGCGGGGTTTCTGGGCAGCAGCAGCAGCCCCACCTGCGAACTTTTAGAAATGCAAAATCTGGGGCCCGGCTAGGGAGGCCTACACCTCCTGAATCTGAAACTCTGGGGGTAGGGACTTAGCCCTCTGTGTTTGCATGGACCCTCCAAGTGATGCCAGCGCTCGTTCACTTTTGACGGCTCCGGGTTGGATCTCAGTGGAAGGAAGGGCAGACACCTTCAAATTCCCTTCCAGAGCAACGAGGAAACAGACCCCTTTTCAGAAAATCTTAGGTATTCAGCAATAGGGTTTTGCCCATGTTAAAGAAAATACCGTGGACTTTGGAGGATCCTGTGGGCAGAGACTTAGCCATCACCTCGAGCAATTTTTTGTCCTAGAGAACTTTTTTCTTTTTTTTAGAGTTGGAAGGAAGCCAAAGAAGAAATGTACCTGAGAATCTCGTGGCTGTAATAACATGAATGGTTGGCTCCTGGTCGGATGCTCCCCTATCATCCCTGTCATCAGTGCGTGTTACAGGACTCATATGAAGTAGTTTTTTAAAAAGCAGTTGGGAGGTTTCTGGGATTCATGCCAATTCTCCAGAATGAAAGGGAATTCAGCATTGCAGGTCTCTGGGTTCTCTGAGTGGCTCCTTTTTTTCTTTTAACAGAGATCTGAGATTTCAAAATTTTGGTGAAAAAATTTCCAGCTGTTCCTAAGTCATTAGTACAGAAATAGAGTGAGTTTGCAAATAGGCTTAAGTGGATTCAAAAGTCTGACATTGGATACAAAAGCTAGAATAGGCATGACTGCGACCCTAGCACATGTGTGCTGGGGTGAACACTGCTCAGTGTACCAAGACTTTCTGTACAGAGGACATTTATTTTTCCCAGCTGCTATTTTCAGGGCCAATTTATGATGAGGTAGAGAGACCTTTAAGGAACAAGTCCTAAGCTCGTGTTTAGAGAAGGGGGAAAGTAAAGGTAATGGTGAGGACTAGGAGCCTTGATCTGAGGCCCAAGCTGCAGGTTCAAGGCCTAGTCTTCTGTCTCTCTGCACCATTGTGCATAATGGAGGGCAGTGGCGTAACTCTGCAAGCCTCACTTTCCTTATCTGTAAAATGGGGACTGCAGTAGTACAGTGCATACTGTCAGAGTTAAAGGAAATAATGCTTCCAACATAGTCAATGAAATATTTATTAGTTCAAAATGTGTGCACAGGCACACACACACACACACACACACACACAAACTAAAAACAAAACAACAACCTAATCCCCAAACACTCTGGAATGAAAACTATGCGGATAACATGGTCACATTTTTTATTTACACATGTTTACATACCAACCTCACCCTTAGAATCCACAGTTTTTCCTTCTTACTAGAATGTGAACATATGGACGTCCTCCAATTATCTTCCTAATTTTATTACATGTTTTATATAGAACTGTCTGGAAAAAATATTTTAGCAGGTTATCTTCAAATCAACAGCCTAGTTTTTTATCTACTCACTGTCTGTGGTAAAGGATTCCACCTGGTGGAATTTATAATCTAGTCACGTTCAGGTTTAAATAGCCTTAAAATCTGGCTCTCCAGAATATCATTCCTCATAAAAGAAAATTCAAATGGTAGGAATGGCATGCTGTATCCCCCAAGAGAACCAGTACTATCTGGTGTTTCCTAGGTACTTGAGAGAGAGAAAAAATGAAACCTTATCCAGTTACATTAAGGTTTGTTCAAGACAAGGTAAGAGAAAGCAAATTGAGGACACAGCAAGGACAGGCCTAAACTGGCAAAAAGGGTAGTTGAGGTAATTTAAATGTCCTTTTCCTCCTTAACTGCAGCAATTTCAAATGCTTCAAAACAGCATACAGAAAAAGCAGTTCCTTTCATGTTGATTGGAACTGATCTAGATAATCCTCTTAGGACCAAATACTACTAGTAAAAAAAGATTTATGGATATTAATTCCAAAAAAGATGTCAAATGATTCTGTTCTTTGAAATGAGTCTTGATTCACCTTTAATTTCAGTTATAAATTGAATATTAGCTTTCTAATTTAGGGTGTCTTTTTAGGACTCATCTCACATATTTAAATGTGAGAGGTTGTACTGTTCCTGTTTCCAATCTTCTGTGACTTCTAGAAGACTAAACACATTGCAAGTTTCAGTGTATAAACATCTTAGTAACTCCTCCAGTCAGGAAATTAGGTCTTCATTAGGACACTTGTAAAATTACAATGTGATGTTATTAAATTGAATATAATTAGAATTTAAGGTTATTAAATTAAATGCAATTACAACTTAATGTAAGTAGGGTTTTCTCTTTGGCTCACCATGTATGAAATGAGGAGTGGCTCTGGGCGTGAAAAGGGATGATCAGAGGCACATCTCTTCATGGCAAAAAGGAAGGCGTGTGGAAAGCAAATTCAAAGGCTCAGTAATCAAATTATGTATGATGGATAATTTAGCTGAAGAGCTGAGCCTCTGTGATGTTGCAGTTCAGCGACAAGATGTGGTAGCCCAGTGAGTGGCCAATTAGGAATGATCATTACTGCAGTGCCCACAATGATTTCTTGATTCTCCACTTGTAGGCACCAGGCCCGGGGCAGAGTTAATCATAAAGAAGTTAGCTTAATTGCATGTGTTTTTCACAAATCGGCTCACTTAGAAAGGTCCTGATGCCCTTCATTTCAGTTCATTTATTCTGAGGGCCCCATTTGTTCCAAAGTTGATGGTTTTACTATTAAGGCCAACCTGGAAAGCCTTGTGAGTAAAAACACGTCACAGGAAAGGGATATATGTTTTCAATTTGCACTTCTTATCTTTGGGTTGTATTTCTCAGCATGCAGTAGTAATTCTTTAGTTTGATTCATGAGCATTTGTATGGGAAACAAGTTGAAATATTTATTTCTGGCAAGTGATCTAGTCTCACGCAAAGAGAATCAGCTGTGGAGGCTGAGCTCTCGAACTTTCTGCATCTCCTGGTTTAGGACACACATTCTCCAGCCACCATGCCAAGACTTGCACCCTGACTCTGTCACTTACTAGTTGTTAGAGCTTGGGCAAGTTGCGTAAACTTTCTTTGCTTCTGTTTCCTCATTAGTAAAATTGAGGTAATGGCACCTACTTCAGGGGGATTATCATGAGGAGTTAATGTATATAAAGTTCTGCCAACAGTGCCTGGCTCTGGCTCACAGTCAAAGCTTAATAAGAATTTGCTATTATTTCACCTTGCACATTAATGAATGGGTTAAGCTCAAGCTCTCTTTTCTCTTTTCACCTCTGAAAATTGGATCCTGAAAAGGCAGTCCTAATTTAGGTTCTGTTCATTTGATGCTTCTTCTGTTTTAGCTAGTAGGAGAATTTGTTTCTGAATAAGTGAAGTCCTTCAAGTTTCTCAGAAAAGAATGCAAGCTTTGGAACAACGTTCTAAAAGCTCCCAGATGTTGCTGCTGCTGGCCTGAGACTGCACTTTGAGAATCACTGCTTCAGTGTTCTAGCATGTTGATCCCCAAACTGATTAAAAAGTTAATCCGTTGGGTTAATTTATTGTGAAAGGTAGCCATCATGTGCTTTGAGAAAGAGAGGCTGTGTCACATTGCACATTAACTGTATACATGGAATTCCCGTATGCGCATAGAATTTTTAGGGATATTAGAATTTGTCTAATCTAAATGAGGAAACAGAGTCTTAGAAATCTCCTTCTTGGCTAAGGGCTCAGAAATAGTCAGTGGTGGCACTAGATAACAACAGCGTTCCTGAGTTCTGCTTTGTACATTTTTCATTCAACTACCTTGTCTTCTGAAAAATCAGGTAATGTGACAGTAGCACATAATCCAAGATATGGTGTCCTGGGAATGCTGTGGGCCTGCATGTCTGCCTTGACCCAGTTTGATTTCAGGGGTATTTAGTGAAACGCTTTTCTAAATGAAAAACCACTGATACCAACATGGCCAATGTGTAAGAAAATAAACCTATAGCTATCAGTTATGAAAAGGATGATTTTTTTGCCACTAGGTTTGTCATTGCTGAGGATTCAATTGAGTTTTTCCTCTTTGCTGTTTCTTTAGCATTTTGGCTTTTACTAATGAAAACCTCAGAGATAATCTTTGAAAATTTCAGGAAACGTTGACATTTTTCTCAAGTCCAAGTTTGGTGACCTTCTGGGAATCCTGCCAGTTGCTTGTGTTTGATTCACTGTTTAATTTTTGTTTTGACTTGTTTTGATCTAGGTCAATGTAGCCATGATTGTTGTTACGTGTTGTTTGTTTTTATAGTTATTGGTGTGAAGAAGAAAAGATTAAGGACCAACAAAATTTTCTTTTTAAATTCATAGTGAAAAGAACTTATAATGAAGTTTGAGATTTACAGGAAGTTCTTGTAAATATATTCTTTGGAAATTTAGTCTTTTAACTTTTTATTAGGTAATCACGATATGTCATATTTTACGGTAACTTTCAAATCCATAGGGATTCAATGATTGAAACAACTTATTGAATTATAATTCAGTACTTTAAAAAATGCTAAACCTTGCTGTATATTTATTATTCTACTTGATTAGGAAGAGAGAGTCTGATTCTACCTCAAGGGCGTGTCTAGGCATATCAGTACCCAGAATTAGACAGAATATTAAAGGTAAGGCAGGGAGGAATAATCTTTGTAAGTGTTCAGCCAATCATCACATAGTGATGAAGTACCTACCCAGTGCTTGACGATCCCAGGGGGATTCAGAGAAGTTGCTATGTTAGGTTTAGTAAGTCTATTAATAGCCAATTGGCAGTTTTCTTTTTTAAAATGGAAAACTCCCTTTAATTTATTATATAAAAATAACATCTGGTACATATTTTTAAGTGAAAAAAATGTATAAGGCAAAAATAGTTTTGATTTAAGTTTAGAAAAATCAGCAAGCATGGCATGATGTATCACTTTGTTTCTTCTCAAACCATTTTTGATTCTCATATAACAATGTCCTAAATCAATCTTTATAAAGGGTTGAATATGAATTTTACAAAAATCTATTGAAATATAGTTGATTTATAATGTTGTTAGTTTCAGTCGTACAACACTGATTCACTTATATATATATAAATTTAAAAAGATTTGTATATATAAATTAAAATATAAATTTATTATATTTTAATTTATATATATAATTTTAAAAGAAAATTATATATATGTATATATATAAAACATATATACATGTTCTTTTTTAGATTTTTTTTCCATTATATTTTAATACAAGATATAGAGTACCGTTCCCTGTGCTATACAGCAAGTCTTTGTTGTTTATTTTATGTATAGTAGTGTGTATCTGTTAATCCCAAACTGCTAATTTATCCCTCCCCCTTTTCCCCTTTGGTAGCCTTAAGTTTGTTTTCTATTCCTGTGGGCCTATTTCTGTTTTGTAAAATAAGTTCAGTGGTATCATTTTTTTTTAGATTCCACATATAAGTGATATCATATGATATTTGTCTTTCTCTGTCTGACTTACTTCACTTAGAATGATAATCTCTAGGTCCATCCATGTTGCTGCAAATGGCATTATTTCATTCTTTTTGATGGCTGAGTAATACTCCATTGTGTATACATACCACATCTTCTTTATCTCTCAGTACATGCACCCCAATTTTATAGCAGCCGTATTTACAGTAGCCAAGACGTGGAAGCAGCATAAGTGTCTGTCGGCAGATGAATATGATTTGAAGTTGTATGCTGGCAAGAAGTGGAGAGGTTATCCCAGAGACAGGCATTGCCGAGAAGAGAAACACCCAAGGTCCTGAAAATGCAGACAACTCCGCTACCTCCCTGTAGAAACTCTCCCTTTCCCTCTGGCAGTCTGCCTTTCCATCCTTTCACAGTTCCTTCGCTTTTCAGTCCCTGTTCAAATCACTTGTTAGCCAGCACCTCTGGACTGAGGTTTGAAATGAGAGAGAATGAAAGATGCACTGTGGGGAGCAGAGATGCCATGGTAACTGTCTTAGCTAGAATGATCCAGGCATTTCCTGCTTTGGTCCCTTTGGAATGAGGAGGGAGCAGAGGTGAAAAGAAAAGGTGGGATTCAGAGCTCTTGATGGGATGTGGAGGCACATTGGAACCTTATTCAAACTCCTATATATTTAGTGGCAGCAAACATGTCAGTGTGGAGTGTGAGCAAGGAGGTACCTACAATCTAATTTTGTGTCGTTTCTATTCTACCATATGAATAATCGTATGGTAGAATAGTATTTATATGTGAAGTACTAAATAAATAGACACACTCATTATTTCCAAGAAGTCTATGGACCGGAAAATGGGAAACCTCGTTTCTCATTCCAGCCCAGCACTAAGTTGGTAGCTTATTAGAAAAGCCTGGAGTAGGAGAGAGCTGGGCAGGTGTGATTGTAAAGTCTTCTTTCATTTTGCCGTTTACACATTTTTCTTTTTCTTGTTGAAGAGCACCACTTGAGACCATCATGGGACATGTAAAGAATAGCAGCCTAGAGCATCTGTGCCCAGAGTTTAAGTCCATGTGGAGTGGCATCTTTTAGGAAATTAGTCTCCTGAGAAATGTAGCATTCATTCCTCAAATTCCTATAACAACGTTCTTGAGTGTTCACTGAAGATGGCTGTTACTGTGAATGAGAAATAATGAAATAACAGATTTTTTTATTTCAATAAAATTGTGTTTTCCTTTTCATGATGCCTAAACAAAATTTTTTTGGCCTTCATGTGGGAATTTTTTTTAATATAAGTATGAAAACATGCTTTATTAGGAAGAATTCTGTAAAGGAAGTAAGTGGAAATATTACTTCCATGAAGAAAAATAAAATACATTAACTGCCCATAACTCAAAGAATATGCCCAAAATAGATGGATGTGGGGACAGAAAATGACAGTGAATATCCTTATAGTAATTTGTACTGGTAATTAAGAGAGTTACAAATCTATTTTTAAAACAGTCTCAAAAATCACAGAACTCAGACACGTGTCATTTGGACTGTTTAATCTCGTATAGAAAACAAATTAAAACACATGAAAGGGTACATAGATGCCTCTGGCCCCGCCCCCCCAAGATTAGGGAATAATTAAACTAAAATGTTTGTGGGCTTTTTTTTACATAGTTAATAACTAGCGGTTTAAAAAATGTCAATTTAATATAAAATAGATAAGCAACAAGGACCTACTGTATAGTACAGGGAACTATACTTATTATTGTGTAATAACCTATGTGGGAAAAGAATCTGGAAAAGAATATTATATATATATTTTATGTATGTATATACTATATATATATTTATGTATAACTGAATAACTTTGCTGTACACCTGAAACTAACACAACATTGTAAATCAAGTATACTTTTTTTTCTTTAGGTCTTTATTGACGTATAATTGCATTGCAGTGTTAGCTTCTGCTGTACAACAAAGTGAATCAGCTGTATTTATACATATAGCCCCATATCCCTTCCCTCTTCAGCCTCCTCCCACCCTCTCTATCCCACCCCCACATGGGAATTATATAAAAAATATTCATTGGTCTTTTCAACACTTGAAAAAATTTTTTTCTCTTTCTTAATTATGGGTTTTATAAAGGGAATCATGTTTATATGAACAATCAAATTATATTTTTGAGCTTGAAATTGCATTTTTCCCAAAATGTTAACAGTTGTGTTTGGGAGGTAGCATGATAGATATTTTCCTTCCTGCTTTTCTTTGTTCTCTCTATTTTTAAATACACAGGTATTACATTTATAATGCAAAAATAAATGCATACCTAATGCATACCTACATGCTTTGTAGAAGGAAACATATGAAATGGTAATTTTGAATTCCCATATAAATGAGAGATAATGATGTTACAGTGTGATTCATTTATGTTCCTGTAATTCACAAAGTACTCATTGTGCCAGATGTACTTTGAAATACCAGACAGCCTAATAACAGATAGTAAAATCTGGCTAAAATGACACAAGTGATTTTTCTTAATATCAGTACATCACTTTATTACTCGCCAAAAGAATATTATGTACTCTAATAACTTAAAGCCATGGAAGATTATAGCTGAGATTGGGGGGGCGCAGGGTTCATAGTCGTGGCCCTGACACTTAGCACCTGTGTGACCTTGTGGTTTTAAAATGGTTTTTAACCTTTTAAAGCTTAATTTGCCCATCTGTTAAGAGAGGATCATAGGACCTACTTCATACTGGTCAGGAGGATTAAGTGGAATAACACACATGAACCCTTTAGTATAGAGCCTGGCAGGTAAAAGTACTCAAATTAGCTCAAATTAGTTATTATCACAACTATTCACCCTACTTCTAAGCTTGTTCACACATGTGATTTGGATATCTACTTTGTGGAAAGCGGGTTGCTTCTTTTTGATAAGGCTTTTCTCCGGGCAGCCTGGGTCATGGAGGAGAGGCAAATCCAGATTTTCACCCTTCTCCACGTTGTGCTGGAAGATGCAGGGGAGGGTCTCTCCCGAAGCTGGCAGTGTGCTAGGGGCGATAACAGGGGCTTTGGAGAGCAACTCCTGTGACTCTAAGCGTTGATTCTGCAGTCCGGGAGGCTGGCATCCTTGCCACACAGCACGGTGCCCGGTCACTGTGGTTGTTGGGTGGAGTTGAAGGTGTCCTCAGGTCTGTCTTGGGGCTGCAGGGGGTCTGTTACGAGCTCCTGGATTTTAGCAATTGTAGAGGTCTCTTTGGTCAGGGCCCAGGATTGACCACGTTACGGCTCTGTGAAAATCAGAAGATTGCTTTGTCTCTGGGCAGATGCAGCCCTGGTTTTCAGTATCCATTTGCCTCCTCAACTAGGGGCCTTTGTGCAGCTGAAGCCCAGACTTTAAAGCATCTGTAGAGGACATGAATTAATTCCTCCATCTGGCAAACATTTTTTCCATCTCTTTCTGTAGATTAATCTAGATTCTAGGGATGCAGCAATAAATGAGATATGGGTCCCTGTCCTCAAGGATTCACAATCTCTTTGTGAATTTCCCCATTGCTGCTTAATATGTCAGGGTTGGTTGTCATGCCGTCCAGCTCCTATCCCTAGTCCATTGCTGCTTGCGGTAGAGTGCTTCAAGGAGGTGAAGTAGTTGACTTCATATGTTAATTGCTCCCACACCCACTAATCTGAAGGTTTACTATTAGGGTCCCTGGTTGGATCTATGTTTTCCTCAAAATTACAATGAATTCCACGTGTATAATACACATCAGTGAGTTTCTACACAGTGTTTACACTAGGCACATAGTCTACCAATCCAAAAACTAAACTAAACAAAAAACCATGATGAACTGAATTGAATTGACTGAGGTTTGAAAGAAGGAAGTTATGGAGACATTGGGAAAAATCAGACTCAAATATTTTTAGACTACACATGTCAGAGCCCTGGAAAAAAGTGTAAATATTTTTGAGCTCTGATTCATTCTCAATTAGTTAATTAAATGAATATCTGGCCAGTTACCAGTATAGGATATTGAGAGCCATTTGTACATCTGTGTTTCTTTAACTGTGCCTCGAAATATTTTTAATTTTTAGCTGGATAGTGTAATTTCACATCGGACAGTTTTTGGCCAGAACTATTACATCATTAAATGCTCAGCTTGAGTAGTGCAATGAGTTTGTGCATTTTGAATGTTTCTGCGTTGTCTTGGATAAGGCTGCCAAGTTGAATTCCACATCTCTCTTCTAGTAATCTGCCATGTTTTCGATCTTTGGGCCTAAAGCAGTTTATGTAAGACTAGCGAAGTAATTATAATTTCATATTTGCAAAATTGATTTGAATACTAATCACTTTAATTTAAAAATAAATGTGTGCATGCTTTCCACTTTATCCCCGCTTCCAGTTTTTCCCCGAAGATGAGCACATGTCGTAAAGGTAGCTGCAAGAAGAAACTTTTTCCTTTTCCTTTCTTTCATTGTTTTCATGTTGCCAATCCTTAGGCAAAGCCAATGTGTTTTACTCAAGACAGTGTCCTCAAGGAATCTGATTATTACAGGTCTGCCATCTTCCCAAAATACCGTGCAGAGGAGACATAACCCTGCTTCTCCAGAGTGTAAGATTTTGCTGCTATTACTCTAGACTCTAGAGGATTTCAAATTTTGATTTCTTTTTCCTTCAAAATCTTTCTCCTGGGATTTCTGTTTTCTCAGAGCCATCAATTGATATGTGCTAAGGCAAAAGGGAAGATGGCACATTTTATTGTCACCAAAAGCAGCAAAAATGGATTTCAGTTTCTGTAACCATAGTCCTCATTAGGGAGTTGGGAAATTTTAAATGCAAAATAAGGAATTTTGATATATCAGGAGGGCAGAGGTGATACAAGAATTCCCAAGGAAGCTGTTACTGTCTTTCATCCCATTCACAACAGGGAGCTATTGATAACTGTAAAAAAATGTTGATTTTGTGCTAGATGGGAAAAAAGTGAGGAGTCAGCAAGTTAAATTTCAGTGACTCCCTGGGTACCTAGTAGAGTGAGGTTGGCCATGGTCCCAGGTTGCTTATAATATGGTTGGGAGATGGACTATTTCAAATATAATTTTTGGAAGCAAAATAAGACTCTGTAACTCAGCTTCAAGTGGTCTAACACTGGAGGTAGGCACCTTGAAAGATATGGTCTGTTTTTGACATGATTTGCTTCATGGAGGAGGTGTGGCTTGAACCTACTCTTGAATTGTGGTTCAGTTTACACACACACAATAGTCAGCATAAATCATAGGGCTGAAAATTATCTTAGAAGTAATTATTGTTTATAATACAAATATTGTTTATACCAGTGATGCTTGATGCGTTTACCTTTTCCTATAACTAATGAGCACACGATCCAATGCCAGACACGTCCGGGATGGAAAACTCTCCATTTTAAACATCCCTGTTTATTAAAAATAATTTTCTTAAATTAAACTGAAAATTTCTCCCTAGGGTGTCCACCCACTGGTCCTAATTCTGTGCTCTAGGAGTGACAGGGACAAAAAAATCTTTTCAATGTGGCAGTCTTGCCAGGATTTGAAGACAAGTGGAACATGGTATTCTAAAACTGTTTTTTTTTTTTTTTTTTTTTTTTTTTGGCATATTTTGGAGTTACATCTCTAGTCTGGTCAGCCTACCCTGGACAAACTGAGTTTTGATTCTTTCTGACCATTGGTTGCTGAGTAGAACGGATGTAGCCCTGTTCTTTTCTTGCTGTAGCCCAACAGCAAACTAATTTTTGGCAACCAGCTCACACTAATGACTTCAGTTTACCATTAGCTAAGGCCTTTTTGTCTGTGCAGCCCTCCTGCTGTTAGGCCAACAGATTCCTTTTAAGCATTCCACAATCCAGATTTTGGATCCCAGGATTTTTGTGTTTGTTTTGAATTTTGTCGTATAGCCGTTGTCCCGTTATTCATCCAGGTGAGATCTTATCCACAGGCTTTCATTCAGTCAGTTAGAAGTCTTTCTCAGCTTTGCTTAGTCTAGAAATTTGAGTTGCAGGTCATCATTTTCCTCACTTGAATTGTGAATAGCCAATACACTGGACAGGGCACATGCCAGTGTTCTAAAACCTCTCACTAGAAACCTCCTGCATCTGCTGTTATTCTCCATGGGGGAGCCATTTGATAAATTTTATATCCAGATTACATTTATGTGCTTTCACTTTTAAAATATTGCAAGTTCAGTATTCTACAGGTCATACTGTATAGCACAGGGAACTCTACTCAGTATTTGGTAATAACCTATATGGGAAAAGAATCTGAAGAAGAATGAAAATATGTATATATTTGTATAACTGACCACTGTGACTACTATGCTGTACACCTGAAGCTAACACAACATTGTAAATCAACTATATGCCACTAAAATTAAAAAAATAAAATAAATAAATAACATGGGAAAAAAAAAAGTACAGTTCAGTTTGATGTGATTTATTCTTGGTACTTGACAAACACTGTGTAGTGTTTAGGACTCACTCCTTTTGTAAGTTTTTGTAAGTGCTTACAAACAGGAGTGAGGTTTAGAATATTTAACAGCCAGAAAAGCCAGGGCGTCAACCACCCAGCTTGGGCACAGAGCGGTCTTGAAAGGATGGCAGGGCAGCACTGCTTTGTGCCAGCTGACAACTGTTTTAAACCCTCAGCCTCGGGTGTTCAGCAGAGATACATGTGCTCTTGACCTCCAGAGCTATTTCTTTGCTTCTTTGTGTAAGTTTCTGCTGTTTATTACTCAGACCCTGAGCACTGGTCTATATTTCACAAGTTAAGATGTGTCATGAAAGAGGCTTAGAACTGGGAATGGGGTGTAGCTTGTTTAAGGGGCTTGATGGGAAGGGATGGCTTAAAGTGGGGAGAGTAGGAAATGAGATATTTTGGTACATGGGGCCTGGAGCCCTTCCATAGAAAGTAGTCACTGAAGCAGTGAGCGTGTCCTTGTTTCTGGGTGAGGGGCAGTGGCCAGCTGGCTGAGCACAGGTCTTTCAATTACAGGCCAAAAAGAAAAAATCTAGAAGAAGACCAATCAAGACAAGGGCCATCTTTCAAGAGATAACTGAAGGAAAATTGCCAAGGGCACTGTAAAAAATTGGTTATCTCAAAGAAGAATAACTCTCATGGAGGGTATGATCTTAAGCAGAGGGAGATAAAGAAGCAGCGTATGGGGCCTGGGAAGACATTCATTTGGGAGATAAGGAGGTCATTGATATTCAGGTGAGCATTTCCATTGGTGATGAGGATGTAAGCCCAATTTTAGTGAATTTTAGAAGAAAGTGAATAATGAGCTTTTGAAGCTATAAGGTGTATAATAACTGCTTGCAACGTGTGGTCAGTGGAGAACAGTAGCGAAAAATCTAGAAGGGGCAGATTTAAGCAGAGAAATGTAACCTTTCTGCCCTCTGGTTATCATTATAGTTTCATTGTTACAAGATATTCCTTAATTAAATAGAATAATTAATGTCAGTGTGAATGCACATTTTCCCCTTTAGTACCATACCTTGCTTGGAAGAGCCTTATGGCTCTATTATTCAAATGCTGATTAATTTGCCGAATATCCTCCAAGTAAAAGTACAAAGATTTGTGTCCCTGCAATATTAGAAATATTCAGTCCTATCCATCTCTGAATCTGTGAAGGGGAAGGGATTTTGAATATAAGGAAGAGGGAGGGTAGGTATGAAGATACACCGGAGGAGCTGTGAAAAGTTTGCTGTGGGCCATTGTGAATTCCAAATATGACCTTCCGGATGGTACTAGGCTATCACTATACCTCATTTAATACCTGAGCTACAAAGGGGGAAGCGGGGTGGGGAGAGGGTAAATCAGGAGGTTGGGATTAACATATACACACTGCTATATATATAGTAGAGAACCAACAAGGACATGCTATATAAAATTAAAAGAAATACTGAAGGAAGACAAAGGTTTATAACACATTATTTGGGTTATTGTCAGCTTATTCACAGATATGATACCTTTCACGGGGGAGGGCAGAATCTGGCATTAACTGTGCGCGGGTTCGTGTGCATGTCTTGGTTCCAAGCCCAAAAGTGTCTGTGTCGAGCTGCATGATATCAGTCCCTGTGTTACCAGCATTCATTTCTCTTTCTGTCTGATGGCCTGAGGGTCTGAGAGTCTGAGGTTCAGTTGGTTGGTGAATCCGTCAGTTGGGTTATCAATTTCACTGCCTGTTTATCTTTTTTTTTTTGTAAGAAAAAATATCTCTAGAAGTGTTTATTATTGTCCTATTACTTATATAAATAAGATATAGAAAATATCCAAAATGTTCAGCACCAGAGAGAAGTTTGATATTTGCATTGATGATGCAACAGCATTAGAAATGATATTTAACAGTAAATGTGTCTTTAGATATACTAGGTAGAAAAGAGTAAACAAATTTATATACAGAAATGTTCATGTCAAAATATTCAGAGAAAAATGCATACAGTTTTAGAACTTACTTCTTAGGAAATAGATCTTTTCTAAATATGAAATATTCCTTTCTTGGTCCTGTTTAATAGTTTTTTGCCTTAAGTTCTATTTTACGTGGTATACCTGTTGTTTTATTAGCATTCGACGAATGAATTATTTTTCTGCCTCTTAATTTTCAATATTTGCTGTCACTGAATTTTAGGTGGGTTTCTTGTAACAAGTATATAGGTGGACTTAAAAAAAAACCACAATCTGAAATATTTATGAATTCTAAATAGTCAAATGAAACTCATTACATTTTATTATGATTGCTAATATGTTTGAACTCTCTCTGCATTTCTTTATATTTTCCATGTTTATCATGCTTTCTTATTCTTTATTATAATTGTTACTCTTAGTTTTTCTGTCAGTGTTCAGAATTACGTTTACTTCATTTTCTTCCCCTACCAGTTATTTCTGGAGGTTATATTCTTATTTATATAATAGCGATTACTATTACATTTCTGTATATCAATTAAAACTTGTATTTTCCTACTAATAGTTAGTTGGTATCTATCCCCTCACCCAAGATAACTTACTTGTCGTATTTACATGATTTCTATCACCTTCACTGCCCTCTATCCCCCATTCCACAGCCAGCTCCCAGTTTGAGGGCTTGTGTTTTATTTCCAGAATGTTATTAATATTTTTCCAGTAACAGTTTTAGACTAAAGTTTATTTTGAAGGAGGGCAGCAAATTTTGTTGATTTTTTAAAAAAAATTTCTATCCCACAACTAGCTCTTATTTTTTTCTTGTTGCTGTTTTTTGTTTTTGTTTTTAAATTAAATAATTAATTAATTTATTGGCTGGGTTGGGTCTTTGTTGCTGCACTCAGGCTGTCTCTAGTTGAGGCAAGTGGGGCTACTCCTTGTTGCTGCTTGTGGGCTTCTCATTGCGGCAGCTTCTCTTATTGCGGAGCACGGGCTCTAGGCAGAGCGGGCTTCAGTGGTTGCAGCACGTGGGCTCAATAGTTGTGGCTCTCGGGCTCTAGAGCACAGGCTCAGTAGTTGTGGTGCATGGGCTTACTTGCTCTGCAGCATGTGGGAATCTTCCCAGCCCAGGGATCAAACCCGTGTCCCCTGCATTGGCAGGCAGGTTCTAAACCACTGCACCACCAGGGAAGTCCCTAGCTCTTAGTTTTATCTTCTTGTAGTTTTTTTGGAGAGAGTAAATAGATAGTAGACTTTTGAAGAGTTCAAGTGTTCAAAATATTCAAAAATGAAAGTTTCTTTGGTTAAGTCCAAAACTATTTCCTTCAGGTACAGCAGAAACTAATACAACATTGTAAAGCAACTGTACTCCAATAAACAAAACAACAAAAACTATTTCTTTCAGAACTTTGAAGATTTTTATCCATTATCTTTTAGCTTCACTTTTCTGATAAGAGGCCTCTTGAAATCTGAATTTTATTTCTTTTTAGATATCCTCCCCATCCCTGCCCCCTACCACACAGCCCTACAGAAACTCTTAGGATTTTTTTTGCTTTATCCTTTGAATTATGATTTTTCACCAATATTTATATAAAAGGTCTTTTTACTCCCCATTCAAGCAATTTGGTACTTGTGAGACCCTCTGAATCTGAAGGTTCAAAGTTTATTTAGCTCCAAAAGCTTTTATTTTAGCTTTTCTTCCATTATTTCTATGTATGTATCATTGCATTTTTTCCTTATGAAAACTATTTTTTAATATTTTGTAAGATCTGTGTCCTTTTGCATCGTGGTCTGGTAGAATTCTTCAGCTTGGTTTTCCATCTAGCTACTTCCCTTTTGAATTGTTTCCATGTACATCTCTGAATATATTAATATCCATATTCCAATATTCTTACACATATCTCTAAATATATGAATGACATTTAAGCCAGTCTTCTTCAGACTGTGATTAACTCTATTTCTATGGGTGTTAGGTAATACATCTGCTGAGTTTGTGGGCTTCCTCCACAGTGCTGGTTTTTATTGTTTACATTTTTGTGTCTGCAGTTTTGTGTTTACTACTGTTTGGGTTTTTTTTCTGTTTTTTGTAGCTTAACCCTAATGATTGTGGGTTGGGCAACATACTGGTGCCATGTCATGTGGTCATGGCTGTTTCCTATTCATCTTGGGTTTGTTCAGGGCAAACCTAACTGAGACTGGCTCTGCCCATCCAGCCCAAGAGCCCAGACTCATGACTTCTCAGGGATCCAAAAGAAGAGAGCTGTGTAATGTCCAAGAAGCCATGGTTCTTCCTCATTCCCACAAATCACTTTCTCCTTAGTCTGAGAGGTATCCACCTCTGTCAGGGTGTTTTTCCTCCTCCTGCTCTGAGAATTCTTTTTCTTCCAGCTCTGAGCAATTCCGCTTCTCTGACCTCCCCAGCAGTATAGGCCATGGAGTTCTGAAAGGGTCACGTCCAGTGACAGTATTCTAAAGTATCTGTAATTGCAGAAAGGAGCAAAAATCATTTTGGCACCTGCTTTATTACTTCCGCTCTGAAGTGAACATTCTGGTTCAAGCAAATATCTGGACAGCCATAATTGCTCCTTTGGGCTCTTGGGTGATATGGCTTTAGGGATATCATTTGCAATTTCTTGTGAACAGCATTTGGATGCTATGGAAAAATAAGAACATCTCCTTTCAGATAATGTCTGACATATTGTAATTCTGAGCCTGCACTTGGCACTTGCTAGAGAAGTTAGTTTTCCAGCAGGAACAAAGTCCAGTGCAGCTGTTTCTACTTTCACCATGGAATCTGGAAGTCTGTATAAGAGATTGTAACCAACCAGTTTGGGAATGAAGAGTGAGGTATGAGAATTTCCCACCTCATGATTTTCCTGCATTGTAGATGGCAAATTTGAGAGTAATGATGCTATCTTGAGTTTGGGTATTATGATACTGTTTAGGGCTCCTTTGTGTAAGAATTTTTATAAATGTTTAATGACAGTGTCACCTCCTATAATTCAGTCTCTTTATCACACTTGTATCACATAACAGGGATTAAAGATATCTTTTTAAAACATTGTATACTGTTCTTGTTTGCCAAAGTGTGGACCAGAATATTTACAAAGTAGAATGTTTTCTAGTTTGCTTGGGTTGGTTTTTCCTAGGAAAGGCTCGTGATTTACTCAGTTTGAAGTACAGTATTGTCACTTTTCAGAATACCAGGCATAGTTTTATTCAACCGTAAGAATAAAACACATCTCAATGCCCAATTGCACATCCTTCCTGCCCCGCCACTCTCCACCATTTAAGAATATCTGGGCTAGTTCTCTCCCCCATCCCAGTTGGCAGAAAATCAAAATTCGACTGGTATTTGTTTGCTGACATTCGTGTGTGTGTGTGTGTGTGTGTGTGTGTGTTGAGGAGAACAATGTAAGATAGTTTAAGAAATGCCATATTGTAGGATTCAAAACCCTACTGCAAGCATTCAGTTGGATTTGTGTAGTACTTGTCATTTGTTTAAAAGAATGACTGTTTTCAAGGGATTATTTTTTGGTCTGATAGCTTAGCAATAACAACAACAAAAAAAACTTTCATGGGAAGAGAATGATCAGAGTGATATTGTGCATATCTTCTATCTCTGGAGCTCTGTGAATGTAATAGAAATAGGTATGCTAATTTTGATTACAAAATGCTAACTTAGAGAAAATTCATAGTGTATTAGATCTGGTAGATCTAGTTTGGAATAATGGAAAGAAATAACCTTTTGGGAGGATTTGTTTTAAGAAGCTAATTGTTAACCTTGTATTTAATGGAATAAATAACTCGATAAATTACTTAAGAGAACAGGACTGTGGCAAATTTGAAATGGAAGAGATCCTCTAGCTCACTCACCTCTTCCCCCGTGGTGTGATAGAGGGGATACGGAAGTCCAGCCAGCCTTGTTTTCTTGCTGAGATTCCTGTGTCTTCGTGGCCTTGCTGGGTCTGGGATGCAGATGGTCCTACTTCCAGTACAAACCCTTTTTCCCCACACCTAGCTGAATAAGGCCAGGAAGGAACTGAATATTGATGACTCATCACTTTTAACCAAGTTACTGTTATTGAACTGAATATAAAGCTTCTTTAATTAACAAATGCAGGATATTCATCATTTTCCATGCCAGAGCTTCCTTTTATATGGTAAAAAATTGCACATCAGTGTATTTTTGAGGATGGGCTTTTCATTTTCCATTCTTTTAACGCAGTTAGTCATGCTTTAATTGGTTCTCTTGAATATCAGGATGGTAGATTGTTCACGTTGGCTTCTTTTTTCTCAGGAAACATCTCTGGCATACCTAGTGAGCTAGTGGAGCCATCTGGGAGGTAAAATAAGATTGTGCTGCATGAGATATTTATTTGTTATTCTTGGCTGTTTAGCAGGCATTTCCCCCATAGGAACAAAAGGCTGGCTTTTGAACTGGCAGTGCTGTGAAGAGTAGATAGGGAAAAAGCATGACAGTGTATTTGGGGTAAGGGTAAGGAAACACTGAAATTTGTTGAAATTCTTGCATTTACATAAGCACTTACAAACATTTCACGTGGAAGATGGAAAGTAAGAATTAAGATGAATTTATTTTGGAAAGGAGAAATTTGAAACTAAATTGATCAATACTGCATTTTTTTCCTGTAAGCAAATACATAGAATGTGCATATTTCACATTTGTATTTTCTTAGCTGAAGATAAAAAGTAGAATATTGGAAATCGGGAATATTAAGTCTGTGACAAGGAGTGCGATGCAGTAGGTATTTTGCAGTTTTGAAATATGTGTTCTGCCTTTCAACATCCAGACATAAGTAAGCCTTATAAAAATCATACATGACAATAAGGTAATAGCAATGCAAAGTAAAAGAATTTTTATTACTATTCATCTTGGTCAAGGGTGCCATTTAAATTAATATAAGAATTGTATGTATTCCTCACCAATAAAATTAGGCTCTGTAGAATTAAGGAAAATCTTTTGAAGCTTGAAATATTTTATTTTAGGAGAAATAGAAAGTCATGGAATTCTTGAACCTTGGAAGGTGCTTAAAATATGTCACTTCGTGGTATTTCTTTTTTTTTAAATTTTATTGAAGTGTAGTTGATTTACAACATTGTGTTAATTTCTGCTGTATAGCTGTGATTCAGTTTTACATATATATGTTCCTTTTTATGTTCTTTTCCATTATGCTTTATCACAGGATATTGAATATAGTTCCCTGTGCTGTATAGAAGGATGTTGTTGTTTATCCATCCTATATATAATGGTTTGCATCTGCTAATTCCAAACTCCCAATCCTTTCATCCCGCATGGTTCATGGTATCTCTTAATTGATTTATTATTGAGAGAGCATTATATTAAAGAAAGAGTAAAACTTGGACTCAGTTCTTTGAGATTGATACTATGGATATAATACCATGGTTCCCTCCATCTTCGGTGATAGTCATACAACATTGGATTAGAAGAGCCCAGTGTGGATATTATTATTTTCTATGTATCTGGCTTAGTTGGGGCTCCCATAGAACAATGGCTTTAAAACTTTTTTTTTAACAGGACCCACAGGAAAATATTTTACATTGTGGCACGTCTGTATTTATTTGATAGATGTATATCAAATATTGTTTTATGATAAATATCTACCTTTTCTACATGCATGATGTTCTGACATTTCCTCTTCCATTCATTCTATTAAAAAAAACACTGGTCATGACCTACTAAATTGTTTTCACAATCGACTGATGGGTCATGGTTTGCAGTTTGAACAACTGCCATAAACGTCCATCCATAATTTTGGGGGAGAGGGTGTTGAATTTGTAGTTATATGTGATCGTTATTAACTTTGTTTGCCAAATATATTTCAGGTACATAATCGGTTGACATCTCCTGACCCCATGTTAGTTCTGCTCAGTGAGTTCAGTGGAAACCAACATGTTTCTGGACTGGAACATTTAAATGCTGGTCTGAGATCCAATCAGAGCTCTTTACCTCTGTCATGGAAAATGGCCATACTCCTTAGAATGGGTCTGAAAACAAGTAATGTGGTGCAGAGCCTGAGGCCAGCCCACAGTGGACATAAAATATGAGCAAAAAAATAAACATTTGTTGTTAAAAGGCACTACAGTTTTTGGAGATATTTGCATTCAGCATAGCTTAACCTTTCCTGTTCAGTAGATGATAACTCAGTTACGTGTTCTGCTGGTGGGAAAGAACTTCCATTTGAAATATTAACTTTGCCTAAAAACACATTAGAAGTTTAAAAGTAAATTAATTATTTCTTATTTTAAAACAATATGTATTCTTTATAGAAAAATTGTGAAAACATGGGGAAACGTAATGAAAAAATTACATATTCCTAATGCTACTACCTAGAAAATAATTTTCACATTTTTATGAAACATATATATATATATATATATATATATACACATATGTATATATTTACACAATTAGCTTACTATGTAGTTTTGTTTTTTCTCTTACTGTTTTGTTTTTGTCATTAAATATTCTTGGAACACACAAATATCATGCCTCTGTATGTGTGTACATCCATCCTATAGATGGACCAGGATTTATTAAGACATTTTAATTTGGCTTAATACAGAGTTTCAACGTGCTAAAATCTCAGCCATGGGCACCCAACAGCAAATAGAAAGCCAGAGTAGGACCTGCATTCACTAACGCTGCTTTGCTTCAATTGCATTTTCTCATAATCCCACTCCTGGCACATAGTGAGTCAAGGAGTGGGACATATTTAGCTGTCAAGTAAACAGTTCCATATGTATGTACCTCATATGATGCTTGTACTTAATTTTCTAAAAACTAAGAAGCTTTTCATTTCCTCTCCTCCATCTCCTAGCAAACAATTTGGTTCCCCTTCTGAGTTCTTTCTCTTAGGAAAGGACCAGAGGTGGGGTTATTCTCATTTTCCCTTCACACATCAGTGGCCCGACACACGTGATCTGTCTCAACTCCTGAATTTTTCTCAACTCCAGTCCCACCTCACCTCCTGCCTCAGGCCCTCCTGCCTTTCAGGGGCCTTTCTGTTTTCTTGTACATCATTCTCTCTTTTGCTGCTTGCAGTAAACTTTCTAAAATGTGAACCAGACCATCTCTAGTGAAAATCTCTCTGTAGAATCCCAGAGTGAGCTTTAGAGACAAAATCTAACGCTCTTCACTTGATTTGAAAGGCGCTTCATGGATTGTTTCCTGAGGACCCTCTCCATCGCTGTCATTCTTTGCCCTCACCACCTGCTGTGGACTGAATTGTGTCTCCTCCAAATTCATGTGTTAAAGCTCTCACCTGTATTTGGAAGTAGGGTCTCTAAGGAGAGAGAATTGAGGTTAAATTAGGACATAAGGGTGAGAATATAGGATTAGTGTTCTTAAACAAAGAGACACCAGAGGGCTGGTCTCCCACCACCCAACACACAGCCAGCCAGCAAGATGGAAGCCCACTTACAGAGGGGTCGCAACAGAACCCACCATGTTTGCACCCTTGTCTCAGGCCTCCAGCCTCCAGAGCTGTGAGGAAATAAGTGTCTGTCATTTAAGCCTCTCAGTCTCTGGAATTTTGTAGTAGCAACCAGAGCTGAAGAAGATACTGCCCCTCATTCCCTACAAGTACTTCATTCCAGGAAAGCTGTTTCACTGAGTACATCCTGCTCTTTAATCGTGCTCCAGGCATAATCAGGTACTATCTTCCTCTCCTCCTAAGGTTACCTACAAATCCTGGTTCTCCTTCAAGTCACAGGTCAGACTATACCTCCTCCTGGAAAGCTTTCCCATCTCGCCTCCTAGGTGGAGTTAGGTCTTCATTTCTCTGAGCTCCCCTGGCCCTTTACCCACACCTCCATAAACATCTCTCCTCTTCTGTGGCAAGTGCATAGTTGACATCTTTCCACTGAACCCTACATTTTCTAAAAATTTTATTGAAATATAATATAGTTGATTTACCAATTTGTGTTTACGTCTGCTGTACAGCAAAGAGGCTCAGCTATATATATATATATATATATATATATATACACACACACACACACACACACACACATTCTTTTTCATATTCTTTTCCATTATGGTTTATCCCAGGATATTGAATAGAGTTCCCTGTGCTATACAGTAGGACCTTGTTGTTTATCCATTTTATGTGTAATAGTTTGCATCTGCTAGTCCCAGACTCCCAATCCATCCCTCTGCCATCTCCCCTCCTCTGTCTTGGCATCCACAAGTCTGTTCTCTATGTCTGTGAGTCTGTTTCTGTTTCATAGATATGTTCATTTTTGTCATAGTTTAGAGTCCACATATAAGTGATATCATATGGTATTTGTCTTTCTCTCTATGACTAACTTCACTTAGTATGATAATCTCTAGGTCCATCCATGTTGCTGCAAATGGCATTATTTCATTCTTTTTTTTATGGCTGTAGTGTTCCATTGTATATGTGTACTGCATCTTCTTTATCCATTCATCTGTTGATGGACATTTCGGTTGTTTCCATATGTTGGCTATTGTGAATAGTGCTGCTATGAACACAGGGGTACATGTACCTTTTCGAATTATAGTTTTGTCTGGCTATGTGCCCGGGAATGGGATTGCTGGATCATATGGCAACTCTATTTTTAGTTTTTTGAGGAACCTCCATACTGTTTCCATAGTGGTTGTACCAGTATACATTCCCATCTGCCGAGACCAGCTCGGCGACTCGAGGTGAGTGACGGGTGCCGCAAGCTTGAAGAAGACACAGACACAGACTGAAGAGAAAAGTGGGACCAGGGGGCTCAAGACCTCTCGGATCAAGAGCCCTGCTGACTCATCCCAGGTTGCTTTTATTGAGTTCGTGGGCTAACATTCTCAGGTTACACTCATAAACAATCAAAGGCCTCACATGACTGAGGCAATTATCTTTGTTTACTTCCTGGGTCCGAGTTGAGCAGGTGTGGATCTGAGCTGGGGGTGGAGAGCAAAACAGCCCTGGGGGCAGGAGACCTCTCTCAGATATTGGGGGTCTGTGCCCCACCCGTGTTGGCCCCTCTGCGACTGTGCCTGTCTTAGGTTGTTCCTCCCTTGAGGAATCTTACCCGTCTCTGGCTAACCAGTCATCCTCTAGGGCCAAACACGGTGATATAAGGAAGGTTCTATGCACCACCCCTGTTGGCCCCTCTGCAGCTGTGCCTGTCTTAGGTTGTTCCTCCTCTGAGGAATCTTACCCGTCTTTGGCTAACCAGCCATCCCTCAGGACCAAACAGGGTGATATTAGTCTCCACGCCCCGCACCCTCAGTTCCTCCACTGCTCAAGCAGGACATTCTGAATCCCATTGCTCGGCCCACATACTTCAACATTTTCAAGGTTTCAGAAAGGTTCCCGAATGTCTTCCCACACCCATCAACAATGTAGGAGGTAAACCCTACATTTTTTAATTAATTAATTAATTTTTTTGGCTGTGTTGGGTCTTCATTTCTGTGCGCAGGCTTTCTCCACTTGTGGCGCACAGGCTTACTTGCTCTGCAGCATGTGGGATCCTCCCTGACCAGGGATCGAACCCATGTCCCCTGCATTGGCAGGCGGACTCTTAACCACTTCGCCACCAGGGGAGTCCCCAAACCGTACATTTTTAAAGGCCATTAATTATGCTTTTCCATCTTTGTGTCCCCAGTGCTTAGGATGAATGCTCCGTTGCCTGAAATGGGATGGTCATAAATATTATTGAATGAATAGATGAATAATAGTGGTAAAGGAGCTATTCATTTATTAACTTTTATCTCCTGAAGATTTGTTTTCCTCTCTCTTACAATCCAAAAACTTCATGTGTTCTCCTTACCAAAACCAGCTGTGAAGATAGGATTTAAAATTCATTTACACTGAAGTATTAATAACTGATTAACGGTTTATGTCTCCCGTGGGAATTTCCATTTTAACAAGAATAGAATTCTTAATCTACAAAAATAAATCTTTCTTGGTGGAATTTCAGGCTTAACAAGCATATGGGATTGTTTTAATTGGACTGAGGGTGGGGCTTAAGAATTTTTTTTGCTCCAAGTTCAGACCTTAAATGTGAGAGCAGACTTGTCACCTGCTGGCTCACGGAGGAGCTGGCCTGTCAGATTACACAGCAAATTCATTCTCGTTTCTACTGCTCAGCATGGATCGGATGCACTGCACATCTGGTAAATGTTTGCACATGAAATGTGTATCTGCCAAGCATTGTGGTTTCCTGGTACATCCCAGTGGCTCTGAGTCAAGGTCACAAAACCAGCATTACAGAGTTTTGGTGATCTGGAACTGCGTTTTGCTTTTAGTTATTGAGAATTTTGCTCTCTTAGTTCCTTTGAAGACCCTCCGTGTCACTATTATAGGCTTGGAAAAGCACTTGGGTGATTCAAAGTCCATTCAACTATTTGAAGCCATTCCACAGGGATGAGAATCCTGTCTCCTTAAAAAATTCTTTTCTTCCCAGAAGATGTTTCCCAGTTTTTCTCACTGACCCATTTTCACGTCTGATCGTCTCATCAAAAGTTGCATTCTCTAAGAAAGAGTGGGTATAAGTGCATGTATAACTGATTCACTTTGCTGTACAGCAGAAAGTAACACAACAGTGTGAATCAACTATACTCCAATAAAAATTAAAAAGTTTCATTCTCAATACTAATTTCAGTCTTGCCTAATTTTAGCTTTGATACCTTGTTCTGTACTTCATGGATGTGAAGAGCATCTGATTTTCATATAAAACTGCAATACTAGAGATACCAGCAGGACATTATTCCATAAAAGCAAAGCAAACCAAAGAACACCATCACAAAAACAATCCAAGCTAAATTAAGTTAGGAAAATGGGGTTTTCTGAATACAGTGTGACTCAAAGCAGACCTGCTAGTTAGCAAGTCTGCTGGTTAAACTGGAAGGCTTACATTTTGGTGGTGTTTTTACTGTCAACGTCCCCAATGAATTCTGTCCTGAAAAGCCAGATAACATCAATGTAATTGAGGAACTGGTTTATTTTATATTGTTTTAATTTAGAAAGCAGTTAAAACATTTCACAGTAGTTATCTTTTCTCCTCCGGGATTATGGAGGAGAAGGACAAATACTTACCTCTTGAAAAGCAGAATCATTTAGTAGATGGATCTGTGTAAATTCTAGGATGAGGAAAATTTGATAGAAAGGTATCTTTCTCTAGTTTCTAGAAAGAAATAATATGACATTCCTATTATTCCAGGTGAGGGAATCAAAGTGACTGATCTTGGTGTAGACTTGACTGAAGCTACCTAGTTGGGTATTCTGCTATGCTTGATCATTTCAGTACTTTTCTATTTGGTGAGTGAATTAACAATGGGTAACTTTTTTGCTGTTGGGTTTGAAAAGTGAAAGTCAAGACATATGGAGTCTTTAAACAATTCTGTTTAGTATTTGTCCTATATAAACAATTATGTTTAGTATTTGTGCTCTATTATTAGGAAGAGTATTTAAAATATGATGGAAAAAGCACAGAATAGGCACTGATGCTAACTTGTATAAATACACACATCTTGAAAAATATAAGATGCTCTGTTAAATGATTAATATATTTGAACATTAAAACCATGAATATACTTAAAATTTTCAAAATTTTGCCTGTGTTTCATATTCGTGATACAGTCTTACCATCTGAAGTCCTTTTTAAAATAATGATCTTTTTGTGCTGAGTCTTGACCAGATTCTTTTATAATGTAGTTGAGTTTCTTTTCATTGAGTACCTGAAAACGGTATCTCCTTCGGCCAGGAACAAGCTGAAAATTCATCCAAGTGGCAACCTTGAGGCGGCCAAGTGCCAGGGCTCTGTGGTCAGAGTAGGTTTTGGTTGCCCTCATTCTACCAATTACTGCAGGTTCTCTCTGTACTTGAACAGAGAACTTAGCTACTTAAAGCTTTCCAGTTTTCTTACTTGATGAACCAGTAGCATCTGCTGAAAGTGAAGCTCTGTAAAGGGTTTCAGAAACTTTGAGTCATTGCCTCACTCAACAGCAGGTGTTCTGAAGCAATAGTGATCAGCTGACCCAGTGGCGAGATAGTTTCTTGTCAGTTCAGGGTTTCAAAATGATTTAAAGAAGTGGTCATTTAGTACAGAGGAAGTTGTTTGCTTGAATAGCAGCCTTATTGTAACTTGCATAATGTTAAAGAAAAATGGAATATTTTAAGTGTTTTGTGGGGGGAAATTTTTTAAATTGTGGCTTTGAAGGAGTCAGTGGTGTTTAAATGAGTTTAGTGGTTAGAATGATCATTTTTAGAGTTTTGAGAAAAGGGAAATCTTTCTGATTTTTTTTCCTGGAGGGTCAGGATTTTGTCTTTCTTTCCCTGTTTATTGACTTCAGTATTTGTTTTATGCTATAATTTATGTTGCATGGTGTGTTACTCAAGAGCCTGTGATCCTCCATCACTGTCAGTTCCAAGAGAATTAGGAAAAGTGGTTGGCATGATTTGGTTCACTAGTCATGATGGTGAAAGCAGTAATTTTTGTTAAATACATTTATTTAAATGATGGAGTTACATAGAATGGGATATTGTCCAACTATAACATTTCAGCATAGTCGTCCAAATGAAATCTATCAATAATATGTCATTATTTTCATCAAATGGCTCATACTGATGTGGTTTTTTTTTCCAGTAAAGAATTTAGTAAAATAGAGCAATGTTAGGAAAACAACAGCCCGTGGTGTCACTGTTTTTATGTTTTGATTCAGTCCAATCTGCTGATTTTTAGAAACACAATCCTTTTTTTGAGTATTAAATATGATTTTTTGTTTATGTCTATCATGTTCCAAAGAGATTGAGACTTGTTAAGTACCAGTCACTTATTGAAATAAAGTGTGTAGATGTCAGAATGAAAGCTATTAAAATAATTAGTATTTTGTTTTAATTGTGTCTAAAAGTATAGACTGTAATATATACCTTTGCTAAAGAACATTGTTAATCTACATAATAAATAATGGAGTTCAGTTAGACACAGTGATTTGGCCTCTTTATTTAACTAATAATTATTGTGCATCTACTCTGCTTACATCAAAAATTGTGAAGAAGCGGAGGTTTTACCCTATTTGCAATCCAAGAAGTTAGCCTGCCATAGTTTCAGATTGGCAGACCAGAGACTCTTGGGTCAGAGAAAAAGGACTTTATTATTTACAACACATAGACAGTATGAGCTTTGTAATTCATTGGTTCCTCTTGCCCCATGGAGTCCCATGACAGCGATGTGGAAGGACCCAGGTGGATGCTGCTTACACAGTGGTTTATGCCCCAGATGAGGAACTCTGAGCTTAAGAAATACTTTTTATAAAAAGGGTGCTAGAAAACTTGCCTAACATTTGTACTAGAGGAAGAAATCATCTTTACTAAACCAGTCAGGAAACAAATCCCTCATCTCAGGAGGGAGGTACTATCTATCACCCAAGGCTATTTGGGATATTCCCAGCATCCTTGGAAATAGTCTGGACAAAAGCTGATTCAACAGGCACAGAAACACCATGCAGAATTGTCTTCCAATGTTTATAGTTGAAAATTAAAATTCAAAAATTTAATATACATCAATTAATTTAGTTTTGATCAGGTGGAAATGTTTTTGGTGATTGTCCAGAAGAACCATGGTGCATTTTGTTACTCTGGCACTAGCTAATGATTTCATATTCCTGAGTATCTTAGATTTAAAGGTAGTTTACCATGAATACATTATGCAACTATAGTTTTACACTGATTAAAAATGTTATATAGTTTTGAAATTAGAATTATTCCTTTACCTGTGAAAACCAATGTAATAACTGTACCAGAAACCACTTCCTGGTGGCCTCCAGAAAATTTTAATGCATGTTGTTTGCCAACATATATAGAAAATGACATAAATCTAGTACCTAAATTCCTAGAAGAATTTCATGTAATTTTATATTAAAGTTTAATGATTTAGTTATTTGGAAAAGCAAATAAACTGGTGTTTCTGCATAGCATGTTATAGAATGAAGAATATTGCCTGTGGCATTCAAATAAAGCATGAATAAATATGAAATAAGAAATTACAGGCCTTTTCCTTCATGTTGCCTATATGGAGGAAAGGGAAGATAAAATCACAATGATAATTAAAGAAGAAAAGAATATAGAAAAAAGACATGTTACTGTCCCTGTCCTCCCTTCCACTGTGTTTCTGTCACCATCAGCCGTTCTTCAAATGAACACAGCTAATACACAGATTGATTACCATGGAAAGTAATATTGGTAGGACTGCTGTTTATTCCAGAAGTGACTGGTATGGTCCCACCATGGCTTAGCTAGGGATTGTAAAAGTTTTTATTCTGAATAGACCAAGGATGGGTCTTTCCTTAATATGTACCTTTTCAGCATTTAATAAAAAATAAAGGACTTCCCTGATGGTCCAGTGGTTAAGACTTGATGCTTCCAATGCAGGGGGCACAGGATCGATCTCCTGTTGGGAAAGTTCCACATGCCACGTGGTGTGGCCAAAAATAAATAAATAAAGTAGGAAAAAACCCTCAAAAAATAAATTATAAAACACAAGTGTTAAAAAATAGATAAATTAAATAAAAAATAAAAATATGAGGTACTCACATGAGATCTCTTTGGTATGAGAACAAAAATGTAAAGGATGGGAAAAGGAAAGGACATAGAATTACTGTAGTTCACTCACCTACCATTGCCAAAGTCATCAAGTAAACTTTTTGAAATCTGGGAGTTCTAATCTCTGTGATCCACTTTGAAATTCCTCCAAAATCTCTGAGAGTCCCTTTTTTTGAAAAAAAGATGGGCTTAAACTGAGTGAAAATATATCAAATTGACAATCACACAAAAACCCTCTCGGCTCAAAGCCAGAGAATCTTTTTGTACATGATTTTTTCTGAACTTTAAGTGTAACCAGATGAATTTTCATTTAGTACTACCCTACCCAACTGCTTTAAATGAATGATATGTCTTCTAAGGGGAAATCTGCATTTCATCACAGAGATGGATTACATGCCTTAAACTTTACTTCCTAGAGAAGCAGTACCTCTTTTTGTATTATATTCTTTAAATGTACTAAAGACTCAGATGATATAACAGTTTTATTTTAGGCATGATATCTTAGAGCTTTGCAGATGTATGGATTGAGAAATATGAAAACTATAACCACCATTATCATGTGAATGAGTGAAGTATAATAAAAATTCTCATAGACAGCATTATTATAATGTTTTACAATTAGTTGCCTGTGAAAGTAGGATAAAAATAGAAGGAAAATACTTTCAGTTTTAAAAGAACTGTCTTGTTCATGGTCAAAAAATGAAAAGCAAATACAAGTAATGAAATGTGTGTGGTAGGTTTCTTTATTTCCTTTTAAATTATTATTATTTTTTGAAATATCTTATCTATTGTTTTACGAACAATTTGATTCTGAAATACGAGCAAAACCCCAGAAACCCTGATAGTAAAAGAACAGAGCTTATGTTAAGTCTGAAACAGAAAGGCTAACCAACAGATTCTTTTTAATGTCTTAAGCAAACTGTTGTTTTTACCTTGTTGCTTTATTCTTTGGGCAAAGGATTATGAACATAGTAGTTGATTTCTAGTATGAAACCTAGGCTTACAAAGTTCAAATGCAGTTTCATTCATCAAGGTCTTCTAAGTGCCAGTCCTTGAGGCAAGCTTCTATTGACTAAATTGGTGATTTTCAGTAGGGTTGATTTTTGTGCCCCAGCCATGTCTGGGAACACCTGTGGTTGTCACATCTGGGAGGCAGTACTAGTGGCATCCAGTGGGTAATAGGCCAGGGATGCCACAAACATCTTAAATGCCTAGGACAGACCCTATGGTAAAGATTCATCTGGTCCCAAAGGTCAATAGTTGAGAATCCCTGGACTAAATAAATAGCAGTGCATTTACTGCATAAAGAGGAACCACAGGATCTCAATTAACAAGAGGCGGACTTTTGCCTCAAATGCAGCATTGATGGGTGTGGTAGAAATTAGGGGCCATATAGCCTCAGGGGGACTTTACTC
Source organism: Hippopotamus amphibius kiboko (assembly GCF_030028045.1). Taxonomy (NCBI): domain Eukaryota; kingdom Metazoa; phylum Chordata; class Mammalia; order Artiodactyla; family Hippopotamidae; genus Hippopotamus; species Hippopotamus amphibius. The sequence continues at coordinate 45,737,823 of NC_080196.1, read as the reverse complement.
AAACTTTTAGTTCTGCCTTTGTGTGACCAGCTTTTTAAAAATCTCTGAGGCATGCTGTGCTTTTGTAAATGGAACCAATAGTATAGTGCCTACTTCAGGGGCTTGTAGGATTATGTGAAGTAACGTATCTAATTGCTTAGTCCATTGCCTGGTTCCTATAGGATCTCAGTGAAGTTAGCTATTATTCAGGAAATGTCCGGAAGAACCTTGTAGCAATTAGAACTATCTAAAGATTGATGTTTAGGAGGCAGCAAGTTTCCTGCCTGTTCTTTTTTCTTTTCTTTTTCTTTTTTTTTTTTTTAAGCTCTTTATTGGCGTATAAATGCTTTACACTGTTGTGCCAGTTTTTGCGGTACAACAAAGTGAATCAGCTGTATTTAAACATATACCCCCATATCCCCTCCCTGCCACGACACCTTCCCACCCTCCCTAACCCACCTCTCTAAATCATCACCCATCATGGAGTTGATCTCCCTGTTTTATGCAGCAGCTTCCCACTAGCTATCTATTTTACAGTTGGTAATGTATATATGTCAATGCTACTCTCTCACTTCGTTCCAGCTTCCAGTTCACCCCCCACCCCATGTCCTCAAGTCCGTTCTCTACATCTGCATCTTTATTCGTGCCCTGTCGCTGGGCCCATCAGTACCATTTTTTTAGATTCCATGTATATGCGTTAGCATACAGTATTTGTTTTTCTCTTTCTGGCTTACTTCACTCTGTATGACAGACTCCAGGTCCATCCACCTCACTACAAATAACTCAATTTCATTCCTTTTTATAGTTGAGTAATATTCCATTGTATATATGTGCCACGTCTTCTTTATCCATTCATCTGTTGATGGGCATTTAGGTTGCTTCCATGTCCTGGCTATTGTAAATAGCGCTGCAGTGAACATTGTGGTACATGTTTCTTTTTGGATTATGGTTTTCTCTGGGTATATGCCCAGTAGTGGGATTGCTGGGTCATGTGGTAGTTCCATTTTTAGTTTTTTAAGGAACCTCCATACTGTTTTCCATAGGGGCTGTACCCATTTACATTCCGACCAACAGTGCAGGAGGGTTCCCTTTTCTCTGCACCCTCTCCGGCATTTATCGTTTTTAGATTTTTTGATGATGGCCATTCTGACCAGTGTGAGGTGATACCTCACTGTGGCTTTGACTTGCAATTCTCTAATGATTAGTGATATTGAGCATCTTTTCATGTGTTTGTTAGCCATTTCCATGTCTTCTTTGGAAATGTCTATTTAGGTCTTCTGCCCATTTTTGGATTAGGTTATTTGCTTTTTTGATATTGAGTTGCATAAGCTGCTTGTATATTTTGGAGAGTAATCCTTTGTCACTGGCTTCATTGGCAAATATATTCTCCCATTCTGAGGGTTGTCTTCCTGTTTATGGTTTCTTTTGTTGTGCAAAAGCTTTTAAGTTTCATTAGGTCCCATTCATTTATTTTATTTTATTTCCATAATTCTGGGAGGTGGGTCACAAAAGATCTTGCTTTGATATATGTCATAGAGTGTTCTGCCTATGTTTTCCTCTAAGAGTTTTATACTGTCTGACCTTACATTTAGGTCTTTAATCCATTTGGAGTTTATTTTTGTGTATGGTGTTAGGAAGCGTTCTAATTTCATTTTTTTACATGTAGCTATCCAATTTTCCCAGCATCACTTATTGAAGAGGCTGTCTTTTCTCCACTGTATATTCTTGCCTCCATTATCAAAGGTAAGGTGCCCATATATGCGTGGGTTTATCTCTGGGCCCTCCATTCTGTTCCATTGATCTATATTTCTGTTTTTGTACCCATACCATACTGTCTTGATCACTGTGGCCTTGTAGTATAGTTTGAAGTCAGGGAACCTGATTCCTCCAGCTCTGTCTTTCCTTCTCAAGATTGCTTTGGCTATTCAGGGTCTTTTGTGTTTCCATACAAATCGTAAGATTTCTTGTTCTAGTTCTGTGAAAAATGCCATTGGTAGTTTGACAGGGGTTATGTTGAATCTGTAAATTGCTTTGGGTAGTATATCATTTTCACAATGTTGATTCTTCCAATCCAAGAACATGGTATGTCCCTCCATCTGTTTGTATCGTCTTTGATGTCTTTCATCAGTGTCTTATAGTTTTCTGCATACAGGTGTTTTGCATCCTTAGGAAGGTATTTTATTCTTTTTGTTACAGTGGTAAATGGCAGTGTTTCCTTAATTTCTCTTTCTGATCTTTCGTTGTTAGTGTATAGGAATGCAAGAGATGTCTGTGCATTAATTTTGTATCCTGCTACTTTACTAAATTAATCAATTACAGCTAGCAGTTTTCTGGTAGAATCTTTAGGGTTTTCTGTGTATAATATCATGTCATCTGCAAAGAGTGACGATTTTACTTCTTTTCCAATTTGGGTTACTTTTATTTCTTTTTCGTCTCTGATTGCTGTGGCTAAAACTTCCAAAACTATGTTGAATAATAATGGTGAGAGTGGGCACCCTTGTCCTGTTCCTGTTCTTAGAGGGAATGCTTTCAGTTGTTCACCATTGAGAATGATGTTGGCTGTTGGTTTGTCATATATGGCTTTTATTATGTTGAGGTAATTTTATTCTATGCCCACTTTCTGTTGAGTTTTGTCAAAAGCTTTTTCTGCATCTATTGAAATTATTGTATGGTTTTTATCCTTCAGTTGTTGATGTGATGTATCACATTGATTGATTTGTGTATATTGAAGAATCCCTGCATTACAGGGATAAACTCCACTTGATCATGGTGTATGATCTTTTTAATGTGTTATTGGATTCTGTTTGCTAGTATTTTGTTGAAGATTTTTGCATCTATATTCATCAGTGATATTGGCCTGTGATTTTCTTTTTTTGTGACATCTTTGCAATGGACAGATCATCCAAACAGAAAATAAATAAGGAAACACAAGCTTTAAGTGACAGATTAGACCATCTCGACTTAATTGATATTTATAAGACATTCCATCCAAAAACTACAGAATACACTTTCTTCTCAAGTGCACACGGAACATTCTCCAGGATAGATCACATCTTAGGTCACAAATCAAGCCTCAGTAAATTCAAAAAAATTGAAATCATATCAAGCATCTTTTCCAACCACAACTCCATGAGACTATATATCAATCACAGGAAAAAAAAACTGTAAAAATTACAAACACATGGAGGCTAGACAATATGCTATTAAACAGCCAAGAAATCACTGAAGAAATCAAAGAGGAAATCAAAAAATGCCTAGAAACAAATGACAATGAAAACACAATGACCCAAAACCTATGAGATGCAGCAAAAGCAGTTCTAAGAGGGAAGTTTATAGCCATACAATCCTACCTCAAGAAACAAGAAAAATCTTTAATAAACAACCTAAACTTACACCTAAAACAATTAGAGAAAGAAGTACAAAACAACCCCAAAGTGAGCAGAAGGAAAGAAATCATAAAGATCAAATCAGAAATGAACGAAAAAGAAATGAAGGAAACAATAGCAAAGATCAATAAAACTAAAAGCTGATTCTTTGAGAAGATAAACAAAATTGATAAACCATTAGCCAGACTCATCAGGAAAAAAAGAGAGAAGACGCAAATTAACAGAATTAGAAATCAAAAAGGAGAAGTAACAACGGACACCTCAGAAATACAAAAGATCATGAGAGACTACTACAAGCAACTACATGCCAATAAAGTGGATAACCTGGAAGAAATGGATAAATTCTTAGAAAAGTACAGTCTTCCAAGACTGAACCAGGAAGCAATAGAAAATACGAACAGACCAATCACAAGCATTGAAATTGAGGCTGTGATTAAAAATCTCCCAACAAACAAAAGCCCAGGGCCCGATGGATTCACAGGTGAATTCTATCAAACATTTAGAGAAGAGTTAACACCTATCCTTCTCAAACTCTTCCAAAATATAGCAGAAGGAGGAACACTCCCAAACTCATTCTATGAGGCCCCCATCACCTTGACACCAAAACTAGACAAAGATGTCCTGCCTGTTCTTGAATAAGTTCAAGCAGATTATGGACAACATCTTGTGTTCCTTCTGACTCTATAAAATGTTCCATTTTTCTTAGTTATACAAGACTATTCCTAAATAAAGCATAAAATGATTGATGGTTTTCCTTGAGTCTTTAAGAAATTTTAGGTATAGTTGACATCAAATAAGCATAGACAGCACTGATATTTTTACCAAAAGCAAGTTTGTGTGCCTGACGCACAGGGCGGCCTAACGATACTGAAACATTGGAGTTTGGAACAGAGAAAAGTTTATTTCAGGGCCATGCAAGGAGATGGGTGGATCCTGTCCCCTAAAGCCCTAAACTCCCAGAAGGGTTTCAGCAAAGCACTTTTAAAGGCCAGGTTAGGGAGGGGCATGGTTGGTTGTTGCAGACTTCTTGGTGTAGGAATTGTTAGTTCTTGCAGCTGTCTACATAGGTCAGATCACAATGTTCCTGCAAACCTCCAACAAGACAAATGTTAGTCCCTGTTCTGCAACTTTTTATCTCTATTTGAATGGACCCTTAAAGGTCAGAGCCCTGAGAATAGGCTATCCTGTATATTTCGGGCTACAGGCAACATTCTTTTACAAAAGGTGCAGAGCAAGCATGACTAAGCACAGGCAACAGAACAGATCTAATATGGAGTCAGATTTGTTCTTCCCTATTACAATAATACACAGTGATATTAAACTTGCCTTTTATTTTGATACTGAGACGATGACTCTCATTCCTTGCACACATTCCCTGAGTGTCCTCTGCTAACCAGTGTTAGTTATTTGCTTGGATTCCTCTAGGCTATTTTCTGTATTTCTACATTATCACATTTTTTTTGTACATCTATTGTGTACACCTTGCCTAGTATTGATACAAGTCATGGCTGGCTGTTTATTTCACCATCTAACATGACATTTATTTAACTCCCCTGTGCCAGGTGCCATGTAGTGCACTGTACATGTGTTGTATCATTAGGCAGGCAGGCAATAAATGTTTGTTGAATGAATAAATTAACACATATATTAACAGTAAGGGCAATATTAATTGTTTTTACTATGTATTATGTAGTATTATTAAAAATAAAAAAATAAGATACATATTAGCCCATACCCTAAAAGCTCTTAATTTTATAGGAGAAACAGGATATATTCATAATAACTTCCTCTACACAGTTAAGTGCTTTGATTAAAATGTGATTACTACATCTTCATAATACCTTAGTGCTTATCAGGCTTTCAGTAAATGTCAGATATTAAATAAATAAGGTACTCAATAAATGTTTGCTCAAGAAAAAAAAGAATAAAGTTCCATTTAGGGGATAGATCAGCAAAATATTCATTGCAATCAAAGTCAGCAGCTTGGCAAATCTTAACTATGTATCTTAATTGCATAATGAAATGGAATTTATCCTGATAATACCACAAAGGGTAGATATGGTTCATTAAAGCAATAGATGTTTTATTGAAATTTTTGCTAATTACATTTTTGTAAACCAAATCAGTTTTCTTTATCTTAAATGATTTAAGTTTGTAACAGCTTTCACCACTGTCACTTGCAAACTCTGCCCATGTAAGTTGACTTTTCAATACAAAATTATAATGGGGACAACCTCCATCCTCTAGAATGATTTTTCTCCAAGAGTAAAGTGTTAGTTTGATAGCCCTGCCATTAACCTAATCACCGATTTTCGTTAGTCACTTGGAGTATTAAATATTTATTTAAACCTAGACCAATTTAATTTTTTTCTTCCCGCTTTATGTGAACAGTTAGAAATACTAAAATTATGTCTGAGATGAAAACAGCACAAGAAGGAGAATCCACTTAATTTTGCTTCTGAAAATAATACAGTTCCATGATTCAAAAACAAGTAGGAAATAGTAAATGCCAGTTCAAAACCCCCAAATGGATGTGTTCAATATTTTATACTATATGCAGCATAAAGAAAGGAGACATTCTACTTCAAGAATTAAAAGGCATTTCAAGACGTTTGTAACAACCCTCACTTCACACAAGGAAATCAGAATTATTTTCAAATGATGTTCATGCGGTAGGAACTACAGAGTACTATATATTGGGTGTTTTCTCTGTGATTGAAATGGATGAGGGATGCATTTTATTTCCATCTAAGAGGAAGATGTTGCCTTGTAGATCTACAGCAATGACAACCCATATGGTGATTTTATTACACAGTTAATTTAAGGAAAAGCTTTTGATTTTAAGAGGTGTTGGGAAAGGTACTAAAAACAAAATAATGATATGATGAACAACTTTCATGAAGTTATTCTAATGTTTTACTTATAGTTTCTTTTTTTACAAAGCAACTACTTTTTCTTTAAAATTTTTATGCCTGGAAATAATATTAGAGAACAGTTAGGCATATAAAACTACTGAATATTCATCAAGTATGTTTTCTGTGTTCTTCGAAAGCATGATACTTTAGAAAAGCTTAGGTAACTTTCTAATATTTTGTACCAAGCTAGTGTTCTATAAATATTTTTAATGCATTCTTCTTTAAAGAAAAAGGTACTAAATTGTATTCAGATAGTTTTATAGTACAGATCAAGGACTGCATATCTTCTCATTTGAGAATGCAGAATTTTTAATACTTTGTATAACATGTCGCTATATCAGGAACTAAAATTATCACCTTTTGTCCTCATGAACTAGGATTGGCCTCCCATCTCTGGATGCACCTGTGGCCTCCAGCCCTTAGAGAGGCCTGGTGACCAGAAGGATCAGGGAGCTGATGTTTAGCAGAGCTGGGGCTGGAGTGCGATGTTTCTTCTAGGTCTTAGGGAGTGGGTGGAGTTTTCTTGAGGTGTAGGTGTGTAAATCATAGTGTGACTCCTACAGGTTGCTTCTGGAATAAGAACATTGAATCTTTTCCCAATTAAGGGGGGCAGTATGGTTGATGGGGGAGAACACTGTTTTGGGAACACAGATTCTCATGTTGACTCTGTCATTGCATTTAATAATGGTTAGAATATTTAACCTCATTGAGTTCCAACTTTTTAAATGGATGAAATTGGGTCAGAAGGACTTTCTAGTACCTTTCAGTCCTTTGGTTAATTTTTCTTAAGGGCCATTCCCTTCCTAGGGAATTTCTTGTTCATTCAATGTATGTAATGCATACTCTTCTGAGACTCTGAGAAACGTCAGTTCTTGGTTGTCACTGCTGTGGTGCCCACAGTTGGGCTGGATTTCTGTTCTAAATTGGTGATTAAGTTAACTGAGATAAAACCTGGGCTTCATTGGTATTTTGTCTTCAGGTAACCCAGCCGTGGGACCCCACCAAATGGAGTCCTCTTCATTTGCTGGTCCAGTTGTCCAGATAGAGGACACCACTCAGTGAAACTCATATAGTGTCCATTTATAGAAATCTCATTTTAATTAAAAAGCTAACATCATACTTTGATCGCTTTTGAGAGTATTACTCTCCAACACTAGTTCTTCTTATTTTGGAACTTAATATATTTTGTAATTGGGACTCAAACTCTTCACCTTAAAAAATGGACTGGGCATATTTTTATAAGAACTCACACTTTTGAAGAATATGTGTACCACTGAATATGATATGTTTGATTAATATAGGAAATACTTGTAAGTTGCTTTGGAATATGTAATTCGGGCTCTCCTTCTAAATACACAAATTTATTTTCTCATGTTCTTAATTTTCAGAAAGAAATGACTGTAATTATCTTGTAATTTTTAAAATAATATGAAACAGAAACAGACTCATAAATATAGAGAACAGACTTGTGGTTGCTAAGGGGGAGGGGGAGTAGGGAAGGGATGGATTGGGAGTTTGGGATTAGCAGATGCAAACTATTATATGTAGGATGGATAAACAACAAGGCCCTACTGTATATCACAGGGAACTATATTCAATACCCTGTGATAAACCATAATGGAAAAGAATATGAAAAATAATATATATTTGTATAATTGAATCACTATGCTGTATGGCAGAAATTAACACAACATTGTAAATCAACTATATTTCAATAAAATTTTAAAAAATAAAAAAGTAAAAATATGAAAAATGTTGAGGCAAATGATCTCATAATGTAAAAACTTTTTTTGTTTACAAATGCAAACAGATGTGGAAAAATCCAGCCTAGTTCTCATGTGTTAAGAAGTTTTGACCTGGTAAAAAGACAATGTCAAGAAAATATAGTTCCAAGACTCTGCAGGTGGTTAGGGATGGGACTTGAACTGGAATCTTCCTGTAATCAGAGGCAGTGAATAATGCTGACCCAGCACTGGCTACGTCCAACTGTCCACCCTCACATCTGTGTGAGGTTGACTGCAGTCAAGAGGCTCTGTAATTATTCCGATGGGAATTATTGGGATAACAGAGTAAAGAGTAGAAGGAGAAAGAATGGGATTCTCAGCATCTCTTTGAGTCATCCTAGTGTGGGTTGGGTTTTGAAAGTCATCCTAGGCCGAAAAGGAAGTTTGCGTGTACGTGAATAGGGAATGGATATCTTTTTTGCTGTTTTTATATTTTGTTGTATTACCTTTTGGCTCTACTTGGTTTACAATTTCAAAGCTAAAATATAAACTTTCTAAAAATAAGTTCTTCTCCAAAAATAATAATGTTGGTCTTCTTTGTGGGGCTGGCTTGGTTTGTTGGCTGGAACATGGCCACTGGTGTGGGAAAATGTCTCATGTGCCAGTTGACTTTGTAGCCCTCCACAACCGCATTCTGTACACTCTGTCCTAGTCAATCGTTCTATGGATGTGTGACCCCAAAAGAAGTCATCTCAGAAGGTGCAGAGGTATTAGCATAAATCTATCACCATTCTGAAAACAAACAAAACTCAGTACCAGTGGAGGACGAGCCATGAAAATATTTAACCGATATGCCCTAACATGTAAAGCATAGTGTGCCTTAGGGAATTAGTGGTTTTAAACCTTGCCCTCTAGGAACTCATGTTACTGAATGCAAGTTCCTGTGCCCAATGCACAGTAAAGCCAAATTAAAACATCTGAGTTTGGAGCAGAGAAAGGTTTACTGTAGGGCCATGCAAGGAGATGGGTGGATCATGCCCCCAAAACCCCGAACTCCTCCAAGAGTTTCAGCAAAGCATTTTTAAAGGCCAGGTGAGGGAGGGGCATGATTGGTTGTTGCAGACTTCTTGATGTAGGAATCCTTTGTTCTTGCAGCTGTCCATGAAAGTCAGGTCACAATGTTCCTGTAAACCTCCAACAAGACAAATATTATTCTCTGTTCTGCAACTTTTTATCTCTATATGAATGGACCCTTAAAAAGTCAGAGCTCTGAGAACAGGCTATCCTGAATATTTCAGGCTGTAGGCAGCATTCTTTTACAAAAGGTGCAGAGCAAGCATGACTAAGCACAGGCAAAAAAGCACAAAGATTAAGGCAAAAGGAACAGATCTAACATAGAGTCAGAAACCAGAAAACACACATACACATGAATGTATATTACCTTACAGGAAAGTGAGAGATGCCTGCTTAAAATTTGCAGATAATGACATGTGCGTATTCAGGGAAGGGGAATTCTTTTCAACTATGGCCATCATTGCTTTTCCACTCATATTTTTGCAAATCCTGTTAAAAAAAAATTTAAGGCAAGAAGGGAAGAAAAATACTATTTACTGAGTTCTGACAATGGGCAAGAGACTTTACAAGGTGCTTTTATGCCCTTTTATTTAGCATTCCCAACAAGCCTTCAAGGTAGAAAGGGTAGATTTATTTCTGATTTTAGAGAGGAGAAAAGTAAGCTTCAGAAAGATTAAGAAACTTGCTTTAAGCTGCACAGTAAGTGGTAGATGAAGAACTTAAATCTGTTTTAATGGAAAGCCTATATTCTATCAACTATGCTATGGTTTCTAGAAGTATGTGCGGGAAAATACAGAAGTGTCGAGATTTGGGCAAATCTCCTAAAATCCTTCCATTCTGATCTGTAAGTAATTGCATTTCTGCAGATAGGCTGTGTGGGTCAGGAGTGGGCACCCAAAGAAAGTTCAAGTGCAGCAGAAGTGGTAGCATCAGTCTTGGAAGTCTGGGATAATTGAGTTTGTAGGCGGAAAGAAAAAGGCCACTCAAACTCTCAGAGTCCCCCAGGGCTGGACAAGTGTGTGTGTCCAATACTTTCTTGGCAAAGGACATCTCACCAATAACTGCAAGCTGGTGAGAAGCAAGGCCAACATTTAGCAATGGGTGTCTGTATATGTCTCCATCCACCCCCCATTTATTGAATTTCTGCTATTTGAAAGCATTATGAAACATATTGGGAAGGAAAGAAAATTGGATATATTTCTGTCCTTAAGAAACTCATGAACAAACTAGTGGTTCCCAGTGGGGAGAGGGAAAGGGGAGGAGCACTTATATAGTGTGAATAGTGGTACAGTTTTATTCAGTTTACCCTCCTCCATGATTACCAATGACCTCACATTTATCCAGCAGTCCACCTCTTCACAACTCCTTTATAATGCCACTTCTCTCTTATAACAATTTCCCATACATAGACGGGTTTGTTTTTAGAATCTTTCTTCAGACCTATTATTCTAGTCTAAACTTTTATCAGTACTGAATCTTTATAATTATGATAGTTTTTAAATAAAACTTAGTATCTGGTAGTGCAAATCCATTCCTCATTTTTCTTCCTCAAAATTGTCTTGGCTAATTTTGACCTGTTTATCTTCCATTTAAATACCCTGATCAGCTTATCAATTTCCACACTGGCACTCAAACACAAAACATCTTGGTTTTGATGAGAATTGCATTGAATTTATAGATTAATTTGTGGGAAAATCTGTCACCTTTATGATATTAAGTTTTGCCATATGAATGCATTTATTTTTCCATATATTTAGAACATTTTGTACTTCAATTATAATTTTATCCTAGTCACCCTAGATATGCCTTTATTTTTACTGCCACTGTGAATAAGATCTTCAAAAATGCATTTTTGAATTTCTTGCTGCTAGAATAAGAGAATGGTATTTGATTTTTAAAAAGCTCAGTTTTGTATGCAACAACTTTGCCAAAATCTGTTATTTTAAACTATTTTTATGGAGATTTTTAATTTAGGTAATTTTCCCTGATAATATTGACAATTTTGTTTCTTTCTTAATCCTCACACCTTATTTTTATCTTATTTTCTTAGATAGAATGTCTATTAAGTGCTAAATAGAGATAGATGATTGCAGGCCTCCTCGTATTATTTCTGACTTTATTCAAAGAGAATTCTTCTAACATATTACCATTAATTATTATGTTTCCTAATGGTTTTCGGCTTTGTCATATTAAAAAAAAACTTTCTTTTTACTTTTAAAATAAGGAATGGGTATTGTATATTTCAATGTAATGAATGTGTTGAAATTCCCACATGTTTCTTCTTTGTCTATGTCAGTACTATGGGTGGATATAAAATGATAAAGCCCCAAGCCTACAACAGTGACAGTGAATATAAAGTCTTTAGGTTTTTGTTGTTTGTTGTGAGAGAGGATGGACAGAAAATAGCTTTGGGAAGACACTCGTGGTTCTGATTTAGGATAGGATTTAGGATAGCTGGGTTAATAGCAGAGTCATTACTTGAATAGAGAATAGAAAGACAATAGTCATTTTCCAGGAATAGATTTTGAGCTCACTTCAAGATTTGTTGAAACTTTGAAACTGAGATACGTGTTGATGTATAAAAGTTGATGTTCACTAGACTTCTGGATATAATTTTTTTGAAATGGACTCATGAAGGAAAGAGTGAAGTGTGCTCTGGAGATAAACATTTGTGATCCAGTGGTATCAAAGTGGAAGTTAAAGCTGTAGGGGAGGATAAATTTCTCCAGTGAGAGTTTGCAGAATAAGAAAAGTAGAGACTCTGGCTAAACCCCAGGAATCTGCTATTACACAGTGGATAGTAGCAGCGACTCTCAAAGAAGTCTGAAAATAAGTCACTCCCAGGGTGAATGATGTCAGGAAGACTTAGGGATAAAGTTAAAAGAAAAAAAAGCCACCTGCATGAGCCTAACACAGAGAAAGATGGCCAGAGGGAGTTGATTTATTTTGGCAATTAGGAAATCACTGGTGCCCTTGACAGCAGCAGTGTTAGTAGCACGCTGGAGTCAGACATTGGATTGTAGTGGGTGAGGCTTTAGCAGGAGGTGGGGAGATGGAGGAAAACCTTGATCATGACACTTGGCCATGAAGGGAAGAAGAGAAAGGAGCATCACACAACAGGGTCAGGGGAAGAGTGATCATTTGAGAATTAATTGTAAGTTTCCCAGCTTTGAAATTGTTGGATGGATAAAGCCTAGAAGTCTCAACTTTAGTTACATGTGATTGTTAGCTAGTTACTGGATGTGGTGAAGAGCTGAGCGAGGTATATGAATGGACAGCTTCCTTCCTTCCTTCCTTCCTTCCTTCCATCCTTCCTTCCTTCCTTTCTTTCTTCCCTCCTTCTTTCCTTCCTTCCTCCCTCCCTCTCTCTTTCTTATTTTTAATGTTTTTGTATAGCTGATTAACAATGTTGTGTTCAAGTGTACAGCAAATTATACACCTACATGTATCTATTCTTTTTCAAAATCTTTTCCCATTTAGGTTATTACGGAATATTGAGCAGAGTTCCCTGTGCTATACAGTAGGTCCTTGTTGGTTATCTATTTTATATATGGCAGTGTGTACATTCAGAGTTGATTGTTTGGTACATATTTGCCTGGGCTTTGGCTCTTCTGACTTACATCTGAAAGCGAGGAGTCCTGCAAAAGAAATTCATAAGAAGCAAATTCAAAGGCTGGATCTAATCCCTCTATGACCATGAAGTCCTTAAATAAGGGTAAAGCCTTTAATGAAAGTAAAACATAGGACAAAAATATTTTTAAAATCATTACTGTAAAACATAAACATTTTTGTGTCTTATTTGTGGCCTAATATGCCTGTGATCAAATGGATCTCTAATTTGAAAATAATAATCTAAATGAAAAAAAGTAGCCTTGCTGTTTGGGATAGGATTGTGAATCTATTTTGGTTATCATGATTCAGTAAAAGCTGTTAAACCCACAGACTCTGCTAGTCTGTAACAGAGGAAGTCTTTGTCCTTGTTCTTGCTCCAATGTTGGAATCAGAGAACCATATTCTAGATTCTGTTTATTCTGGCACAACTTAGTTCATTGGATTTGTTTCCAATTTAAATGATATCTTTGCCAGGTGAAGTTGGTAATGATTAAAGAAATTTCAAAATATGTCTTAAATGCAGTGAGATGCTTTCCATGTATTTAACTGTCATTTGAAAATTATATTCATGATAAGATGGGGTAAAGTGTTTTAAGTTGCCACGTTTATATTTATAGTTGAAATTAGCCAAAATTGCCAACTTAAGTTGGGCTGTAACAAACTAGTTCTGGGTTTCTATGGAAACATGATTTCATCCATCTATGAAAACCCATTTTGTTTTTTCTCCTTTATCATGGAACTTGAATCTCTGCAATGTTTTTCCTGTGAGTCCCGCTCCAAGAAAAAGAAAACAGGTTTCCAATTAGACAAAAATTCACATTTTGTCCATTAGACTTTAACTCCAGGGGACTTTCATCTAGGGAGATAAACAATGGCCATAGCCTAAAAGCTTTCCTATTTAGGTATTAACATGCATTTTTGTTATTTTTGTCTTGTATTTTTAAATACTTTGGTCAACCTCTAGTTACAATTGTTCCAAGTTATGGGAGAATTACTTCATACTTCTAATATCCTTATTTGGTATCTAGCTGATTTAGAAATCTCTAGTGAAAGAGCTGTAACCTTCTTCATTTTTACTTTCTCCCCATGCCTACCTCAAAGCCTGACACAAGTTTATTCTCAATACATTCTTATCGAGTCAATGACGCAACAAATATTTCAGTGCCTTCTGGGAACTTAGCATTGTTGAGGGCTCTGCAGGATACAAAAGACGTGTAAAATACTTTCGTGTTTGTAATTAGGAATCTAGGGAGGGTAAAGAGTGAAATGTAAAGTGCTTGCGACTCACTAACCTCACATGAGTCAGAATTTTACTATATCATTTAATCTTTACAGTAGTCCTAGAAGGGCTGTTTCTTGTTTCAGATGAACAAACTGACTAAGGTAGGTTTGAGAGCATGCCCAAGCTGGTGTTTGGTGGATCAGGGTTTGAATACCAGCCCTGCATTGACGAGTACACGTTCTAGTTGAACAGATGATTCTTCTACACAGGAAACCATTAGTGAAGTAGGAGATGTTATTGGTTGGGAGGAGCTCAGGCAAGGAACGATGAGGTGATTGAGAGTAGTCATGAATAATTGTAAATGAAAGCACTATTTACTACATGGTGAACTTTAAACAGATTCTAATCAGCATGGCATATTTGTATTTTACCCACTGGAATATACTATCTTGGCTCTGATACTTGTTTCTGAAATGTCCATGATTTGTTTTTTTAAAAAGCTGCAATGCCGTGGTATAATTATACACAAAAGAATACATGTAAATTGATTTTGCTGATTGCCACAGATTCACAGAATTTCAGATTGGTCAATCATTTTCTTTTTATAGAAAGGAAACCAAGTCCCAGAGAGCAGTCCCAGCTGATTTTGTTTGTTTGTTTGTTTCTCTCTTGCTTAAATTCTTATGCTAGCAGAATCAGGCTAAATATTGTCTTCCAACACCCATTCTAGTAGTTTTAAGCCACATAATACTTTCACTCATTGATTTGTGGCAGATAGATATGCATCATTAATGGTTAAATATAATTCTCATAATGTTTGAGTATATATACTTTGTTTTCTCATGCTTTGATAAGCTATTGTAGAAATATCTAACTATGGAAACCATGCATTTAACATCTTTGTACAAAATATCCTTAGAGATCACTAAGAACTTTAAGTACAGTGTAAAATTAGATGATAATGATGCTTTGTATTTATCCTTTGCCTATTTTTTTGTGTGTGCCTTTTCCTTGGTGATATTTTGTTTCCTTGTCAATGACTTTAAATTTTAGTTTTTCCCTGTGTCTTCTCTTGGGTTCCATGCTAAGTGCCATGCATTTTTATTTTCCATGATTAGTTTTTTTTTTCTTGAAAGGGAAAAGTTACAAGTTCAGAGAAGTAATTATAATCATATTGTACTTAAATGTTGTCTTTGTCAATGTGTTATTTGTCTGACAAAACTAGAATTTCCCCTGTAAACCTAGAATAGCTCAGAGTAGGATCATTTATTGTATTTGTAGCAAAACTATAGTGTAAAATCACTTAAGTGGTTCATATTCATTATAGAAATCTTATTATTTTGTGAGGGGCTCTGTTTCTGACTAGCAATTAATATTAAATAATGTCAGTGGTTAACTCTCAACAGCAGTCACAAAGCCATGATAATTCAAAATAGAAGAATAATGATCTAAACCTTTAAAAATGAACCTAAGTACATGGTACATATCAATTATATGAGGCCCCAAGTTACCATAAAGCATTTCCAGGAAACCCTCTAGTGTATCATAGCTACAGTGTGAGTATAAGGAATGTTAATGAAATGCTTAGCATTAATTCTTTTAGAATCAAGAAAGATTTAGGAGTAAATTATTCAGATTAAACCAAGTCTCTTAAACTCTCCAGGAAATTTTAATTGGTGCCACCCTTTTCTCCAGTGTTCACTTGACCATTTCACAATCTTTGAAATTCATCAAACTTAGAAAAATCAGAAAAATAGCTACTCATATAACACTGTGCTTAGGATTGCTGATGTGGGCATAAACATTCATTGAGTTGTGATAAAAGTGTAGAGGTATTTTATTAATCAGGCAGCTTTAAATTAATTTAATTTGAAACTAGAAACTGAGAGGGGGGCAACTTAATGAAGAAAAATAAATTTGAATTTTCAGAGAATGACCCACTGAAATAACATTTGTTTTAAAGGGGAGGGGCAGATAATTGCACTAATTACTATGCATATCACAATACATTTAAGCTACAGCCCTCCCAACGCCCACCCCCAATTTGGTTAATTAGTTTAAAGTAGAAACACTGCAAACCAGATGAAGGTTTTTTGTTTCTTTTTTGTTTTTTTTTTTTAATGGAGGTAAATATTTCAATATATTACTTTCTTCCCTGCCATGGCTGGTGTTTGCATTACTATCACACATGCTCTCTTAGGAATTTTGTGACATTTTTTTAGTAAACTCTGGCCATTAAAAAGGTTTAAAGTAAGAAAAAGACAAAACAAATTGGGTTTACTATAACATTTAAAATAGAAAATTTGTGTCTGGATACAATTTTTGTTGATTATATCTGTTACAAATATTTTTTTCCCACTGGGTGGGAAGTATTGATACTTTTATTATACTTATGTCTTTTTTTCTCCAAATGCTTAAGAAGCTAAAGCAAACAAACCACCATGCTTCTATCACACCCAATGAATTATTTTAAATGGTGCGTATCATCTAATACCCAGTTCATATTCAGTTTTCTCTGTGTCAAAAATATCTACAGTTTGTTGTTTAAATCAGGATTCCAACAAAGTCCACAACTGCATTTAAGTCCCTTTTCTTCCGTTTTCTTGCCACTCATCTATTAATTGTACAAGTTTTCGCTTTTGCTGATTTCATCCTCTTGGTGTCATTTAATACATGCCTGAATTTCTTATAATTGGGCAGATACAGAGAATC
Organism: Hippopotamus amphibius kiboko; assembly: GCF_030028045.1. Classification (NCBI taxonomy): domain Eukaryota; kingdom Metazoa; phylum Chordata; class Mammalia; order Artiodactyla; family Hippopotamidae; genus Hippopotamus; species Hippopotamus amphibius. The sequence continues at coordinate 45,721,199 of NC_080196.1, read as the reverse complement.
AAGTAGATTCAGGTGTTACTTTTTATTGACCAAAAATAATTCACAGTTGGACATATGCTTCTTTTAGGTCACGTCTGGAGGAATGTATGTTTTATTCTACTTTAATGATGCTAAGGTAGGTGAGTAGGTTCAGGTGTAGTCAGGTAATGCATCTGTCCTGATTTCCTCTCTGACCTTTCACCCAGTCATATTGGCAGCACTGGTGATCCTTGCCTACATCCATTATTTCATTAGTGGTTGCAAAATATGATTTTCTAATTCTATTATATTCTTCTGGCATTTATTAACTGTTGCCTCATTAACTGTTTTATTACCCTGAAATATTATCCATGTAGGAAAGGTGGGATGCTTGATTCTTTTTCTTTATTTGTACCCTAGCAACCTCCAAAGGTGACCAATGGTTATGGTTTTTGTTTTTGTTTTTTTATTTATCATCATGAACTCATAGGTTTAGTAAATTGTTGTATGTCAATCCATTGTAGTAATTATTATTTTTAATGATCAGATGGTTTTATCTTTAGCTAGTAGGAGCCCCTCAACTTAGCTCTTGGGTCCTTTTGATCTAATCCCAATGGCTTTTGAGACTTTCCTTGTTTTTAAAATAAGATTTCTCTGTCTCATGCTTCATGTCCCCCAGATCTGGAATCTGCTATTCTCCCTAAACAGCCCTCATCTCTTTTGATGGGAAATGGTATTTAGAAACCATAATTGGGGTGCTAGCATTGTTTGTCGATGATTTTCTTCATATCACTTGAACATTAATTGCTTATTTCCACCCATTTTCTTTCACCCCAGCTCCTCTTTTGTCTGTGCATTTATTTTCTATTTATTATTCTGTATTGCTATTTAGCTTTGCAAATGCTTTACATTTTATATTCTAAGCAGGCAAACAAAGTACATCTAGGATCAGAACTCACATTGCATGATTTGTTATCCAGCATTCTTTTTCGTGTATCATGGAAGAACTGGAAGATTAGGAAGTTGGAGAACAATTTGACTGGAGTTAGATGTTCAAAATTTTATTAACTTTCCCTTTGGGAATGATGTCTTTGCTTTTTTGATACTTTATTGTAAAAATCAGAGCTGAGTTAAGAAAAAAATTAGGTTAACATATGTTAACATAAGAGGAAGTTAGGGATAGGAAAAAGGGCTACATTTATAAGCACAGCTTAAAATTACCAACAGAATCTGATGGCCTGATTTTAGTGGATTTGCTGGCATAGGCAAATAAAATATGCTGAACTCCATGTTCCTTGGCTATCTTTTACTGGTCTCATTTTGAATGACTGCACAGACATATATATCCTTTCATTGCTTGAATATTTAGAAGCTGCTATGATCAGATGGGATTTTAAATATCTCCACCAAACTACAATAATTCCACCAAGTTACGGCCATTCATTTTCTTGTGCAGCTTTAACGGATGCTATGTGATATACTCTAAATGGAGCAAAGAAAGCAGTCATCCACTCTGCAGTGTGAAAGCAAACTCTGTGAAATGTAAAATAATAGCTTCTTGGACTCCTTTAGCATCCTTTCTATAAAATGGGGATTTATAATCACCTGTCTGCCTACCATACTAGATTTTTGTTTAGAGAAATATGACAACAAATGTCAGTTGTTTAGTTAACCAGAAACTATTTACACAATCAAGGTGGCATTGATTAATCACATATTTGGGGGGGCATAATTTGATTTATAAAAGTCCAAAAGTTATAACTTTAGTTGTATTGTTTTAATGATCACTGAAACAAACCAAACTTTACATACATACATATATACATGAACCCACTCTTAATTCTTTCACTGGTTTGCCAGCATTTTGCCTTTCTCAATTCTATCCGTTCCAATCGATGCTTCCTCTTACCACCTTAATGTTAAAAATATAGAACACAATAGAGGTGTGTGTGTGTGTGTTTATAAAAACGTGGGGGCCAGGATTTCAGTTTTCCCACCTTTACCTCTTTTACAATTTAGTTCAAAGAAAGAGCATATAAATAAGCATGAGTGTTAGTGTCTCAAGAGGGGACTATTTTTAGTCTTCAAATTTATTTGAAGGTTTTATAACCAAGCTCAGAAACCACATTTTGAGATGGCATTTTTCCTGACAGTCTCTTGTTTTAAAAACTTTTATGCATTCCTGGTGGCTCCTCACATGAATTCCCACACCTTTCTGGCCAGAACCCAATGAAAGACACATTCACTGCAAGGAGAGGAGGAAGTTGTTTTCATTTGTATCCACTGTTCTCAGAAATTTACTTATAAATATTTATTTAGATTTTAATAAAATATTAGCGACAGTGGCAGTGGAATATGATATGACAGATAAATTTAGGAAATGGAAGAGAGATGAAAATTAAAAGAGGATAATCATCAATTGATCTCATTTCTCTGCGGATTAACAAGTTCTTAAATTTTAGAGAGCTCTTTGATTTTGAAAGTGGGATGCTCTACTCAATGTAAAAACCTCATCCTGATGCACACGTGCTTCACACCCTCCATGGATTCACTTTGCATTTAAGGGAAACAGTTCAAAATGTAACATACCTAATGGGGTCCTGCTACCTCCCTGTAACTCCTGCCATTCCTCCCCTTCCTCCCTCACTCCTGCTTCACTGATCTTCCTTCTGTTCCTAGAACAGGCAAACTTGCTTCATCCACAGAAGGAAAGTTGGTGCTCAGTTCTGGGCACATTCCTTCAAGTGTCAGCTCACAGGTCATCCTTTCAGATGCCTTTCTGAACTCCACATTTAAAATGGCTCTTCCTCTGCTCCTGGCCCAAGGTATACATTATTGTTTTCATTACTGTATAGCACCCACCACTATCTGAAATGATCTCACTCAATCATATATTTAATCTCTGGCACATAGACTCCATGAAATCAGATTCCTTACCTAGTTTGGTCACATCTGAATTCCCAGCACCTAAAAGAGTATCTCACATAATAGGCACTTGATACATATTTGTCATTGAATGAATAGAGTGGAAAGAGTGCTGGAGTGAGAGAACCGGACTGCGAGTTGTGCAGCTGTGGCTTAGAGGCAAGCTGTGTCCTCTAAGTCAGCCTTGTTTTCCTCAATGCTTGCCAAGATTAAATGACACAGTGTTGTCTCATGCGTTGTACATTGTAAATTTCCTTTATCACAATAATCCTATGGGGTTACAGACTATGGATTATCAACTCTGTAGTTGAAAGGAAGATTACAGATCACCGTTTTCATCTCTTTTTTTTAACACTAGAAACACTATAAGAAAGATATGATTAGTGATGTTGAGCATCTTTTCATGTGTCTGTTGGCCATCTGTATGTCTTCCTTGGAGAAATGTCTCTTTAGGTCTTCTGCCCATTTTTGGATTGGGTTGTTTGTAAAATAGATGGCTAGTGAGAAGCTACTACAGAGCACAGGGAGATCAGCTTAATGCTTTGTGAAGACCTAAAGTGGTGGGGTAGGAGGTTGGGAGGGAGGCTCAAGAGGGAGGGGATATGGGGATATATGTATACATGTGGCTGATTCACTTTGTTGTACAGCAGAAACTGACACAATACTGTAAAGCAATTATACTCCAATAAAGATTAAAAAAAAGAAAGATATGAAAGTATAGTGGGTTGGGGCAGTGTTAAATCTGTAACCTGGATTGCCTGGTGAATAGTTAGCCTAGTGTATATTCCACATATGCAGGTGAGCTCAGTTTTAAATTCCTACATTCCTATATTCTGTTAAAAGTAATTTCCTTTTTCATTATCTATGTAGCATTAGAAAGTTAATTTTTTCCAAAACAGAATTTTCCATGTTGAAAGATGGTGTATGTTCCTATATTTCTTAGAGGCCTTCATGCAAATGAAGGATCTTATGTGGTAAACCAAACCTACTGAATCAGAATCTGGATTTAATGAATTTCCAGCTGATTTGTGTGCATGTTAACATTTGAAGAATTGGGGATGCTAAAGTTGCCTGACTACTCTTTGAGTAGCCAATCTTTAGAAATTTTTGATTTTAGAGATTCTCTGAGGTATGCTTTCCTATTTGGGCTTGCTAACTTACTTTTCTACTAGGGGAACAGGAGGTGGTTTTATTATTATTATTATTGTTATTTTCTTATTTCTGCATTGCCTTATACCAGAATTTGTAGAGCTTTGGTGGACATTAGCCTATGGGAAGCTTTTTACTTTATTTTATTTTAAATAAATGTTTGGCCCCTTCCTTGCCCTGCAATTTGAAGCTAATGGGTAGGGCTAAGGCATCCATATGTTTAACAAGCTCCCAGGTGATTGAAGTAAATGGTAAAACTTGTATGCTTCATGGTAAGCATATGTACAATTAAATAGCTGTAAAGTATATTTATGAAATATGCAAGTTCTGTTTCAAAGGTGAAATAACATGGTGGCAGTATTTATTTAAGGCCCTTTTCACATCGTCCATGTTAATGGTTGTCAATCTAGAATATAATACAATAAGACAATTCACTGTGGCCCAAGGAGTCTGAAGGAATTAGATACTGCATAGAAATAATGAGGATATTTTTGGTAGAGGAGCAGAATAACTTAATTTTGAGGCTTTTGGGAAGGAAGTTAGTCGATATTTATTAGTACACATTGTTGTCATAAAACAGTACATCCTGGTGATGACTCACCAAAAATGCTTCTTACTGACATCTTTTGACCTTTATAGCGCTTTGTCCAGAGGCCAGCCTAATATAGAAAATGACAGTGATGATTTTGGACTTATTGTTTTTCATGGAGATATAAATTATATACAACAAATTATACAGTTTTTAAGCCTTCAACCTAATGGCCTTAGACCAATTTATGCACCCAAATATCATCACTGCAAATGTAGACTATTTCTAACACCCAGTAAGTTTATTTGTGCCATTGTTCCAGTCGACTTCTCCCATCAAAGGCAAACGTTTCCTGATTTCTAACACTGCAGATTAGTTTTCTATCATGGGACTCCATATACCTGCAATTATGCTCTGTATATTCTCTTGTGGTTGGCTCTTTTCATTAAACAGAACGTATTTAAAATTATTCACGCTGTTGGGTATAACAAATGTTTATTATTATTACTATTATTTTTGTTGCTATGTTCCATCGTGTGAATATAACCACACAACTTGTTTATCCATTTTTCTGTGGATAGCATTTGAGTTATTTTTAGTTTGGAACTATTATGAATAAAACTACTATAAACATTGTTAAAGTCTTTTTGTTGGCACGTGTTTTCATTTCCCTAGGTTATGTACTTAGCAGAAGGATTGCCGGTCATAGTTTAATTTTGTGAGAAACTGAACCTAACACTTCTCTGAAGTGGTTACATCATTTTTCACTCTTACCAAAAATGTATGAGTTCCAATTTCTCCACATAGCCTCATAAACATTTGATATTGTCAGTCTTTTAATTTTAGCCATTTTAGTGGGTGTGAAATGATATCTTGTGGTTTTAACATACACTTCTCTGAAGACTAATGATGAGAACCCTTTAATATGCTTATTGGCCATTTCTGCATTTTTTTAAGTAAGAATTTAAAAAGTCTGTTCAAGACTTTTAATCATTTAAAAAAATTGGATTGTTTTCTTGTTTATTGTCGATTTGTAGGAGTTTTAAAAAATATATATTGTCTGTATGCGAGTCCTTTTTTTGTAAGTCTTTTATTGTGAATATTGACTTATTTTCTTAATGGTATCTTACAATTTTGGTGAAATCTAATGTGTATCCATTTTTTAAAATTGATAGTGGTTTTTGTGTCCTAAGAAAATTTGCCTAATCCCAAGATTGTGAAAATAGTCTCATGTTTTCTTCTAGAAGCCTTATAATTTCAGCTTTTACATTTAGACCTATGCTTCATCTAATTTTTGCAAATGGAATGAGATGGGGTCAAGGCTCATTTTATTGTTTATTCAGTTGCTCCAGCACAACTTACTGACTGTCCTTTCCTATTCAGTTACCCTGACACTTTTATTGCGAATCAACTGACCATGTAAGTATGGGTCTATTCCTGAACTCTATTGTGTTGCATTTTATATATTTATCCCTACACCAATACACACTTTCTTGATTCCTGTAGCTAGATGACTGTAAGTCAAAATCAGATAGTGTAAAGTCTCTCACTTAGTTCTTCTTAATCGTGATTGTTTTTTATTCAGATTGTTCTTCACTGAAGACTGTTCTTCTAATTCAAAATCATGTGCATTTTATAAGAATTTTGGAAAAAGTTTGTCAGTTTCTTTTAGGAATCTGCTGGGATTTTGATTGGTTGAGTCCTTAGATCAATTTGAGGAAGATGAAGAAGTAACCAGTATTGAGTCTTTTAACCCAGGAATATAGATTGCTTATTTGCTTTCTTTAATTTCTCTCAACAATATGTTATATATTTTAGTGTAGAAGTCTTTCACAGTTTTCATTCACTTTATTTCTAAGTTTATGATGCTTTGATGCTATTGAGTATGTTACATCTCCCTCCCCCCCCCCCCATTTTGTTGCTATTATATAGATACACTTGGAGAGCAGGGATTGCGTTGAATCTATAAATTGCTTTGGGTAGTATAGTCGTTTTCACAATGTTGATTCTTCCAGTCCAAGAAAATGGTATGTCACTCCATCTGTTTGTGTAGTCTTTGATTTCTTTCATCAGTGTCTTATAGTTTTCTGCGTACAGGTCTTTTGCCTCCTTAGGCAGGTTTATTCCTAGGTATTTTATTCTTTTTATTGCAATGGTAAATGGGACAGTTTCCTTATTTCTCTTTCTGCTCTTCCGTTGTTAGTGTATAGGAATGCAAGAGATTTCTGTGCATTAATTTTGTATCCTGCTACTTTACTAAATTCATCAATTAGAGCTAGAAGTTTTCGGGTAGAGTCTTTAGGGTTTTCTATGTATAATATCATGTCATCTGTAAAGAGTGACAATTTTACTTCTTTTCCAATTTGGGGTTACGTTTATTTCTTTTTCTTCTCTGATTGCTGTGGCTAAAACTTCCAAAACTATGTTGAATAATAATGGTGAGAGTGGACACCCTTGTCTTGTTCCTGTTCTTAGAGGGAATGCTTTCAGTTTTTCACCATTTAGAATGATGTTGGCTTTTGGTTTCTTGTATATGGCTTTTATTATTTTGACATAATTTCCTTCTATGCCCATTTTCTGGAGAGTTTTGATCATAAATGGATGTTGAATTTTGTCAAAAGCTTTTTCTGTGTCTATTGAGATTATCATATGATTTTTATCCTTCAGTTGTTGATATGATGTATCATGTTGATTGATTTGCATATATTGAAGAATCCTTGCATTCCAGGGATAAACCCCACTTGAGCATGGTGTATGATCTTTTTAATGTGCTGTTGGATTCTGTTAGCTAGAATTTTGTTGAGAATTTTTGCATCTATATTCATCAGTGATATTGGCCTGTAATCTTCTTTTTTTGTGACATCTTTGCCTGGTTTTGGTACCAGGGTGAAGGTGGCCTTGTAGAATGAATTTAGGAGTGTTCCTCCTTCTGCTATATTTTGGAAGAGTTTGAGAAGGATAGGTGTTAACTCTTCTCTAAATGTTTGATAGAATGGGCCTATGAATGCATCTGGCCCTGGGCTTTTGTTTGTTGGAAGATTTTTAATCACAGCCTCAATTTCAATGCTTGTGATTGGTCTGTTCATATTTTCTATTTCTTCCTGGTTCAGTTTTGGAAGACTGTACTTTTCTAAGAATTTATCCATTTCTTCCAGGTTATCCACTTTATTGGTATATAGTTGCTTGTAGTAGTCTCTCATGATCTTTTGTATTTCTGCAGTGTCCGTTGTTACTTCTCCTTTTTCATTTCTATTTCTGTTGATTTGCATCTTCTCCCTTTTTTTCCTGATGAGTCTGGCTGAAGGTTTATCAATTTTGTTTATCTTCTCAAAGAATCAGCTTTTAGTTTTATTGATCTTTGCTATTGTTTCCTTCATTTCTTTTTTGTTTATTTCCGATCAGATCTTTATGATTTCTTTCCTTCTGCTCACTTTGGGGTTGTTTTGTTCTTCTTTCTCTAATTTTTTAGGTGTAAGTTTAGGTTGTTTATTAAAGATTTTTCTTGTTTCTTGAGGTAGGATTGTATGGCTATAAACTTCCCTCTTAGAACTGCTTTTGCTGCATCTTATAGGTTTTGGGTCATTGTGTTTTCATTGTCATTTGTTTCTAGGCATTTTTTGATTTCCTCTTTGATTTCTTCAGTGATTTTTTGGCTGTTTAATAGCATATTGTCTAGCCTCCATGTGTTTGTATTTTTTACAGTTTTTTTCATGTAATTGATATTTAGTCTCATGGCGTTGTGGTCAGAGAAAATGCTTGATAAAATTTCAATTTTTTTGAATTTACTGAGGCTTGATTTGTGACCCAAGATGTGATCTATCCTGGAGAATGTTCCATGTGCACTTGAGAAGAAAATGTATTCTGTAGTTTTTGGATGGAATGTCCTATAAATATCAATTAAGTTGAGATGATGTAGTGTGTCATTTAAAGCTTGTGTGTCCTTATTTATTTTCTGTTTGGATGATCTGTCCATTGATGTAAGTGGGGTGTTAAAGTCTCCTACTATTATTGTGTTACTGTCGATTTCTCCTTTTATGGCTGTTAGCATTTGCCTTATGTATTGAGGTGCTCCTATGTTGGGGGCATAGATATTTATAACTGTTATACGTTCTTCTTGGATGGATCCCTTGATCATTATATAGTGTCCTTCCTTGTCTCTTGTAATAGTCTTTACTTTCAAGTCTAATTTGTCTGATATGAGCATTGCTACTCCAGCTTTCTTTTGACTTCCATTTGCATGGAATATCTTTTTCCATGCCCTTACTTTCGGTCTATATGTGTCCCTTGGTCTGAAGTGGGTTTCTTGTAGACAGCATATGTAAGGGTCTTGTTTTTGTATCCATTCAGCCAGTCTGTGTCTTTTGGTTGGAGCATTTAATCCATTTACATTTAAGGTGAGTATTGACATGTGTGTTCCAATTACCATTTTCTGAATTGTTTTGGGTTTGTTTTTGTAGGCCTTTTCCTTCTCTTGTGTTTCCTGCTTAGAAAAGTTCCTTTAGCACTTGTTGTAAGGCTGGTTTGGTGGTGCTGAATTCTCTTCACTTTTGCTTGTCTGTAAAGCTTTTGATTTCTCCATCGAATCTGAATGAGATTCTTGCTGGGTAGAGTATTCTGCGCTGTAGATTTTTCTCTTTCAGGACTTTCAATATACCCTGCCACTCCCTTCTGGCCTGCAGAGCTTCTGCAGAAAGATCCGCTGTTATCCTTATGGGTTTTTCCTTACATGTTATTTGTTGCTTTTCTCTTGCTGCTTTTAATAGTTTTTCTTTGTGTTTAATTTTCATTAGTTTGATTAATATGTGCCTCAGTGTATTTCTCCTTGGGTTTATTCTGTAAAGGACTCTCTGTGCTTCTTGGATTTGGTTAATTATTTCCTTTCCCATGTTGGGGCAGTTTTCCACTATAACCTCTTCAAATATTTTCTCAGACCCTTTCTTTTTTTCTTCTTCTTCTGGGATGCCTGTGATTCAAATGTTGGTGTGCATAATATTGTCACCAAGGTCTCTGAGACTGTCTTCCATTCTTTTTATTGTTTTTTCCTATTCCCTGCTCTATGGCAGTTATTTCTCTCATTCTATCATCCAACTCACTTATTCGTTCTTCTACTTCAGTTATTCTGCTGTTTATACCACCTGGAGTATTTTTAATTGCAGTTATTTTGTTATCTATTACTGTTTGCTCTTTAGTTCTTCTGAGTCCTTATTAACTGTTTCTTGTATTTTCTCTATTTTGTTATCGAGATTTTGGATCATCTTTACTCTCATTACTCTGAATTCTTTTTCAGGCAATTTTTCCTATTTCCTTTTCATTTATTTAGTCTTGTGTATTTTTACCTTGTTCCTTCACCTGTGACATATTCTTTTGTCATCTCATATTCCCCCCACTTTGGATGGGCAGAATTGTGTTCCTGTCCCACTGGGTGTTTGGCCTGAGGTTTCAAGCACTGGAGTTTGTAGGCTGTTGAGTATAGCTGGATTTTGGTGTTGAGGTGAGAACCTCTGAGAGACCTCACTCTGAAGAATATTCCCTGGGAACTGGGTTTCCCTGTTAGTCCAATGTTTTGGACTCAGAGCTCCCACCTCAGGAGCTCAGGCCTGACCCTGGGCTTGTGAATCAAGATCCCACAAGCTGTGTGGAGCAGGAAAATGAAAAATATTTAAAAAAAAAAGTTGGAGAACAGCAGAACAATAGCAAGATAAGAAATATGATAATAGGAAACTAACAGATGTGTTAGAAAAAATAAAAAAAATAAAGATGGAGCAACAAGTGGAAGGTAAAACAACTTCAATAGTCTAAGTGAGGAGGTGAGAAAAAAGAAAAAAAAGCCAGAAAAGGCCTTGGCTGTGGGGATGGGGCTTAGACAGTGGTGGGGGGGTGGGGGAGCTTAGGCAACGGGCAGGTCCTACGCTTAGAAAAGGCCCTGGGGGTGGTGGGGAATGGGACTTAGGCCCAATGAGGCAGAGGGGCCCAGGAATGTCTCTGATCCTAGGGGCAAAGGGCCAGGTCAAGATACCTACCAGGTTCCCGGGGCCCGAGTTAGTGGGAGAAATGCTAGGCACCTCCCCTTGTCCTCCAATCTCAGAGGGCCGCTCCCCCTTGGGTTCTCTTCTTCCTCACCCCCTCTCCTATTCTCCTAAGACCCTCACAGCTGGAGGGGGCACTGGAAGGCAGGACACCAGACTCTGAAGCCCAATAGGCTTCCCAGGGCCAGCTGGGGTTGGGTAATGCCTGTGGCACTTCCCCATATCTTCCAGTCTCATAGGGTCCCTGTCTGCCTCTCTTCCTCTCCTCCGCGCCCCCACTCTCCTAGGTCCCAAGCAGCTGGGAGGGGCCCTGGAGTGTGAAAGACCAGGTCCGTGAGCCTAGCAGGCTTCCCAGAGCTAGTGGGCAGGGGAAATACTTTCTCCGCCTCCCTTGATCCTCCAATCCCAGAGGACCCCCCTCCCCTGCTCGCCTCTCCTCTTCTCCCCTGCTTTCCTTCTACACCCCTAGGACCAGTGAGACCTAGAGGGGCCCCTGGAGGACCAAAGACCAGGCCTGGGGGCACAGCAGGCCTCCCCGATTTCCTGCAGCCTCTCCCCTGATCCTCTGGTCCTGCAAGTTCCCCCCCACCACTGTCTACCTCCCTTCCTCTTCTCCTCTCCTCCCTCCCTCCCATGCCTATACAACCCACTCAGCTGGAGAGACCAAGGGACCAGACTCGGGAGCCCAGCAGGCCCACCGGGCCCAAGTGGGCAGGGAAAAGGTCCTCCGCACCTCCCCTGGTCCTCTGCTCCTGGAATGTCCCACCAGCATTCTGCCTCTCTTCCTCTTCCCCTGCCACTCTCCAACATCCCTGGGACCAACGCATCTGGGAGGGGACCCTGGAGAGTTGGAGACCAGGTCCGGGAGCCCAGCAGGCTTCCCGTGCCAGTGGGCAGTGGAGATGCCTTCTGCTCCTCCCCTGATCCTCTGATCCCAGAGGGTCCCTCCCCTCTTCCGCCTCTCTTCTTCTCCCCCCACCGCTTCCCTCCTGTACTTCTAGGACCAACGCCCGGGAGGAGCCTTGGAAGGTGGGGGACCTGCCCAGAAGAAATACCCAGCAGCACCTCCCCTATTCTTCTGACCTGGAGAGATCCCTTCCCACCCCCACCATCTGCCTCTCTCCCTCCCCCTGTCCCCCTCCCTGCCACACGCCCAGGACCCTCCAGCCCGAGGGGGGCCCAGAGAGGGAAGGACCAGGCCCAGGAGCCCAGTCGGCCTCCCCGGCCAAGAGGGCAGGCGAAGTGCCCTCTCCTCTCCCCATCCCCCAATCTCAAAGCCCCCACCCCCCACCTGTCCACCTCTCTACCTCCTTGCTCCTCTTCCCTCCTTCCTGCATCCCCAGGACCCAGGCAGCCTGGAGGGGGCTTTGGAGGGTGGAGGACCCCACTGGGGAGTCCAGCAGTCTCCCAAGCCAGGGAGCTCATCAGGCCACCTGGCTTCCTGGGTGGGAGAAACCCAGTTGCGGTTTCAGATCTCCCCAGCCCCCTGCCGTCTTTCCAGGCAGGAACCTCCCCCCTCACCCAGCCACCCCCTGGGGCACCTGTCCCATCCACCTTCCCCTTCCCCACCCCCCTGACTTCCCCCAAGTCCTATCCGGTTGCTCCGGGGTTCCTGCAGTCTGCTTGGGCCTCAGGTCCCCCTCTGGCCTCCGGCAACCTATCAATTTATGGGGAGATGCGATCTCCACATCTACCCATGCCGCCATGTTTCTCTAGTTTCTTAAAGTGAAAGCGTAGGTATTGTTTTTTTGTTTTTCTTCTTTTCTAATATGCTTTTAAAGCCAAACTTTGTCTCTTAGTAGTGCATCATAAAATTTTGATTTTTAAAAAACAATTATTTATTAGTTGAGATATTATAAAATTTCCCCTCTGAATTTCTTTTTTAAATCATGAATTATTTAGAAGTATATTGGTTAATTTCCAAGTATTTGGGGTTTTTCTTCCTTTTCTAATTAATACCATTTAGGTCAAAGAAGATAATGTGCATGATTTCATTTCTTTGGAATTTGAGTCATGTTTGTTCTCCAGCATATGGCCTGTTTTGGTGACTTTCACATGTATTACAAAAGAATGTACATTCTGCTGTTGTTAGGTGGCACACCCTATGAATGTCAACTAGGTGAAGTTCGTTGATAAAGTTTTTCTAACCTGTGTACTGTTACTGATTTTTTTGTCGAATTCAAAAATCATTGAAAAGTGGATGTTTAAAATTTCACAATTTGATTTGTATTTGTCTATTTCTTTTGTTCAGTTTTTTTTTCACCATTTTTCTTCATGTATTCTGAAGCTTTATTATTAGATATCTACACATTTAGGATTTTTGTATCTTTCTGATCCATTGCCCATTTTATTACCATGAAATTTCCATCTAAAATTATTAATGTTGTTCCTCCGTATGTCATGTGTCATTTTTCTCTGGTTTGTTTTAAAAATTTACTCTTTTATTTTGACTTTCAACTGATTATAATGTACCTAGGTGTGACTTAACTTTGTATTTTGCTTGGGGTGTGTTTGATCTGATTGTCAGTAGCTTTTGTCAATTTGGAAAACTCTTGGCCATTATATTTAAAAATATTTCTTCATTCACTTTCTCCTTTCCATCTGAGAAGCTAAATCAAGACCACTTGATACTGTCCCACAGATTTCAGATGCTCTGATCCTTTTATTATTTATCCTGTCTTTGGGTTTCATTTTGGATAATTTCTATTGACTTATCTTCAGGTTTACTGATCTTTCCCTCTGATATGTGCATGTTCACTGCATGAATTCTTTTCTGATGTACATTTTCATTGAAAGCATTTCACTTGTATCTTTTTTTAAGAGTTTCCATCCCTCTTTTGAAATTTCACATATTTTTGTATATTGTTGTCCATCTTATTCATTAGATCCTTTAACATGTTTATCATAGCCATTTTATAAAACTGCTTGATATTTCTGATATTTAGATAATCTCTGGATCTGCTTATACTGAGTGTTTTTCTTCTGCTCATATATAAAATTTTGTTTCTTCTCATATTTTGGGAGACCCTTGGGAGATTTCTCTCAGCTTGTTAGTATGATTTCTAGCTTTTTATATTTGAGTTCTGTTTTTCTCTCTTGTCCTTTTTTCGTCTTTCTGCTTTTTGAGATCTGTCTCTCCACTGTAGTGAAGGACTGGAGTGCCTTGGAGGGACTTTTCTCAGTTCTGCTGCTTCTCCCCTAACCTTCAGCAAGACAAGGATTTGTATTTAGAGAATTGCCTGGGGACTTGAACAGGGGGAGGGAGGGGGAGGATCTCTCTAGACTGTTTTATACTGCTTTCGATCTTCTCTGTATTACTTGTCTGTTCTGTGTATCCGTTTAAGGCTTTTGGGGAAGAACTGCTGGCTAGCAGCATCCTTGCCCTGTGGATGGGGTCCCTCAGGATCCTAATCTCTCACTCCAGCTTTGACTGGTTTCTTCTGTACTGCAGCAAATTCTTCCTCCTCCTGAGGAGGGTTCCCTTTCTGCTAGGGACAAAAGCAGCTTTGAATCTTTTTCTGTCCTATAGAGTATTAATAACTTTTGGAATTTAGCTCTTTTAGGTTTCTTTAAACCCTGTCTTTTCTGCTGGGTTTTAAAAGCCTATAGTTTTATAGTTTATCTGGCATGCTCTCATTGTTGGGAGTGACAGTCTTTGGTGACGTTCCACATTCTAACCAGGAAAGTCCTTGGACTAACTTCGAACACATATTAAAGTTGCATAACTGAGTGTTGATGAATTAAATAAGATAGATCTTAATGTTTATAAATACAGCCCATTAAAAAAATTAAATCCTATCATTCAGCTTTATCATATAGATATTTTTTTACCCTTTGAGTGTTTCTTAAATGCAAATCCACATTTAAAAGAAGGATGTGTGCTACCACTGAGATAATAAAAGAATGTGATAGGGCTCTGCAGGCCATGCTAAAAGGGGGGATTCTGGTAGATATTTTGAGCAAAGCTTAAAGTTTTGGAAAAGGTTTTGCTTTTCCAAGGTGATTATGAATTAAAAAACTTACCATGTTCTTCCTTAACTCCCATTCACTGTTGTCTTGGATTAATATATTTGAAATGTGGCTATTTTGGACACATAAGTTACTTCTAAGGTTAGTAAAAATTAACTGTGCTTCAACTGGGTATTCCAATTTAAAAATTCACACATAATTGTTAGGTATTTGCCTTATTTTTCTAAAATATATGTAACTTTTTTTTTCTCTTTCTTTTTAGGAATCCTAAAGCCAAAATATTAGAACAAAAACAGAAACATGGCTCTCCATATTACATTTCTTTGGATGATTTTGGTCCTGCTTCTTCAGAATTCTGTATTAGCTGAAGATGGGGAAATAAGATCAAGTAAGAACTATCAGCATTGTCTTTTTTGTTATGAACACATTGTGGAAATCAAATTAGAGGAGCTCTAGCAATGGCTTTAAGGATCTTATTCTGATTGTCTTTGATGCTGTGATTCCTTAAAATAAATATATTGCTATGTTACTCCTTAATTGGGAGGAAAAGCTATCAGAAGTCATTTTGAGAAAATTATGTGTTAATAGTTTTTTATTGACCCATCAGGCTTTGGAATAAGCAATTGGTATTGAGTCCATGTTCAGCCATTTATATAAGCTTCATAATATGGAGATAAAGAAAGTACCTCCCTCACAGGGTGGCTATCAGGACCATCCTGTGAGTTTATCTCATAGAGGTAAGATAATTCATGTAAATAAGATAAGGCATGTAAATGACAGCACAGTGACATTCAGTGAGTGGTGACTATTATTCTGATTGCCTGTAGGAAAGCTTGCATGAGAGAAGGAAGGCTGTGTTAATTGTAGTTCTGCAACCCAGGCCATCCTTTATAGACATCCTGCTTCTTTTAAAAAGTATGCTTATATTCGTATTTTAAAACTCATAAACATAAACCCCCTAACTATAAATGGTTTCTCTAACAGTTAAATCAGATGATTTGACAGCTTGATTCAACTTGGCTTCAAATTTATTAAAACAATAATATTTAATGTTTGCATAGCACTTTTATAGTTTAATCCACTCAAGTGCTCTATGGGGTAGATACTCTTTGTTTTTTGAGTGGGAAAAAGAGAGTCATAAAATATACGAGCCTTGCATAGTGTCATACATCTGATTAGAGCTGTAGCTAGTATCTGGACCCTGCTTTTCATCTTCAGTGCATTCCTTTCCTATGACACCGGTGATTCACCTCTCTGAGAAGGAGGCCTCTTGGAGTGGTATTTCGTCTGGGGTTTACAATTGGCAGTACTTGCTTTTGTGTCCATGCTCTTGGCTAACTGCTCTTGCAGTTATGAAATATATGCCCCATAGCTCTGGAAAGGGGTAGAAAGGGCCAAGAATAACCCTGTAAGAGTTTATAGCCACTGAATCGAGTGGTACACAAACACTCACAGGTCCAAGCAATAATGAGCCTCATAGCATTGAGGAAGGGCAACCTCGATGAGTCCTGCAAACACAACCTCCTGTCCTTTTGTCTCTCCCACAAAACCCTAATAAAAGCATAACCCTGTCATCCCTGTTCAGCTCCCAAAAATAACAGGAGAACTGCATTCCCTTGGGTTAGAAAATATGCCTCTGGGCAGAATCCCATTTTTTGCTGTCCCTACCCTGACATCTGGCGGTGGTCACCAGGACAGAGGTTGTTGGAGTAGTGTCCCTCACACCCCGTGCACTGCGACACCACCTGCCCTATAGCACCTTAGGGTGGTGTCGTAATCACAGTTACATTTGCGAGACAAATCCATATTTTGGCCATTTTTTGTAGGGAGTGTAACTTCTTGACTGTGATATGCGTCCACTTGACAATAGTGTTTACTTCTGCTGGTTACTGTGATGGGTGAGTTAGCTGTGAAATTGAAGCCTCTTCATGGAAGCTTTGTCATCATCCCAGATATGTACGTGAACAAAGATAAGGAAAAGAATGGAAAGGAAGGAGAGGAAAGGAGGATGCGAGGGGGGTGAAGAGAGGGAGAGATTGGTTGATTGATTGATTTATTCCAAGGAGATGCAAAAATGCTAATTGTCACCATTTTTTTCTCTAACACTATTCTTTGCAATTATAGTATCTTATTTGCAACATATATAGAAAATAAACCATCCTTATTATAACTTTAAATTGGGCATCCAAAAAAAAAAAAGCAACATTGGGCATCCAAACACTACTTAAGGGACACCATTAACCTGAGTAAAACCGCAGAATGTAAAATTTGCTGTCTCATTACCTTGACTCAGCTCATTCTCTTCTAACTCATCATCTCCAAGGACATGGGATCTCTGTCCTCTGGGCCATAAACAGCAGTATTTTTGCTGCTTTCAGTGCAGAAGTTTGAGAAGAAGGCAGCAAGTACAGCTGTTCCTTCCTATGTTCTCTGTTGGCCGCTTCAAACTGATAGGGATAGAGTAGGATAATTAAAGAGTGAGTTTAGAAATCCCACTAGGGGATTAAAGACAGAAAGGAAATTTTAAGGGAGTTTGGGAGACTGCTGTAAGCTAATGACTACTCAAGAAAAGAATTCAGTAACCTAGCAACAATCTACCCTACCTTGAAGGAAGACCAGCTGCATCCAAATGCCAGGCACACTCAAGCCACAAACCCTGATAGTTAAAATACAAGACAATAGATATGGGGTCTGAATCTTATTATGTGAAGTCATGGAGTTAATAGTCCTTGCAGAGTAGCATTTCTGCATGTAACCAAGACAGAAGGTGAAAAGGGAAAGAAGCTAGGTGAAGGGGACATTATACCCAAAGCTGAGATGAATTACCATATTTAAGTGTATGTCACCACCCTTTTGCTAATATACATGATGATTTAAATAGTGCCATTACAGTTAGACCTGGTTAGACCATATAGAGACAAAGGAGGAACTAGTGATGTGAGTCTTGACATCTGCCCAAGAACGAGGAAGGAGGTGGTCTTCTCCCCTCCCCACTTTTTCTTTGGTTATAAAAATGTAGCCCCCTTTGTTGCTGAGGCTGCACCCCCTTGCCTGCCCTCTTGAATCTCTCACAAGAATCCTATGCTAATAAACTCACTCTTTGCCTCACACTGAATACCTTCTGTGACTAGACAAAGGAACCTGAGCTTCAGTAAGTCCTGACATCAGGTGAGCGGTTTTAATCAAAAGACAGTGGCTTCAAGTCCCCTCCTAGTCAGGGATCATGGGTTCAAGTCCCGAGAAGGAGTGCAGTTTCCAAACCATTGGAATTACCCAAACAAACCAGTTTGTGTTTGGGGCTGAGCCTGTCTCTCACATCTGGAGCTTTGCGCTTGCTGCACCCTCTGATTAGAATGTTGTCCTCTTAACCTGGTTAAAGCCCTGCTTTCCGATCTCAGCTTTCCCACAAAACCACCCCTGACTTTACATAGTTAGATGGCCACCCCTTGCTCAGTGTTCTCATAATTCTTTGTACTTGAACCAGCCAGTTGTCCATCTTAACTAGGCTGGGAGCTTTTTGAGATATTTCAGGTATGTTTAAAGCCACTACCTAGCATGATATCAGGGATGGAGCAAGTATTCAATATATACATACTGAAAGAGTGAGATGGGGTTAGAGTCATGTTGTGTACTGTGGAAAAGAGAGTTAAGGAGACTTTTTTTTAATTAAAGTATAGTTGACTTACAACGTTGTGTTAGTTTCTGCGGTACAGCAAAGTGATTCAACTATAAATATGCATACATTCTTTTTTATATTCTTTTCATTGTGGTTTTTCACAGGATATTGACTATAGTTCTCTGTGCAGTGCCGTAGGACCTTGTTGTTTATCCATTCTGTATATAATAGTTTGCATTTGCTTAGCTCAGGCTCCCAATCCTTACCTCCCCCACCCTACCCCCTTGGCAACCACAGGTCTGTTCTCTATGTCTGTGAGTCTGTTTTTGTTTTGTAGATAAGCTCATTTATGCCATATTTTAGATTCCACATATAAATAATATCATATGGTATTTGTCTTTCTCCTTCTGACTTACTTCACTTAGTATGATGATCTCTAAGTCCATCCATGTTGCTGCAAATGGCATTATTTCATTCTTTTTTAATGGCTGAGTAATATATGTACATATGTACCACATCTTCTTCTTTTTTTTTTTTTTTTGTACTACATCTTCTTTATCAAATTCATCTGTTGATGGACATTTAGGTTGTTTCCATGTCTTCGCCATTGTGAATAGTGCTGCTATGAACTTAGGGGTGCATTATCTTTTTGAATTAGGGTTTTGTCCAGATATATGCCCAGGAGTGGGATTTATGGATCATATGGCAACTCTACTTTTAGTTTTTTGAGGAACCTCCATACTGTTTTCCATAGTGGTTACAAAAGAGATTTTTTGCTTTTGTTTTTCTTTCCACACGTGCTTAGAACTTGTCTGGGTATAACTTACACCACAGATAGTCTTTTTTTTTTCCTGGTAGAACTCTAAGATGTGCTGATCACACGTTTCCTGGTATCTTGAAACAAGAATCTTTATCTGTACAGAAAAAGGAATATCTTCATCCCCTTGATCATCGATTCACTTTGCGGGAGCTATTGTTTTGACTACATTTTTAGCTGAAGATGAGAGATCAGACCTTTAAACATTCATCTTGCGTGTAGTGCAAGAGTGGCTGCTTTCATAATCTCAGTTCATCAAAATTTTCTCAACAAGAATGTGGATCTTTGCTGGCTAGTTTAGCCCTGAAGCTGGCAGAAAGTTTGTTTTTAATTTCTCTCCCCCATTCATTGGTTTATACATATTTTTATAAATATTTCAGGGTAGCATTAAACGAAACATATTTCATTGATAACAAAACAATGATGTTAGTCTATAGCTGAAAATCATGCATTTAAATTTTTGTGTTTTCATTTATTTGGTGGAGGAATACAATAAAATGCTGCCTTATAGTAATCCATGCCCCTACAAAGAGATATCTAGATATCATATTCATATATGGCTCTGTTTTTTATTCTCTATTTTTATTTATTTGGCTGCACTGTGCAGCACGTGAGATCTTAGTTCCCCAATCAGGGATCAAACCTGTGCCCCTTGCAGTGGAAGCACAAAGTCTTAACCAATGGACCGCCAGGGAAGTCCCTATTCCCTGTTTTTAAAGCTGAATCATTAATACTTAAAATAAGACAATTCAAAAATACCAACAAAAATCATAGCCCTCATTTATAAAGAATTTTCTTAAGCTAAGTGGTATATCCTATTTAATCTTCACAGAGCTCCTATGAACTGGTTATTGTTATCTTCTTTTTAAATTCAGCTTTATTGAGGTATAATTGACATATAAAATTATAAGATATTTAAACTACACATTGTGGTGACTTTGTGTATATACATGTGAAAGGATTCCCCCCATCTGGTTAATTAAAAACTCATGCATTTAAAACTTCCCATTTTTGTTTTTTATGTAACACATATACTCTGATGGTTTTCTCTTTTCACTTAGGTTGTCGTACTGCTCCAACAGATTTAGTTTTCATCTTGGATGGTTCTTACAGTGTTGGCCCAGAAAACTTTGAAATAGTGAAAAAGTGGCTTGTCAATATCACAAAAAACTTTGACATAGGACCGAAGTTTATTCAGGTTGGAGTGGTTCAGTATAGTGACTACCCCGTCCTGGAGATTCCGCTCGGGAGCCATGAATCTGGAGAGAATTTGATGGCAGCCATGGAGTCCATACACTACTTGGGAGGAAACACAAGGACTGGAAAGGCCATCCAGTTTGCCCTTGATTACCTTTTTGCCAAGTCTTCACGATTTCTGACTAAGATAGCAGTAGTCCTTACGGATGGTAAATCCCAAGATGAAGTCAAGGATGCAGCAGAAGCAGCAAGAGACAGTAAAATAACGTTATTTGCCATTGGTGTTGGTTCAGAAACAGAAGAGGCAGAACTTAGAGCTATTGCCAACAAGCCTTCGTCTACGTATGTGTTTTATGTGGAAGACTATATTGCAATATCCAAAATAAGGGAGGTGATGAAGCAGAAACTTTGCGAAGGTAAGCCTTAATATTATGTGGAAACAAGTAATGATGATGCTTTCTTACATTTTGGTATAACTTGTTCATTTGCACTGGGGAAAATGGTTATATTTAATGTCAAATTACTTAAGTTAGAATTGAAATGAGCACACATTTTTATGTTATATTTATTCTGGATAAATTTTGTTTTTAGGAACAATTGTTTTCTTATAAAATCTACAGTTGGAAAATATAGTGTTTTGTAATTTTTTTGTGTTTTCCTTTCAATTACAATGTGTTTATTGCGGAGATGGTAGAAAATAAAGACACCTAAAGAATAAAAATATATGTAAAGTACACATGACCATATCACTCTTATTAACAAGTTTTTCTGTCTTTTTCATTGCAGTCTTTTCCTTTTTTGATTTCAGTGTGTCTGAGAGTTTATTCATGTGCCTAAATAAGGATATTATATATATAATTTCATAGTCTGTTTTCATATTATTTATGCTCTATTATTGTGTGTAAAATTTTAATACTCTATTAGTATGATAGCAGACACTCTTTTAAGATAATCTATTTAATAATTTCTCCATTTTTGTATGTTTGGTTTATTTCTAAGTTTTCCTAATACAAATAACTGAATATTCCTGTACCTAATTCTGAATGGGACTCTTTCATCATTTCTTCAGAAAACAAGGGTCAAATTACTAACATTTTTAAAACTTTGGAAGAATGTTAAAAATTCCACTTGAGAAAAACTTAAACTCCCACGAGCAATGAGGCAACATTTGAAAATATAGTACTTACCAGTCTATTAATTATGTTTATATCATTTCATAAAATCTGACTTCATGTGTATGATGGGTCCCCAGTATGGGAAGTTCCAGTTTTTGGTGAACATTAATCCTGTTAGGGTATAGAAATGCTGTGTTCACATTATTTTGGGGGGAGATAATTTATTCGTATCTTTTATTTTTAACATTATAGGCATTTAACATACCATATACCTAAAAATAGTGTTTATGTAGATGGAAATGCTTTTTTCTCAGTTTACCTACAAAAAAATCCACAAGTAAGTTGGTTCACATTTGATAGAAAAATTTCTAAATGATTGTGGCTTAGAAAAATTAATTCCTTTATTTTCTTCATATTTTGGGGGTTATAGTAGAGAAAAACATTTTAAGGTTTTTTAGATTATTTTAAAAAGCATAGAAATTTTTAAAAAAACTACTTCAAAAGAAAGAAAAAATAAGCACAGAAAATTAGACATTTTCTTTAATAAAACTTTAAAAAGGACACTAACAAGTAAGTACAAATGGTCATTACAGTTATTGTTTTTATGAATCTCTAACAGTAAGACTGTTGACTTTTGTTGTGTTGAACAGGTCAAAAGGATTTTCATTTTTAGTATGTTGTTACATTAATTAGAATTCTTTGCTTTTGGAGGGTAGGTATATTTCATTATTAAAATAGACTTTTCATGGTGAAATTTCTCTTAATCCTAAAGTATAAATTTGATTAAATATGTCTGTTTAGTAGTTGCTTCCGAGACTTCCTCTGTAAATCTGTATTTTGTTAAATGTATTGTCTCTATTTAAAAATTTCAAAATACACATGAAAGAGTAGCTGTGTGAAAAGGGGTAAAAATTCTTTCAGCTGAAATGTATGATCTGTAAAAAAAGAAATCAAATTCGAAATCTTGCCAAATATTTCTTCATCCACACTCACAAAAAAATGTAAGTAATGTCTGTGTCTTTTCAGTTCATGTATTCACTGTACAATAGACATCTTTTAAAATGTACTTTTAAAAATTGTACTTGTGGAAGATATGGGCTTTGTTGCACTTGACTTTTCATAATGTCCTAGATTATGATTAATGCACTAAATTAATGAATAGCAATTCATTAATTTGAAGCAGCTGTATTGTAGCTGCTTCAAATCATGTAATTTGTGTTTGATTATTTAACAAATTCACTTTTTTCTTTTTGGATAAACAGTTAACTTCTACGTTGAGGTGCTTAGTGTATAGAATTACTATTTCTTAATATTGTTGCCTTTTATACTCTACTGTGGTTGATCCATGATGGACAAAATTTTATCCACCTCTTTGTTCCCACGTGGACTATTTCATCTTCATGGGCCTACTGTTTCCTTGGAGGTGTATTCTGCAATACATTCCTTATTTCAGGACCACCTAAAAGTGATGGGCACTGATTTCTTTCTTTATCTGAAAGTCTTCTATTTTGGGTTTAGTTTGTTCTTTTTTAGTTCTTTGACTTGTAAAGTTAGGCTGTTTATTTGAGATCTTTATTATTTTTTAATGTACATTTTTATTGCTATGAATTTCCTTAGTATTGCTTTTGCTGCAGCCCATAAGTTTTGGTATGTTGTGTTTTACTTTTTGTTTGTCTCAAGATATTTTTTAATGTCCCCTTTGACTTAATGATTTGTCCAAGAGCATATTGCTTAATTTCCATTTATTTGTGGATTTTCCAGTTTTCTTCCTGGCATTAATTTCTAGTTTCATTCCATTTTGGTTGGAAAATATACCTGGTATGATTTAAATCTTCTTAAATTTGTTAAGGCTTGTTTTTTTTTGTTTTTTGTTTTTGTTTTTGTTTGTTTGTTTGTTTGACCTAACATGTTATGTATCCTGGAGAAGTTTCATTTGTGCTTGAGAAGAATATGTATTCTGCTTGGGTGGGGGTTGTTCTATATATGTGGGTTAGATCCATTTGGTCTATAGTGTTTTCAAGTTCTCTGTTTCTTTTTTGATCTTCTGTCTGGATGTTCTATCCATTATCAAAAGTGGAGCATTGAAATCCCTTACTATTATTGTATTGCTGTCTATTTATCCTTTCAGTTTTGTCAATGTTTGCTTCATATATTTGGGCACTGTAATGTTGAGTGCATATGTATTTATAATTGTTATGTTTTGCTGGCAAACTGACCATTTTTCATTATATACTGTCCTTCTTTGTCTCTTTTGACAGTTTTTGAATTAAAAGTCTATTTTGTCTGCTGTAAGTATCACCACCTTTGTTCTCTTTTGGTTAGCATTTGTATAGAGTATCTTTTTCCATCCCTTTACTTTTATCCTGTGTGTGTCCTTAATTCTAAAGTAAATTTCTTGTAGATAATATAGATTTTTAAAAAAAATCCATTTAGTTACTCTATGCCTTTTATTAGAGATTTTAATCAACTCACATCTTGATTAAACCCCTCTGAAGTAATTACTGACAGGGAAGGATTTAATATTGTTTTCTGACTCAGCTTTTTTGTCTTTCTTTTCTCTCTTACTGTCTTCTTTTGTGTTTCATTGATTTGTTTGTAATGACATGCTTTGTTTCCTTTTAAATTTACTTTTGTATTTCTTCGATAGGTATTTTCTTTGTGGTTACCATGGGGGTTATGTAAAACATCATATTGTTATATCAATCTATTTTAAATTGATAACTTTCAGGGGTCTATATTTTTGCTTATTCCTGCCCCCTTTACACTTTTTTATCAATGCCACAAATTACATCATCTTATATTGTGTACCCATTAAAACAGTTTCACAGTTATAGTTTATGCTTTAGTCTTTTAACTTCTGTATCAGGATTAAAAGTGATTTAAATACCACTGTTACAGTATTACAGTATTCTGAGTTTGTCTGTATATTTACTTTTACTAGCAGGTTTTATACTTTCCAGTGCTTCCGTGTTTCTGTTTAATATCCTTTCCTTTCAATTTGAAGGACTTCCTTAGTATTTCTTGTAAGGCAGGTCTAATGAACTCCCTCAGCTTTTTTTTAATCTGGGAAAGTGTTTATTTCTCTTTCTATATTGAAAGACAGTTTTGCCAGATATAGTATTTTTGGTTAGCATATTTTTTTTTTCTTTGAGCACTTTGAATATATCATCCTGTTGCCTTGTGGCCTGCAAGATTTCTACTCAGAAATCTGGTGATTGTCTCATGGGCTACCCTGTACGTAGTACATGCTTTTGTCTTGCTGCTTTCAAAGTTCTCCCTTTGTCTATGATTTTTGACAATTTGATTATAACGAGTATTGATGTGGATTTCTTTGGGTTCTTTAATCTGGATGTCCATTTTGTTTCCTAGATTTGAAAAGTCTTTGGCTATTATTTCTTTAAACAAGCTTGTTTCTTTCTCTCTTCTGCCACTCCCATAATCTAGATATTGGTCTACTTGATGGTGGGCATAAGACACTTAGGCTTTCTTCAATCTTTGTCATTATTTAAAATTTTTGTTCCTCTGCCTGGATAATTTCAAAGGACCTGTCTTCAAGTCTGCTGATTCTTTCTTCTACTTGATCAAGGCTGATTTTGAACCCCTGTAGTCAGTTTTCCAGTTCAATTATTGTGTTCTGCTCCAAAATTTGTTTGATTCTTTGTGTTTTCTTTCTTTCGCATTTTGTACATGCATCATTTTCTTGAGCTCATAGAACATCCTATGATGTTTATTTTGAATTCTTTATCAGATGATATATTTCCTTTTCTTTAGAGTCAGTATTTGGAGAGTTATTTTGTTCCTTTCATTGGGTCATGTATCTCATAATTTATTTCAAGATTCACACATTTGAAAAAAGCGTCATCTCTGAAATTGTGTGAGCAATTCATTCCTTTTTTTTATTGTTTTTTTAAAAATTTTATTTGTTTATTTATTATTTTTTGGGGGGTACACCAAGTTCAATCATCTGTTTTTATACGCATATCCCCGTATTCCCTCCCTCCCTCGCCTCCCCCCACCCTCCCTCGAGTCCCCCCACCCTCCCCATCCCAGTCCTCTAAGGCATCTTCCATCCTCGAGTTGGACTCCCTTTGTTATACAACAACTTCCCACTGGCTATCTGTTTTACAGTTGGTAGTATATATATGTCTGTGCTACTGTCTCACTTTGTCTCAGCTTCCCCTTCACCACCCCACCCCCTCCCAAACCTCGAGTTCTCCAGTCCATTCTCTGCATCTGCATCCTTGTTCTTGTCACTGAGTTCATCAGTACCATTTTTAGATTCTGTGTATGTGAGTTAGCATACAATATTTGTCTTTCTCTTTCTGACTTACTTCACTCTGTATGACAGACTCTAGGTCTATCCACCTCACTACATATAACTCCATCTCATCCCTTTTTATAGCTGAGTAATATTCCATTGTATATATATGCTACATCTTCTTTATCCACTCATTTGTTGATGGGCATTTTGGTTGCTTCCATGTCCTGGCTATTGTAAATAGTGCTGCAATAAACATTATGGTACATGTTTCTTTTGGGATTATGGTTTTCTTTGGGTATATGCCCAGTAGTGGGATTACAGGATCATATGGCAGTTCTATTTGTAGTTTTTTAAGGAACCTCCAAATTGTTTTCCATAGTGGCTGCACCAACTTACATTCCCACCAACAGTGCAAGAGAGTTCCCTTTTCTCCACACCCTCTCCAACATTTGTTGTTTCCAGATTTTGTGATAATGGCCATTCTGATCGGTGTGAGGTGATACCTCATTGTGGCTTTGACTTGCATTTCTCTGATGATGAGTGATGTTGAGCATCTTTTCATGTGTGTGTTGGCCATCTGTATGTCTTCTTTGGAGAAATGTCTATTTAGGTCTTCTGCCCATTTGTGGATTGGGTTATTTGCTTTTTTGGTATTAAGCTGCATGAGATGCTTGTACATTTTGGAGGTTAATCCTTTGTCCATTGTTTCATAGGCAACTATTTTTTCCCATTCCGAGGGTTGCCTTTTAGTCTTGTTTATGGTTTCTTTCGCTGTGCAAAAGCTTTTAAGTTTCCTTAGGTCCCATTTGTTTATTCTTGATTTTATTTCCATGATTCCAGGAGGTGGGTCCAAAAGGATCTTGCTTTGATGGATGTCATAGAGTGTTCTGCCTATGTTTTCCTCTAGGAGTTTTATAGTGTCTGGCCTTACATGTAGGTCTTTAATCCATTTGGAGTTTATTTTTGTGTATGGTGTTAGGAAGTGTTCTAATTTCATTCTTTGACATGTTGCTGTCCAATGTTCCCAGCACCACTTATTGAAGAGGCTGTCTTTTTTCCATTGTATACTCGTGCCTCCTTTGTCAAAGATAAGGTGCCCATATGTGTTTGGGCTTACTTCTGAGTTCTCTATTCTATTCCATTGATCTTCCTTTCTATTTTTGTGCCAGTACCATACTGTCTTGATCACTATGGCCTTGTGGTATAGTTTGAAGTCAGGAAGCCTGATTCCACCAACTCCATTTTTCCTTCTCAAGTTTGCTTTGGCTATTCAGGGTCTTTTGCATTTCCATACAAATCGTAAGATTTCTTGCTCTAGTTCTGTGAAAAATGCCATTGGTAATTTGATCAGGATTGCACTGAATCTGTAAATTGCTTTGGGTAGTACAGACATTTTCATGATGTTGATTCTTCCAATCCAGGAACATGGTATGTCCCTCCATCTGTTTGTGTCATCTTTGATTTCTTTCATCAATGTCTTAAAGTTTTCTGCATACAGATCTTTTGCCTCCTTAGGCAGGTTTATTCCTAGGTATTTTATTCTTTTGGTTGCAATGGTGAATGGGAGAGTTTCCTTCATTTCTCTTTCTGCTCTTCTGTTGTTAGTGTATAGGAATGCAAGAGATTTCTGTGCATTAATTTTGTATCCTGCTACTTTACTAAACTCATCAATGAGTGCTAGCAGTTTTCTGGTAGAGTCTTTAGGGTTTTCTATATATAATATCATGTCATCTGCAAAGAGTGACAATTTTACTTCTTCTTTTCCAATTTGGATTCCTTTGATTTCTTTTTCTTCTCTGATTGCTGTGGCTAAAACTTCCAAAACTATGTTGAATAATAGTGGTGAGAGTGGACACCCTTGTCTTGTTCCTGTTCTTAGAGGGAATTCTTTCAGTTTTTCCCCATTTAGAATGATGTTGGCTTTGGTTTCTCATATATGGCTGTTATTATGTTGAGGTAATTTCCTTCTATGCCCATTTTCTGGAGAGCTTTTTTCATAAATGGATGTTGAACTTTGTCAAGAGCTTTTTCTGCATCTATTGAGATTATCATATGATTTTTATCCTTCAATTTATTGATATGATGTATCACATTGATTTGCGTATATTGAATACTCCTTTCATCCCAGGGATAAACCCCGCTTGATCATGGTGTATAATCTTTTTAATATGCTGTTGGATTCTGTTACCTAGTATTTTGTTGAGGATTTTTGCATCTATATTCATCAGTGATCTTGGTCTGTAATTTTCTTTTTTTGTGACATCTTTGCCTGGTTTTGGGATCAGGGTGATGGTGGCCTCATAGAATGAGTTTGGGAGTGTTCCGCCTTCTGCAATATTTTGGAAGAGTTAGAGAAGGATAGGTGTTAGCTCTTCTCTAAATGTTTGATAGAATTCACCCGTGAATCCATCTGGCCCTGGGCTTTTGTGTGTTGGGAGATTTTTAATCACTGCCTCAATTTCTGTACTTGTGATTGGTCTGTTCATAGTTTCTATTTCTTCCTGGTTCAGTCTTGGAAGATTGTATTTTTCTAAGAATGTATCCATTTCTTACAGGTTATCCACTTTTTTGGCATATAGTTGCTTGTAGTAGTCTCTCATGATCGTTTGTATTTCTGCAGTGTCTGTTGTTACTTCTCCTTTTTCATTTCTAATTCTGTTGATTTGCATCTTCTCCCTTTTTTTCTTGATGAGTCTGGCTAATGGTTTATCAATTTTGTTAACCTTCTCAAAGAACCAGCTTTTAGTTTTATTAATTTTTGCTATTGTTTCCTTCCTTTCTTTTTCATTTATTTCTGCTCTGATCTTTATGATTTCTTTCCTTCTGCTCACTTTGGGGTTGTTTTGTTCTTCTTTCTCTAATTGTTTTAGGTGTAAAGTTAGGTTGTTTATTCGATCATTTTCTTGTTTCTTAAGGTAGGACTGTATTGCTATAAACTTCCCTCTTAGAACTGCTTTTGCTGCATCCCATAGGTTTTGGGTTGTTGTGTTTTCGTTGTTGTTTGTTTCCAGATATTTTTTGATTTCCTCTTTGATTTCTTCAGTGATTTCTTGGTTGTTTAAGAGTGAATTGTTTAGCTTCCATGTGTTTGTATTTTTTGCAGTTTTTTTCCTGTAATTGATATCTAGTCTCATGGTGTTGTGTTCTGAGAAGATGCTTGATATGATTTCAATTTTCTTGAATTTGCCGAGGTTTGATTTGTGACCCAAGATGTGATCTATCCTGGAAAATGTTCCGTGTGCACTTGAGAAGAAAGTGTATTCTGTCGTTTTTGGATGGAATGTCCTATAAATATCAATGAAGTCGAGATGGTCTAATGTGTCATTTAAAGCTTGTGTGTCTTTATTTATTTTCTGTTTGGATGATCTGTCCATTGATGGAAGTGGGGTGTTCAAGTCTCCTACTATTATTGTGTTACTGTCGATATCCCCTTTTATAGCTGTTAGCATTTGCCTTATGTATTGAGGTGCTCCTATGTTGGGGGCATAGATAGATATTTACCATTGAGATATGTTCTTCTTGAATGGATCCCTTGATCATTATGTAGTGTCCTTCCTTGTCTCTTGTAATAGTCTTTACTTTTAAGTCTAATTTGTCTGAGATGAGTATTGCTACTCCAGCTTTCTTTTGACTTCCATTTGCATGGAACATCTTTTTCCATCCCTTTACTTTCAGTCTATATGTATCCCTTGGTCTGAAGTGGGTTTCTTGTAGGCAGCATATAGAAGGGTCTTGTTTTCATATCCATTCAGCCAGGCTGTGTCTTTTGGTTGGAGCATTTAATCCATTTACATTTAAAGTGGTTATTGATATGTGTGTTCCAATTACCATTTTCTTAATTGTTTTGGGTTTGTATTTGTAGGTGTTTTCCTTTTCTTGTGTTTCCTACTTAGAGAAATTCCTTTAGCAGTTGTTGTAAGGCTGGTTTGGTGGTGCTGAATTCTCTTAGCTGTTGCTTGTCTGTAAAGCTTTTGATTTCTTCATCAAATCTGAATGAGATTCTTGCTGGGTAGAGTATTCTTGGTTGTAGATTTCTCTCTTTCAGGACTTTCAGTATATCCTACCATTCCCTTCTGGCCTGCAGAGTTTCTGTAGAAAGGTCAGCTGTTATCCTTATGGGTTTTCCCTTATATGTTATTTGTTGCTTTTCTCTTGCTGCTTTTAATATTTTTTTATTTGTGTTTAATTGTTGTTAGTTTGATTAATAAGTGCCTTGGTGTATTTCTCCTTGGGTTTATTCTGTATGGGACTCTTTGCGCTTCATGGACTTGGTTAATTATTTCCTTTCCCATGTTGGGGCAGTTTTCCACTAGAACCTCCTCAAATATTTTCTCAGACCCTTTCTTTTTTTCTTCTTCTTCTGGGATGCCTATAATTCAAATGTTGGTACGTTTAAGGTTATCACTGAGGTCTCTGAGACTGTCTTCTATTCTTTTAATTCTTTTTTCTTTTTCCTGCTCTATGGCAGTTATTTCCCCCATTCTATCTTCCAACTCACTTATTCGTTCTTCTGCCTCAGTCATTCTGCTGGTTATAGCAACTAGAATATTTTTAATTTCAGTTATTTTGTTATCCATTGCTGTTTGTTTTTCTGAGTTCTTATGAACTGTTCCTTGTACTTTCTCTATTTTGTTATCGAGATTTTGTATCATTTTTACTATTATTACTCTGAATTCTTTTCCAGGCATTTTTCCTATTTCCTCCTCATTTATTTGGTCTTGTGGGGTTTTTTCCTACTCCTTTGCCTGCATGGTGTTTCTTTGTTTTCTCATGGTTGTCCAGACTTTTGGGGTTGCTTGTCCTGGTGATAGAGGTGTTTATAGAAGACTGTCCAAGCCTCAGACTAATGTCCAAGTGTTGGGTTAAACAGATACTAAGTCTAGGAAATACATACGTGTATAAGACACACAATTACTGAATCCATTAGGACATAAGGCTCTGGAAAGACCTGACAGAACCCCAGTATGCTATCAGATATTCAAAGAGAAACCCAACAGAAATTGACAACTGAAACAGAACAAATCAAAGACAAAAGCAAAAGCAAGCAAACAAACAAATAATACCTTACACATACACACACTAATCCAGGGAGATTTTGGAAGCTAGGATCAAATATAGAAAAGAGCTAGAGTACCAGCAGACAGAATGGAGATTCTCAGAATGAAATTAGACAATTGTACGAAGAACTAAGATAAAGACAAAACCCTAATATTAAATCCCAAGGTGGTGCGTCATCTGGAGAATAGAGCACTGAGTCTGAGCAGATCGATAGTGTTGCTTATAAGTATGTTAAGATAAAATAAACTAAAAATGGCTGGAAGAAAGGGGAACAGAAGAGCGTAGTGTGATTGGAAATATGCAAATAAAAAGAAAGGAATAGAAATGTATAAAAGATAGGGATGAAAGGAAAGTATGAGAGATATATTGTCCGTACTACCAAAAACTTAGCTAGAAATAAAAGTATATAAAAAGGCAAAAAAATAAAAATAGAATAAAAAATAGCATTAAAAAATTATGTTATAAAACTTGTAGATCCCTCAGGACTAAGATCGTAATTTTTAACGGAAAAAAAAAATCCAGAACTGATCCCAGAATGGACCAGTTCAATAGAATTGATACTAATGTTTCTGTTTCCTTAGAGTCTCAGCTATAAGTGTCCTTCTCCTCGCCTTGGGTTTTTTTGCATTATTCTGTGACCAGCTGAGCTTCCTTTATTGTTCGTCTGTAAGCGTTGGTGTGTGGGGAGGGAGAGGGTACAGTAGTGGCTCCTTCCCCTGGGTGTGAGTGAGCAGTGGTGCACTGTTGTTTCAGTCGGGCTTGGGGGTGCCTGTTGCAGAGGGACGCCAGTGGCTCAGATGTAAACAGAAAGTCTCAGAGTTGGGCCTCTCTCGGGTTTTTGTTTTTTTTTCTTTTTCTCGGCAGCCTCCCTGCTGCAGGCATTCCAAGGGGTTTTAATCTAGCCCCGCCTGAGTGCGTGAGGGTCCTTGTTATCCCTGAGTGCCTTAGGTGGCCTGCAGGGCGTCTCTCCACTACCTGCTGCAGGCGCTGAAAGAGAAAGAGAGGCTATTCCCGCGGTTCCTCTCCCCTGCCCGTGAACCTGCAGCATCCAGCCGCCATCATGGCCGGGCAGCTCTCAGGGGCGGGCACTCCTCACAGTGGACCTCTTCCCTCCTGTCCTCTCGGTCCGTCACCTTAGTGGCAACAATATTTCTCACCCTGAACCAGCTCTCCAGTTCCCACGCTCCCACTCCCGGACCCTCTGTTCAGCTGTGAATTGACATCTTGGTCCGGGAACGATGAGCTGCGGTGCGGACCCTCTGTATGTTTCTCACTCCCTCCCGTCTGCCACAGCTCCTCCGCTTCACCCTCTTTGAGCCATCGTAGATGCCTCCCTACTGGTTATGTCAGGATCCTTGCAGTCCTTTCTGGTGTCTGAGGTAGTCTGCTGTTGTTCAGCTGGTTCTCTGTGGGAATTATTGCGTCCTTCGGTGCATTCCCAATGCATCTGTGGAGAGGGATGCATTCCACATCCCTCTACTTTGCTGCCATCCTTTTCTCCAGCAATTCATTCTTTATCAACTGGCTTTGCACAGGGGAAATCCCTCAGCAATCACTCTGGCTAGAGATTCTGAAATCTTTTTTGGAGGGATGTGATTTCCCTGGAATTGTGTGAGCAATTCATTAATTACAGAGACTGGCTTCTTTTTCAGGAGCTCATAATCTTTCACTCCCTTTGGTGTCTGTCTGTAATACTTAAAGTTCTCTAGTTCTGTAGCCACAAGTTTCCCCACTCTCCTTTGTTCTCAGTGGCCACCAGGTGTCCAGGTATGCTGGTTCCCTGTCAGCTCCATTAGTCAGGAAGACCAATATCTTTCCCTCAGGCAGCTCTTTGAAAATCTAGAATGCTCCACTCTTTTATCTTCCTGAAGGAGAAGTCTGAAGTTGTGTGTCTCCTCCTGATCATGCTGAGGCATGCCAGCCATAAGAAACCACCTTCCCACTTTTATTTGTTCTTAGCAGTCCCCAGGTATCCAAATGATTCTGGTTCCTTCAGTGCTGCAGATGAGGTGAGACAGAAACCAGTGTCTCAAGCTCCACTTTTCTTTTTCCCTCCTGAAGGAGGCATTATGAGCTAGGGCATCTCTCCTGGCACTTATTTGAGTTGGCTTGGAGAGGGACTGGTGTGGGTAAGGTGAAATTATTCTTTTTTTTTTTTTGCCTTATTTCTAACTTTTTATTTTTTTTACAATAAACTGCATATATTTAGAGTGTACAATTTGGTATCCCAGTCTCTCAATTCATTCCCCCCACAACCCTCCCCGCTTTCCCCACTCAGTGTCCATATGTTTGTTCTCTACATCTGTGTCTCTATTTCTGCCTTGCAAACCAGTTGATTTGTACCATTTTTCTATAGTCCACATATTTGTGTTAATATACATTATTTGTTTTTCTCTTTCTGACTCACCTCACTCTGTATGACAGTCTCCAAGTGCATCCATGTCTCTAAAAATGTCCCAGTTTCATTGCTTTTTAGAGCTGAGTAATGTTCCATTGTATGTATGTACCACATCTTCTTTATCCATTCATCTGTTGATGGACATTTAGGTTGCTTCCATGACCTGGCTATTGTAAATATTGCTGCAATGAACATTGGAGTGCATGTGTCTTTTTGAATTATGGTGTTCTCTGGGTATATGCCCAGCAGTGGCATTCCTGGGTCATGTGGTAGTTATATTTTTAGTTTTGCAAGGAACCTCCATACTGTTTTCCATAGTGGCTGTATCAATTTACATTCCCACCAACAGTGCAAGAGCATTCCTTTTTCTCCACACCCTCTCCAGCATTTACTGTTTGTAGATTTTCTGATGATGCCCATTCTAACCGGTGTGAGGTGATACCTCATTGTAGTTTTGATTTGCATGTCTCTAATAATTAGTGATGTTGAGCAGCTTTTCATGTGCCTCTTGGCCATCCATATGTCTTTTTTGGAGAAATGCCTATTTAGATCTTCTGCCCATTTTTTGATTGGGTTGTTTATTTTTTTGATATTGAGCTGGATAAACTGTTTATATATTTTGGAGATTAATCCTTTGTCTGTTGATTCATTTGCAAATATTTTCTCCCATTCTGTCTTTTCATCTTGCTTAAAGTTTCCTTTGCTGTGCGGAAGCTTTAAAGTTTCATTAGGTCCCACTTATTTATTTTTGTTTTTATTTCCATTATTCTAGGGGGTGGATCAAAAACGATCTTGCTGTTATTTATGTCAAAGAGTGTTCTTCCTATGTTTTCCTCCAGGAGTTTTATAGTGTCTGGCCTTACATTTAGGTCTTTTATCCATTTTAGTTTATTTTTGTGTATGGTGTTAGGAAGTGTTCTAATTTCATTCTTTTACATGTAGCTGTCCAGTTTTCCCAGCACCACTTATTGAAGAGGCTGCCTTTTCTCCATTGTATATCCTTGCCTCCTTTGTCATAGATTAGTTGACCATAGTTTATCTCTGGGCTTTCTATCCTGTTCCATTGATCTATATTTCTGTTTTTGTGCCAGTACCATACTGTCTTGATCACTGTAGCCTTATAGTATAGCCTGAAGTCAGGAAGCCTGATTCCCCCAACTCTGTCTTTCCTTCTCAAGATTGCTTTGGCTATTCAGGGTCTTTTGCATTTCCATACAAATCGTAAAATTTCTTGTTCTAGTTCTGTAAAAAATGCCATTGGTAATTTGATCAGGATTGCATTGAATCTGTAAATTGCTTTGAGTAGTATAGTCATTTTCACAATGTTGATTCTTCCAATCCAAGAACATGGTATGTCCCTCCATCTGTTTGTGTCTTTTTTGATTTCTTTCATGAGTGTCTTATAGTTTTCTGAGTACAGGTCCTTTACCTCCTTGGTTAGGTTTATTCCTAGGTATTTTATTCTTTTAGTTTCAGTGGTGAATGGGATTGTTTCCTTAATTTCTCTTTCTGATCTTTCATTGTTGGTGTATAGAAATGCAAGAGATTTCTGTGTGTTAATTTTG
Organism: Hippopotamus amphibius kiboko; assembly: GCF_030028045.1. Taxonomy (NCBI): domain Eukaryota; kingdom Metazoa; phylum Chordata; class Mammalia; order Artiodactyla; family Hippopotamidae; genus Hippopotamus; species Hippopotamus amphibius. The sequence continues at coordinate 45,686,616 of NC_080196.1, read as the reverse complement.
TATCATGCAACTTTACCAAATTCATTGATTAGGTTGAGTAGTTTTCTGGTGGCATCTTTAGGATTTTCTATGTATAGTATCATGTCATCTGCAAACAGTGACAGTTTTACTTCTTCTTTTCCAATTTGGATTCCTTTGATTTCTTTTTCTTCTCTGATTGCTGTGGCAAGGACTTCCAAAACTATGTTGAATAGTAGTGGCGAGAGTGGACATTCTTGTCTTTTTCCTGTTCTTAGAGGGAATGCTTGCAGTTTTTCACCATCGAGAATGATGTTTGCTGTGGGTTTGTCATATATGGCCTTTATTATGTTGAGGTAGGTTCCCTCTGTGCCCACCTTCTGGAGAGTTTTTATCATAAATGGGTGTTGAATTTTGTCAAAAGCTTTTTCTGCATCTATTGAGATGATCATGTGGTTTTTATCCTTCAGTTTGTTAATGTGGTGTATCTCATTGATTGATTTGCATATATTGAAGAATCCTCACATTCCAGGGATAAACCCCACTTGATCATGGTGGATGATCCTTTTAATGTGTTGTTGGATTCTGTTGGCTAGTATTTTGTTGAGGAATTTTGCCTCTAAATTCATCCGTGATATTGGTCTGTAGTTTTCTTTTTTTGTAGTATCTTTGTCTGGTTTTGGTATCAGGGTGATGGTGGCTTCATAAAATGAGTTTGGGAGTGTTCCTTCCTCTGCAATGTTTTGCAAGCGCTTGAGAAGGATAGGTGTTAGCTCTTCTCTAATTGTTTGATAAAATTCACCTGTGAATCCATCTGGTCCTGGACTTTCGTTTGTTGGAAGATTTTTAATCACAGTTTCAATTTCATTACTTGTGATTGGTCTGTTCATATTTTCTATTTCTTCCTGATTCAGTCTTGGAAGGTTATACTTTTCTAAGAATCTGTCCGTTTCATCCAGGTTGTCCATTTTATTGGCATAGAGTTGCTTGTAGTAATGTCTTATGGTGCTTTTTATTTCTGCGGTGTTCGTTGTAGCTTCTCCTGTTTCATTTCTAATTGTATTGATTTGAGTCCTCTCCCTCTTTTTCTTGATGAGTCTTGCTAGAGGTTTACTGGTTTTATTTATCTTCTCAAAGAACCAGCTTTTAGTTTGATTGATTTTGCTATTGTTTTCTTTTTCTCTATTTCATTTATTTCTGCTCTGATCTTTATGATTTCTCTGCATCTACTACCTTTGGGTTTTGTTTGCTCTTCTTTGTATAGTTTCTTTAGGTGTAAGTTTAGATTGTTTATTTGGGATTTTTCTTGTTTCTTGAGGTAGGATTGTATTGCTCTAAACTTCCCTCTTAGAACTGCCTTTGCTGCATCCCATAGGTTTTGGATCATTGTGTTTTCATTGTCATTTGTCTCTAGGTATTTTTTGATTTCCTCTTTGATTTCTTCAGTGATCTGTTGGTTATTTAGTAGCATATTGTTTAGCCTCCATGTGTTTGTGTTTTTTACATTTTTTTTCCTGTAATTGATTTCTAATCTCATAGCATTGTGGTCAGAAAAGATGCTTGATATGATTTCAATTTTCTTGAATTTACCAAGGCTTGATTTATGACCCAAGATGTGATCTATCCTGAAGAATGTCCCATGTGAACTTGAGAAGAATGTGTAATGTGCTGTTTTTGGATGTAATGTCCTATAGATATCTTTTAAATCCAGCTGATTTATTGTGTCATTTAAAGCTTGTGTTTTCTTATTAATTTTCTGTGTGGATGATCTGTCCATTGGTGTAAGTGGGGTGTTAAAATCCCCCACTATGATTGTGTTACTGTCGATTTCCTCTTTCATAGTTGTTAGCATTTGCCTTATTTATTGAGGTGCTCCTATATTGGGGGCATAGATATTTATGATTGTTATCTCTTCTTCTTGGATTGATCCCTCAATCTTTATGTAGTGTCCTTTCTTGTCTCTTGTAACATTTTTTATTTTAAAGTCTATTTTATCTGATATAAGTATCACTACTCCAGCTTTCTTTTGATTTCCATTTGCATGGAATATCTCTTTCCATCCCCTCACTTTCAGTCTGTATGTGTCCCTAGGTCTGAAGTGGGTCTCTTGTAGACAGCATATATATGGGTCTTGTTTTTGTATCCATTCAGCCAGTCTGTGTCTTTTGGTTGGTGCATTTAGTCCATTTACCTTCAAGGTGATTTTCGATATGTGTGTTCCTATTACCATTTTCTTAATTGTTTTGTTGTTGTTTCTGTAGGTCCTTTTCTTCTCATATGTTTTCCGCTTAGAGAAGTTCCTTTAGCATTTGTTGTAAGGCTGGTTTGGTGGTGCTGAATTCTCTTAGCTGTTGCTTGTCTGTAAAGCTTTTGATTTCTCCGTCGAATCTGAATGAGATCCTTGCTGGGTAGAGTATTCTTGGTTGTACGTTCTTCTCGGTCATCACTTGAAATATATCGTGCCACTCACTTCTGGCTTGTAAAGTTTCTGCTGAGAAATCAACTGTTAACCTGATGGTAGTTCCCTTGTATGTTATTTGTCGTTTTTCTATTGTTCTTTTTAATAACTTTTCTCTGTCTTCAGTTTTTGTCAATTTGACTACTATATGTCTTGGCATGTTTCTCCTTAGGTTTCTCCTGCCTGGGACTCTCTGTGCTTCCTGGACTTGGGTAGCTATTTCCTTTCCCATGTTAGGGATGTTTTCAACTATAATCTATTCCAGTATTTTCTCAGGTCCTTTCTCTCTCTCTTCTCCTTCTGGGACCCCTATAATGCGAATGTTGGTGCGTTTAACATTGTCCCAGAGTCTCTTAGGCTGTCTTCAGTTCTTTTCATTCTTTTTTTGTTATTCTTTTCCGCATCGGTGATTATCACCATTCTGTCTTCCAGGTCACTTATTCTTCCTTCTGCCTCAGTTAATCTGCTATTGGTTCCTTCTAGTGTATTTTTCATTTCAGTTATTGTGTTGCATATCTCTGTTTGTTTGTTCTTTAATTCTTCTAGGTCTTTGGTAAACTTTTCTTGCAACTTTTCAATCTTTGTATCAAATCTTTTTTCAAAGTCATGGATCATCTTCACCATCATTATTCTGAATTCTTTTTATGGAAGAGTGCCTATCTCCTCTTCATTTAGTTGTGTTTCTGGTGTGTTATGTTGTCCCTTCATCTGGTACAAAGTCTTTTGCCTTTTAATTTTCTCTGTCTTTCTGTGGCTGTGATTTTCAATTCCAGAAGATGAAATAGTGCTGATATGGCTTGATTCTGCTGTCTGCCCTCTTGTGGAGGAAGCTATCTAGGAGGCTTGTGGGTGCTTCCTGATGGGTGGGACTGATGGTGGGTTGGGCTGGGTGGATGGAGCTCATTAAAACTTTTATCAGAATTGGTGGGTGGAGCTCAGTGACACTTTAATCTGCTTGTCTGCTAATGGGTGGGGCTGTGTTCCCACCCTGTTGGTTGTTTGGCCTGAGGCGACCCAGCCTTGGAGCCTACAGGCTTTTTGGTGGAGCTAATGGTGGACTCTGGAAGGGCTCCTGCCAATGAGCACTTCTCAGAACCCTTGCTGCCAGTGCCCCTGTCTCCTCGGTGAGCCACAGCTGCCCCCCACCTCTGCAGGCAACCCTCCAACACCAGCAGGTAGGTCTGGTTCAGTCTCCTATGGGGCCACTGCTCCTACCCCCTGGGTCTTGGTGAGCACACTTTTTTGTGTGCCCTCCAAGAGTGGAGTCTCCGTTTCCACCAGTCCTGTGGAGGTCCTGCAATCAAATCCCGCTGGCTTTCAAAGTCTGATTCTCTGGGGATTCCTCCTCCCGTTGCTGGACCACCAGGTTAGGAAGCCTGATGTGGGGCTCAGAACCCTCAGGACTTCTGTGGTATAACTGTTCTCCAGCTTGTGAGTCACCCACCCAGCATTTATGGGATTCGATTTTAATGCGATTGCGCCCCTCCTCCCATCCCATTGCGGCTTCTCCTTTGTCTCTGGATGTGGGGTGGTTTTTGTCTGGATAGTTCCAGTGTCTTTCTGTCAATGATTGTTCAGCAGTTAGTTGTAATTCTGGTGCTCTTGCAAGAGGGAGTGAGCACATGTCCTCCTACTCTGCCATCTTGATTCTTCTCTCCTGAAATTATTCTTAATTACCTGTTTCAGTGAGGCTCTTCTTGGCTTTGTGCTCACGTGGGAAACTTTAGCTTCCTAACTGGAATCTCACAGAGGTATCTTGGTCCAATCAGCGTTTCAGTGGTGGAATGTGGGTTGGGACTTTCTATTCTGCCATCTTGCTGACATCACTCTTCTCTTCTATTCTTTTTATGAGTCAACCAAGTGTGGGCTTGGTGCAACAGAATGAGGAAGGAAAAGAAAGTAACTCCCCCTTATGCTTTGGAAGATACCTTCCTTAGGTGTCTTCAAGGGCTTCCAACAGCTTGTGGCTTTAATGACTGGGTTTCAAGAGCCATATTTTGATTCTGGTGAGCTGAACTTGCCTGTGCACAGGTGAGGGTAGTTAAAAGAGCAGGCCCTAGAAAACTGCCTGTATATTCTCACTGTTCCATTTTCTACCATCTTCACTTATTTGAATGAAGCAGGAAACTTATCTATTTCTTAAAAGAGTGTATGGTGTTGACCCAAGAGGGACCAGAGGTCAGAGGCAATTAGCTGTGCAAATATAGCCATATCTACTTTGAGAGATAGAGAAATAAAGAGATAGAGATAGAGATACATAGATAGATAAGAGAGAGACCACTTGCCTGCGTGTAACTTTGGTGTCTTTCATCCCAAAAAACTTTGGGGCTTTTTCCCCTCCAGTGCTTTCCACACCATGATACACTGTAACTTGGAATGATGTTCAGGACTTCTCCTGAATTTCTTTTTCTCTCATTGAAAATTACTCATATTTTGCATGGTTCTTTGCTTGGAGATTGCTGGATAATTTGATTATCTAAGTCGTATTATACTTTGTAATAACGGCCTGGTATATTACTCTACCCTACTCAGTTTCACTTGCATTTCAATAGAAGACACAAAAGGTGAAAGTACACATATCAGGAGCCATGGCCAGGACAACTGAGTTGTTTTTGGAGCTAGTTAGTATTTTAGCTTCCATGATTTCATAACACGTATGTAATTAATTTCTCTGCTCTCACATGGAACTCATTTCCTTCTCTTCTGCCTATCCACTATTGGTACACATATGCTTGAATTTCTGACTATAGAGATGGGACGCGGAAAAATGAGAGGTGGGAGGTGGGGTGAAGTTTGGCAGGTGGGATATGAAGGAATATAATAGTTCATAACCTCATTGAATATTCAGGGGAATAGCTTTGTATTCTATCTGTAGATTAGAAGAATTTAAATCTAATCTGAATTGGTGACAACCTACATTGTCAAGGGCTTGTAGTATATCCAAAAATATGAATTTTCCATTCATTTCATTAGAGAAGCTAGAGCTATGTTTCAAATAAAGAAATATGATCTGTTTATATTTTATGTGAAAAGCGATGTATGGGTATTAAATTGGAAAAAGTAGGATGACCATGGCATGATTCAGAAAATATACAAATTATAGCATACAGACGTTGCTCTCAGTCTTTATGATTGGATCTAGATGCAGCTGTATAAGTTAATTATTTCTAGGAAAGGAATGAACAAGAAAACATTCAGAATAATTTTCATAGGAATGTTTAAAGCTTGTATAAATAGCTCATACTCCCATGCTTTCTCTTGCTCTAAAATATTATGTATAATAGCTATCATCTAATTATGTATCTTATGCTCATAACAGCTGCATCCTTTTTAAATGACAGTTGGCATGCCTGTAGGAGTGAAAATTGGTACAACCACTTTGGAAAAGTCTTTGACATTATCTGTTAGGGCAAATGTACTGCTATCCTTTGAAATAGCAATTCTATCCTAGGTTTTTAACTATGAGAAACAAGTTCATTATGTTCACGAAAAGGCTATTCAGGAATGTTCATAGAAGTTTTATTTAAAATAGACCCAAACTGGAAACAACTCAAATGATTGCCCACAGGAAAACGGATAAGTACATCATAGGGTAATTCATACAGTAGAATACTACACAGCAATACCATCAACCAAAACCACATCACTGTTATGTGCTAAATCATGGATAAATTCACAGGCATCATGTTGAGTCAGAAAAGTCAGATTTAAAAAAAAGATACCGCATGGTTCATTTATATTAAGTTCAAGGACAGACAAAACTAGACTTATCAATGGGTACAGAAATCATAACTGCGGTGGCTTCTGGTGGTGGTGGTTATCCGCTGTGAAGGATCGTGAGGCTGCTTTCAAGGTGGAGACAGAGTCCTATGTCTTGTCGCAGTGCTAGCTATGTGAGTGTAGGCATGCGTGCCAATTGGGCAATGGTATACTGGAGATTAAGTCATTTTACTGCATGTAGGTTGTATCTTAGTAAAAACGTTTAGAAAAATTCGGTAAGCACAATGTCTATTAAAGTAAAGCATTTGATAGTTTTTTCTATAAACCTGAAGCCATATGAATATGGTGGTCCAGCCCAATCTCTGGAGTCAGAACCAGATCTGGGTTTGGTTCCTGACTTTGTCAACATCACTTTCTTAAAGCGTGATTTTAGGCTAAATGACTTACTCCAACCTTGGTGATAGAGACCTTATTTTATATTATTTTGTCATTATTATTATTATTTTTTTGCAATTTAAAGAATAGTAACATTTATTATCTCATACAGTTCCTGTGGATCAGGGGCATGGGTGAAGCTGGGCTGAATGGTCTGACTCAGGTTCTCCCAATGAGTTGCAGTCAAGATGTCAGCTAGGGCAGCAGGCAGCTGAAAGCATGACTGGGGCTGGAGGGTCTGCTTTTAAGATGACCCACTCACAAGGTTGGCGTGTCAGTGCTGGCTGTTGGCAGGAGGCCTCAGTTCCTGGCCACATGGACGTCTCCAAGGAGCTGCTGGAGCATCCTTGCAACACTGCAGCTGGCTTCCCCCAAAGTGAGTGGTGCAAGAGAGCAAGGAGGGGCTGCAGCGTCTTTCATGGGCTAGACTTGGAAACCACACCCCACCATTTCTACAATATCCTATTGATTACAAAGGCCAGCCTTGTCGGTGTGAGAGGAGAGAGACTGCATTTAATGAATGTTAATATCAGTGTGCTAGATATTAGACCAGCAAAGGGACATGTTAAGATGCATGGATGTTTGTTTAAAAAAATAGAGTTTATATGTTAAAATGATAAATAACTGTAATAGCTGACAAAAGTTCTTCCCATTCAAATTAAAAATGAAAAAGAAAAAGAGCAAAGAATGAGTTACAGGAATTGGACACAGACTATTGTCTAGATATTTGTAAAGGCAAAACACACTACCTTTCTCCATCTATGGTATTTGGTCAGAGGCAAGAATAACTTAAAAATATTTCACCACATAATCAATGCTTTTAAAATGAAAAATGGCAAAACCAGATAAGTTATTTTTGTAATTTTGTAAGCCTTTAAAATTGTATTCTTCTTAGCTATTTTCTAAGCCAAGGATGGATTTCCATTTCTTATATATTTTTCTTGCTGCTGAGAAATAATATAGTCTATGTTGGTGAGGCTACTTACTGATGAAAAACATTTTGACTTTTCTGGTTTGTACATAAGTTGTTCTTAAGGCTAACTGAAGTTTGCGGATCCCATTGACTCACCACTGAAAGGAGTGTTATAAAAATCTACGCTTACTTTGTCCCACTGTCTGTCCACCATGTGTTTGGCAGACATCTTCCTCTGATGAAGGACTGTTGACTCTAAATCAACCTATACTTCTAGACAATGGGATTACTTGCTGCTAAAAGAGAATGAGATCATTCAGTCATGTGATGAGAAAATAAATTTTGTGAAGCTGGGCTTTAGTAAGAGGACTTCTGCTTGGATAATTTATTTCAGATTTGCTATTGTTATTTTATTGTATTTCCAATATGATGGGATGGAGTCCACGTTACCACAATCTTAGTACTAAAGTGAAACTACGGTGTATGTGCCTCCTTTTTTATGAACTTGCACGTGATGTTAAAGTTCATGGTGATATAATAGACCTTCAGAAAGACAAAGGTATTAAATTGCCATTGAACACCAAGGAGAGGTGTGTATCCTTGGCACCGGTACTCATGTTTGCCTTACATTAAAACCAAGTTCAGTCCAGGAAATTTTAAAGAAGCTGGCTTGCATAGACCTGAACTGTACCAGGGGCACCATAGACAACTGTGTTTTATTGGACTGTCGGGTCTGGATCATTAAAATTACTTTTGGCCTCTGACCACAAATCTCCTTATAAAATTCCCCAGTTGTCAGTAAAATATGTGACTTCTGCAGAGGGCTGACTTACAAACAGTCTCAAATGTAGAATTGGATTGAATAGGCACTGATAAACTAGGCTAGGTATAATATGGAATAATGTGTTCATTATTAATTAATATGATAGTCCCTCTATCATATTAACTTATAAGTAGAAAGGTGTAGTTGGATACATGTGATTGCCCTGGTTAGACTCAAGAGATACACAGTTTTTGTGTTCTTGTCCATGGCAGGATTTTAAATAAAACACATTTTTATGATGCTGATAAGACTGAATTACTTATACTACTAAGCCCTGAGATTTAACAGAAAAGCAATTATTACTGGACCCCAGTGCTTAAAATAAGTGGAGTAATCTGTGCTCCACCCCAGAAAGTGTTCCTTTTCTGAATGCTCTCTGAACATATTGGAGTAAAAATAAAATTATAACTGTGTAGTCTGTGTAGGAAACCATTTGTGAACTTAGGGCTTTTGAAGTTTTTTTTGGTCCTTGCTCCTGAATGCTCTCCTTTAAACTAACTTGCTTTATCTAGATTGTTCTACTTACCTGTTGTAGGTGTTATAGCAAGTCCCAAATGACTCTCTCTTAGCATTTGATTTTCCTGGTACTTAAAATGACAGCTTCCAAATTCCAGTTTTTATTTCCAGTTTCCACTCCCCTCTCTGGATGTGGTTGTATACTTATACATATATTTCTTTTATTCTACACAATAGGAAAGTTAATTATTGATCTCTGTTTCCCTAGAAATTTGTGGAAAAATTGTTGGTTGGCAATCAAAGTGACTTTTTATATATGGAAACTTTCTTTTACCTGTTTCCCATAGCTAGGTATATGCAAACATACAAACTCTATTTGAGCATCTTAACTACATTTTACCTTTCAGTTCCTATGTGTAAGGATATTTTATTGTTCTTGTAGGTGAGCAAATTGGGAAGAAAAATGATTCCTTCAAAAAAATATGGGGGTACCAGGGGCTGAGAGGAGAGAGGAATGGGGAGTTATTGTCTAATGGGTACAAAGTTTCTGTTTGTAAATAATGAAACTTTTCTGGAAATAGTGGTGATAGTTATACAACATTTCAACGTAGTTAATGGCAATGAATTGTACACTTAAAAATAGTCAAAATGGTAAATTTTATGTTATGTGTATTTTACAATTAAAAAAGTTGAAAGCCAAAAGAATAAAAAGAAAATATAATTATTTAAGTACATTTCTCCTAATGAGATGTGCTAAGTGGTAATGAAAATGTGGCTGTATTGCAATGATTAATTTACATTCCTGATTTCACGAACCGTGCCACACTGTTTCCTACACAATTCTGGGGATTAGAATACAGTGCAAAAGATCTGGTTATAGGAAAAAGATGAACACAATACTTGCTTTATCCCCTGCACTTGCACGCTATTTTGAAGTTACAAAGCATTTTCACATGCATCATCACATTTGATCCTCCAAAAAACCCTGTGAAGGAGATCATTATTCTTACTTCACAGACGGAAAGCCAGAGGTTCCTGAGAGGTTAAGAGAGAGGAGGCTGAGGTCTAAACCTCAGGTTCTGGTCTTCAGTTGGAGCTCTTTGTCTAACATCTTATAACTTATCTTTTGTAAAGCAAATCAAAGGAGCAATTCAAATCTGAATATTCTTATGACATAATGTTTAACACATTTTCTTTTCAGCTGGACTTCTTTCTTTTGCAGTTTTAAATCAAGTGCATTTGAAGTGAGGCTTCATATTGTTCTATGTTACCCTGCCCCCTGTCAGAAACAAACCCTGCATCATAATGACAGGAAGAATTTAATTTAATTTACTGATTTATGACTTCAACTCTGTCATACAGTGTTATTGGGACACTTATTCTCTGCTTCTTATGTTTTCATGTGGAGGGACTTCAGTGAGACTGGCTTTGTTTTTAATGTCATCTTGGCTTTATATTACAACGTTTTAAAATTATAACAAATCTCAGTTTTAAGTAGAGGTTGAAAGGTTTGCTAAATAAAACACTAGCAAATTTACTCCAGTAATGTAGTAAAGGAATAGTACTTGTCAGAATAGGGATTCTTTCAAAATACAAAGATGGTTTAATAGCAAAGTCCGATTTGTCAGTCTTCTACTCAAAATTCACCTGAATTGGCTTTTTTCTTGACTCAGGCTCTTTTTGTTTTTTGTTTTTTTAATTCTCATTCTTCAAAATTAAAAGCAATGCTGCAATGAATATATAGATTGACTTTTCTTATCTCTCCCCACCTTCTTTCCCTCTTTACCACTGATGAGAAAAATGCATTTTTGGTTAAGGGAGTTTGATGAAAGCAGCTGGTGCTAGTTGGCAAAGTGCCTTAGACTTTCTTCCCTTTGGATCAGCAGGTCTATGGAGCGGGTGTTCTGTTTTCCTCTTTACATCATGTGTGAGCTTAGAGGGCAGGTCCTGTTCCCGAGGTGGGCAGGGAATGAATCAGCCCTGCTGGGCTGCCAGGCAGGGGTGGTTAATTACAGTGCACAGTCTCATCAGACTCACTGGATCAGACCTCTAACCAGCATCTTCAGTTTTCCTAGTTCCTGTACCTTCCCATCAGTTAGCTCTAAGCTTCCCAGAGGAAGAAGAATGTGATTGAACAGGTCCCTTCAAAACACAGCATTCTGAGACCTGAAGATGAAAATACCCTTCTCCTCCCAGGAAAATACATCGAATTTTATTTATATCAAATCTTTATTTTATTTCCAGTATTAATGATCCAAATGTCCATCAACAAGTGTACAGATAAATTGTGATATATCTGTACAATGGACTACTCATCAGCATCAAAAAAAAGAATGAACTACTGAAACACACAACCAGAGTGAATCTAAAATAATCATGCTGAATGAAAAAAGCCAGACAAAAAGGAGTACATACAATACACTTCCATTTTTATAGAATTATATGATATTCAAACTTACTTGTAGTGACAGAAGGCATATCAGTGGTGCCTGAAAATGGGGATAAGAGTGGGGTCGTGAGTGGTCACAGACAGAGATAGCAGGGAACAGGAGGAAACTTTTGGGGGTGATGCCTATGTTCATTATCCTGTTGGTGGTGATGGTTTTACAGGTGTATATATATATATATATATGTCAAAACTAATCAGATTGTAAACTTTGTGTTTAGTTTATTGTATATCAATTTACCTCAATAAAGCTACTTAAACAGCAAAAACCAAACAGACAAAACTCAGCATCCTCAGACCTGAAGAGGAAAATACCCCTCCCTTCCCAGGAATGCAGCTAATTTTATTTATATCAAACCTTTATTTAATTTCCAGTATTCTATGGTACAAGTTATGACAGTATTGTTGGGCTAATAAAATTCATCTCCTTACTTTTTACTGTTTTATAAATATGATACTTTTCCCTCTTCTTAATGTTTTGTGAGAGAGTGATTATCTTAAAGTACATTTAGTGGAGTTTGTTCTTGTTTTATTCTCTTAGCTGCTCTATAAAGTATAAGCAATCAGGCTCAATGTGTATATTATACGACGGCCTTGGAAGAATCCGAACATGTTGTAACATTCCGACAGTATAACAGTTTAATAGCATTTCAACTCTACAAGATTTTCCACATAATTTGAGACACTGGTTTCCCAGATAATTGAAAAGCATATCATGCTTTTATAATTTATATAGATAACTGTATAATGCAAACCTTAATGATTCTTCTTAAGGAAAAAGTCTTTATTCATTTATAAATGTGATTAATATAATATATAATCTGATTAATCACAGATGAGATAATAGGCCCATTTGAAGAATTTCCATGAACAAAAAAGACCCACAAGTTAAGTTTTTTCCACAGTGAGAAAACTAAGATTTTTGAACTGTAGGATTATAAACTGCTAGAACTGGAAAGAACATCAGGAACAACACATTTTTTGACCCCTCAAATGCTGGGAATGCAAGAAAGCAATCAGAGTTCATCTCCTAGATCCAAGAAATTTAAGAGCTTTATCCAAGGGCGCGTGACTACCAGCAATTCTTGGATGAGAATCACGAATCCTGCTCCAACCCTCTCCTACCCGCCAGGTGTTAGGTTGCCTCATATTCAAAATAGTGAAGTGTGAATGTCAGCATGGTTGCCCTTAAAACAATCCAGGAACAAATGTGCCTTTTACATTTCTGTTTTCGTTCATCCTGTTTTAGGGAGAAAGCAGACAGTTGAGATTTCATTCTCAAATACCAAAAACACTCCCGCATGTTTTCTCAGAAATACATTTATATACCTTTGTGTCATATAGAGATTTTATAATTCTATGTTCTTTAATAGTCCTCCCTTGACTTTCCTTTTGTTGAAGCAACCCACGATTAATCCACTTTTACCCCTTTTGCTTTTGCTCTATAGAATCTGTCTGTCCAACACGAATTCCAGTGGCAGCTCGTGATGAGAAGGGGTTTGATATCCTTTTAGGCTTGGGTGTAAAGAAAAAGGCTAAGAAAAGAATTCAGCTTTCACCAACAAAGATAAAAGGATATGAAGTGACATCAAAAGTTGATTTATCAGAATTCACAAGGTAAACATTGTGTGTTGATACCACATTTTCTTGATGTGTCTGTAGATGTGTTGAGAATTCGTTAAACTCATATACGTTCTTCTTTTTCCAGCAATGTTTTCCCAGAAGGTCTTCCTCCATCATATGTGTTTGTCTCCACTCAGAGATTTAAGGTCAAGAAAATGTGGGATTTATGGAGAATTTTAACCATTGATGGAAGGCCACAAATAGCAGTTACCTTAAATGGAGTGGATAAAACATTATTATTTACAACAACGAGCCTCATTAACGGCTCACAAGTGGTCACTTTTGCTGACCCTCGAGTTAAGGTAAAGATGCTTGGGTGTGAGTATGGTATTCATGGGGAATTACCATCAGGTGTATTTTGGGGGAGGAGAGCCATAACTGTAACCTGACTGAAAAAATATTGATTTCATATTTTAATTTTGCTTCACTGACTAAAAGGAACAAAGAAGAATATTTGTTTCTTTTTTAATTGAAGTAGAGTTGATTTACAACATTGTATTAATTTCTGCTGTACAGCAAAGTGATTCAGTTATACATAAATATACATTCTTTTTTATATTCTTTTCTATTATGGTTTATCACAGGATATTGACTACAGTTCCCTGTGCTATACAGTAGGACCTTGTTGTTTATCCATTCTATATATAATAGTTTGCATCTACTAATCCCAAACTCCCAGTCCATTCCTTCCACTCCACTTTCTCCTTGGCAACCACAGGTCTGTTCTCTATGTCTGTGAGTCTGTTTTTGTCTCGTAGATAACTTCGTGTCATATTTAAATTCCACATATGAGTAATATCATATGACATTTGTCTTTCTCTGTCTTAGTTCACTTAGTATAATAATCTCTAGGTCCATCCATGTTGTTGCAAATGGCATTATTTCATTCTTTTTTATGACTGAGTAATATTCTGTTGTATACATGCACCACATCTTCTTTATCCATTCATCTGTCGATGGATATTTAGGTTGCATCCAGGCTATTGTAAATAGTGCTGCTATGAACATAGGGGTGCATGTATCTTTTTGAATCATAGTTTTGTCTGGATATATGTCCAGGACTGGGATTGATGGATCATATATGGCAACTCTATTTTTAGTGAAAATTTGTTTTTTAATTCTTATGAGATTAAGGGGTGTGGGAACTAATATTTTTGAGTGTCTGCTTTTAGGTACCAGGAACATTTAATTATAATAATCACTCAAGGAAGAAGCTATTGCTCTCATTTTAAAGACAGAAACCCAAAGTTCAAGGATATTAAGTTCTCCCTCCAAGTAATACAGCTAGTAAGTGGTGACATAAAGAATTTAATTTAGATCTGGTCAATTTCAAAGTCTGTGTTGGTCTGTTTTGTACTGCTGTGTCCTACAGGATATTGAGATAAAGTCATATTTGTCAGAACATTAAATGCAGGTAGATAATGGGTTACAGAATTCACATTTATTTTGAGGACAGTTTATATCCCCGAAAGGAACATATATTTAATAAAATCCATAAACTAAAAGTGTATTTTTCAAGTCATATGTGTTCAGAATATAGATGCCATGATGAAAACAATTACATTTTGATTATTACTGTAATTATGATAGTCAAATGGTACATTATATAATTTAGGAAATGTACAAGGCTGTCCATGAAATTATGCATTTGTGCCATTTCTTCATTTGGTAAGCAGAATAAATTTTTTAAAAAAATTGTTGTCTACCATTTTCATTAAAGGCAATGTGCTAGGTTCTGTAAGAAATGACAAATGAATAAGGCATGTTTCTAATCTTCAAGGAATTTATTTATAATGGGATATTCAGTGCTTCTGGTATCTAATAGTAGTACAAAAAGTTACTGGAGTGTGGAAGGAAAAGTGGATTCTAATACAAAATGTGGGCCAGTCTTCATAAATGAGATGGTTTTTGAAATGGACCTTGAAGGATGTACAGGATTTTGATGGAGAGAGAGAAGGACACGGAAGTCAATGGTTCATTATTGAGTAGTTGTGTGTGGTAAAATGCGGGGTTTTTATTTAGAGAATAGAACATGGTGCCCCCTGTGTTTGGAATATAAGATACATGAAAGCAAAAGCTAGCAAAGTATATGCTCAATTTGCATGGACCTGGGAACCACGCAAAGGGATTTGCATTTCATTCAGTGGATGATGGGATTCCATCAAAAGGTCTTGATCATAGGCATGCCATGATTTAAAGTAGCTCTCTCCTCTCCTTTCCCTTCTTCTTTCGTAAAGAATACTTTTGTCTTTTTCCTGGAACTGGACTAGGTTCTGGAACTACAGAAATTAATAAGATTAGTTCCAGTAGAGGTAAGAAGGTTGGCTTGGAGAGGGAACAGATAGGGATTGTGATGTGTTTGAAAATTATTCAAATAAAGCAAGACATCTATGAGCCTAAATTATGGCAATGAAAATGGCATTGGAGAAGTGAATTTGGGTCATGTTTAAGACACAGCCTTGGTAGAATTTTGCATCTACTTGTTGTGTTATGGTGGATGAGGGAAGGGGAAGGAGGTAAAGGTACTTGTGTGATTTAGAAAATGGGGATATTATTATCCCAGGGAAATCAGGAGAGGAAGAAAGTTTAGGGGTTAGTTGAAGTTCACTTTGTTACATACTCTGTCAGACTGATTGTGAAACTCCTGGTAAAATTATTCTAGCCAATGTTAGAATTATAGGTACCATATGTGGGAAGGAGGTCCAGGCTGTCAATGTGGATATAGGAGATATTCCATAAAAGTCATAACTGACCTGTCAGAATGGATGAGGTCATCAAGGCGAGAATGGAAAAGGTCAAGGACAAACCTGTGGAGAATGCCCTCATTAAAGGGCAGGTTGAGGAAGATGAGTCCTCAAAGAGATAGAGAGTGGACAGTTGGAGGAGAAGGAATGAAGGTGATCAAGATGGTTTGAATCACAGAAGCTAAGTGAGACCATCCAGGTGGACGGACTAGTTACAGGGTCCACAGTTGCCATGAAGTAAATAAGATGAAGGAATGAAAGAAGCCACTTGGATTGGGACATTAGGAACTTATCTGTGACCTTGAGGGAGTCATTTCAGTAAATACTTTGGTACAGCTACTTTGGGATGTGAAATGGAAATGCAACTAAGAAAGAAAATAATTGGTGGGTGGCCTTCGAGACCCAGCTTGGGTCAGGATGAGTTAGGATATGACACAACCAATGTGTGTGGTGTGGATTTACGCTTGATGACAAAGGAATAGAAACAAAGAAAAGATTGTTTGGAAGTCTATTCATGAATCTTCTGTATTTTCTTCCTACAGACATTATTTGATGAAGGCTGGCATCAAATTCGTCTCTTAGTAACTGAACAAGATGTAACTCTATATATCGACGATCAACAAATTGAAAATAAGCCCTTACATCCAGTTTTAGGGATATTTATCAGTGGGCAAACCCAAATTGGAAAATACTCTGGAAAAGAAGAAACCGTTCAGGTGGATAAAAATGATCTGCTTTTCTCATTGTATAACGTGTAGCTTTGGTGATAGTATTTATGATATTTAACTGTGTTTCACTTATTCCTTTAAGAGGCTTAATGAAAATTTGGTCAGTTCGTTAGTGAAATTGTGTTTGTATGTGTGTATGAAAATGAAAAATCAAACTTAATGTAATAATTCTTAGAAATTTGTTCCCCTGCGAGCAGGGTAGAATGCTGTGTTCTTAGGAAACATCAATTATATATTTCCCGGGAGAAGCATAGATTATATAATGAATTTGGAAAAGAGAATATGATTAGAGCTGTAAGTGGGGGTTATAAACATTTCTTTGCAGCTGTGAGGATAAAATTAGATTAATGTGTGTCAGGGTTCTTTATAAACAAAACTGTGACTTTTTTGGTATCTCTTTAAACTAGAGTATCTGTGTGCGGGTTGAGAAGTGTGTATATAAAAAATAGCCATTTCTTGAAAAATCCTTTATTTGAAAAGGTATATCTTTCCTACTCTATTTCTATTAAGGGAAGACCGTGTCACATTCAAATGTGTGATTATATATATGGTCTCTGTGTATTAACGTCACATGTCAAATTGTAGTAAATATTTAAAGAGTAACAGGTGCTGGGCTTACTCATCACACAACACTCCCTGCCAACAAGTAAATCTCTGAAACTAAATATCGTTTCTTGAGCCCACTCTGTGCAATCCAGGATGTGGCGAGATGTAGGGTAAACACAGAAAGCTTGGGAAAACCTTTAAGTGGTCTAGGAAATGCTGTCTAGACGCGCTCTTAATAGAAGGATACTACAAAAGCTCCACTGGGTTTCCCGAAGAAATCAGAGATTTGTTTTTGGTGCGGGAGAAGTTTTTCTTAGGAGTTATGCTGTGTCACATCTTTATACTGTATGTTAATTATCCGAATTTTGTATGTTTATTGTTTATTGTGCTTTTATTGTTATCAAAGCTAAGTGCCTCGGTCTATATCTTATGTGATTGCTAACTACAGTGGCTGCTCATGTGTATCTGAGTTGCTTTTATAAAACAGTTTGCTTGGGCCTCAACTTTAACTCATTTGGTTTTATGTTTCTAGTTTGATGTCCAAAAGTTACGAATCTACTGTGACCCAGAGCAGAACAACCGGGAGACAGCATGTGAAATTCCTGGATTTGTGAGTAGGCTGGATTATTTTTTCCCAAGGGTTGCTTCAGTACTTTCAAAGCAAGAACAAAATAAAACGCAGATGATATGTGAGCTTTAACATATGGAGTTAATTTGTTTCTTCATTGTCAATGCAAATAAAATGACATTGATTAAAACATATTTTGAGGTTCATAGTTGAAATAAAATTATAGTGTATGATTGTACAAGTGTAAATGGAAGACCACAGGAAGTATTTTTTATCATCTCAGATTGTGATTGTTCCACTACTCAAGCAAAGCAGAGGTAGACCTGCTCTAGGAAAAACATAGAATTCGTTGTCTGAATGTCCATGCATTTCTATACTTCATTAAATGTGTAGGTGAAATACCTCACGTGGCACAATTCTGAAGAGTGGAAAATTATTCATTTTCTTGTTTACAAGCATGTTTTCTCAAACCACAATGAAGACATATTTTTCTTTTTGTTGTTGTTGTTACCCAAGTAGGATTTTCTTATAATTCTAGGATATAAGCAACTTCCTATTTATTTATTTTCATTAATGTGTTAGGAAGAAAAAGATTATAAGCTAAAAGGTTATAGACTGATCATATACGTATGTGAATGAGTGTGTGTGTGTGTGTGTGTGTGATCAATCCCTTTTCCCCTGGTCAAGAAACGGTATATTGTTGCTAGTGCAAATAAGGTAAAGTGTTGTAAAACTTTTTGACAATGTGGAGTTCAAGTCGCATTTGAGGCCTGTGTGGTTCTTTTCGTGTGTATAGTCACACTGTCATCATTTTCTCATTTTCTATCAAACTGATTAACTTACGGATCCACATGTTTTGAAAATTTGGGGACATAGAGCAGCACATTTGAAGGATCTGTGATAAAATCAAAGATGGAAGCTTCTAGAAATGACTTATTCTGGGTTTTCTACTTAAGTAATTATTTAAACACTGTAACTTTTATATACTTATAACTTGGAATATAAATCTCTCTTAAAAGCATTAAGAAGTTGTTGCGTTTTGAGAGTCCAGTGTACACACTCGATGTATTGGTATTTCTCCATTGACGTTATGCCGTGACCATGACCCTGGGTATAATAGAAGCACAGCATGAGATTGTAGATTCTGAGTTCTCACATCCACCTTTCTGTGTTTTTATGGCTCTCAGGTGTGACTTCTTCAGGCTTGTTTACTCTTTTTATCTTCATTCCTACCTTCTCATTTTCTGATCTAATCTGTTATTGTTTGGAAAGATTATTAACCTATTTTAAAACTGTGTGTCATTCAGTAAGAAACAGCTTGCTTAGTGAGAAGCTTTCCTAAAGTAAATCACGTAAATTGAATGCATGCAGTTTGTGACTTGCTTAGATTCTGTGTTGGCTTTTCCTCTGGTTCTCAAGTGATTCCCAGAAAACTCAAGAGAGCATATAAACCCCACCTTGAGGTATTTTTGTTCCTGTGTGACCGCTAATACCAAGTGCATTCTCCATCATTGCTAGTTTCCTTCCTTTATCCTATTTTAAATGTAGGAATAACACAAATAGGTAATTTTTTAAGACAGTTGCAAGCAAATATTTTAGCTCTTGCTGGTTTTGCTACTTCATTTATCTCTACCCTGGACAAGGAAATATCTGTAAATTAGGGAGATAATTGAGAAATTTAATTAAAAGCATGTCTTAAAACACATTTGTTGTTCTTTTTCTTTCAGAATGGTGAGGTAGGCCTGGATACTATTATTCTCCTTAAGGTAATATTTACATGGTGGGACTGTTTAGCTTCCTTCCATCAATTGTAAGTATGCTAGATAAACAGAACCCACTTTTATGTAGTTTGAGTGTATCTAGTATTCATAGCTTTTTCGGTGATTCTGAATTTCTTATTGGATTGCGCTAAATAAAATCAGAAAGTAAATGTAAGATATCTTTACCATTTCACACACACATACAGACACACATGCATATGTGCACGTATGTATGTGTCTTGCCGTGTGGTTATCTCCATTTTTGTCTTTTAGTGTCTCAATGGTCCCAGTGATGTAGGTTCAACGGCAGCTCCCTGTGTTTGTCCTCCGGGGAAACCAGGACTACAAGGCCCCAAAGTGAGTAAATCCTAACATGCTACTTTTGTTAAAACACACGAACAAGAGTTGAACAGACACAAAACTCCTTATTACCATTGACTTTGTTGTGAAATGTCTGCCTAATACCTTAGAAGAGTTTAAAACGCAAGTTTAGTGATTTTTTTCAAGAAAGGTGTAGTCTAGTCTGTAATTGCCTTTGAACCTAAAACTGATACCACAATAAAGTGAGGGAGCATTATTAGTTTGCTTGTTTGTCTGTTTGTTTTTCCCCTAATACCGCTACTGTATCACCAGAATGATACCTCCTTACAACTCAATAAAAAATGAAGAAAGGGCATTTGTGAAGATATTTTCTAAATTCTTAAATGTCTAAATGCTTATTCTGTCAAAATGATTTTCAGATAGAAAAATGAAGTAAAAAATTTAAAATTGGTTTGAATGTTGTGTTTGATGTCCAATTTTAAAAAGAGAGGCAAGTGTGGGTATATGTATATATTTATTTTACTTAATCATATAATAATTACTTTTAGGAAGTATATTCTTTTAGTCATATTCATACATGCATATCTCCCAGTTGCATTTACGTATTTATTTGTGTGTGTTTATGTATTATTTGTTTGTGTGTATATATATATAAACACATATTCATCTGTGTACACATTTGTGTATGATTGGAACCATGATGTGCATACTATTTTATAACTGGTCATTTTTTTACATAAAAGATGTTCTGAATATGTTTCTGTGTTATTAAATATGAATGACTAAATTTTTTTAAGTAAGTTAATACTGATTGTGGCATCACTTAGACATAGCCTAAGATACCAAGAAGTAAGTGGTTTGTCCACTATAGATAAATCTTGTTTATTTAACATTATTTAAAAATATCATCTAGATAAAAATAGTGTCTAACTTGAAAGCAATGACTTCCTGGCCAGAAAGAATGTTTCGTGTATTGATCATATATTACGTGAAGTGACCATAATAAATATTATTAAATATGAATTGTGATGTTCATTTAGATGGAATTTTCTGAGCGTTTCAATCATCACAACAAAAAATTTTCAGCTTTTAGACTGGTGATCTTAGAGAATTGACTTCTTCCTCTTTTGTGCATGTTTTCCCATCCATTTTTAGGTGATAGTTCATTACCTACTTCAAACCTAGCTGTTAAAATCAAGAAAGGAATGCACTTTAAGAAATAAAAGGATGGGACTTCCCTGGCAGTCCGGTGGTTAAGACTTTGCCTTCCAGTACAGGGGTGTGGGTTCATTCCCCAGTTGGGGAGCTAAGATTCCACATGCCTTGGGCCCAAAGAACCAAAAACATAAAACAGAAGTATTATTGTAAAAAATTCAATAAAAAAAAAAATGGTCCACATCAAAAAAAAAATCTTAAAAAAAAAAGGGATACATTCAATACTTCATTTAAAGTAAATCTGTTTGGCTTAGAATTTGACTTCAATCTATTTTAATCAACTTATTATTATGAACAATTTTTAGATTGTATTTAGGAAAGTTAATGCAAGTGTTCTTCTATTAAAGTAACCATGTTATTTAGGATGCCTTGATACAAAGGAAAAATACCTGTAAGATGCTTCTGGGAGAATTTGCCTTCCAAGGCAGCATGGTGTGAACTACCAGCAGACTGTCTTTTGAAAAGTAGTTATACAGCTTATTCAACTTGGTATGTTATACATAGAAATAATTTGATCTGCAGGAGATGTAATGTGGACATCATAGTCCCATGATATCGGACCTCTCCAAGCCTGGGGGACCTTCCAGCCCCTCAGGCCACCCCAGGGGCTCTAAGGGGCTGTCCACTTTTTGGGATGGGGGGCACCCAATGTGTCTGGTGTTTCCCGGTTCTTCATTAGTGATCCACTAGGCATCTTGAAGTGACACCAATTTTTATGCGTGTATGTTTCTATAGCAGATTTTTAGGACACCCTTTGTCTTATCTGGTAAAGCTCCTGATTTTCAGTATTTCGAAGTTTCATGTGTTCCTCGTTTTCATTCTCTCTTCTTAGTCATCATCTAGCCCCATTGCCACCTACTACTTTAAGTGAAACTTCAATTTTCCACCAATCTTCACGTTGGCGTGCCTTCTTAATCTGCTTTCCATTTTCTTCAGAAAATCTGGCAGGAGGACAGGAACACACACACACACTCTTCCATCCTTTTAGGGCTCTTTCCCCTGGAGGTGGTTCCTTACCCACATCGGGGACCTGTGTGTGAAAAACAGAATCCCTAGCAACACTCTGAGTTGTTCTTCCTTTAGAGAATTTCTGGCCTGGAAAATTGATACGGTTTTAATTAGTTCAACAGAATCAGAACTAAAACAGATGAAGTGATTTTACTGTAGATCCAAC
Source organism: Hippopotamus amphibius kiboko (assembly GCF_030028045.1). Classification (NCBI taxonomy): domain Eukaryota; kingdom Metazoa; phylum Chordata; class Mammalia; order Artiodactyla; family Hippopotamidae; genus Hippopotamus; species Hippopotamus amphibius. The sequence continues at coordinate 45,664,728 of NC_080196.1, read as the reverse complement.
TGAGACGTATTGGCTGTTTTTGTGAGATGCTGTTTGAAAAGTTTTAGATTTCCATCAAGCAGACTTACCTGTGCAGGAGAATCTAGTCTTCCCATTAGCCAGAAATCGGGTTCTGGGAGCTGAGAGTTGGGTCATGAAATTGAAACAGAGGAGAAATTCATGTGTGGATAGGTGGGTAAGTGCTCACTCTAAGATAAAGTCAGTCATCTGCTTCAAGTTCTCTCAATTTCCAACAAATATGACATGCCTATTGCAAAACCAGGTTGAATTAACTATGGTATCTCATAGTTGGACTTTTTATGGCATAATAACTCTTAAATAAGTATAGAGAAATGTATCTGTCACGGGGCTGTGAGCCCCTGAATGAGGCTGGCTTATTCATTCTGTGTCCCTAATGTCAAAGGGAGTGATTAATGACTCTCTGGTAAAGATTTTTATATGCAAGCACTTCACAATGAAGGTTAATACAAATTAAATTCTCCTTTGGAATTCCAGTGTCTAGCACAGCGCTTAATAGTAATTTTTTAAATTTGATGAATTATGAAATCATTGATAAAATAAAATTCACCCCTCCTCCTGATTAACCAATGTGGAACGCCTTTGTTCTATATGAAAGATCCAGGCCATCCCCAGTTTACAAACAACTTCCTTCCAAAAGACCTATCCATTCCAATGGCAGCTTCTTCTCCCACTTCAGAGCAGGAGGAACATTTTTGGGGACAAACTCCCCACATTTGATCTAATCTTAAATGTTAGATCTGTGAGTGCAGAAGGGGAAAGAAAGCATTTTTTTCCCCTTTTTTTAGGAAGGAGCAATTTCTTAACTTATTTTCTCTGAAAGACCATTCTTTCTACCACTATATTGCTGCCCTTTGTTTCACCCTGATAATTCTACTGATTAGAAATTCCTCTGGATTATCAAAGTAGCCTCTGTCTAAAATACAAAAGCCTTTGAAAATTTCAGGAGCCACTGGGCATTCACATTTTTATGTTAATTTTCCCAAACTAAGTGGATTCCTTCTAGCTGAAGAGAATGAGTGTTTGAGTTTTGAGGGAGGGTAAGAGGTTGGTTTTAGAGAAAGGAATAGGTCTTAGGTCAGATACTTCTGTGGAGGCCAGTGGGTAGTCTGAAGGCTCAAGGGTTTTGAGGAGAGAGCTTGAAAACATGGGATTTGGGCCTAGGAAACATTTGGTTTAGATGAGCGACTTAAAATATGAGCTTACTTTTGCAAGCACAACTGTCTCTCACTTTAATTATTCATATTTGCACACTTGCGAGGCAGTGTGCAGGGATGTTTTAACTTAGTCCATATTTCCACTCCTGTCAGCAGCTCAGCAGACCCATGGCACAAAATCAATTCATCATAAGTAAGAGCGGCTTTTCAGCTGAAAACGTATTTTTAAAAATTGCAAATATTTCAACTAAATTAGAAGAAAGTAGATTGAGAATTTAGTCACAGTTATGTAATTATAGGTCATGCGTCTAATTTGATGTATTTGTAAAATTTTTTCCATGTTAAATTTGCTAGCTCTCCCTGGGTTGGGTTCTGATCAGTGTCTGCATTTTAATGTGGGCAGAGAGAGCAGTGTTTAGGAGCATGGAGTCTGGAGCTGAACTGGCTGAGTTCTCACCTCTATCGCTGCTTTGTGACCTTGGGCAAGTTACCTAACCTTCCTGGGCCTCATTTTCTTATATATAAAATGGGAATAGTAAAATTACCTGCTTCATGGGGTTATTATGAGGATTAAGTAATTCAGTACATGTAAATCTCATACAGCAGTGCTTAGCCTATAATAAACAATCAGTAATGGTTGGGTGTCAGCTTTAATTACAGTAATAAAATTGAATTTTTATTCTAATTGGGCTTCTCTTCCAAAATCAGGGTTTTACTTTATTCTTCTGATTTTATGGAAACAACAGCAAACCTATCTGAGTTTTTGCAAATAAACCAGTAGGGCAAAAGTCAAAATAACCAGTAAAACCTACCAGCAGTAATAGGGCCTGCAAGAAAGATTACCAGCTTCATGATGTTATTATGAGGATTAAGTAATTTAATGCATGTAAGTCTCTTAGAGCAGTGTTTAGCGTGTAATAAACAATCAGTAAAGTTGGGTGTCAGATTTTATTCCAGTAATGAAATTGAATTTTTATTTTAATTGGGCTTCTCTTTGAAAATCAGTTAGGGTTTTACTTTATTCTTCCAATCTTATGGAAACAACAGCAAACCTACCTGAGGTTTTGCAAAAAAACCAGTAGGACAATAGTCAAAATAACCAGTAAAACCTACCAGAAATAATAGATCCTACAAAAAGAGATTATTTTCCCTCTTGGGGCTATTGACCTGTGCCTTAAGAAGTCACATTGGATTTATCTCGTGGGTGATTTATTTTTCCCTTGAAAACTTAGATTTGCTTCATTTAAAATATTATTGTTAAGTATGTTTTATACTTTTATGCAGCATAAAAACACAAATCCCGTTTCTTCTTGTGCCAAAGCTTTATTTCAGCCTCATCATCCCAGAAATTAAACCCTCTCAGATCCTTTTGATGTCCCAGATTTTGCTGATAATTAATATCCTGCAAGTAAAGAGATCATTAACCAGGAGACTAGATCTGATTGGAAATAATCAGCAAATAGTTATTGAACTTTTCTACTTGGTACTCAGCATTGTCCAAAAAAAGGAGAAAATGTTGACCATGTTTTCAAGGACTCTCAATCCAAATGGTAAATGAAGACCAATCGAGGGAAAATTTTGAGAAAACTCTCGTTATGAGTAAGTGATCAGTGACATGGGAGCTGCTGTAGCATTTCAGTAGAAAAAGACATCAAGAGAAAATACAGTAACAAGGAAGGTGTAGTGACTGGAAATTTTGTTATATTGACTCAAATGGAAAAGGAAGAAAGTCCTCCCAGGAAGAAAAAAAAAAAAAGAGTTGGAATTTGTTGAAAGGTAGTGAGGCCAATCTGAACATGGTTGAAGAAAGATGGTAGGGAGGCCAGAAATTAGTGTGGAACCTCTCGAAATAAGAAGAAAAAAATCTAAAACACTAGAGACCAGGACTGTTGCTCCCTAATGCCCGGCTGACAATGGGTGTCTTTGGATTAGGATTACAAATTGTACCTCTTCAGCGAGAAATTACATGTTCCTGCATTATTTTCCTCCTTGGATTTACAGCTATTCTTTTTCTATCTCTTTTAAAAATGGCATTTCCCTTCTTCTCAGCCTTTCCACATGCTAAACCTCTTGGACAGTCATAAGTGAAAAGCCCATCCTTTCTTCGTTGGCTCCTTGATAGAGTTCGCACAGTTCTTTCCATTTTTCCTGTTATGTTTCAGGAACAAACCTCTCTCGCCAGTAGCCTGAAGTAGAATTTCAGACCAGCATATTTGGCTCCATGCAAGTACCCTTAGCACTGATGTTTAGTTAATGTATAATCACTGTGGTACGTGTGAATGATTTCTTGATGTAGATATGAAGCACTGTTGAATTGAAATCAGTTGTCTCTCTGTAGTCATTTACCAGTACTGATGGCTGAGACGTGATGTTTTTCAGCGAGATTCCCCACGTGGACCTCATGGACTCCGTAATACATGAATACGATATTATTATTGTTAGTATTATTATTTCGGCTGTACCCCGCAGCTTGTGGGATCTTAGTCCTCCCACCAGGGATTGAACCCACGCTCTCGGCAGTGAAAGTGCAGAGTCCTAACCACTGGACCACCAGGGAATTCCCTCATTATTTTTTGAAGCATTTCTTAGAATGAAATTATAAAACACCCTCACTTCACAAAAAATGTTGCTTTCATTGCCTTTTTTCATGGGTGGTGACCATTGGGCAACATGCTACAGTTCCACAGAATGTGCCTGGGCTCGTTGCCAGGCTGTATGGAATAACGTTCCTTGAAGGTCTCTGGCTTGTGAGGACAAAGGTCATCTCTTAGGTGTGATGTGTCCTCAAGGACTCTGGGGGTTGGGCAGAGTAGTTTGGCTTGGGCCTCGCTTTCATGAAAATATTCTAATCTAGAGTTTTCATTATTTTAAAATGAGATTATAAATATAGGCAGAGCCACACTGACTGGATTGAAAGAAATAACTATTGTGCAGCTTTAAACTTGAGTCCCACGTGGAAGATCACATAGCTATGGGCTGTTTTTTTTAAAAATTCTTTTTTTTAGGGTAGAGATTATTCTTGTTTTTTTTTTTTTTTTGAGGTATAGCTGATTTACAATTTTGTGTTAATTACTGCTCTACAGCACATCGATTCAATTAAACATATTCATATTCTTTTCCATTATGGTTTACCACAGGATATTGAATATAGTTCCCTGTGCTGTACAGTAGGACCTTGTTGTTTATCCATCCTATATCTAGTAGTTTGCATCTGCTAATCCCAAACTCCCAATCCATCCCTCCCCCACCCCCCTTCCCCCTGGCAAGCACAAATCTGTTCTGTATGTCTGTGAGTCTTTCTGTTTCATAGATAAGTTCACTGGTGTCATATTTTAGATTTGACCTATAAGTCAAAATTATAAATTATTATAAATTGAATTATTATATCATAGGTCATGGATATCTGTAGTGTAACATCTAGAATAGACTTAAATCTTTAGATTTCTGAGTGAGATACTACTGTCATTGAAATCATAGTTGCCATGACATTGTACAGTTTGTTCAGAATTCTCAAAATGTCTCCTGTAAATATTGACGTTTTACATCAGTGAAAAGTACTTCCCTTGTTAAATCCGTTGTGCTCACAGAATTAAATCCCTGAAAGTTTTACATAATAAAAAGCCTTTAATTTTTAAGGTAGATATGGTATCATTTTTAAAACCCTATTTTGGGATATTAGTTGTTTGTTTTTCAGTATGCAAAAAGCTGCAAATAATGGAATTGGCTTTGAACCTTGATGGGCTCTGGCTGAATCAATGTGGTTGGTTGTTTTGGACTGAGAACTTTTTTCCTCTCTAGGGTGACCCCGGACAGCCTGGAAACCCTGGCTACCCTGGACAACCTGGTCAAGATGGTAAGCCTGTGAGTACTGAAAGCTTAGTCATCTCCAGTACTGGGATTGTAGGGTCAATGTAACATTGCACTGGGCGAAGTTCAACAGGCAGGGAAGATTTTATTCAAAACTGTTGTACTAGGGGAGAGAGGGTCAACTCCACGCAGCTGAAACGGGGAGGGAGGGCTCCTGAGCGCTGGGTGAGCTGGGAGAGAAGTACTGGAGGACTTTGAGGGGAGATTGATCAATGGGATGGAGCAAATGGAGTTATTCCTGAGCACGGCAAGCGTTTTCCTCCTGGTTAGCCCAGCTGTGGTTACTAATTGGCACCTGTCCATGTTAGGCTCCTCTCCTCTGTTTCCATAATGGATGATGGGGTGCGGTTTCCTTAATGGTTCCACTTCCGTGGGGTGGATCTCACATCCTGGAGAAAGACCTGTGTTGTAAAACTGGCAAGAAGCTTTTTAAAAGATTTACGTCTCAAAGGGGCAGAGAAATATTTACGATTGATTATCAGTTTTGTAAAGTAAATACTATAAGAAAAGCGAGATCAGAGGCCTAGAGTTGGGAAGAAGGCCATCTAACGTGTAGTCAAGCTGAGGGCAACGTTAAGGTTAGCCTGGTCAGTAGAATTAGTGTTCTAGTTGCCTTCTTCACAACTGCATACATCTTTGCTACATTAAAAAATTGCCCAGTGAGTTCTCAATATCAATGAATATGTGGGCTCAGAAATCCTTTTTTTTTTTAATTCATTTCTTAAAGTTTTTGAGTTAAAAATCTTTTTAAAGGTGATGTTATTTTCCTAAGAATATATGCGCTGCAGTATACCTATAATCTGACTTAAACAAATATCCTTTAAGGTTCAAGACGACTTTAGGGATATTTATGAATTAAGGAAACATAAAGCAAAACCACTTTAAAGCAACATAGGCAAATTTTTACAGGTAAGTCACCTGTCAGCATGCTTATCACAGTAAATAAACATGAGGAAATAGCTTTTGAATGTTAAGTAATTGTTGCCAAAAATGGTATCTCCTGGAAGACTTTATCACAAGATGTTAACTCTTGCCACGAAGCATGGGAAGGTTTGTACCGTGCATCCATAGTTTTCAAGGCACAAAAGAACCACGGGCCTCCTGTTAAACCACCAACACCCAAAGCATCAGAATAGAAAGGAACTTGTTCGGTCCCTGAGAGAGGTTTGCTGACAAATGGAATACAAAAAAATACAGCCAGCTTTTGAAGTGGTGATGTGCTGGTGCCTTTCACATCCGTGTTGCATGGGAAAGGGGTTGAATATGCCGGTGAGCCTCTCTGAGAGAGATGTCAAAGAGGAGCGCCTGAAGAGGTGACAAAGTGGTGTCCAGCTTGGAGCTGAGGGGCTGCCAGGAGATGGTAGTGGTGCTGCTGCTGAACCGACCCGCCGGGATTCACTCTGAGAATGATGGGTCCAGGTGGGGGCCTGGAGAAAGGAAGTGACGTGGTCTGACTCACTATTTAGAAAGATAAAAACAAATATTCTGTGGAGATCAGATTATATAGATATCAACTAAAAAAAAAAAAAATAAGCACAACCTAAAAGTTGAGAATTACATTTTATTTGGCGGACTTTCTGAGACTTCACCCTGGGAGGCAGCCTCTCAGACAGCTCTGAGGAACAGCTCCAAAGAGGTAAGGGAGGAGCCAGGATATATAGGGGGTTTTGCAACAAAGACCAGGTAGTCCAAACATCTAAAAATGACCATTCATTAAAGAAAACCAGACATCTCAAGGAGTTTAGTGTGTTTCTATGTATGGGAGGATGCAAGAGTCTGGGCTCCTTGAAGTCATTGCTTTGATATGTACCTCAGCTATCTGGGGCCAGTATCCTGTGCTTTCTCATCCTGAGTTTCCTCAGGATGCACTGTCCAGGGTGGCTGCAGTGACAGATGGTTTGATGGCCAGCATCCTGTTTCCATCCTGAGTTCCCTCAGGGCTCACGCTCTGGGCGGCTGTAATGTGATGGCTTGAAGCCTGCAACATCCTTTGTTTACTGATATGACAGGGCGCATTTTTCATTCACATGGGCCAAGAGTGGGAGCAGGAGACCATGGAGAGGTTATTTCAAGGTTCTGAGTGAGAAGTAAGGGTGACCTGGATTAAGGTGATGTGCTGGAAGGAGGGAAGAAGTGGTCAGAGTCTGGAGTATTTTTTAATGTGAAGCTGAGCAGAATCACTGTCGAGTTAGATGTGAGAAAGAGAGAAAGAGCCAGGGAAGCCTCAGAGGATCTTAGCTTGACCAGCAGGGTGAATGGAGGTGCCATTTCCTGAGCTGGGCGACACGGGCGGAGATGTGAGTTTTTTGAGGGGACATTGAGAATGCATTTGTGGACCTGCTGAAGGTGTCTCCTAGGATATTACAGACAGGAATCTTGAGTCAGGAATGTGTTGGAGAATGAAAACACACAGAACTCTGTAGCATGTGGATGTATCTGAGCCTACCAGAGCCAATGAGATCATTCAGGGAGGAAGTACAGATAACGGGAGAGGAGAAGGGGGCAGGGGGCTGAGCTTATGGCTCTGTTACAGGGAAACAGAGGAGGGGGATCCAAATGAGGAAATTGAGAAAGAATGGTCAGCGAAGTACGAGGAACACAGCTAGGGTGTGGCATCCCAGAAGCCAAGTGCACAACACATTTGAAGAAGGGAGCCATTTGTTGTGTCCCTGTTGCCATGAGGTTGATAAAAATGAGGTCTGTGCCTAGACTGTTGGATTTGCTTGATAGACATCATTGAGGACCTTGATAAATGGGGTTTCTGGGAAAAGCGGGCTTGAAAAATGGGTTCAAGAGAGACAGTGGGAGATAAAATGGTGACAGGGAATAAAGATGCTTCTGAGGGATGTAATAGGGAACAGAGAGCTGGAGCAGTAGTATGGGGGAGGATGTGGGATAAAGTGGTTTTTGAAACAATAGGAGATGTTAGAGCATGTTTTTATGATGAAAATGAGGCATAAAGGGAAAATTCAGTGATTTGGGAGATAAGGGATATTTGCAGGAAGAAAATCCTTGTGTAGGTAGAAGGGCATTGGTTCCAGTCAAAGAGGAAAAGTGTGGGTAAGAGTCTGGGCAGTTAAACCTTCAAATGGGAGTTAGAGGGCCAAGCCGATAAATACAGAAATTGCTAGGTGCAAGGATGAGAAGTTTATCATCAGACTCATTCTATTTGAGTTGATGAAATGAATAGATTCCAAACCTAACATCTCCCCCTTTTGCCGTTATCCTCAACTCCCATTATGTGCCAGCACTCAGCTTGTCTTTTCTCTTATAACCCATCCCTTTCTCGTGATAACTGCAGGTGTCATGTGACCTTGGTGCATCCCCTCACTTCAACCCCTTCATCCCTCTGTTCTTCCCTGGTCACACTGTGGGGGATGGGTTTTATGAAGATGAGCCTTCTGCCTGGATACCCCTCCCATGGGACATGCTCTCTCTGTTGCTGACAGCTGCAGTGCTGTCTCAACTCCAAAGCAGAGACACTTCACATGCCGACGTGTCACCTGCTGTCCTCTCATGATGACACAGAGCTCCCCTGTCAGAGCTGACAAGTTATTTAGGCTTTTGTCTTTTTAGTGCTGCAAAGTCCTGGGCAATATTGAGAGGTAAGTATCATCTGCAGGCTATCAGCTCTAGTTGGCCTTTTTGCCACAAATGAAGTACTGGGAATTAGTTATAATTAGCCTGATACAGTCATCATGGATATTATACTCTGTGACTCTCATTTAAGCTATAATAGGCCTATTGTCTCATCTCATTCAGTACATGTATATTTGTATTTGTGTGTGTGTGTGTGTGTGTGTGTGTATGTATATATATAGCTCTGTAGTATCTGACATTAGATGTTAGATGGTATTAGGTAATATCTGATGTTAGAGAAAGAAGAAACCGACTGTAGTAGACAGAATAATGTCCACATCCTAACTCCCAGCCCTGTGAATATGGTACCTTACATAGCAAAAGGGGCTTTGAGATGCAGATGTTTTCTTGGTTAATCTGAGTGGCCCAGTGTCATCATAAGGATTCTGATAAGAGGGAGGCAGGAGTATCAGTCAGAGGAGGAGATACAGTGGGTGATGGAAACAGAGATCAGAGGGAGCAGCCGTAAGCCAAGGAATGCAGGCAGCTTCTAGAAGCTGGGAAAAGGAAGGAACAGATTCTCCCCTGGAGCTTCTGGAAGGAATGCAGCCCCAGCGACACCAAGAATTTAGCTCCCTAAGACCCATTATGGACTCCTGACCTCCAGAAACATAAGTATGTGCTGTGTTAAGTCACTCTGTTTGGGGTAATTTGTTACAGCAGCAATGGGAAACCGATACACAACCCCCAGTCCTGTTTACCCAAAGGGATGTTTTTTTATCTTAAATATCTCCCTTTCCCCCTTTTTCCCTCTGCAGGAGATATGAGATTGGGTGGCCAGGCAGGAAGAGAATGTGAGCCTGGGAGCCAGAACAGCTGAGGGTCATTAGCATGTGTCCAGGGCCAGCACAGCGGGAGTGGGGCTGTGTGGGTGGGGCCTCTGGCTGGTGATTGAAGCCATCTGGCCAAGGAAACTTGGATGCAACAATTTGAAGGGAATTCTGCTTTGTTTGGATTTGGTTCTGTGCAACCCCCCTCAATCAGCAATTTGAATCTTTTTCACATAACCAGGCCAAGTCAACTGAAGCTTTAAATAGGAAATTATTCCACTCTGGAGAAATACTAATTTTCATAAGGAAAATGCTTTCAACCAAAATTAAGGAGCTATTTTCAAATCCTTCCACTGCTTTCTAATTTCTCTATCAGTTAAATAACTTCTCTCAGCACAGTGTCTGAGCATATTACTATTTTACTATTTTATCATTATCAAAAGAGAGGTAGAGGAAATATTTATATATCCTGTTAGGTAGTTTGGAACAGTACAGCTATTAAGGGCACTGCACTGCTGACATTTATTTTATTTTTAAAGAAGGCCATTTATGGAAACATAATAGGACTATTTTATGATTTTGTTGAAGTTTGTGTTTTTATGGTGCTCATTTCTGTCTCTTCTTTGGTGTCATTAATTACTCTTCCTGAGGGAATTGTTCTTCCCTGAACTCAAAGCCCTAGCTACTTGGAGAGATCTAGAGCTGTTTTGCCCTCTGCTTTGCTTTTGAAAGTTGTTTTGCTTTCATGGGCCTCAGATTTTTCATCTGGAAAATAAGAAGATTCTTTCCAATGCTGATTTTTTAAGATTTCATTAAAGTCATATTTGCTAAGAGAGAAAGGTGAGCTAGACCAAACTTCAGAATCCTGGAGATGATTTTCCATATTGACTTTAAGAACTGCCTCAGGAAGACTGATCATGCACTATTTCCAACAGACAAGAGGGTACTAGTCAACAGGTCAACCTCAGTGATGCAGTGCCCCCCTCCATCCCCCCATAGTGCCCTCACTGTGCCCCTGGATGGTCAGAGATACCAGAAGGGGCCTGCTTTCTGCAGGAGGTTAAACCTTGCAGAAGTGGTAGTCAGCATAGGTGGGGAATTTCAGAGTTACAGGACCTTCTCAAACTACACATAGGGGAGTGGGGCAGGTACTCGAGATGAAGGTGTAAGGTATGCAGGAGGAAGGAGAGGTCTCCTAGAGCCTTCAGGACCTTGTGACCACTTGACTTTGATTTCAGTTAGAGTGGACTCAGGAGCCACAGGAGGGTCTTGAATAAAGGTGTGATGTGATATAACTTAGTTGTAAAAGAAATGACTCTGACTTCTGAGTTGAAAATAGATGTTAGGGCAATGAGGGAAAAAGCAGGGAGATGAGACAGGAGGCTCTTGACATAACACAGGAATGAGACGAGAACGACTGGTGTCAGGATGGTAGGAGCAAGGGGAAGGGAACTGCCTATGTTCCAGGGATATTTTGAAGTTAGAGCCCCCAGGATTTGCTGATGTCTCAGATGTGAGTTCGCAAGAGAGCAGTTAAGGGCAATTCCAGTGAGCTGTGGTAGAGAAAATTGGGGAAGGGGAGTCAGGAGTTTGCTTTTGCATAGATCAGATTTTTAGGTTAGATGTTCAAGTAGAAGTTGTAAGTGGGTGATTGGGCATAGATGTCTGGCATTCAGAGGGAGTTCTCTTTGTGAACTGTCCTTTCTCGTATTTTGCACCTCGATTAACGCTCTTCCTATACAGTAATGCACTTCTTACACTCCTTTGTTATAGATGTTGTCAATAGTTCCCTTTATTTGGTTTCAATTTTTAGAAAAGTAAAATTTCCCCAAATTAAATATTTTCTCTTGCTGTTTCTTCCAGGGTTCTTTCTTTGAGCATTCAATACTCTATGTTCATTGACCTAATATGATTTTCAAGAATTTTTGATTCTTGATTTCATTTGGGGAATTTATTTTGGCATTTGGGGTGACATGAAGATCCAAAAAGCTCTGGTGAACTTGGAGAATGGCCATTCTAACAAACTGAAATTCAACCGGAATATTTGTCTGGGAGATGGTATTTAAATTTAACCTTGTCAAAAGAGGAATTAACATGTATAATGTGTGGCCTCAAAGGTTAATGCAGTTTTGGTTTTGTTAGTAATATGTGATGTCTGTATTAAGGAAGATACAGTTCTGCTTTAGGATTATTGGATTTGGTTTGGAATACTACACTTTAGGGGTACATAGGATCTGGAATTCCTTCAGAAGAGAGTAAACTCAGAAGGCAGCCAGGGTGGGGGGCAGAAGGGAGTTCTGAGCTTCAGGTGTAATTCGAGCAAAGATGCTCTTCTCATATTCTAAAATCCTCCAGAATGGTGGTAGAGAATAGGAAGAAAAGGAGGAAAACGAGGCTTGCAGAGTAAGCTTAATGGGGGGGCAAATAATTAGTAATAGAACAATAGGACCCAGGAGACAAACTTTTCATGTTTTCCTCTTTTCAGATTCTGAACTGAATACGGTGCCAGTTGTGGACTCAATCTTTTAAGAGCTGTGGGGGGTTGGGGGCCAAGTACCATGAAGATGAAGGACCTAGAAAATGGGATACATTAGGATACAGGCCAAAGGGATGGCTATGATGTAGCTTGGAAAAGAATGAAAAGAAGCAGCATCATTGTGAAGTATATGAAACATCCTTCTAGAGAGAACAGTTTCTACCTGAACTCTCACTTGTCCTCAGTCTGGGTTCCTTACCAAAAAAGCTTAAGGTCTCACTGTCTCCTCCTGCCATTACACACACACACACACACACACACACACACACACACACACACACACACGTGCTTAACACCTCATAAAAGTCTCACTGATAAACTAAAATGTGGACCATTTGCCTCAAATAAAGTGTCCACTGCTTGGGCAGTTTATCTTCCTTTTCTCTAATAAAATGTTACTTAAAACTCATCTCTTCTATAAAGTTTTGCAGACAAAGCTTAATGGATTAGCTACTTCATTTCTCTTCGACACTCCCCTTATGTAAATCTCATATGTGGATTTTTCCATGTTTATCTCATACGTCTCTTAAATACATTACATTATATTTTATATATTATAGGTAGTATATACATTCACGATAATGTGTGCATAATCATTATATATAATATATATGAATGCTATTTTTATATTTAATTAAATTATTCAAGCAATTGTTTGGTGGTGCATCTAGCGCTTGTGATTTTAAAGGTCCATTCATGCCTACATTGTGCCTTCTTTTGATTGTAATCTGCGTGAATGCAGTTTCTACTGTTATTTTTAGAGCCCTAGGTAGTGGTGACTGGTTAGACTCAATATTTATATGTTTGCTTATTTATTTATTCTTTCATTCAATCTCTCACATACTAGATATTTGTTGGGTGTTCTTCTAGGCTAAGGGAATATAGCAGTCAACAAAACAGAAAAAAATATCCTGCTGTTTTGAAGCTCACATTCCATTGGGGAGAGACAGATAATAAATTCACAGTTAAAGAATAATAAGTAAGTAATATCAGATGGTGGGAAGTACTATGAAAAAAGATAGCAGGACATAGCACTAATCGATGAATTTAGTAAAGTAGCAGGATATAAAATTAATGCGCAGAAATCTCTTGCATTCCTATACACTAACAACAGAAGAGCAGAAAGAGAAATTAAGGAAACTGTCCCATTTACCATTGCAACAAAAATAATAAAATACCTAGAAATAAACCTGCCTAAGGAGGAAAAAGACCTGTATGCAGAAAACTGGAAGACACTGATGAAAGAAATCAAAGACGATACAAACAGATGGAGGGACATACCATGTTCTTGGAATGGAAGAATCAACATTGTGAAAACGACTATACCACTCAAAGCAATTTACAGATTCAACGCAATCCCTATCAAATTACCAATGGCATTTTTCACAGAACTGGAACAAGAAATCTTATGATTTGTATGGAAACACAAAAGACCCCGAATAGCCAAAGCAATGTTGAGAAGGAAAGACGGAGTTGGTGGAATTAGGCTTCCTGACTTCAAACAATACTACAAGGCCACAGTGATCAAGACAGTATGGTACCGGCACAAAAATAGAAAGGAAGATCAGTGGAACAGAATAGAGAACCCAGAGGTAAACCCAAGCACATATGGGCACCTTCTCTTTGACAAAGAGGCAGGAATATACAATGGAGAAAAGACAGCCTCTTCAATAAATGGTGCTGGGAAAAGAATGAAATTAAAACATTTCCTAACACCATACACAAAAATACACGCCAAATGGATTAAAGACCTACATGTAAGGCCAGACACATGTAAAAGAATGAAATTCTACATGTAAAAGAATGAAATTAGAACACTTCCTAACACCATACACAAAAATACACTCCAGATGGATTAAAGACCTACATGTAAGGCCAGACACTATAAAACTCCTAGAGAAAAACATAGGCAGAACACTCTATGACATCCATCAAAGCAACATCCTTTTTGACCCACCTCCTAGAAGAATGGAAATAAAATCAAGAATAAACAAATGGGACCTAAGGAAACTTAAAAGCCTTTGCACAGTGAAAGAAACCATAAACAAGACAAGAAGACAACCCTCAGAATGGGAGAAAATACTTGCCAATGAAACAATGGACAAAGGATTAATCACCAAAATATACAAGCAGCTCATACAGCTTAATACCAAAAAAACAAATAACCCAATCCACAAATGGGTGGAAGACCTAAATAGACATTTCTCCAAAGAAGACATGCAGATGGCCAACAAACACATGAAAAGATGCTCAACATCACTCATCATCAGAGAAATGCAAGTCAAAGCCACAATGAGGTATCACCTCACCCTGGTCAGAATGGCCATCATCAAAAAATCTAGAAACAATAAATGCTGGAGAGGGTGTGGAGAAAAGGGAACTCTCCTGCACTGTTGGTGGGAATGTAAGTTGGTACAGCCCCTATGGAAAACAGTTTGGAGGTTCCTTAAAAAACTAAAATTAGAACTACCATATGATCCAGTAATCCCACTCCTGGGCATATACCCAGAGAAAACCATAATCCAAAAAGAAACATGTACCATAATGTTCATTGCAGCACTATTTACAATAGCCAGGCATGGAAGCAACCTAAATGCCCATCAACAGATGAATGGATAAAGAAGATGTGGCACATATATACAATGGAATATTACTCAGCCATAAAAAGGAATGAAATGGAGCTATATGTAATGAGGTGGATAGACCTAGAGACTGTCATACAGAATGAAGTAAGCCAGAAAGAGAAAAACAAATATTGTATGCTAACTCATATATACGGAATCTCAAAAAAAAAAAAAAAAAGGTACTTATGAACCCAGTGACAGGGCAAGAATAAGGATGCAGATGCAGAGAATGGACTGGAGGACACAGGGTTGGGGGGTGGGGGGCGAAGGGGAAGCTGGGACGAAGTGAGAGTAGCATAGACATATATACACTCCCAAGTGTAAAATAGATAGCTAGTGGGAAGTTGCTGTATAACAAAGGAAGATCAACTCGATGATGGGTGACGTCTTAGAGGGCCAGGACAGGGACGGTGGGAGGGAGTCGCGGGATGGAGGGGATATGGGGGTATATATGGGGGTATATGTATAAATACAGCTGATTCACTTTGGTGTACCTCAAAAGCTGGTACAAAAGTGTAAAGCAATTATATTCCAATAAAGATCTTAAAAAAGAAAAAAAGATAGCAGGACAGCAAGAGAGGGAATGAGGTTAGCTATTTATTGGTCATTGCCCTTTGAACAGAAAGCATAACTGTAGATATTTAGGGTGGGAAATAAGAATTACTAAGATGATATCAGGTACCTTAAAAAGCTGTGCATTCTCCTTTTGAAATAAACTTAGTATAACTTTGAATGTAACCTCACTCAGGGAATAAGGCAATTTTCCTAAGTTTAATTGAATCTGTGAATCTGAGAACAGAGCTGTATCTGCAGAGATTACTTGTCAAAGGAAGGCAGTATTTTTCTTTCATGTGCTTATTAGCTCAAGGAAAATTATTATGGGAAAGTGGATGATGTTGTTTTATAGTCATCACCCATCCCTTTACCTAAGGTAGGGAGAATTAGATTTAGATTAAATTTCATTTACGGATGCTGCCTCCTGCCCCACCTTTGGATGTTTTGAGTTAACAATTTTTCAGCTTTTTTTAAAAGATGGTGCAAAAGCAATATGCATTAAGCAGAAATTGTACTTCAGATTTTGAATTTTGATCTTTTCCTGGGCTAGCGACATGCAGCATGATGATTTTGTCCAACTGTAGGCTAACGGCAGTGTTCTGAGCATGTTTAAGGCAGGCTGGGCTTAGCCATGGTATTCAGTAGGTTAGGTGTATTCAGTGCATTTTCGACTTATATTTTCAACTTAAGATATGTTTTTCCAGATGTAACCCCATTGTAAGTCAAAGAGGATCCATATAGTAAATATAGTTTGCTTTCATTTGAAGTAGAAATTCTGTTTTTTATTCCACAGAAGCATATAGCTTCTTTTTTATGTCAGTTTTATTGAGATACAGTTTATTTATAATAAAATACAAAATGTACCCAAGTCCCGACAAATGTATACACCTGTGCAATCAGCACTTCAATCAAGATTATAGAATGTTTCTGTTCCCCTAAAACGTTCTCCTGTGCCTCTTTGCAATCTTTATTCCCTTCTGCCCCTTGTTAAAAAGCTCCATTGATTCTATGCCCTTCAATGCTACCCACTAACCTACTAAAAATACTTCTGGAAGTAGGTGGACTATAAAAGAAAGTGACTACCTAAATGAAATAACCTTTTCAATCTCTAGGTTTTCTTTCTGGATCTGTCATTTAATTTCTTTTTTTAAATGTTTATAATAGTCCATAAAAATGTGTTTCAAATGTTTGTACTACTTCATATTTGATAACCAGTTAAACTGTATTTTCCTCCAGAGCCTCTGTCTCTCAGTCAGTGGTAGCATCAGCCATCCAGCTGCACAAGCCAGCAGCCTGGGCATCATTCCACAGCTCCAAACTCCTCACCTCCTGTTACCCACCATCAGGTTAGACTAAATACCGCAAGCAGATTCAGGTTCTACTTCTCATTCTCTCCCCTGCAGGACTCTCCCACTTCGTCTTCATGCTTTTCCTACCCTCTCTAATCTATCCTCCAAGTGAGCTTCACAAAGCTCAAGTCTGATTGTGTGACCTCCTGGTTGAGTGGCTTGGATAGAGATCAAAGCCCTTCCTCAGACCCACAATGCTGTGCAAGTAGCCTTCATCCTCCCATTTCCATCCTGTTTTGCAGACGGCTTCCTCGTGCTCTCTCTCTTCTTTCTTCTCCACAAACGTGGCTCATGCCATCACACCGCAGGGCACCTTGAAGGACTCCTGCTGCTGCACTGTGCTTCGTTGACTGTTCCTTTGAGCCTATCTCTCCCGGAAGCTTCCTCTGACTGCCTAGCCTTTGCCCTCCATAGCATCACAGTTCTTTCAGATCTCAGGGCAGGTGAAATTTTACAAATATTCATGTGATCTATTACTCAAGTAATTTGAGCAATCAGTTAAAGCATATAAAATCCTTGACTCATAGTTAGGTGACAAACAAACTAGTTTCTATAGTAGATATACCTGGAAAGACAGATTTATTAATATTCTTAGAATTTAGTTGCGTAGAGTTATAAACTCTGCCAATGCCTAGAAGAATCCACAGTGCCCATTAAAAGCATACACTTGATTTTGGTTACCTAGTTACCCTGGCTGGATACCTAAGAGACTCTGTTGGAACCTGGGGAACATTGAAGAAAAGTATGTAATAGCATAAAATTTAAATCATATTCTTACATTTTAAAAAGAAGAGTGACATCCAAAGAGGTTTCTCTAGATTTCATTCTCATTTTTAAGTTTAGAATATTTAAAGGAAACCAGTGACTCTATCCTTACTACGGAAACAAATCTATACATTTAGATCGGCAGAATATTTTATGGTATGGTTAGAATTGGGCTCAGAAGAGATTGTGACCCTTGCATATTTGATGATTTTATTTTCTTAATTTCCTTTTCAAAGCTATACATCTTTCCTGGAGCATCGGAACTCTGAATCATGGAAGAAAGTAAATTGATTCTGTATTCTTCAACCCTACAATTTGGCAGTGAGAATATTTTTTTCCTAAAAATGACTCATTTACAAAGAGACTTTGTATGAACGTGGAAAAGACTTACATACTCACAGAAATCTTGCAATTGAGGGTAGGGTGGGTATTTGGACCTGCTAATAATTGCAAAATGGCAAAATTAATGTTGAACAGTATTAATTGATCCATGATCATGTGGAAGTTACAGTTCTACAAGAAAACACAGACACTTGTATATTCAGAAAAAGAAAAACTCAGTAAGCTATATAAAAAGCTTATCATTTTTCCTGTTTCAGGGCATTTTTCTTGTTTTAATGTACCCCGCTATGAGTCAACCAACATTTTATTTCTTGCTTCTCTCGGAAAGTGTTCTGTTGTAATATCCCTCCCTGTTAACCTTTATTTTCCTGATTTTTAGTCCAAAATTTGTTTCTCTGAATTTCATCCAATTTCTTCTGGTGATTTGCCCTGGGATCTCCCAGCTTGGATGTGGTTTTGGTTTTTCTTCATTTTGTTGCTAATCATGCTTCCTCTAGCTTCTAAAATAATCTTTGAATTTCTTGGTGCAACTAAATTTTCAAGAATGCATCTCATTGTATGTTAAGAAAACAACAACAAGCTGGTTCTTATATTGTGGGAAGCGTTGATTACTCCTGTATTTCAATTCTTCTAAAGACAAAGCAAACAGGGCCATTAAAAAATACAGAGGCCTTGTTTACACGTTCAGCATTAGATCTGTATGCCTGCTGAAGAAAGGTTAAGTCATGATGTGATGCCCGGCCATGCCATTCTTCATGCTCTAATGCTGGCCGTTAAAGACCACAGAATACTGTTCTGCAGAAGTGTTCTCATGGCTCTGTACAATGGTCACTAACTCTGAAGAAAAGAAAGAAGCTCATCTTCACTGAGTTCCTAACACCTGCCAGACTTTTTCACCTGTGAGTCCATTTGTTTCTTCTCGGAAGCAAAGTGGGTATTATTATCCTGGTTTACGGTGAGAAACTGAGGCTTAGCTAGGCAAAATGACAGCCCAAGTCCCACAGAAAATCAAGGGAGGAACAAAAATTCAGCCTCAGGTCTTTTCCAATTTCAAAATTCATTGTCTTTCCACTTCACTGTGTTGCCTCCCAGGATCTGGGGATGTGAGGAGTCTGCCTGAGGTCACATTATGAGTCAGAGGTGAGCTGGGAACATTGTCTGGGGCATCTCCATGTTGCGTTAATCCATTAAAATATGATGTGTCCTCTGTAACAAATGCAACACATTCACTTCTTCGAAAGGGAGAGATGGCTGGCAGCTTTTGATCTTCCACAAAAGATTAACTTTCTAAAAAAAGTAATAAAGCAGATATGACATTTGGCTTAACTTTTGAAAAAAACATGAAAGCAAATAATTCATTAGATGTGAACTTTGCTGATGACCAACGATCTTGATACATAGTCTCCATGGTAACTTTTCTTTCTTCTTTTTTTTTTTTTGCTGTGTGCGTGCTTTCTTTAGTTGCGGTGAGCGGGGGCTACTCTTCGTTGTGCTGTGCTGACTCCTCATTGCCGTGGCTTCTCTTGTTGCCAAGCACGGGCTCTAGGCATGTGGGCTTCAGTAATTGCAGCACATTGGGCTCAATAGTTGTGGCTCACGGGCTCTAGAGTGCAGGCTCAATAGTTGTGGCGCATGGGCTTAGTTGCTCCGCGGCATGTGGGATCTTCCTAGAGCAGGGATCGAACCTGTGTCCTCTACATTGGCAGCTGGATTCTTAACCACTGCGCCACCTAGGAAGCCCAATGGTAATTTTCTTTTGAGGAATGTTATGAACATTCCTTTCCTCTGGGTCTTCAGAATTCTAAGCAGTTTAAAACTAGTCTGGGAAATGGACTTCCTTGAATCTGATGAATTGTTCTAGAATCCTAAGATCAGATGTGCCGTGAAGCATTTTCCAATAAGAGGGTATTTCCACCTGCTCTTTCGACTTACTAGTTATGCAACTTTTGGCAAGTTTGCAGTTTCCTCATCTGAAAGTGGGGATAATGTGGAACCTATTGGGTTAGCCAAAAAATTTGTTCGGGTTTTTACGTAACATCTTATGGAAAAAGCTGAACAAACTTTTGGCCAACCCAATATACTAAAGGGTGGCTGTGAGGATTAAGTGAATTAACATATATGAAGTATGTAGTCTGGAACATGATAAGTACTATATAAATCATTGGTACCATTATTTATTCCAATTACAATAACGTTGTAAGTCATGTCAGACTATCCAGAGGGTGCACACAGGGTTTTGAAGGATCTAAAGAACATCCTAGGTGGTGGCATTTATAAGTAACCTGGTTCTGTGTAGGCATCTGCTAGCAGTGACAGCTGAAATACAATTCTAGGCCCATCTGATCCCAGAGTGATTGAGGGAAGGAGATTCAGTGATAACTAGACTGGCAGAGATACCAGCCTGGACAAACTGTGTAGATTGACTTTCTTCTCTCTTCTCATTGATCCTGAGAACGTGAACCACATGGTATTACTAACAGTTTCAGTTTGCTACTGAAAGCAGCTCAAATAAACATGGTTTCTTGGGAAAATAGATTTTTTTTTCACAATTGCATGCAGTGTGGATGACTTGGAGGCGAATTCTTCCAACGTTTGATTAACAAAATATGTGGCAGATGCTCTGTTCGGTGCTAGAGGTATAGAAATAAATGATACCTGGTCCCTCATCTCAAGGAGGCATAATCCAGTGACAAAGAGACACTGCCTGCCCATAGAGCAGATGATGGGTTTGAAAATTGCAGGTTGTTTTGTATGCAGTATGAATAGGTTGGTTATGAGACTTGTTCACAGTGAAGTAGAATGTTTAAGGATGGGGCCAGTGAACTCAAGAGAAACATTTGAGTTTGAGGAGTACTGGAGAAAACATAATGATACATTCTGTGAGCAACTGAATGGGGAATGGCTGATGGTTGGTAGAAATTATATAGTCATCCTCATTCTGGGAGTAGCTGAGAGCATTTTACAAAATGAGAAATGCAAGTGCATGTAAAAGGAGAAAAACAGTAATCTAGGACTGCTCTTTCTGAGACAACCATTATTGTTGCTATTATTGTTAGTAGAGCTAGCAAAGAATAGTAAAAGGAATATTTTTAAATGGGACTGGAAAAGCAGGAAATTCTGATGTTTCTGAAATTACAGCTGAAAATGTATTGACAAGTGAGTAGGTGAATACAAAGATCTACGCAGACACCCATGACTAGCTACATGGAAATGAAGCTTTTAGATTTAAGAATGAAGATGTTTTTGGAAACATTAATGAGATTTAACAACAGACAACTGTACCCAAACAGTAAGATCCAAGAAAGATGGGATGTGAATAAGAGAGGTAAATGTTTGCAGGTGCCAAGTGGTCCAAGTCAACCTGACATTGACCCTGGGAAATCTAGATGAATGCTGAGGGCCTGCAGGTTTGTTTTGGAGTTTAGTTGCCATGTGCTGAGTGAAGATTGAATAGTTTGCCCCTGTCTGAAAAAGTTGTGCTGTTTTACCGAAGCTCCAGATTCTGGAGGGAGGTGTAGAAAGCAGTGGAGATGAAAGCGACCTCAGCAGACGGCTCAGCCTTGGGAGGTGGGGGGAAATGTCACAGCCGTGTTCGGGGGAGAAACTTTCTAAAATGGGCAACCCAGAGGCTGTTATAGACTTACCTTGAAAGATAACACCCATCCAGGTGTAATTTATTCCAGAGATTAACTCAGATGGCTATTATCAGGTAGTTTAAAAAGTGTATTAAATTTGTTTAATTCTCCAATCCTAGATGTTTTTCTTTTGAATACATTGAATATGTTTCTAATGTGCAGAACATTTCTCCAGGCCTGTGAACGCTGGCTCTGTGTTTCCCGCCCAGAGCCGTCCTTTTAATCAAAGCATTTTTGGATAATTTTATTGAACTAGAGGTATTTAAGACTTTTCTTCCTAAAGAACTGAATGATGTGAATTCCTTGTTAAGCATTTTGCCACTTTGTTATTTTGGTTTCTTAAACAGTCACGAAGTGAAGTTGTAGGTGTGAGAAACCTGAGAAGGAGTGAACTCTACAATGGAGGGCCGCTCCAGGAGAATATGAGGAAATATTAATTATCTCTTGTTTATTCTTCTTCAGGGATATCAGGGAATGGCAGGGTCACCAGGTGTTCCAGGATCCCCAGGAATACAAGTATGTAATCTGTGTATACGTATTTTAGAAATGTCACTTCTAGTGAACCAAAACACATCACTAACAGAATTTTATTTTGTGGTTAATTTAGGGAGTACGAGGACTGCCAGGTTACAAAGGAGAACCAGGGAGAGATGGAGAAAAGGTAAATACACACGAACAAAGGTGTGTTTGGTTGTTTTAGTCACTCAAAGACAGAGGATGCAATCTGTGATGACTCCCATTCAGTAGTGTTCATTGTGGTGAATTCTAAGATGTCAGCTCGGAAATACGTCCGTGACCCTTGGCTGATCAAGCTCACAGGAGGCTTTTATCACTAGATCAAAGTGGTTATCACTGTCAGATGGCACAGGTATTGGCATTGCCCTGGCACCATGTTCTCTTCTGTGATTAAGCTCTTCAGGGACCTACCTTCTTAGAGGGAAGAGAATGTGAATGGAGTGTGTTCCCGTGTTAGCCGCAGACAGCCATGTGTCCATCTCCACGGCAGAAACCTGTCTTAGCCTTACTGGACTTCTTTCTCCTGCAGGGATTCAATGGGTACAGACAACATTTGTCTGACTTTCCTTTTTTTACAGCTCTGAGATTTGCCATGTTCTTTAAATATGTTCAATATTTCAGTACCTCCCCAGGGATCCGGTCCTGGATCCAGTTAGTAGCTGGTCCACATCCAAGATGCCCACTGGAATTTGCTCCGATCCCCATGATGATTTGTTAGCTTAATTCCTAAAGCACAGTCTTATTTCAAAGTTCTTTGAAGGCCTTCTGCTATTTGTTCCTGATAAAAACCTGCACTAATTTTCTAGCTACAATCCTTGCAAAATGATTGCCTTTTAAAAATAGTGTGTGTGGCATGCACACCTGAGAAACACTGATCTAAACTTCATCTGTTTTATGTTTTTATGGTTGCCCATGCTGGTTATAGAAAATTGTAGCTGCTCAAGTACCATCTCTGGATGGACCCTTGGCAGATCTCATGATGGGTCTGCTGCTTTCAAGCTGTTTGATCTTGGCACATGAATTGATGTCTTTGGATCTTATTTTCTTCATTGACTCCATGGGGATTCCTTTATAGGTTTATTGTAAGGATTAAATGAAATAATATATGAAAAATACTTAGTTTGTTTCCTGGTACAGGGTTTTCCTTGAATAAATGTCTATTTTTTTTTTTTTTGTTCTGTTTTGTTTATCAAGGAGCGAGGTTGTGGTTGGGATGTTGCATGAGGTGGGCTGGCATGTGTCATGAGCAAGAAATGTTAGAGCAAACAGGAGGGTTAGTGGCTGGAAAAGAAACAGAGAAGATGGAATAGATCAGGGCAGTTCTATAATGTGGGGAGAGTCAGGAAAGGCAGAACAACAGCAGCAATTGATAGAATTCTGGAAGAGGTGGTACAAAATCCTCTTGTCTCCTCAGTGGTCCTGGGACTCTGAATCTTTTTAGCCACTGGCAATCTCTGCCTATTTAAAATGATGGAGATACACCTTAAGAGGTGCTGGAGAGCAGGCCAAGCCCACAGGAATGGGGATGCCTTATACTTGTGTGCTCTGGGGGTATCATGAGAGAGACCTCTGACCTTCTCTAGGAGAACAGGGGATTCCACTGGGAAGGTGTGGCTACCTGTTCCTAGGATGCCACATGCCAGGCAGCTCACTGGCTGTTTCTTTAACATTCTCACAAGTAGCCTGATGTGGGGATGGAGGTAAATATGTAAAAGTATGCATGTGTGAATAAGTGTATTTGGGAATCGATGACTGAATACATTTATTTATTTTTTGCGTTGACTTGGGTTTTAGAGACCAAATATAAGAAGAAGGCTTTTTATTTGTTTATCTTAAAATTGGAGAAAAATACCTTATTTAAAAACAAAGAACAATAACCCACGAAACAGAAGCAGACTCACAGACATAGAGAACAGACTTGTGGTTGCCAGGATGGAGAGGGATGGATTGGGAATTTGGGATTAGCAGATGCAAAGTATTATGTATTGGCTGGATAAACAAGTCCTACTGTATAACACAGGGAACTATATTTACTATCCTATGATAAACCGTAATTGAAAAGAATATGAAAAAGAATTTATTTTATGTATATATAAAATCACTTTGCTGTACATCAGAAACTAACACAACATTGTAAATAACTATACTTCAATAAAATAAAAATTTTAAAAAAAGAACAATAATTTTGTTAGTCACATCTTAAGGTAACTGCTCTATTGTTTTGGGTCATTTCACTATGTTTGAAATAGAAGTGGGTGACTTTTACAAAGCCATACATTCTATTGAAGAAGATAAGATGAATAAGATGTATGTTTATGTAAAGTTCTTTGTTTTCAGTCCGGTAGTGATTTCATTCAGTGTTGTTTTCTGAAGTTCATTGTTCGGCCATCAGCTCTGATTGACGTGGTCATTGTGGACCTAAAATCACCACATACTGCCCCTAAATTCCCTCCGTACATTCCTTGTGGCTTCAGGAACTTGTTTATCTAGAGCTACAATAATTTAGTGAGTTAGTTAAAGGCTTTTCCTTGGTTGTTCCTCTAGAATACAGTTTGTTACTTCCAGAAATGGGAAGGTTGAAAACATACCCTTGGGATGGCTTGTGGTCGCTCAGGGCATTTTTTCCAGGCATCACCCATGGCCTTTGGGGAATTGCTCAACACGGTACTGTTCTCTATTAGGATATTTTCCCAGAATAATTTCCATTTTGTGGATTTCCACTGAAAACTCTCATAGGAGTTTCCACTGAAGATAATTAAAATTATATGCAGTTTCTGGCTGACTGTAACATTTCTTCCTCACCTATCAGAAAATAGAATGTGTATAGATTTTGCATGGGTTTTTTTTCCCCCTGAATCTACAAAATTAAAGGACCCCTTATCCACCAAACGGTCTTCAATTGGTAACATTTATAACATGCTTTAAAGATATTCTTTGGACTCTAAGAAATACTTTACTCAGAGCACTTCCTCAAGCTTTAAGGAAACCTAGTATATTTAAATTGTGTGGAAAAATGTACTTCGTTAAAACTTACACTAAGCTGGGTTGGTTAACTGCTATATATTTATGGGTTTTCTAATTGAATGTGAAACTTTCTATGGCAATGCAATTCTGGAGACACAGGAAGTACTAATAATTTGTTTTAATCTAGCCAGACTTTGTACAGACTCATCACTTGCTTTCTCTGGGTTTAAGAAATAAAATATGTTAATTCTATCTAAGGTATCCTTATAAAACCAATTATACATTTTGTTTAGTTTCTTCGTTAGAGCGTTGAACATTTGAATTGTGCTTTTGAGATCTCACTGTCCCATTGCTCTCAGCATCCAGGACAGAGTATCATGTGATGAGGGAGCCTTTCTTAAGTGAATAAACCCCATTATCTGCACTTTGAAAGGCAAGCTGAAGTGATGTCACAGCAATATCTATTACCTAGTCGGTCATAATCAAGGAACTCCAATATATATGTTGAGAGAACAGTAGTAAAGGACCAAGCTGAAAAGGGTTATTAGGGAATAATACGTTAAAGTTTAACATGCTTGTGGCTTTATTTCTTTCAGTATTCCTGAAGACAAAAAACAAAGTTTAAAAAATTAAAACAAAGCCAGTAGTGACATAAGAGGGAGAAACAAAACTAGCTTAGAAAAGCGACCACCTTTCTCTTATTTCTCACGTAGGCACAGTAATCTACCCATGTAGCTTTCTGATAGCACCGTGGCCCAAACATGGGGTGTGTGTGTGTGTGTGTGTGTGCAGTGACATGTTCCAGGCTGTGCCCTGATTTCAGACTTCTTAACCTTTCTAGTCCTGCTTGTCTCTTTAAAAATGCTTTTTCCCAAATCTAGAAAGTGGGACTCTAAGTATTTCTTCATAGCCTTGTTATGAAGACTAAATTAGATCATGCATGTGTGTGCTTGGCCAAAATTAAACACTGTAAATTAGTGATGGTGAGGATGGCGACTTGTAAATGTTTGGGAAATATCCTTAGTTTATCCCCTGTTGTTTCTCTCAGTGTTGAAGTGCCCCTTATGAAGCAACCAGACAGGAATTCCCTAGACCTCTTCCCACCCCATTTACCCTCTTCGTGTGTGTGTAGCTGTATTCCACCCTTTCTCCTGTTAATGTGGATGAATTGTCCATGGGTAATGTCCAGCCCTCCTCTGTGCTCTAGGTCTCATCCTTCTCCATTACTTCGTGTTATTCATGAGCCCTTTTCTTCCGTGTCACTAGTTTTTTCTTTCTTTCTTTAAAATTTATTTTATTGAAATATAGTTAATTTACAATGTTGTGTTAATTTTTGCTGTACAGCAAAGTGACTCCGTTATACATGCATATATAAATATACAGACATTCTTGTCGATATTCTTTTCCATTATGGTTTATCACAGGATATTGGATATAGTTCCCTGTGCTCTACAGTAGGACCTTGTTGTTTATCCATCCTATATATAATAGTTTGCATCTGCTAATCCCGAACTCCCAATCCATTCCTGCCTCACCCCCCTTGGCAACCACAAGTCTGCTCTCTATATCTGTGAGTTTGTTTCTGTTTCATAGGTAAGTTCATTTGTGTCATATTTCAGATTCCACATATAAGTGATGTCATATGATATTTGTCTTTCTCTTTCTGACTTACTTCGCTGAGTATGATACTCTGTAGTTGCATCCATGTTGCTGCAGATGGCATCATTTCATTCTTTTTTATGGCTGAGTAGTATTCCATTGTATGTATGAGCCACATCTTCTTTATCCATTCATCTGTTGATGGACAGTTAGGTTGCTTCCATGCTTGGCTATTGAAAATAGTGCTGCTTTGAACATAGGGGTGCATGTACCTTTTTTGAATTATAGTTTTATCCAGATACATTCCCAGGGGTGAGATTGCTGGATCATATGACTAGTTTTTTCTTTTTTAATTAAATTTTCCCAATAGCCCAAGGGATGACCCATCTGAAGCCAAACTAAACCCACCACCGAGCTTCCTTTAGCCACCCACCCTGTTTCTCTGTTTCCCATCACAGTATAAGTACTTGAAAAAAGTTTGCCTTTAGTCTCTGCACGTTCTCACTCCTCTTTCTCTCTTGAACCCCTTCCAGCAGGACGTCCATCCCAACCTTCTGCTGTTTAGATCACCAGTGTCTCCTGTCTTTAAAAGTCACTAGTGGATATTTTCAGTCCATCTCTTCATCTTGGTCTGTGTCTCTGCAGCACTGGACTCAATTGACTATTCCCTTTTTGGAAATATTTCTTCTCCTGGCTTCTGGGACCACATGTTCCTAGGTTTTCTCTTGCCTTCACTGGTTCCCTTTTCATGACTTAATTGTTGTCTTCTCTTCTCTCCGTTCTCTAGATGTTGTGGAGTCCTGGTTTCAAGCCCTTCCTCTCCTCCCTTAATAGAGTTTATTATTGCAATATTATTAAATATAAATGTATATATGAGTATAAATGTATGTGTCAAATATATATACATATTGGTGATAAGCATGGTAATAATTGATATATTGGTATAATTAATGGTATAATTCATCTAATAAATTTTAAAATATTATTAAATAAATATCTACACACTTTTTTTGGGCTGCATTGGGTCTTTGTTGCTGCGTGCGAGCTTTCTCTAGTTGTGGTGAGCAGGGGCTACTCTTTATTGTGGTGCGTGGGCTTCTCATTGAGGTGGCTTCTCTTGTTGCAGAGCACAGACTCTAGGCATACAGGCTTCAGTAGTTGTGGCATGTGGGCTCAGTAGTTGTGGCACACAGGCTTAGTTGCTCCGTGGCATGTGGGATCTTCCCAGACCAGGTGGATTAGCAGGTGGAGTCTTAACCACTGCACCACCAGGGAAGTCCCTGCACCTCTTTTTTTTCTAATAAAATATTTTGTTTCATCTGAATCTGGAGAAATCATGAAGTTGTTACAAGAAGGATTTTTCAGAAAACTTTCCTCCCTTTTTATGGAAGGAGTGGTACCACAGTTTCCTTCTTTCCTACCTCTTTTCCTCAGAGGCTTTTCTTCCAAAGCAGCAGGGCCTTCCCAAAATGTTCTCTAAGGTCTGGCTGGGTTGAGCATCCCTCCCGTCTGTCCATGTGGTGCTGCCCTCTGTGTGCTCAGGTTTTTACTACTTCTGCGGATGTTTTTGCAAAGTCTTGATTGTTTCCTGATCTTTCACCTTCTTTCCTTTTAGGGCCCTACAATGGATTCAGCATCTCCGTGAGGAACCATTCATTCTATGTCCTGCCTCATTTCTTGGCTGCTCTGCTGCTTTCTGTCCTGTTTCCTTTTTCTCTACTGGCATCATTGAGAAATTTACAACTTTTATTGATTTTTTTACAGGACACTTCATCTTTTCTTGGCCTCATTTCTCTTCTGCAGTTTGGGCGTGCTCTGTTTTATGGTCATGATAAACTGTGACAGGGACCATATGGTAGGAGCTTGGGAACTGACTTTTTCCCTAGACCTGAGTAGTCTAACGGTGATGCCCAAACCCAAGAGGAAGGCCCATCACCTGTTAGGGAACATTTTAGTAGATGTAAACATTTCCCAGGAGGTCATTGTGGCCTGTGCCTGTGTGACACTTACTTAGTGTTCGTTTTTATAGAGGAGAAGGAACAGGAAGATGTGTAAGGCTGTTGATATGTTGGGTGCTCAAGGAGTTTACTGTTGTGTGTACATTTTTCTGTTTTATTTTTAGACATATCTCGCGTGGATATTATCCACGTGCATTCCTTATCACATGCCATCCTCACAAAAAGGTCCTGTGAGGTTAGTAAAGTCATACTCGGCCCGTTTTACATTAATTGTAAAGTGAATGATCCCTATTGTACAGTTTCAAAACTGAGAAATGAGGAACTTCAATCGTCTGCCTAAAGTTACTCAAGGATCAGGGATTGAAATAAAATGTCTGGATCTCACTCTGGCTTTCTTTTCACAGTATTTTTCTGTGCTTTGTATTTTTCACAGTATTTTTCTGTGTTTTGTTCCTCTTTTGCTCTATTGTCTGCACCCTTGAGAAAGCCTGATGCCTATGAGCAGCTGAGGAGGGGGAGGAGAGGGGAAGGGAAGAGGGAACAGAGGGAAAGGAGAGGGGGGAAGAGGAGGGGGAAGGAGAAGAAGGAGGGAGAGGAGGGGAGGGAGGAGGAGGCTAGATGGATGACTGATAGTTTGCACTGATTTGCCATGAGAGTGGATTCATGGTCTTACTTTTCCATGTGTACCTGTAAAATGTTTCCTCCATGTCTCAAAAATAAAGGCTTTAAGAAAGAAAAAAAATCTCTCTCAAAGGAGCAGGGATAGTTCACTCTAGATCATAGATCATCAAACTTTTAAACTGCAAAATCTTTGCAGTGAAAGTCTTTGGGGCATGTAGTCCAATGTATATGTATGAATTATGTGCTATGCTACTGAATAAAGATCTATGTGCACTGAAAACACAGACACATTGAGAAATTTTGAAAGAATGAGATTTTTAAAACATTAATTTTCATAATCTTTTGCTACTCAAATAAATAACCTTGATGTAACTTTGGAGACTGGGACTCTAGATCAACCTGTGAGACTGACAGGCTCATCAAAGGCTTCTTACCAGTCAGGAAGCTTTGGAGAAGACCTGGGGAAAATAGAACCATCTTATTGCAAATCTTGGATTCTCTTTGATTCTAATCTCTTGTAAACTCAGTGGGAATCAAGAGTGTGACTCCTTGAAATAATTTTTTATTGGAATTTTCTTGGAGGACTTGAGAGTGTTTACTATAGTTTAGAAAATGAAAGTATTTGCATATTCAGTGAATTATCATTAATCACAGGCAAGGCATCAGCTAGGATAGAGTAGGTTATGTTGCAATAACAGGCAAGTCCCAAATGCTGATGCCTGAAAACAAAAAAAGATTTATTGCTCATCAAACTTCACACTTATTAGCAGACTCAGGCTAGCAGAAGTTTCACCCTCTAGATTGTAACTAATTACAGTAGCAGGTCCCTGGAGAATCAAACAGTGGCTCATAAACCACTTTCATTCATCTTTAATTAGCCAGAGCAAATTTTGTAAATTGCACTAACTTTAAGTGTCAGGAAAGTCTGATTCCCCCATTTGCTTAGAAGTAGAGAGAATCTGAATATTATAAAAAATAATCATGTCTACTAAGACAAAATAGGAATACATCAAGAATGGGTTTTTTCTCAAAGAGATTGGGGTCTAATAAAGCACACAACACATACAAAGTAACTATCCTAAGAGAGCAAATGTTAAGTGCCAAACATGAGAGTTGAATAAAACTCCCTAGGAGTTTAGAGGAAAGTTGGAAATTCAAAAAAGCTTCATGAAGGAAACTGTAAACAGAAAGTTAATCACAGCTACAGACTTAAAGGGGCTGTTCTTATCCAATTTAAGAAACCTCTAACCTGGGGAGGCTGTGGTTCCTTACTATACTCTGTGTGTGTGTGTGTGTGTGTGCGTGTGTGTGGGTGTGTGTGTGTATGTCTATTATCAATAAGACTGTAATGAACATCTTTGTGTATATTTCTCAGTACATTTTTCTGAGTATATCCATAGGAAAATTTCCCAGAAGTAGAATTGATTAGAGAATCAAAGGGTTAAGTTCATAATTAAACTTTGATGCAGATTTCCTATTTACCTTCCAGAAAGTGTGTCCTCCCCCAACAAGTCTGTGAAATATCTTTCCTCACACTCTTATCAGCACTGAATTTCATTAAAGTTTCTGATTTTCATCAATATATGTTAAAAATGGTACTGGTTTGATTTGCAATCCTTTGTTAGTGATTAAGGTAAAGTACCTTGTCATGTGATTTTTGGAAATATTGTTACTTCTCTGTAATTTGCTTTTTATTCATATCCTTTTTCTTCCCTACTTGGCTGTTCATCTTTTTAAAAATTGATTTTTATATGCATGTTGTAAATTGTGTGAAAATATTTTTCCTGGCTTATATTACGTGTTTTGATTTGGTTTTTAGAATTCTAGCCATACAGAAATTTTAAATATTTACATGTATATAAAGTTTTACTTCTTTTCTCCTATGTTTGTATCTGTTAGAGAGGGTCAGCATTCCAACATTTTGAATAAAGTTCCTCATGATTTGAATTTTTATTATTTTATATTTTAATCTTAAAATTTTTTGATATTTGGAGTAAAGTTAGATGAGTATTCTTATTTTTTCCTTTCTTTTGCTAAAAGGATAGCCAGTTGCTACAACAGTATTTATGAAGTTGCACTTTTTTCTCTGTTTATTTGAAAAACCATCATTATCACTAAATTTCCATTCTCATTTGGGTCCGGTGTTTTTGGCTTTCCATTCTGTTCCATTTATCTGTCTACATCTTCTCCACTGCAAAAATGTTTTAATTATTGTCACTTCATAATATGATTTAATACTGGCAGGCCTAGTCCTTCCTCATTATTCTTTATGATCAAAATTTTCCTGGCTATTCTTGCATGCTTATTTTTCCAGATAAAGCTCAGTATCTTTTCTTCAGTTTTTTAGAAATTCCTGTTTATGTTTTATTTAGGATTCCTTTGAATATATGGATTAATTTTCAAAGCACTGACATAATTTCAATACTGAATTTTCCTAGTCAAGATTATGATTCCTTCTTATTTCAAACTTAAAGCTCAATGGAATAATATTAATATTTTATTTTATATTGGTTCTCAACATTAGCTACGATTATATGTAGGACTTTTTTTTTGTCTCTTTTGTTCTTATAAGTGGAACTTTTTCTTTAGTATATATTTATATTGGTTATTTTTTATACAAAGAAAAACTATTTTTGTATATTAATTTTTAAGACAGTAACTGATTTATTCATTATTTCAGGGTATTAGGTATATTGGCATATAAGATGTATAATCATAAGATAATTTGTTTTTTTCCTTCTAGGCTTTGCCTCTCATTTTTATATTTTGTCTAAATTCACAGACTAGTCAAAACTGACTAGGAACACATCACAAATAGTGGTGATACTGGGCAAATTTGCTTTTAAGTTTCAAACGGTCACAATCTCTTTTAGTCCAGGTTTGTGGCTCTTTTGGTAGAAAAATTATTTCAACAGCAAATACATAGTTGTAATTTTGTATCTTTGACTTTTGATTCCAGCCAGTAGCATCATCCACAGTCCTGTTTTAGTCATGGCCCTTTCTACATTGATTAATTAGTTACTAATAACTAATAATTTCTTTTTCTTGAGCCACTATGTCCAGCTTGAGAGAAAGTTTTGGACCCACCTTAACTGATTTAGAGAATTTTAGAATGGTGTTTATGGCCACAGTCTTGATTTGGTCCTTCCCAGAGGCTGAGTCATGACTGAACTTCTTTTAAAGGCCTTCTCCAGTTTCATTATTTACCTGTTAGAGATGAGGGAAAAAAGGTGTAATTCTTCCCAATCCCAGTATTTTGGGACTTGGTCTGTTCCTTCTAACTGTGACTTGCAAACTGGCTAATTCTTTTCTAAGCTCATCTCTTTTATACTTACCTTGTCACATACAGCCAGTACCAATCGATTCATACCAACATTCTGTTTTCTCAGTTCTCTAGCTATGTTTATTGGATGCATTACTTGCTTTTGCAGTTTATTAAAAGCAAAGTTTTTTTTTTTTATCAAATGTTCACCACTGCATTACATGAATCACTATAATTTTAACCTCCAAAAATTGTTTTTCACTGCCCACTACCCAGCCCCAAAGCCATTGTCATGTGTATTTTTTTAATATTATTGTTTGGCAGCCTCTTTTTTCCTAGTATACTAATTTTTATATTAATTAACTTAGGCTAAGCTGTACTGCAGTAACTGATGATTCAGTGGCTCAATGGCCAACACAAGAGCATTTGTCTTTCATGTTATGTGCCTGTTGTAGGTAGATGTTGGCTAAAATTTACCACTTCTTTGCTACCCATGACTTTTAAACCTTGGACACAACTTGACTGAGTATATTGTGTTTGGGTCATACTTTCTTGTATTTTGTATTTTGTAGATATAAGTATTCCCCAAGCATTTTGCTAAATTTCTCTGCCCCTCTCCCATTTCATTGCTGTAACTTAACATGGATGCTAACTTAAAAATCTTGCTTATGCCCTTGAGGGTAGTTTTGTCCAGATTTTATATTTTTTTGGTCCCAATGTGGGTTAATGATCCCGGTCTATTCACTTTATCTGAGATGAGTTTATGTCTTATCTCCAGGAAAATAAAGTTTGAAGGTGATGTCTTCTGTAACCTGTAGCCCAAGAAGTGAAATCTTAGCTGGGACTTGGTTCATCTTTAAAGGGAATCCTGCTTTGCCCCTTTCTTCTCTACTTTTATCAAGTACTCATTGCCCAGCTAAGTTCCATCTTATCAAGAGTGTATCTTAGTCGATCTGGCCTTCAACTGTTCATCTCATTTCAACCTGAGTTAGCATAGGTAGTTCTCTTACCTTTATTAGATAGTGCTGGAAACTGAAAATGGAGTAGTAATATAACCATGTGGTTTGGTGATTTGATCTCACAGAGACACAGAAGTTTAGAGTGAAAAGAGTTGCTTTTAAAGGGTTCTATGCCTTGAATACCTGTGTCACTCTTTAAAACATGTGCATAAATATCTTCATTAAAATTAAGATTTTTAAGAATCACATCCATCATAGATAACTGGTCCCATCCTCTTCTTTCCCTACCAGACAAGCTAAGAAGATCATGAATTATTTTTATGTAGTGTCTTAATTTGCCTAAATAAAAGTAAATCAACCCAAATCTTGCCATGCCAGCCATTGGGCTTCTCTTAACTGTGTCTTGACAATTAAGATTTTTGAAGCTAAGGCAACAGTACCCAGTATGTCCCACAGAAATGTCTTAAAACGATGTCCACTAAATATCAAGCTGTTGTGATTTTCTTCATCTCTCCTCTTTTGGAGAGATGGCCTTTCCGCTTCATAAACTCACCTGAATAGATACTTACTGTGAACAATTTCCTAAGATCAGCAATTGGAAAAAAATCTCCACAGAATCCTAGAGTGTTTTGAGACTTTCAGCTCAGGGTCTGTCCTCACTGAGCTGGGATCTCAGAGGATGGCTCTCTCCAGGAAGTCTTAGCACTCAATCATTCCTACTAACTCCTAGGCCTTGCCACTTTAAGAGCCTCAATATTTTGAGAAGAGACGGCTGATCTCTAAGGGGTCCGAATTGCTGATGATATTTCCCTGGCCCAAAATACTTTCCTTCTCCAATCGTAAATGAAACCCTGATAAATGAGAATTGGTCTTTCATAGAGGTAGGGTTTTAATGTAGATGTGCATGTCACAGTTTGCAGATTTAATTCAAATGAATTTTGACAAGAATGAGGTGGAATAATATATGTTGATATTTTTTAGGCTGAAATGTGTTTTCTTTAATTAATTTGTTTTATTTTCAGGGTGACCGTGGACTTCCTGGTTTTCCTGGGCTTTATGGAATGCCAGGATCAAAGGTTGAAGAAATCTGTTCTTCTTAAAATTAAACAATGCCATATTTTATTTCAAATTGAAAGTACTTTAGGTTATAAATGGGTTATAAATAAATGCTGATATATAAAGTTATTAAATGACTGGGTTAAGATTAATATCATAATTTATATAAAGCATTTACAAATTTCCTTTAAAATTTTCAGCCATAAATCTTGTAGTATGTAAAAATTGATGAGTAACTTTATATAGAAATTCTCTTAACTATAAACCTTAAGTAATTTTATTTCTCTTTTATTTTGATGTTGGCATATTAAACTATGTTGTTTATAATTGGTGGTGTTTTTTCTTTAATCTATAAGAGAAATATTAATATTTCTCCAAAATTCAGGATTTATATTTTTATCTTTTAGGGTGAAATGGGCCCCAAAGGAGATACAGGATCACCTGGATTTTATGGCAAAAAGGGAAGTATAGATCCCAAAACAAAGTATCCATATTGTACTTTCAATATAATGGAAATAGAACATTTGAGTTTCAGTCCCAGCCCACTGATATAGCAATTAGCTTTATTTACCTTTCTCAGGGGATTTATTCAGAACAATGAAAAAATGGAAAAATAACTGTTGACTGTTATGCATGGTATTCTATAAGGATACTTTGCGTTATTGAGCCTTCTGAACTTTAAAAATATTTACGGAGATCCCTTGGAAGTGGTAGCTGTTAAACAGTGCATCCGTTGAGAATCCTATTTTTTCACATTGAAGGAAATGTACAGTCTGTACATTTAAGACGTGCATTGCTTTTTACTTTTGCCAAGTAGTGGTTTCTGTTTTTAGGTGCTTGTAATAATTCTGCATCCATTTTATCCTCAATGTCATGTTGTGTCCTGGTAAAATAATGCTTTGCTGAAAGCTGCAGGGCCAACACAAGCTGTGGTTCTATGAATTCTGTCACTACGTAAGGAAGTTAGCTTACTTTCCTGCTTAAGTTCAAGTTAGAATTTTAAAGCCTTATTATTGTAAGTATTATTTTTAAGTGTTTGTTTTTAATACAGGGTGCAAAAGGTGAAAAGGGGAATGCTGGTTTTCCTGGCCTTCCTGGACGTGCTGTGAGTGTGATAGGAAAAGTTCTTAAGTATTTTACTTTAAATAAAATGTATGCTATATTATCTTCTTTTAAAAAGAAAAATTACTGCAAAAAACATATTAAAATACTTGTATTTATTTTTTCAGGGAGAACCAGGAAGACATGGAAAGGATGGATTAATGGGTAGCCCTGGTTACAAGGTATTTACAAAAAAAAAAGTTTTTTGTAACTTGGGAGTGAACATGAGAAAAATGTACAGATATTAGACATTTTGTACATATGACTGGTATAAAATGAATGAGGTAAAAGTTGTTTTGGAGTAATTTTAAAATGATACTAAATTTATTTTGACTCTATCATGAATTCTTCTGTGTTGGAAATAAAATCCCAGGATATTAGAAGGTTGAGCTTCTTTGATGAGCCACTCAGATGGGTTTGTTTGGTGGATTAGAGGCAGAGGTACTTAGCTGTTTTGTTTTCAGAGAGTAGGGACTGAACCGTTAACCCTAACAATTTCAACCTTAACCCTGACAACTTGTGTGGTCTGAATATGGGAGAATTAGAGCAAGAAGAGCAGCAAAGTGCCAATCACTCATCAATCCTGAAAAAACTCAAAAGCACGTGCTCTATGATGGTGGGTTAGCACCATCTTATTCTTACATAAAGAAACTTTTTTTGGTCAATTATCAAATAGAAACAGGTTTTCTATAGCATGGCTTATTAAATAAAAAGACACCAGGCATATATATGTATTCAGTCAGTGTATCTGGAATGAGCCAACAATCCACATCATTGTCCTACTGTAAGTTTTTTGTTTGTTTGTTTTGTTGTTTGTCTTTTCTTTTCTTTCTTTTTTTTTTTTGATCCCCAAGGAGAGAATTTGTGTAAATCTATCAGCCAGTGAGACTACTTGGTCAAACATTAGATTTAGAAATGTCATCATGTTTCCTAATAGTCAACACTTTGAGGGCCAAACTTGCTCAGAAATTCAGTCCAAATTTTCTTAGTCTGTAGATGTTTTCTCTTCCTTTGGAAACATTGTCCATTTTTTCACTTAAAGGTTATGAAAGTTCTCCAAATATCAATGATTCCTTAAAGATTATAGATAGTGCTTCCTGAATGTAAAATATGGAGGCCCATTTTTAAGAGCTCACTCATGTGTTGTTAATTATATGTCACTGGTTTTGTATTTTATTTCCTGCTTGTTTGTTGATTAAACAGATATTAATTAATATATATTTGGTGCTGAACATATAGAAGAGAACAAAACTCTCATGGAGTTTATAACCTAGTTTCTTGATGTTAGAGAACACAGATTCTTCTCCTTACCTGCCGATTAGGGATTCATCTAGTTTAATTTTTCTTTGTCTTCTGTTATCAAAAGGCCTTGTGACCCAGGCAATGAGATTATACTTTCTGGGGTGGTAGCGTTTAGAGAATAGAAGCAAGTTGGAGTTCCACCTCTCAATGACTTTTTCTAACTAGCTATATATCATTGCCAAATTCTTTGATCTTCCGTTTTCTCCATTTCAAAAAGGGAGTAAAGGTTACCTACTTAGAATGGTATGGTAGAGATAGAGTAAGATAAAAGAATGTGTTTGATGAGGAATTAGTTTATTGCCTATTTTTGATTTGAACATAGCCTTAAGATACCTTTTTGAGCTTTTTAAAAAAGAAAACACTTTATTGAGGTATGATTGACACTCAGAAAGCTGTACATATTTAATGTAGGAAATTTTGTGAGTTTGTACGTAAATATATACAGTGAATCATCAGCATAATCAATGCCATAAACATATCTGTCCCCTCCAAAAATTTCCTTCCTCTCTCTTATTATTATTTTTTTTTGTGATACAAACACAACATAAGATCTACCCTCTTAGCAAATTTTAAAGTTTACAATGCAGTATTGTTATCTGTAGGCACTAAGCTGTACTGTATAGTAGATTTCTAGGACTTATTCATTTTGTGTAATTGAAACTTTGTATCCTTTGACCAATATTTCCTTGTTTCTCCCTTCCCCTGCTCCTGCTTCTATGAGTTTGACTATTTCAGATTCCTCATGAAAGTGGGATCATGTAATGTTTATTGTTTTGCATCTGGCTTATTTCATTTAGCATATGTCCTGCAGCTTCATCCATGTTGTTGAAAATGGAAAGATTTCCTTCTTTCTTGAGGCTGAAAAGTATTCCTCTATATGTGTATATCTGTGTCTATATATCTTACATTTTCTTTATTCATTTATCTGTCAATGGACATTTAAGTTTCTTTCATACCTTGGCTATTGTGAATAATGCTGCAGTCAACACAGGAGTTTGGATATCTCTTCAAGATTTCCACTCTTTTTGGTATATACCCAGAAGTGATATTGTTGGATACTATGATAGTTCTATTTTTAATTTTTTGAGGAACCTCCATACTGTTTTCCATACTGGCTGCACCAGTTTACATCCCCACAACAGTGTACAAGGGTTCCATTTTTTTCAAATTCTCACCAACACACACACACACACACACACACATACAGAAAAATATAGGTAGATAGATGATAGATAGATAGATAGATAGATAGATAGATAGATAGATAGGCAGACAGATAGATGGGTAGATAATTTTGATGATAGCCCCTAACGAGTAAGACGTAATATCTCATTGTGGTTTTGATTTTGCATTTTCCTGATGATTAGTGATATTGAGTACCTTTTCATATACTTGCTGGTCATTTGTGTGTCTTCTTGGAGAAGTGACTATTCAATTCCTTTGCCCATTTTTAAATGGATTATTTGGGTTTTTTATTGAGTTTTAGGAGTTCCTTATATATTTTTATATTAACTCTTTATCAGATATATGGTTTGCACATATTTTCTTCCAGTCAGTAGGTTGCCTTATCTTTTCATTTTGTTGATGGTTTCCTTTGTTGTGCAGGAGCTTTTCAGTTTGTCTACTGTGCTTTTGTCATCTGTGCTTTTAGTTCAATGTTTGAACATATGAATATTAGGATTTTTTTTTCTATTTATATAGAAAAATGCCATTGGGATTTTGTTAGGGATTGCATTGAATCTGTAGGTCATTTTGGGTAGTATAAACCTTTTAACAATATAAAGTGTTCCAATCCATGAACGAGGGATTTATTTGTGCCTTCAATTTCTTTCATCAGTGTTTTGTAGTTTTCAGTGTACAGGTCTTTCACCTCCTTGGTTTAGTTTATTCCTAAGTATTTTATGATTTTTGATGCTATTATAGATAGGATTATTTTCTTAATTTCCTTTTTGGATAGTTCATTGTTAGTATATAAAATGCAACTGATTTCTGTATGTTGATTTTGTATCCTACAACTTCACTGAATTTATTTACTAATTTTAACAGTTTTTGTGGAGTCTTCAGTGTTTTCCACATGTAAGATCATGTTGTCTACAAACAGAGACAGTTTTACTTCTTCCTTTCCAATTTGGATGTTTTTAATTTATTTTTCTTGCATTATTGCTCTGGCTGGTGCTTCCAGTACTACATTGAATAGAAGTGGTGACTGGGCATCTTTGCCTTGTTCCTGATCTTTAGAGGAAAAGCCTTCAGGTTTTCATCATTGACTATGATATTAGCTGTGGGCTTTTCACATATCTGTGGTCTTTATTGTGTTGAGGTAAGTTTCTTTTATCATGAAAGGGTTTTGTCGAGTGCTATATCTGCATCTATGGAAGTGATCATGTGATTTTTATCTTCATTCTATTGATGTGGTATATCACATTGATTTGCATATACTGAACCATTTTTGCATCCCATAAATCCCACTTGATCATAATGTATGATCCTTTTAATGTGCTGGGTTTTTTTTAAAATAAATTTTTATTTTATTTATTTATTTATTTGTGGCTACGTTGGGTCTTTGTTGCTGCACGTGGGCTTTCTCTAGTTGCCACTAGTGGGGGCTGCTCTTCATTGTGGTGTTCAGGCTTCTCTCTGTGGTGGCTTCCCTTGTTGTGGAGCATGGGCTCTAGAGAGCAGGCTCAGTAGTTGTGGCATACGAGCTTTGTTGCTCTGTGGCATGTGGGGTTTTCCCAGATCAGGGATTGAATCTGTGTCCCCTGTTTTGGCAGGTGGTTTCTTAACCACTGTGCCACCAGGGAAGTCCCTTAATGTGCTGTTGAATTCAGTTTGCTTATATTCGTTGAGAAGTTTTGCATGTATGATCATCAAGGATATTGGCCTGTGGTTTTCTTGTAGTGTTTTGTCAGGCTGTAGCTGGTATTGGCCTAATAAAATGAGTTTGGAAGTGTTCTGTCTTCTTCCATTTTTTGGAAGATTTTAAGAAGGATTGGTATTCATTCTTTAAATGTTTGATAAAATTTGCTGTAAAATCATCTGGTCCTGGGACTTTATTGAGAGGTTTTTTATTACTTCATCTCCTTTATTTGATTGGTCTATTCAGCTTTCTATTTCTTCTTAATTCAGTTTTGGTAGATTGTTTCTAGGAATTTATCTGTTCCTTCTAATTTGTGCAATTTGTTGGGAAATAATTATTCACAGTAGTCCCTTTGATCTTTTAAAAAGTTTCTGTGGCATCAATTGTTATGTCTTCCCTTTTGTTTCTTATTTTGAGTCTTTTCCTTTTCCTTAATTAGTGTGACTAAGGGTTAGTCCATTTCTTTTCAAAAAATAAACTCTAGCTTTGTCTTATTTTTTCAGTTGTTTTTCTATTCTCTGTCTCATTTATTTTTGCTGTAATTATCTTCTTCCTTCTGCTAACATGGGTTTAATTTGTTCTTGTTTTTCTCGTTCCTTTGCCCTTTCTGATGTTAATCTATGTGGCACACTGGCATGCACATACCCACAAATGTAAACCTCAGTTCACACTTTTTTAACAGCTTATTGATAAGTCACACATCATATATTTACCCATTTAATGTGTACAATTCAATGGTTTCTAATATGTTTACAGAGTTAATCATCACTGCAATCTAATTTTAGAACATTTTCATCACCTTGAAAGGAAACCATGTACCCATTAGCGATCACTTCCTATTTCCTCCCAGCCCTACTCAACCTCTAACCTACTTCCTGTCCCCATGGATTTGCCCACTCTGGACATTTCATATAAATTGAATCATACAATATGTGGTCTTTTGGCCTGCCATAACATTTTTGAGGTTCATCTATGTTTTGGCTTATGTTAGTACTTTGCTCCTTTTTATTGCTGGTAATATTTTATTGTATGAATATATGTATTTTATTCATTCATCAGTTGATGGATGTTTGGGTTGTTCATAATTTTTGGCTTTTATGTATAGTGCTTTATGAACATTTATGTACAAGTTTTTGTGTGGACTTGTGTTTCCATTTCTCATAAGTGTATTTCTAGTAGTGGAATGGCTGCAGCACATAACTATGTTTAATATTTTGAGGTTAGTTCATTCTTGATATTTGCTTTCTTGATGCTTTCATTCTACCCTTCATATTTAACCTTGGTTATGTCCCTTATTTTCTAACTAGTGTGTATCTCCTAATACAATTAGATGAATTCCTTCTCGTCTATTTGTAATTTTTTACTGGAGTGATTAACAATTTTTAAAAAAATCTATTTAATTAAAAAAGTAGAGTTTATTTTTTAGAGTAGTTTTAGGTTCACAGCAAAACTAATCAGAAAGTACAGAGTGTTCCCATGTACCTCCTATCTCCTCCCCATTATAGATTTCCCTACAATTGACTTCCCTCACCAGAGTGGTGCCTTTTTTTTTTAAAAACAATTGGTGAACTTACATTGACACATCATTATCACTCAAAGTCCATAGTTTATATTAGGGTTCATGCTTAGTATTGTACATTCTATTGGTTTGGTCAAATGTATAATGACTTGTATCCACCACTATAGTATTGTACAGATTAATTTCACTGCCCTAAAAATTCTCTGTTCTCTGCTTGTTTATATTTCCCTTCCCCCAACCTCTGACAACCACTGATCTTTTTTACTATCCCTATAGTTTTTCCTTTTCCAGAATGTCATACAGTTGGAATCATACAGTATATAATCTTCTCAGTTTGGCTTCTTTTACTTAGTAATATGTGTTTAAGATTCCTCCATGTCTTTTCATGACTTGATAACTCATTTCTTTTTGGTAAATAATATTCTTTGGTCTGAATAGTATACAGTTTATATTTCCTTTTTGGAATCTTTGAATAATGAATCATACCTAATTTTCTCTGACCTTATTAAAATCTATTTTCTTCCTCCCACTCAGCTTTTTGTTTTGGAATTTTTCAGTCCTACAGAAAATTAAACCAGATAAATTTATGAACATTTATTTCTATAATTTTTTTTTTGTTGAGCCACTGGAAAGTAAATGAGACACTGTACATTTCCTTCCTAAACACTTATCTTGTATCTCTTCAGAATACTTTAATTCCATTGTGATGCCCAAGAGATTTAATATCAGTACAATATTATTTTCTAATATGAGCCCATATTCAAATTTTTCTAATTGTTTAAAAAGTGTCTTAAATAGCTATTTTTTTTTACCTGATACAATCAAGATTTGTGCATTGCATTTGGTTGTGTATTAGTCAGGGTTGCTCCAGAAAACAAAACCAGTAGGATATGTGTATGTGTGTAGGTATGTGTGTATTTATATTATTTATAGTATATATGTCAATATATAAATGTATATTTATACATCATATATATCAAAATAAATATTTATATATATATTATATGTAGAGAGAGGGTAAAGAGGTTTTTGCTGAGGGAAATGGTGAGGGAGAGGGAGGAATGGGGACTGATTAATTGATTCATTAATCCAAAGGAGTTCTCTCATGCAATTTTGGAGACTCTATTTTCTGTCATTACAGTTTTACCATTCTCACAATGTCAATTAAATATAATCACACTATATTTAGTCATATGGATATATGAGACTTAGTTTTTTTCATTCATCAGCTGACGAATATTTGAATTCTTTCCTATATTTGTCATTTATGAATAATGGCTTTTTCCATAGTTTATAGGCCATTTATTGTAAATGCTTTCACTTTCACTTAAAATTGAGGAGTGATACAATATGACTCGCATTTTTTAAAGAATTTTATTGAAATATAATTGACATACAAAAACTGCATATGTTTAAAATATACAATTTGATTTTTTTCTTATTAGTAATGCATATACGGCAATCCCAATCTCCCAATTCATCCCACCCCAACGTCCCCCCCCCCCAATCGTGCTTTCCCTCTTGGTGTCCATATGTTTGTTCTCTACATCTGTGTCTCTGTTTCTGCCATGGAAACTGGTTGATCTGTACCATTTTTCTAGATTCTGCATATATGCATTAATGTATGATATTTGTTTTTCCATTTCTGACTTCACTCTATGTGACAGTCTCTAGGTCCATCCATGTCTCTACAAATGACCTAATTTCGTTCCTTTTTATTGCTGAGTAATATTCCATTGTATATATGTTCCACATCTTCTTTATCCATTCCTCTGTGGATGGACATTTAGGTTGCTTCCATGACCTGGCTATTGTAAATAGTGCTGCAGTGAACATTGGGGTGCATGTGTCTTTTTGAATTATGATCTTCTCTGCATGTATACCCAGTACTGGGATTGCTGCATCATATGGTGGTTCTATTTTTAGTTTTTTAAGGAACCTCTATACTGTTCTTCATAGTGACTGTACCAATTTACATTCCCACCAACAGTGCAAGAGAGTTCCCTTTTTTCCACACACTCTGCAGCATTTATTGTTTGTAGATTTTCAGATGATGCCCACTCTAACTGGTGTGAGGTGATACCTCACGGTAATTTTGATTTACATTTCTCTAATAATTAGTGATGTTGAGCAGCTTTTCATGTGCCTCTTGGCCACCTGTATATCTTCTTTGGAGAAATGCCTATTTAGGTCTTCCACTCATTTTTTGAGTGCATTGTTTGTTTTTTTGATATTGAGCTGCATGAACTGTTTATATAATTCAGAGATAAATTCTTTGTCTGTTGATTCATTTGCAAATATTTTCTCCCATTCTGAGGGTTGTTTTTTCATCTTATTTATACTTTCCTTTGCTGTGCAAAAGCTTTTTTCATTAGGTCCTACTTGTTTATTTTTGTTTTTATTTGTGTCACTGTAGGAGGTGGTTCAAAAAGGCTCTTGCTGTGATTTATGTCAGAGAGTTCTTCCTATGTCTTCCTCTAAGAGTTTTATAGTGTCTGGCCTTATATTTAGGTCTTTAATCCATTTTGAGTTTCTTTTTGTGTATGGTGTTAGGGAGTGTTCACATTTCATTCTTTTACATTTAGCTGTCCAGTTTTCCCAGCATCACTTATTGAAGAGGCTGTCTGTTC
This sequence comes from Hippopotamus amphibius kiboko, assembly GCF_030028045.1. Classification (NCBI taxonomy): domain Eukaryota; kingdom Metazoa; phylum Chordata; class Mammalia; order Artiodactyla; family Hippopotamidae; genus Hippopotamus; species Hippopotamus amphibius. The sequence goes on along the minus strand of NC_080196.1, from coordinate 45,621,124 downwards.
TCCATTGTATATCCTTGCCTCCTTTGTCATAGATTAGTTGACCATAGTTTATCTCTGGGTTTTCTATCCTGTTCCATTGATCTATATTTCTGTTTTTGTGCCAGTACCATATTGTCTTGATTACCGTAGCTTTGTAGTATAGTCTGAAATCAGGGAGTCTGATTCCTCCAGCTCAATTTTTTCCCCTCAAGATTGCTTTGGCTATTCAGGGTCTTTTGTGTCTCCATACAAAGTTTAGGATTTTTTTGTTCTAGTTCTGTAAGAAATGCCATGGGTAATTTGATAGGAATTGCACTGAATCTGTAGATTGCTTTGAGTAGTATAGTCATTTTCACAATGTTGATTCTTCCAATCCAAGAACATGGTATATCCCTCCATCTGTCTGTGTCGTCTTTGATTTCTTTCATGAATGTCTTATAGTTTTCTGAGTGCAGGTCTTTTACCTCCTTGGTTAGGTTTATTCCTAGGTATTTTATTCTTTTTGTTGCAATGGTGAATGGGATTGTTTCCTTAATTTCTCTTTCTGATCTTTTGTTGTTAGTATACATGAATACAAGAGATTTCTGTGTGTTAATTTTGTATCTTGCAACTTTACCAAATTCATTGATTAGCTCAAATAGTTTTCTGGTGGCATCTTTAGGATTTTCTATGTATAGTATCATGTCATCTGCAAAGAGTTACAATTTAATTCATCTTTTCCAATTTGGATTCCTTTTATTTCTTTTTCTTCTCTGATTGCTGTGGTAAGGACTCCCAAAACTATGTTGAATAGTAGTGGAGAGAGTGGACATCCTTGTCTTGTTCCTGATCTTAGAGGGAATGCTTCCAGTTTTTCACCATTGAGAATGATGTTGGCTGTGTGTTTGTCATATATGGCCTTTATTATGTTGAGGTAGGTTCCCTCTGTGCCCACCTTCTGGAGAGTTTTTATCATAAGTGGGTGTTGAATTTTGTCAAATGCTTTTTCGGCATCTATTGAGATGATCTTGTGGTTTTTATCCTTCAATTTGTTAATATGATGTATCACATTGATTGATTTGCGTATATTGAAGAGTCCTTGCATTCTAGGGATAAACCCCACTTGATCATGGTGGATGATCCTTTTAATGTGTTGTTGGATTCTGTTTGCTAGTATTTTGTTGAGGATTTTGCATCTAAATCCATCAGTGATATTGGTCTGTAGTTTTCTTTTTTTGTAGTATCTTTGTCTGGTTTTGGTATCAGGGTGATGTTGGCCTCATAGAAAGAGTTTGGGAGTGTTCCTTCCTCTGCAATTTTTTGGAAGACTTTGAGAAGGATGGGTGTTAGCTGTTTTCTAAATGTTTGATAGAATTCACCTGTGAAGCCATCTGGTCCTGGACTTTTGTTTGTTGGAAGATTTTTAATCACAGTTTCAATTTCATTTCTTGTGATTGGTCTGTTCATATTTCCTATTTCTTCCTGATTCAGTCTTGGAAGCTTACAGCAGTCTAAGAATCTGTCTGTTTCATCCAGGTTGTCCATTTTATTGGCATATAGTTGCTTGTAGTAGTCTCTTATGATACCTTTTATTTCTGTGGTGTTCATTGTAACTTCTCCTGTTTCATTTCTAATTGTATTGATTTGAGTCCTCTCCCTCTTTTTCTTGATGAGTCTGGCTAAAGGTTTATCATTTTTTTTTATCTTCTCAAAGAATGAGCTTTTAATTTTAGTGATTTTTGCTATTGTTTTCTTTGTCTCTATTTCATTTATTTCTGCTCTGATCTTTATGATTTCTATCCTTCTGCTAACTTTGGGTTTTGTTTGTTTTTCTTTCTCTAGTTTCTTTAGGTGTAAAGTGAGATTGTTTATTTGGCATTTTTCTTATTTCTTGAGATAGGATTGTATTGCTGTAAACTTCCCTCTTAGAACTGCTTTTGCTGTATCCCATAGGTTTTGGATCATTGTGTTTTCATTGTCATTTGTCTGTAGGTATTTTTTGATTTCCTCTTTGATTTCTTCAGTGATCTCTTGGTTATTTAGTACTGTATTATTTAACCTCTATGTGTTTGTGTTTTTTACACTTTTTTTTCTGTAATTGATTTCTAATCTCATAGTGTTGTGGTTGGAAAAGATGCTTGATATGATTTCAATTTTATTAAATTTACCAAGGCTTGATTTGTGACCCAAGATGTGATCTATCCTAGAGAATGTTCTGTGTGCCCTTGATAAGAAAGTGTAATGTTCGGTTTTTGGATGGAATGTCCTTTAAGTATCAATTAAATGTATCTGGTCTATTTTGTCATTTAAAGCTTGTGTTTCCTTATTAATTTTCTGTGTGGATGATCTGTCCATGGGTATAAGCAAGGGGTTAAAGTCCCCCAGTATTATTGTGTTACTGTTGATTTCCTCTTTTATAGTTGTTAGCATTTGCCTTATGTATTGAGGTGATCCTATATTGGGTGCATATATATTTATAATTGTTATATCTTCTTCTTGGATTGATCCTTTGATCATTACGTAGTGTCCTTCCTTGTCCCTTGCAGCATTCTTTATTTTAAAGTCTATTTTATCTGATATGAGTATTGCTACTCCAGCTTCCTTTTGATTTCCATCTGCATGGAATATCTTTTTCCATCCCCTCACTTTCATTTTGCGTGTGTCCCTAGGTCTGAAGCAGGTCTCTTGTAGACAGCATATATACGTCTTGTTTTTGTATCCATTCAACCAGTCTGTCTTTTGGTTATAGCATTTAATCCATTTACATTCAAGGTAATTATCGATATGTATGTTCCTATTACCATTTTCTTAATTGTTTTGTTTTTGTTTTTGTAGGTCCTTTTCTTCTCTTGTATGTCCCACTTAAAGGAGTTCCTTTAGCGTTCATTGTAGGGCTGGTTTGGTAGTGCTGAATTCTCCTAGCTGTTGCTGGTCGGTAAAGCTTTTGCTTTCTTTGTCGAATCTGAATGAGATCCTTGCTGGGTAGAGTATTCTTAGTTGTAGGTTCTTCCATTTCATCCCTTTAAATATATCATGCCACTCCCTTCTGGCTTGCAGAGTTTCTGCTGAGAAATCAGCTGTTACCCTTATGGGAGTTCCCTTGTATATTATTTGTCATTTTTCCCTTGTTGCTTTTAATAATTTTTCTCTGTCTTTTATTTTTATCAGTTTGATTACTATGTGTCTTGGCATGTTTCTCCTTGGGTTTCTCCTGCCTGGGACTCTCTGCACTTCCTGAATTTGAGTGGTTATTTCCTTTCCCATGTCCAGGGTGTTTTTGAATATAATCTCTTTAAATATTTTCTCAGGTCCTTTCTCTTTCCTTCTTCTGGGACCCATGTAATATGAATGTTGGTGCATTTACTGTTGTCTCTTAGGCTCTCTTCATTTGTTTTCATTTTTTTTTTCTTTATTTTGTCCCATGGCAATGATTTCCACCACTTATCTGTTCTTCTGCCTCAGTTATTCTGCTGTTGATTCCTTCTAGTATATTTTTCATTTCAATTATTATATTGCTTATCTCTGTTTGTTTGTTCTTTAATTCTTCTAGGTCTTTGTTAAACATTTCTTGCATCTTTTTGATCTTTGCATCCAGTCTTTTTCTGAGGTCCTGGATCATCTTCACCATCATTATTCTGAATCCTTTTTTGGAAGGTTGCCTATCTCCACTTCATTTAGTTGTTTTTCTGGGGTTTTATCTTGTTCCTTCATTTGGTACAAAGTCCTCTGCCTTTTCATTTTGTCTATCTTTCTGTGGCTGTCATTTTCGTTCCATGAGCTGCAGGATTATAGTTTTTGTTGTTACTGCTTTCTGTCCTCTGGTGGATGAGGCTATCTAAGAGGCTTGCACAGGCTTCTTGATGGAAGGGACTGGTGGTGGGTAGAGCTGGGTGTTGCTCTGATGAGCAGAGTTCAGTAAAACTTTAATCCACTTGTCTGCCAATGGGTGGGGCTGAGTTCCCTCCCTATTGGTTGTTTGGCATGGCACAACCCAGCACTGGAGCTTACAGGCTCTTTGGTGGGGCTAATGGCAGACTCCAGGAGGGCTCACACTGATGAGTACTTCTCAGAACTTCTCCTGCCAATGTCCTTATCCCCACGATGAGCCACAGCCACCCCCTGCCTCTGCAGGAGACCCTACAACATTAGCAGGTAGGTCTAGTTCAGTTTTCTGTGGGGTCACTGCTCCTTCCCCTGGGTCCTGGTGCACACACTACTTTGTGTGTACCCACCAAGAGTGAAGTGTCTTTTCCCCCCAGTCCTGTGTAAGTCCTGCAATCAAATCCTGCTGGCCTTCAAAATCTGATTCTCTGGGGATTCCTCTTCCTGTTGCTAGGCCCCCAGGTTGGGAAGCCTGATGTGGGGCTCAGAACACTCATTCCAGTGGGTGAACTTCTGTGGTATAATTGTTCTCCAGTTTGTGATTCGCCCACCCAGCAGTTATGGGATTTGATTTTATCACAATTGCACCCCTCCTACCATCTCAATGCAGCTTCTCCTTTTTCTTTAGATGTGGGTTATCTTTTTTGGTGAGTTCCAGTGCCTTCCTATCAGTGGTTGTTCAGCAGTTAGTTGTGATTCTGGTGCTCTCTCAAAAGGGACTCTAAATAATGTTGATATGAATATTCTTTTACACATCTGAGTTGGACATGTTTTCATTTCTCTTGGGTTGATACCTAGAGAATTGCTGGATTATATGGTGAGTGTATATTTAAGTTCCTAAGAAAATTCCAAACTATCTTTCTAAAGTGGTTGCATTCTTCTCTATTGCCATCGGCAATTCAAGAGAATTCCAGTTTTACCACATCCTGCCGACACGTAATATTTTCTATTTTAGCTATTTTTGTTGGTACATAATGGTATCTCATGTGGTTTTAGTTTCCATTTTTCTGACAACTGACAGTGTTGACATCTTTTTATGGGCTTGTTGGCCATTTGTATATCTTCTTTTGTGAAGTATCTTTTCAAAACATTTGACCATTTTTAAAAAACTTTGGATTGTTTGTCTTCTTATTAATGAGTTGTAATAATTCTTTGTATATTCTGGATATAGGTCCTTTAGCAGATGCATATTTGTGAGTATTGTCTCCTGACCTTTGGGTTGCCTTTCATTTTCTTAATGGTATCTTTTGATGGGAAGAAGTTTTCAATCTGAATGAAGCCTAACTTCTTAAAATATTTTTTGATTCATGTGTTTTGTATTCTATTTAATCTTTATCTAACTTAGGGGCAGAGATTTTCTCCTATCTTTTCCTCTAAAAGAAAATATTTTCAGATTTTCTAAATGCATATATAGAACATCATATTTTCTAAAATTGTATTATATTACCTTACAAATTTAGCTCTATGATCCATTTTGATGATTTTAATTTCTGTGAATGGTGTAAGGTAAAAGTTAAGGTTCTTCCCCCCCACCCCCCTTTTGGAGGTCTGGTTGTTCCAGCACCATTTATTTCAGAGACTGTCATTTCCCATTGAATTACATGAGCATTTTTGCCAAGTATCAATTAATATATGTGTGAACCTATTTTTGGACACTTGGTTCTGTTCTACCCATGTTTACCTCTGTCTTTTTGTCAGCAACACACTGTCTTGATTACCATAGCTTTAAAATAAGTCTTGGAATTAGGTAGTGTACGTATCTAAATTTGTTTTTCTTTTTAAAATTGTAATAGATAGTCTAGGTCCATATAAATTTCTTATAAGCTTTAGTATCACCTTGAAATTTTCTTACAAAGAAAGCCTTCTGAAGCTAAAGAAACTTTTTTAGCTTGGAATACTTTTAGATTTATAGAAAAGTTGTAGATAAATAGTACAGAGAAGTTTCCTATACACCTTACCCACTTTCTCTTGATGTTAACATCTTATATTACTATGATGCATTTGTCAAAACTAAGAAATCAGTATTGTCAAGTTGCTATAGATGGAACTCCATACTTTATTTGGATTTCATTAATTTTTCCACTAATGACCTTTTGCTGCTCCAGGGGCCAATCCAGGATACACCACATCGCATTTTTTTTTTTTTTTTTGGCATGCCTCTTCAGTCTCCTCTAATCTGTGATGATTTATCAGTCTTTTCTTCATTTTTATGACTTTGCTATTTTTTTGCGGAGCACAAGGTCTTTTGTAGAATGTCCAGTCAGTTTGGGTTTATCTGAGTAGACTGGAATTATTTTGGGGGTGGTGGAGAAGGATAACACAAAGGTGAGTGCATCTCATCTCTAATAAGAGAGTACATACTATCCACATGTTTGATCACTGGCATGTTAACCTTGGTCTCTTAGTTATGGTATTACAGTTGACCCATGAACAGAAGTCAGAGCCACTGACCCTCCCCATGGTGGAAAACCCTAGTATAATTTATAGTTGGCCCTCTGTATATGAGGTTCCTCAGTATGCATGGATCTGAGTCCGTGGATCCCAACCAGGGATCACATGGTTCTGCAGTATTTACTGTTGAAAAAAATCCACACGTGAGTGGACTCCTGCATTTCAAACCCATGTTGTTCAAGGGCCAAATGTAGTTGTCAGGTTTCTCCACTGCTTTTTCCTTTCCACATTCTATTTGGAAGTGAGTCCACAAATCCAGCCCCTATTCAAGATGGGGAAATATCAGCATGGTGTATCACTCCACTTACATATTAAATTAAACCTTTCTTTCATTTATCTCAGCAATGTTATATGGTTTTCAGTATTCACATCTTGTATGTCTTTTGCTAAATTAACACCTGGGTATTTTTTTATACTCTTATGGATAGTTTATTTTTAATTTATTTTTGTTTGTTGCTAGCATATGAAAATACAATTAGTTTTGGCAGATTGATCATATATCCTATAATATTGCTAAATCCATTTATCAGTTCCTATAACTCTGTAAATTCTGTAAGCTTTTCTGCATAGAGGATCACATTGTCTGCAAATCAAGATAGTTTTCTTCTTCTATACCAATATAAGTTGGTATAGAAGAAGAAATTTATATTGATATGACTTTAATAGTTTTATTGCAATGACCCAGCCTTCAAAATACAATTCTACTCAATTAATTCTACTCAATCAGAAGTGGTGAGGATGTACTTTTTTGCCTTGTTTCTGACAAGGTGGAGAACCTTAAATCTTTCACCAGTGTTAGTTGTTTGTTTCACATAGAAACCCTATATTAGTTTAAGGAAATTCCTTTTTATTACTAGTCTCTTGAGAGCTTTTCCTCTTTTTAATTATGACTAAGTGTTGAAATTCATCAAAACCTTGTTTACATTTATTGAGTTGGTTATATTGTTTTCCTCCCTTATTTCCTTAATATGATGTATAATATTGATTTTTGTATGTTACATCAACCTTGCATCATTGGAATAAACCCCAATTTTTCATCTTATGTTATTCTTCTGATATATTGTTGGATTCCATTTGCAAATATTTTTTAAAGACTTTTGTGTCTATGTTCATGAGATATATGGTCAGTAGTTTTCTTGTGATATTTTTGTATGGCTTTGATATCAAGATAATACTGGCTTCTATTTTCTGAAAGCGTTTTTATAGAATTGGTATCATTTCTTCCTTATTTGGTGAAATTCATCAGTGAAGCCATTTGGACCTGGCTTTGTAGGTGTGAAGATTTCAATTACTAAATTCCATTGCAAAATATTGGGCTATTTAGAGTTTCTCTTTCTTCTCAATTAAGTTTTGGTTATTTGTACCTTTCAAGAATATAGTCCATTTCATTTAATTTTCAAATTTGTTGACATATTTTGTTTTTAACATTGCATTATTCTTATCCTTTTGATGTAGGATTTGTAATGTCCTGTCTTTCATTCCTGATATTATACATTTTGTAATAATGACTCATTGATAGTTAAAGTTGAAATCAAGCACCATAGCATTTTTCCCTCATCTGGGCCTCGTGTTTTTTGTTGAATTTTTTCCTTGATAACTTCTTCTTATTTCTTACCTGAAAATTGCTTTGCTTAAGCAATAATAGTAAACTTCATTTTCTTAGAAAATTAGCCATTCCATTCAGATTTTTCAGGTGACTTCTATCTAATTGTGCAAATTCCTCTCATGATATTTTAAAAGTTTTCTCTGTTTCAGTGAGTATTCTGTTGTTGCTTTGAATATTTATGCTTTTCCTTTCTACTCTATTTTGTTTGTTTGATCATGTAAGCTTTTGGTTTCTCTACTATGTTAGTTTTTATTAAAGATCTAACATGTAATTTAATTATTAATAACTTCATTGATATTTCCAGTTTTTTTAACTTTTTATCTATATTACTTCTTTCTTTTTTTCTTATATTTTTTTCTAGCTTTCATAATTGGGAATTAAATTTATTTATTAATATCATCCTTTCACTATTTTTTGCTCTTAGTATTTAAATTATAAATTTTTTTGATTATTGCTTCAGTTATACCCCCTTGATTTTAATGTGTGGTGTTTCCATTAATATTATTTTTTAGAATTTTTGCAATTTTTTTTCTTTTTCCAAGAGTTATTTAAAAGTTAAAAAAAGTTTAGGTTGAAAGGCCTTTAATTTTGATTCTGTTGTCAATTTTTTGTCTTCTTACATTGCATCAGAGAATATTATTTGTATAATTTCTTCTTTATGAGATTTACTAAATTTTATTCTTTGAACTATTATATATTCAATTTTCAGGTATGTTCCCTATGCATATGAGAAAGTGGATCTCTATTTTGAGATGTTGAAACTCAGTATACATTTTTAAGATTTACCTCACTGACTATCTTTTTTAGGTAATCTATACACTTAATTTATGGTTTGTTTGACAAGCTTTGGGCAGAGTGTGATTTGTTAGTGTCCCTCTTAATGCATTTCCATCTATTTCTTCTTCTATCTTTTGTTTCTTGAAGGGGGTTTTTATGTTACTTGTTGTATAGGTATTCGTAGCTGTTATATCTTCATTTTGAATTGTGGCTTTAGTATTATAATATGTCATTTTTGTCTTCTTCAATAATTTTTAGCTTGAATTCTGCCTTATCTTTACCAGGTTTACATTTCTCTTTTCTGGTTATTTGTTTTGTTTGCAGAATCTTTGCCCATCCTGCTGTTGTGTAGCTTTAGTTTTTGAATCACTTTGTTCTAGTTGCTTTTCTTCTATCAAGCATAGAATTGGTCTTTACTTTCTAAAGCAATCTGAAATATTTTTATTATTGACTGATAAGACTGGTCTTATCTCTGTCGTAATGCTTATGTTATAATTTTGTTATACTTACTTTTTGCATTATGCTGTATTTACGAGGGTGAGTCAAAAACTATCCGCACTCTGGCTGTAGAATGTATTTTAATTACTTTTAGAAAAGACAAATACATAATTTTTTGACATAATCTCCTTGCTTTTCAGTACATTTTTGTCTGTCAGTCAATAAGCTTTCATATTCCCTCATTAAAAAATGTTTTAGGCTGAGCTGTGAACCATGAATGCACTGTTGCCTTCACTTCTTCATCAGAAGTGACTCTTCATTCTCGTAGGGCTGCTTTCAGGGAACCAAACAGGTGAAAACCCGATAGAGCAAGATCAGGGAGGATGCTCTAACATCTCAAAATGAAGTTTTTGTAGAGTGTCGACAGTGTTGGCAGAAGCATGCTGATGTGCATTGTCATGAAAGAGCACAATGCCCTTGGATAGCAGTCCTCTGTGTTTAATCCGAAGTTTAGACTTCAGCTCTTCAGTAAGCATCTCACTATAATGAGCACTGTTGATTGTTGAACCTTTTTCCTGATTATGTTCCAGTACTGGCCCTTGAGAATCCCAGAAAGCTGTACGCATCAAATTTCCAGCTGGTGTTTGACTTTTGAACTTTTTCTTGGTTAATGATTGAGGATGATTCTGCTCCATAGTCTTCTGTTTACTCAGGCTTGTAGTGATGAAGCCATGTCTCATCACCAGTAATGATTCTCATTAAGAAACTTTCACCTTCCTTAGAGTATTGGTCTAAATTTTGTTTGCAGATATCCAAACAGTTCTGCTTACACTCTTCCATGAGTTGTTTTGGTACCCATCTCACACAAACTTTTTGAAACCTAAGTCTGTTGTGGATTATTTCATTTTGAGTTGTTAAAGCATCCTCTCTATAGTCCTGATCTTGCTCCATTGGACTTTCACCTCTTTGGTCCCCTGAAAGCAGCCCTATGGGATGAAGATTCACTTTTGATGAAGAAGTGAAGACAGCAGTGCATTCATGGCTTGCAGCTCAGCCTAAAACAACTTTTAATGAGGGAATATGAAAACTTGTTGACAGATGGATAAAGTGTATTGAAAAGCAAGGGGATTATGTCAAAAAATGATGTATTTGTCATTTCTAAAAGTAATTAAAATAAATTCTACAGCCAGAGTGCAGATAATTTTTGACTCACCCTCATACTATACCTCTTTCTTAATGTGATCTGTTGTTTTTCATTTTTGCTTTTATTTTCTTTGGGATTTAGGAAAATTTGTATATTTTTCTCAGTGTTCTTTTTTTCTTACAGTTTTATTGAGATAATTGACATACAGTACTGTATAAGTTACATATTGTGAGATGTTTACCACAATAAGTTTGGTGAACATCCATCAACCCATATAGATACAAGAAAATAGAAAAAAAAATTTTTCCTTGTGATGAGAACTCAAGATCTACTCTCAACAACTTTCAAATATACTATATAGCAATGTTAATTACTAATGGTCTTTATACTAATACCTTTAGTAGGCTGCAAAAATACATTTTAGAGTTCCTTTTTCCCCTTTTGCCTTACTTAGGCAAATATTATTTATTTTGTTAACTTCAAATGGCACCCTATCATTTATGGGGCAGTTAATCAATTTATTCTATTTTCTTCTTTCCCTTTTCCTTTTGTCTTATTTGTTTAATCATACTTCTACTTTGTCAGATCATATAATATTTATAAACTATTTTTCCACTCTTTCCCCACCTTTGTTTCAAATTTGCAGTGTTCATCACCAGCCCCTTCACCAACCCATAGACATCATTTGGGTTGGATGAAGCTTTTCCTCTGGTATATTCCTTGGGAAGGCTTGTGAATACAGTATTCTCTGAAATCTTGTATTTTAACATGTTTTTCTATATTCTTGTTACTTGAATAATAGCCTGACTGTCATTGTTTTGTCACTGCCATTATCACCCTAAACCCTTATCTTGCTGCTTTTCACTGCTTTTCTTTGAATTTCTTTGAAATGTTCCTCTGTGGTTGTCCTGTACATTGCTGAGGCCAACCTAATTGTCTTTTCCTTGTAAGTGGCTTTGTATTTTGTATGGAAGTCCATAGGGTTAAAAAAATACTTTATATTTAAAGTTTAATAGTATAATTTGTGTCTCAGAATTAAGAATTTCAGTTTTCCAAAATCCTCTCAATAAGCAGATTCAGGACTTTTATTTCTGGATTATTCTCTTCAATTATAATTTTAAATAGGCATTCTATTACATTATTTTGGTTTATATCTTCAGATTCCAGTTATAGACATGATGAAACTTCTTTGACTGTCTTCTACCACTATCACTTTCTGAGCCTTTTTATTTCTTTCTTAGCTGAAAATATTAAGAGAGACAAAGGGAGAAATTGACAATATTACAATATTAGGGGACTTTAACACCAATTGCATCAATGTAAGATCATCCAGACAGAAAATCAATAAGGCAACACTAGTCTTAAGTGACACCATAAACCACTTATACTTAATAGATATCTATAGGACATTTCAACTAAACACATTAGAATATACAGTATTTTCATGTGCACATGGAATGTTTTCCAGGATAGATCACATGATAGGCCACAAAACAAATCTCAACAAATTTAAGAGGATAGAAATTGTATCAAACAATTTTTTTTGTCCGCAGTAGTGTGAAACAAGATATCAATTACATTAAAAAAAATGGGAAAAACACAGAGAGACTAAACAATCTTCTACTAAAAACCCAATGGATCAATGAATAAATCAAAGAGAAAATCAGAAAATATTTACCTCAAGACAAATGAACATGGTAACAAAACTTTCCAAAAGATGTGAGATGCAGCAAAAGCAGTTCTAAGAGGGAAGTTCATAGGTATCTAGGCCTTCCTCAATAAGCAAAAAAGATCTCAAATGAACAACCTAATCTACCACCTAGAAGGAAAAGAAAAGGAAGAACAAATAAAGCCCAATGTCAGCAAAAAGAAGAAAATAAAAAAACATCAAGAGGAAATAGAGACAAAGAAAGAAAGAAAGAGGAAGAAAGAAAGAAAAAAATACCAGAAAATATCAATGGAAACAAGGCCTAGTTTTTTGAAAAGATAAAGAGAATTGATAAATCTTTAGCCAGGCTTGCCAACATGGAGAAGATCCAAATAAACAAAATAAGAAAGGAAAGGAGAAGTAAAACTGATACCACAGAGATACAAAAAATCCTAAGACAATACTATGAACAATTATACACCAACAAATTGGACAACATAGAAGAAATGGACAAATTTCTAAAACATACAGTCTCTCAAGACTGAGTCAAGAAGCAGATGATTCAGACAGGCTGATCACTAGAAGTGAAATTGAATCTGTAAAAAAAAAAAAAAAGAGAAACTCCCAGCACTCAAAAGCCCAGGACTGGATGGCTTCCCAAGGAAATTTTAGCAAATCTATATAGAAGAATTCATACCTTTCTCAAACTATTCCAGAAAATTGAAGAGAAGGTAACACTCCCAGCTTCATTCTATGAGCCTATTACCCTGATGCCAAAATCAGACAAAGTCACTACAAAAAAAAAAGAAAAAAAAATTACAGGCCAATATCTTTGATGATTGTAGATGCACAAATCCTCAGCAAAGTATTAGCAAACTGAATTCAACAATACATAAAAAAGATCATACACTATGGTCAAACTGGATTTATTCCAGGGTCACAGGAAGGTTCAACATATATAAATAAATCAATGTAGTTACACCATGTTAACAAAAGGAAAGACAAAAATCATATGGTCATCTCAATAGATGGAGAAAAGCATTTGACAAAAATTCAACATCCATCATGTTTAAAAAAGAAAAAACAAACCTCTTATCAGCATGAGTATAGAGAGACTATATCTCAACATAATAAAGGACTTTTATGACAAACCCACAGGCAACATAACACTAACAGTGAAAAGCTGAAAGCCTTCCTGCTAAAATCAGGAAGAAGAAAAGGATATCCACTCACACCACTTCTATTCAACATAGTATTGGAAATCCTTGACACAGCAATCAGAAAAACAAAGAAAGAAAAGACAATCAAATTGGAAGGGAAGAAGTAAAACTGTCACTATTTCCAGATGACTTGATACTATATTGAGAAAACCCACAAGTCTCCACCAAAAAGCTATTAGAACTAATAAATAAATTCAGTAAAGTTGCAGGATTCAGGATTGACACATAAAAAGCCTGTTGCTTTTCTATGTACTAATAATGAACTAACAGAAAGAGAAACCAAACAAAAATCCCATTTAAAGTTACACCAAAAAGAGTAAAATACCTAGGAATAAACTTAACCAAGGAGATTAAAGAACTGTAGTCTGAAAAGTATAAAACATTGATGAAGGAAATTGAAGATGACACAAAGAAATGGAAAGATATTCCATGTTCTTGGATTGGAAGTATGAATATTGTTAAAATATCCATACTACCCAAAGCAATATACAAATTTAATGCAATCCCTATCAAAATACCCATGAGATTTTTCACAGAGGCAGAACAAATAATCCTAAAATTTATATGGAACCACAAAATCCCTTGAATTGCCAAGGTTATCTTGAGAAAAAAAGAACAAAGCTGGAGGTATCACACTTCCTGACTTCAGACTACACTACAAAGCTGCAGTAATCAAAACTGCATGACACTGCCACAGAAACAGACATATAGATCAATGGGACAGAATTGAGAGCCCAGAAATAAACCCACACTCTTATGGTCAAAGGAATCAAGAATTTAAAATGGAGAAAAGACAGTCTCTTCAATAAGTGGTGCTGGGATAACTAGACAGCTACATGTAAAAGAATGTAGTTAGACCATGCTCTAATACCATATACAGAATGAACTCAAAATGGATTAAAGACCTAAATTTAAGACCTGAAACCATAAAATTTCTAGAAGAGAGCATAGGCAGAACTCTCTTTGACATAAATCATAGCAATATTTTTTGGATCTGTCTTCTAAGGCAAAAGAAATAAAAGCAAAACTAAACAAATGGGAACTAATTAAACTTAAAAGCTATTGCACAGCACAGGAAACCCTCAACAAAATGAAAATACAACCTATTGAATGAGAGAAAATATTTGCAAATGATATGATGATGCACAAGAGGTTAATATCTCAAATACAAAAACAGCTCAAACAACTCAATATAAAAAAAGACAATTAAAAAATAGACAGGAGGTCTAAATAGAGATTTTTCCAAAGAAGACATACAGATGGATGACAGGCACATGAAAAGATGCTCAACATCACTATTAGAGAAATGCAGATCAAAATCACAATGAGATATCTCATATCTGTCAGAATGGCTATCATCAAAAAGAGCACAAATAACAAATGTTGGAGATTATTTGGAGGAAAGGGAACCCTTGTACATTGTTGGTGGGAATATAAATTGATGCAGCCACTTTGGAAAACAGTATGGAGGTTTCTCAAAAACCTAAAAATATAACTACCATATGGCCCAGCAGTTCCACCCCTGGGTATATATCTGAACAAATGAAAACACTCATTCAGAAAGATACATGCACCCCAGTGTTCATAGCAGCACTATTTACAATAGCCACGATATAGAAGCAACCCAAGTATCCATCAACAGATAAGTGGATAAAGAAGATGTGGTGTATATATACAATGGAATATTAGTTATAAAAAAGAATGAAATTCTGCCATTTGCAACAGTGTAGATGGACCTAGAGGGTATTATGCTTAGTGAAATAAGTCAGAGGAAGACAAATACTATATGTTATCACTTTTATGTGGAATCTAAAAAAATAAAAGAATTTATATAACAAAATGGAAACAGACTCACAGTCATAGAGAACAAACTGGTGGTTACCAGTGGGAAGAGGGAAGACAGGAGGGGCAAGATAGGGATAGGGGATAAATAGATGCAAACTACTCTGTATAAAGTAGATAAGCAACAAGGATATATTGTACAGCACAGGGAAATAAAACTGTTATTTTGTAATAACTTTAAAGAGAGTATAAAGTATAAAAATATTGAATCACTATGCTGTACACTTGAAACTAATATAATATTGTAAATCATCTATATTTCAATAAAAATAAATAGATGAGTGGGAAAAAGACATAAATATATAATTCTCAAAACCAAAATAGATGTAAAATGGCTCTTAAATGTATGAAGATGTTTAACTTCACTCACAATAAGAGAAATACAAATTGAAACCATGGCAAGATACAATTACCCACCCATTAGATTGCCAAAATTTCAAAAACTTGATAGTATTCTGCTTGGCAAGGCTTTGAGTAAACAGGTGCTTTCATACATTGCTGGAAGCAAAGCAAAAGTAGTACAACCCTTACAGGGATATGTGACAATAATTGTGCTAGGCAGACTTGAAAGTGGCCACCACCTCCTGGTGCTCCAGCCTTTTTATAATTCCCTACCTTTGAGTGTGCCCAGGACCTATGACTTGCTTCTAATCAACAGATGTCACTCCTATAATGATGTTACATTATGAAAGGCTCCCCTTAGAGCCTGCTTGATGTAGGGAATTTCCTTGTTGGCTTGATGAAGTAAGTAGCCATCTGTGGCAATGAAATGAATTCTGCCAATAAAATGAGTGAATGTGGACGAAGACACTTCTGTAGTCAAGCGTCTGAGAGATGAGAACACAGCGCAGCAGACCTCCTAATTACCATAAGACCCTACACAGAGAACTCAGTAAATCCATGCCCAGACTTCTGGCCCCAGAAACTATGAAATAATCAATGTGTGTTGTTTCAAGCAGTTAAAAAATAATTCGCTCTGCCTAAATTATTATGCCAAACCATAGGGGTACAAATTAAAAAATAACATATTATTTGAATTTAGTGTATCCTGAAACAAATCGTTAAGAGTAAAGAACTGTTAAAACTCCCACTCTTTGCTGGCAGCAGAGTAGCTAACTTTCTGGATCTCTCCTTCTGCTTCTAGAGCTATGCAAGGCACTTCCACAAAGGCTCTTATTTTGTTTTCCTAAAACAACAACAACAATAACAACAAAAAACAAACAAAAAACAAAACCCTATGAAGTTGGGAATATCAGTGTCATTTTGACATTAAGATCAGATAAAGCGTGATTAAAGAATTTACCCCAAAGTGCAGTCAGATAGAAGGCAGGGCCTGAATTCCAGGCCTGGTTTGTGTGATCCCCTTTATGCATGCTGCTTTCCAAACTTCTTGTCTGTTTATTTGGTCAGCCAGGACAAGCTTCTCCAGTCTTACATCTTCAATATATTCTCTGGCATGCTAGAGATTTGTTTACATACTAAGAGTAAACCATGCAGTAAGATCAAAGTCAATTAAAGTGTTTAATAACAAAGTAAGGATCTTTTTCCAAATTCAGTTATATTTTAATGGTCACACACCTTCCACCAGATTTTGAGAACTGCAATGGCCACAAACTAAATTACTCTCCGTCCTTTTATTTTTTTGTGGGTAAGTACCAAGGACCACCACATGAAAGGAAATACACATGCAATGCAAGTTTCACATTTCTGTTTCTGGTTAAATTTGTTTTTTAAAAATAACTGGTTTGCTGTGGAATAAATCATCTTTGACATTAGCTGCAGAGACTGGATTGAGGAATAATGTTTAACATGACATTTTCTCAATTATCTTATATCAAGACAGAATTAATAATAGAATAGCAAAATGGTAAATTAGAGGTCGAGACATGCTATATGCCTTTTTTTTTTTTTCCACCAGCCAGACATATTGGTCTATACCAGGATCTCCAGGTCATGAAAGCAATCAAGTGATCAGATTAAATTCTGGTTACAGTACTGAATTTCATACACTAGTTGTGTATCACATTGGATAATTTTATGGAAAATGACTAAGTAAAAATCATCCTTTCAGGTCCCAATGAAACATTATTAAAAGAATGAAGAGAACATTCCTAGGCAAAGATTACTGGCCATTATCTTGTCATAATTACACTGCATAATCTTACAACAGCATATGCAATTTATTAAGAATAAATCATCCATTCCTCCTTCCTTGATGTGCTCCAGTGGCTGTAAAGCAGGGAACATGTAGTTTTACATATAGTCATATATTGTGTTCAGCACCATTTTAAGTATTCTGGATGATTTAAAAAAATCTCATATAGGATTGTGTTTCTTACCTTTAAAGAATGTGCGAGCCAGGAAAACAGTTCCTACATAGAGACACCTACTGAACAATCTGGCTATTGTAAAACTCAGTGGCAAATGTAAAGCCATACAAAGCCACTGTGGTTCACATGCAGAGGGGTGGGTGAGGGCAGAAAGGGTATGGAGTCTCTTTCATGAGATCTGGGCTAGAACAGTGGTTCTCAAACTGTGGTTGCAAGACCAGCAGTATCAGCACCTCCTGAAAACTTGTTAGAAATGTGAATTCTTGGAGTTCACCCCAGGACTATTGAATTAGAAACTCTGGAGTGGGGTCCACCATCTGCAGTTTACCAGACCCTCCAGGTGATTCTGATGCAGCTAGAGTTGGGGAATCACTGCTGTACATTATAAAGAGTAGATGCTGTTTTATTCATATGATTCTGTATCATTCTGATGATCTCTCCTAACAAGGAGCAGAATAAGAAGAAATGAAATTCTCAAATAATTGTGGAACTTCATTATTGATATATGTTGCTGATGGTTCCTTTTTTTAGAAACTTCCTAATTAGAATAACATATTAAGACTAGGTTAATGTCAGAAAAGTAAAAGGAGAGATTTTTACCAACCGAAGTAGTCGCGTAATCCCAAATTAGTTGTTTCCGCTGTTGGACAACTCTCCTTCCACCTTTAATTTATATACAGATGATCTAAACTATAGATTTGCTTAAGTATGGCAGTCACATATGACACTACCTGGAGGTGAGAGAAGTTAAGTGACCTAATGACTTCCAGCTCTGCCATGGTTCTCAAATCATCAGAATTAGCTGTTCAGAGAAATTTCTGGGCCCCACCATCTAGAGTTTCTGACTCAGTAGGTCTGCAACAAGGCCTGAAATTTTGTGTTTTGAAGTTCCCAAGTGTGGCGAAACTGATCTGGCTGGGGTGGGGACCATCCCTGAGAACCACTGACATGGGTGGTTCCACCTGATGGTATCAAATCGGTCCCACTGCTCACTGCTTACAAAATCAATACTCATAAAATGTTGGTAGAGAGGATAGTTGCCTTTAATCAGAATGCCGGCAACCTGAGGAGATGGTGGACTCAGTGTCCCCCCACCAAAAACCACCTCCGAAGATTCTGCTCGGCCATGAAAGCTTTTATAGGGAAACAGGAAGTAATCTCAGTTAATCACTGGGATAGGGGGTCAGAGTGGTTGCGGTCCCCCACTGCGTGCAGGCTTGAGTGCAGGCTTGTAGGCTCCTTGTGATCTTTCTTTAGATCCTATCTTGTTCACATAGTTTGTTTGCAAGATTACTGAATGGGAAGCTAGGGAAGAGTTCTGGTCATTTGTTAATTACTTATTTTTCATTTCTATTTCTTTGATCTATGGAAAGAACCAGCAAGTTAGGCAAAGTATTGTGTGATCAAAAGATTTGAAAGGTGTGCTAGGGCCAGAGATGAGTAGACCACGGGGGTGCCTGGTGTAAGGTTAGTGTCAAGACAGAGGTGCCCCTGTAGAAAGCTCTTTCCTGCAAAGAGCTTTTTCCTGCCCAGAGCTGCTTACTCTGGCTGTTGCTGTGAGTGTCAAGTTCGGGATTGTTAATGTTTAATTTCCCTCTAGTGTTAGGACCTGACAGCCCTTTTCTCTAATCGTTCAGGCTTTTTAACTTGTGGCTTTTGTGACTCTAACATCCATCTCTGTTTCTCTGATATTTTCATAAGCTTTTCTGTAGAACCATTGGGTCAGCTGGACCTCCTTGCCCTCTAGTTTGGTTAATTTACAGGAAAACATTATCCCTTTTCCATTCTATCCTCAACTGTCATCTGGTGTTTGTAAATACAGTTGGAGCAGATGAAATATTTGGCTTTAACTGGTATTTCACTGTGCTAATGAAATGTAACAATTCATAAAAGTGGGGAGGTAGTGTTTATATAATGTGATATGCTTAGATTTTTCCCTAAGGCCTGATTGTGTTAGCCAAGAGTTATTGGTTCTTCCCTCTGTGGTTCATTTTGTACAATTTAGGCAGTTCATTAGAGTATGAAACTATGGAAAATGGTGTTGGCATATGCTTCAGTACGTGTATTCTGAGACATTTTCCCCCTTAGACTTATTTTGACTCAGGTATTTGAATGATTTACAAGAAAAATATTTTCATTTTTGTTTTACTTTCTCTCTTGCTCTGCTGTAGGATGAAATGTTCTCTTTGGTATGATATAAGTGTGGTATAATTGTTTATAGAGAACTTTGCTTGTTAAGATGTAATACTTTGCTGAACAGACACACAACATCATGGCTCTTGATGACTGATAGGTTTCAAAAATTCTAAATGTTTGAGGGTGTGTGTGTATGTCTATTTCAAGGGACTCTCCCCAGCTGCCCTTTATTTTTGTCCAGGCAGTTTAATAGCTGTATTGATCTGTGGATCTTACACATTTTAAGACTAAATTCAACTAATACTTATTGTTTTATTAAGCATAGTGTCAGATACTTTTTTTACATGCTAGCAATTGATTCACTTGGAAAAAATTTACAGCATGCCAAAAAGTGGGTGTAAAATAAGGTGCCTAAATAATTTGAGCAGAATAATGTAAAGATATATAACTGAAAACTATTATAATTTTAACAGCTATCTAAAATACACATTTTAGATGTTTCTTTTAAATAGATACTGGATTAAAGTGCAAAGAATGAATAGCTGCATTCTTAATGAAAGTTTTGTTTTGATTTTAAGTTACAACTCCTGAGAGGCAAGGTCACATTACGTCTAACAGGGTGAAAAATTTTAAAGTAAAAATAAAAATAAATATGAAAAAAGACTGATATAAATGTGATAAGTCACATTTACTTTAACGATAAGAATAATCCTATTCTTATAAGAATGAGTATACAAGTACTCTAGTTATTTTATAACAACTCAATTATCTGCTGTCATGTAGGTTTCATATTTATATAGTCACCTTATGAATTTCAGAATGAGGTATTTGATGTCAGGAAAAGTTGATATCAATAATTCAGACAACAAGGACCTATGATATAACACAAGGAACTATATTCAATATCTTGTAATAAACTATAATGGAAAAGAACCTGAAAAAAAAATATATGAATATATATATATGAATCACCTTGCTGTACACCTGAAACTAACACAACATTGTAAATCAACTGTACTTCAATTAAAAAAAAAGAAAAAAAAATCCAGAAGTCATTTTTATTTTTGTTTGTATCTAATGTGCTTTAATATGTAATGTCACATATTATTATTTTAGTGAGCCTACCTGCAAATGGAATTCTCTATTTCTTTTTTTTTTTAGGCTCTTTATTGGAATATAATTGCTTTACACTGTTGTGCCAGTTTTTGCTGTACAACAAAGTGAATCAGCTGTATTTATACATATATAGCCCTATCCCCTCCCTCCTGGGACTCCTTCCCACCTTCCCTATCCCAGCCCTCTGTCATCATGTTGATCTCCCTATGTTATGCAGCAGCTTCCCACCAGCTATCTATTTTACGTTCGGTAGTGTATATATGTCAATGCTACTCTCTCACTTCTCTGTTTCTTTTTATCATTAAAAGGGAGAAGCAGGACCTCCAGGTGCTCCGGGGCAGGATGGATCACGGGGAGAGCCTGTGAGTACCTTCTCGATTCAGTTATAAAAGATGAGGTTCTTCTCCTGCCATGAAATCCTTTGACTATTTAAAGTCTCCTCCCAGATGCCCTGTGCTTGTTCAGTGACTTCCAGGCTTGGATGTTGTAGAAGTTCTTTTTGGAATACTGTAAAATGTTAAAATATTCAGTCCTCTTCTACTGGGAAGAGTTTTGCTGGCAGGAAATTTATATGAGTGAGTCTAAATTATAAAGTTCTACAAAGAGACGAGCAAGGTGCTGAGACAAGGAATCATGGCAGTGGGATAGTGGAGGTTGTTTAGATGCAGTCTCTCCTGAGCCAGCAGATAGAAAACTGGGAGTACTGAGTGAGACTTCATACTCTCTCCCACCCCATCCCATCAGCTCAGAGAAGGCAAGAAATGATCCTTTATTCCTTTTTCTCTGACTCTTCTGTCTTTCCTGCTGAATGGTGGAGAGGAAGCCAGGTTTGCTGTGCCAGAAGATGTGCTTTGTTAGGAAAGTAATTAGTAGATTAAGTACCTAAAGTTTGCCTGTGTTATCTGGATATAATTCTTCTGGTCTGTATTCTCTTCCAATTAAGAACATATAGCATTATGTTATTCTGTTATTTTGACAATTGATGAAAACTTGTTAGTAATATATCTCATGAAGATTGATCTTTACCATTTGAAAAAGCTTTGAAAACAGGAAAAAAAAAAGAAAGTTTATGTATTTGGTAATGCAGAGAAATGAAGACTCTTGTGTTGCGTGTGGATGCTGGTTTTGAGTATTTGTACTGAATGCTTTGGCCCCACTAAAAAGGATATGTTTACTTTATTTGTTCTATAATGTGCCAGCCAAGAAAATTAGTGGTACTTAAGTTGGAAGGACAGATGCTTTTAGAAAAATGCTTTAAAGCTAATTAAGCACAGCTTATAGGAGCCAGATGGTAATTCATTCCTGCATGCAGACTGATAAATATGAACACTAACTCTTGGAATTCAAACTTGAGGACAAAGGATGTATTTCATTGGGATATGATTATATTGCTTTAAAGTACAATCATGCGCACATGCTTATGCTTTGAAATTTAAAGGCTGGTATTGGTCAATCCTAAGAGTAATTTAGTCCTTAGGGTAATTTACTTTGTAAGTGACAAATGATACCCAGTTAACTTCAATCCAGGTGATAAATTTGGTTCTAACACTTACTGGATTTATTAGAATTTATTTCAACCATGTATCACTGTGTTTAAGGATTATAATCTTTTAGTCATTCATTCAACAAGCATTTACTGTCTGCTTTGTGCCAGACATTGTATCAGTTGAGGAGAAAATGAAGATGAATTTGTCCTGGTCCTGCCCTCAAGGAGTCAGATGAGCCAATAGATAAAAACGCTGTATAAATGTGATGGAGGGATGTGTGGGGTTTGGGGGGGGTGCTTAGAAAGTTGTAGGAGATGTATATGATGCTAAGTGAGTTTTGGGACATCATTGAAAAGGATGCATTCTTCTTTTTTAATAACCATTTGTTCAAATATGATTCACATATTACCATATAAAATTTACCTATTTAAAGAGTGTAAGGATACATTCTTAAACAAGATGTTCTTTTGGCCAGATTCTGGAGTGTAAATAGGAGTTGTCTAGTTGTTTGGCCTCTAAAACATAGAAATAAAAGAAATCATGATACTTTGGAAAAACTGACGTGAGTTCAAACTGCTTAGGACAGATGGAGGGGATGGGATAGAAATACTAGATGAAGTTGCAGGGATAGGTAGAGGCCAGATCAAGAAGGGCCTTGTATGTGTTTGCTATTTGGACTTAAATCTGAGAGTAACTGGAGCCATTAAAAGGTTTTACACAGGGAGGCGAGGTGTTCAGATTTAGAAAGTTTTAGAAAGGTCACTTGACAGCAGAATAGAGAATGGGTAAAGGGGGGCAGAGGTGGAGGACAGAGCCCAGCAGCAGGCCAGCTGAGCCCTGCCAGCTCCACCTCCAACTAAGGCAAGAACATTCAGAGTCAGGAGGGGGAGAGTGGGACTGATTTGAAATGAACTAAAAAAGCATCAGCAGAGCTCAGGGATCAATTGAATGTGTAACATGAAATGGGTAACATGAAAAAGGATGACTCTCAGTGTCATACTGCGTGAATGGAGGCAGAGGAAGACCAAACGATAAACAAGAAATAGAGCAAGAAGAATTAATTTCAGCTGGAGAGGTGATCCTATGATATTTTCACATGGGACAATAGCAAAGGCATTTAAATAAGAGGCCTATGCTTTGCATACTTAGAATAGACCTGGAAACATGGGGACCAATATAGTTCCAATAAGAAAACCATAATCCAAAAAGACACATGTACCGTAATGTTTATTGCAGCACTATTTACAACAGCCAGGACATGGAAGCAACCTAAATGTCCATCAACAGATGAATGGATAAAGAAGATGTGGCACATATATACAACAGAATATTACTCAGCCATAAAAAGGAATGAAATGGAGCTATATGTCATGAGGAGGATAGACTTAGAGTCTGTCATACAGAGTGAAGTAAGCCAGAAAGAGAAAAACAAATATTGTATGCTAACTCATATACATGGAATCTAAAAAAAAAAAAAAAAAAAAAAAAAGGTACTGATGAACCCAGTGACAGGACAAGTTTAAGGATGCAGATGCAGAGAATGGACCAGAGGACATGGGGTTGGGGGGGCAGGGGGGCGAAGGGGAAGCTGGGATGAAGTGAGAGAGTAGCATAGACATATATATACTACCAACTGTAAAATAGATAGCCAGTGGGAAGTTGCTGTATAACAAAGGGAGATCAATTCGATGATGGGTGATGCCTTGGAGGGCCGGGATGGGGATGGTGGGGGGGGGGGAGTCGCAGGAGGGAGGGGATATGGGGATATGTGTATAAATACAGCTGATTGACTTTGGTGTACCTCATAAACTGGTACAAGAGTTTAAAGCAATTATATGCCAATAAAGAGCTTAAAAAAAAATTGTGGGTCAGATTCAAGACAATTTTAGAATTTCTGAGACTACTAGGTGTAGTAGGTTGAAAGTGCTCCCCCCACCAAGATATCAGATGCTAATAACTAAAATGTATAAACGTTTTCATATTTGAACATAGGGTCTTTGCAGGTGTGATTGAATTAAGGATCTTGGGGATATTGTCCTGATTTATCTGAAGGGAGGCTGATCTAATCAGTTGAAAGGCCTTAAAAGCAGAATTGATGTTCTCAGAGGAGGCAGTGAGATTGGAGTGATGTGGCTGCAAGTCAAGGAATGCTGGCAGAAGGCAGAAAAGGCAAGGGATGCATTCTCCCCCAGAGCCCTGGGGGGGAGTACAGATCTCCGGCCTCCAGAACTGTGAGAGAATAACATTCTGTTGCTTTAAGCTACCACGTTTCTGATAAATTTTTACGGCAGCAATGGGAGACTGCTTCTCATCTAGTCTTATCTTTAACAATCATTTATGTAATGAATCTATGTAAAAAGCCTGTGAGTCCATACTGGTACATACCAAACTCTTAGTTGCATGTGTAGTGATCAAGAACATTTGGGCTTAAAGCAAGTAGATAAGCAGGTTTAAATGACAATTTGGTTAAAAGCGAGACTCCTCAATCACTACTATTTTCTGATTCATCCATTTTGCTAAACTCTCACGTGTTTTGCAGAATTTCCTTTGTCCACTTCATATTTTTCTACATCTTTGTATTATTCTCTTTAGTAACTTTTAGCCCATATGTCTTCTCTGTACTGTTCATCATATTGCAAAATTGGAACACGTTAAATGTCTGATACTTAATGTATTATGTATGTAAACCATAGTGTAAAAATATAACACTCTATGAATATGTGTGCATAAGGAAGGCTCTATCTACATGGCAAATGTGTGGTTTAATCATGTTTTGGTTACTTTGCTTATTTCCCCCCATGTAGTTTTTTGATGTCTGTTATGTTCCATTTTTGCTTGTCTGTGTTTTACTTTCTCCCGTGAGCATGTTATTATTTTTGTAATACATTATTAAAAAATTAAGGCCTGGCTGTTGAGCGTTGTGCTGTGTTTCTTTGTTTTCCAAACATATTAAGCTTGTCAGACTGCATTTCCATTTTTGTGCCAAGGAGTGCAGAACCATCAGATTGCTTCAAAGAATCTTTTGTTGTTGGAGATGTGTTTTCCTAACTTCTTGGGAAATCATTCCAATTTCACTTTGTGCAGCTAGGTGGGCAGGGAGTCAGGGCAGTGCAGGAGCAGCAGCATGCCACATTTACTCATAGCTGAAAAACAATAACTGGACACATTCATTGTTTTACCAAATCAGCTTTAAGACCAAATTATCACGCTGATCAGCTACTTGCCATGGTTGTTGACCAAGTTACCTGAACTGTCATCATTTCCCCTGCTGTTCATCATGGCTGTTCGGTGCTGGTCGCAGCCCAGTGATGTCCTGTGTTTAGTGTAGCATTTCTTCTCAGGCATCTGATGCATCAGATCCCTAGTTCTCTGATCATGCATGGGGCGCGATGACTTATGGTGCAGGCTTGTAGGCAGGACTTGGGTGCTACTCTTTAAGCCAAGATCCCTGGAGCCCCACGAAGATGAAAGAAAGGATGCCACATTTTCTGGAACTACAGAGGTGAGCCCATCTTTCTTAGTTAAGGATGCCCTAAGTCATTTTATTCTGGACACTTTTGCTGTATCATTTTTCCAGGGATGAAGATGTGGGGATCACTGTACTGTATTTGAGGACAATGACTCATAGAGGCTTTTGTTTCCTTTTCCTCATGCCTTTCAAATTCTTGCTAAACCACATCTTATGCTTGACTTTGTGGTGGGTGTTAACTGCTGAGGCCATTCAAGTTGTCATTTACTTAAGAGACAAGTAGGTCTTTTGTTTAATTACCTTTTCTATGGTGCAATTATGTGACATGCCATTTTATTCATAGAGGTCAAAGGCGTAAAATCCTTGGGGGAAGTTAATGTTGAATTGCTGTGGTGGTTTCCCAAGTGGAATAATCCACTTCATTATACTAGCTTCGTGGAGGTGTCGTTATTTACCCACTAGACTATATTTTTTATTGAGATTGAGGAGAAAGTAAGAGGAAAAACTCCCACTAATTGTGATGTTGTTCTTATTTGAATTGCAATTGTATGGCAAGCTTTTTAAAGTTGGTACATAATTGTAAGATTTTTTTTCCCACTCCTCTTTCAGGAAGCAGGAGGGGCACATCCTCTGTATGTGTTGAGTGAAAGAACCTTAACCTGATATCTGCTGTTAAGAATTTCACATGGCACTTAGTGTGAAGGTAGCCCACATTTAACAACCAAGAAAATTTGGAAAATTCAGTTGTATTTATTATTGTCATAATGCTGGTTCCGGGGTTATGTTTTAAAACCTGATTGAGGATAACCCTTAGAATGCATTTTAAATTAAAAAATGTAAGTGTCCAGGTTATCTACAAGAGTGACTACGTTTGTAAGCAATATCTACAACTTTTTGGCCTCCCAAAGCATGGAATTGGCATGGGCATGACTGCAAAAACATTATATCTTTTTCTTTAACCCTGCTAAGAAACTGTGGCCCATTATGCTTACAAATTAATCAGATCCCACTAGGTTTACTTATGGATCTGTTTCTTTTCTGTTGTGAATGATTTTATTGACATAGTAAAACTAGACCACCATCGAACGACTTTATAAAGCAACATCGTGGATTTTAAATTTAGAAGCTCTGTGCCCATGGTACTGATCATTTTCCTTACTGTTACTCTGAAGAAATCTTTTTAACTATGATCATTGTAAGACCATTAATAAGCATTGAAAGAATACTCACATGAATCTTCTTCTTTATTCATTTCTCTGTAATTTGAAAGAGGCTTTATTGACCCCTGAAATGATAAGAGGAATTCATTCAATGGAGCATGTGTAATGATGCGTGATTAATTCTCAGAACGAGTGACATACCTTCCGAGTCAACAGAACATCGTTGTTGCTTCCAGGGGCTCTGTGTTCCCGCCGGCTGCCGTGGGGACTGATGATGCCCATCTCTGTTTTGAAGAGAGTGGGTGAGAGGAAACTTACACCACCACTGGCATGAGATATCGAGTCTAGATTTCAAGCGTTTAGGACTTTGACTTTAAAATTATATTCTGTAGTCATATGAGGGCCAGGGGTGGTTTTTTGCATACTCTCACTAAAAACCTTTGGTATAAGGTCATTTTATGATATTCTTGAATTAGTCCAAATACGTTCTCCATTTTCAAAGCATGAAAATACAGAATTCAGTGTTGTTCAAGACAAGGCATATTTTCTTTTAATACTTGGTTCATGAGCTATATAGATGGCTATGTTAGTAGATGAAATGAGAAAGTTTTTCATTCCATCTACTTTCATGAGTGTGGAAACTGTATTTTTATATGAATTGAATGAATGCACCTTTGGTAACTAGATTGTCTCATTCTAAAGATCTCTTTCTTGGTTTTTGTTTAAAAAATATTTTCAAAATGCTTGAGTGTGTACCACACTGAACATTACACAAATGTTTGATGCCTTTGAAAGTTGGCACCAGAAAATCAGTGATATTCTGGGTGTGTTTAAGGGATGTAAACACACAGATGAGGGATTTCTGAGAAAGCACTTGAAAATTTTTGTTTATATCAAAATGCATTTTCATTTTTGAGAATCAGGGTAGCATAATACTAATAATAATTAGGTAACTGATTGCCAATAGTTCTAGATACTTAGTTTATAAAATGATTTTTGTAACTTTGAATACTGAAGTGTTCCGTTGTTTGAAATAGAAATAGTTAAGTCATAGTTAAGTGTGTTGCTCAGCTTTAATTTTGTTTCTTTGAAAGATTATGGCTTTGAAATGCTTTTGTCAAAGATACACACTTTGGGGGTTGCAGAAAAAAAGCTTGGTATATTTTAACAAAAGATTATATTAATCCTGAGTAGACTAGTATTTATGAATACATTCCAGAAGTCCTGTACGACTCTAATGGTTCACAATGAATTTAATCCCATGGAAGTTATCAACACAAGTTATTAGAATATAAATTTCCTTTAGTAACTTAATTAAAACATAGGAAGTAGGCTTTTTCAATGAAAATATTTTTTGCAAATGAAGTATAAAGAGTAATTTGATGAACTAAAATTAAAATTAAACCAGGGTAAAGGAGTTTAATGATGACTTATTTGTTCTAAGAACTATGAGGAATTTCTTTGTTGTGATAGAATTTTCTTCCTTTCTGCTTTCTACATTAAAAGAAGGCGCTTAATTGGTGGATTTAGGTGAAATGTGAAGAACTTCTGAAGAATATATCTCAAAAATGGATTGAAACCCCCAGTAGAGAGTTTTAAAATTGTTGCAGATTCTTATTGAGGTGTGTAGTCAAGTGCTAATATTTGCTGAGCAATCATAGAATGTACAACATTGTACCACGTGGTTTTGGATGGGACATTTATTCTCCAGTTGGGGAAATAGAAAATTCACTCAAGAAACTTACTATACAGAGGTGTATATCAAAATCCTACAGTGGTTTAAGACTCTTAAAAGCCATTAAAGACAAGTGAGGTTAATCATGAAAAGCAAAGTATTAAGATTTTTGATAAAGGTTTAAAGACTGATAGGGAAATGATCTGTAGTAGTTTTTAACCAGAGGCTTACATGGATTATATGAAAATTCAACTGGTAGAAAATTATAAATCAAATAAGAAAACTTCTTGATAACCATCCCAGCTTAACCCTCAACACAAATAATTTTCAAGAGTCTTAAAAAAAAATAGAGAGAGCTCTGTGATCCAGAGAACCTTAGCCAGAATCACCAGAGGCAGCTATTAAAATTCATTTTCCTGGGCCCATCCCCATCCTAATGAGTCAGAATCAGGGGCTGAATCCCAGGAAATTGCATCGTTTATGGCTTCCCTGTGTGGGTCTGATGTAAAGTTTGATAGCTAGTGAAATAGAAGCTATGTTACAGAGTGATCAAAAAAGAGGGGTGTGGAGGTAGTACAAAGACAGAAGTCACCTACTTGAGGAGAACTTTTTAGTGACATTGGTAGAGGAAAATGGAATCATGACATCTTATTATCCTTTTAGGTCATATGTGCTTTAATGCCTTCCTCTGGCTAAATAAACTTTAATATTGCCATAAACAAGACTAAGAAATTATATTTCCGAATAGATTCAGTTC
Source organism: Hippopotamus amphibius kiboko (assembly GCF_030028045.1). Lineage (NCBI taxonomy): Eukaryota > Metazoa > Chordata > Mammalia > Artiodactyla > Hippopotamidae > Hippopotamus > Hippopotamus amphibius. The sequence goes on along the minus strand of NC_080196.1, from coordinate 45,592,028 downwards.
TCTTGGTATATTTATAATACTTTATTAATTTTTGATGAAATCACAATTCTGTCTTGTACAACAAAGATGCATCTATATGCAATTGAATGTGACTAAACTTGTTTATATGAAGAGAGATAAAACCTTACAAAGATAGGAAATTCAGTCATTTAAATTTGTTTTATTATATCTTCAATTTTACATGAAATTTTTAGGCTATCAGTTTTCCTGGAAATTTACTTTAAAGATGCCTGTAGTATGTAAAGATAAAACAATCTTTATATCTGGTATATTAACATTTTTATTTTGGAAAAGTTAACTGCTCTTACTGTAGGGAAATGGGGCATGCTCCCTGCTAAGCCTAATCTTGTCAAATGCCAAATTCCTAGCCTTTTTATCAAAGAAATTGCTTCTTAAACACAGTGTTGTCCTTTCCTAAGAAATATCGATGCCTTTGTCTAACAGTGTATCCTTAGCAACTGTGTGAAAAACTGTCCATGGAAATAACCTCCCAGAGCATGAAAACTAAGCAAGTGTGTTACTACTCTGTGAGGTCACAAGCTTGTGTCATGTTAAGAGGCTTCCAGTTTGCAGTGTATTTCTTGCTTGTTGTTTTAGGATTTTTTGTTATTTTTTTGGTAAGCAAATAATAGCTACAGCCATAAAAAACTTGAAGGACTGATGTTTTACAATACTGTAGTTTCTTGGATGACTCAAGCGTGAGAAAAAAATTTTAGAATTTTTTCTGAGAATTTTTTGAAATATAAAAACTTCACAGGTTAACTATTATTTATTGTATATTTTAATTATATTTTGTCAGTTATATTTATTCTTTTTATTCATTATTTATATTATTTATTATACATTCTTATTTATTTAACTGCTCTTAAATGGGCAAAAAATAAAGAAGTTGTGTTGTTAGTTTGAAAACCTGCCTTCACTTACCCAAATATTAGTCCCTTCCCCAAAGACGGTAACTGTTACTCAAAGAGATTCTTCCTAAACTTTTTCTTTGTATATACAATGAAAAAAGATTAGAAGTAAATTTGAAACATTTTTTAAAAATACTTAAGCAAAACACACATTTTTAAAATAAAAATTGTGTCCATTGAAACTTTAAATTCACAATATTATGGACATTCTACTGTATCTGGTTATAAAAGAGAATATAAAATCAATCTCATTTTGTTTGTAGCATGGAGCCATTTCATCTAACCTTTCCTATTGATGTTATGTTTGTTTTCCCTGTCTGAGGCTGCAATCAGCCCCCAAATTTTTCTTCTTTTAAGGTTAGGGTTAAGGTTTTATTGCATAAAAAATTTATGCAGTATTTTTGGGAAGGATGTATTCCTGCAAGTGAATGTCTAGTGTTTAATCAAGTATGATGTTTACAAGTGGTTTCTGATTGACTCAGATTCAGGTTTACAAAATTCTAATGCTAGAAAGTTTTTACTAAATAATGTATGATAAGTTTTACAAAATGCATTTTTAGTATCTTTTGAGAAGATTGTGTATTGTTCTTCCTCTAAGCTATTAATACAGTAACTTGCATGAACACAATGTATTAATTGGATATATTTCTTAATGTTGAACACTCATTGCATCCTGAAACAAGCCCTGTTTAATCATGCTTTACTTTGTCTCATGTGCTGCTCTATTTGATTTCCTAACATTATAGTAAATCCATTTGCATTTGTATTAACAAATTAGTTTGTAGATTTCTTTTTTAGGTATTATTCTTGACTGGTTTTGTTATTGGGGTTATGATGGCCTCATAATTTGGATTTCAATGAGCTCCATCTTTTTTAATGCCCTGGATAAGTTTAAATAACATGGAAATTATGTGATCCTAGGATATCAGATAATATTTCTGTGGTAGGGAAAATAATGACCCCCCCACAAGATATCCATATCATAATCCCTGGAGCCCTGGAGCATATAAATATGTTACCCTATATGGTAAATGAACTGTGCAGATATAATTAAAGTTAATGACCTTGAGATGAGGATATTATCTTCGATTATCTAAGGGCCCAAACTATTCATGAATAATTAAAAGTGGAAGAAGGTGAATGAGGAATGAGTCAGAAACATACAACTTGAGAAGGACCTGATTGGCTGTTGCTGATGTTGAAGATGGAGGGATGTGGAGGCCTCCAGAAGCTGGGAATGGCGCTCTGCTTGCAGCCATCGAGAAAACAGAGATTTCGGTCCCTTCAACTGCAAGGAATTAAATTCTGCCAGTAACCTGAATGGACAGGAAATGGATTCTTCCCAGAGACTCCAGAAAGCCATGCAGCTTTGCCGACTCCTTGAATTTAGCTCTGTGCTGGGCTTGGGACCTACAAAACTGTAAGATAATAAATGTGCGTTGTAGTAATTTGTCATGGGTTAAGAGAAAAGTAATGTGATTTCCTTAAATTTTTTTTTCTTTAGTAACTGTTAATTAATCTATCATCTCATTATTTTTCAATAGGAAAAGTGGAAATATGCATTATATAAACAAAAAGATTCACAATGAACTGCGTTACATAATGAAAAATACAGTGACTTAGATGTAACAGTATAGACATAATATCTCAAAAATATGAGGTTATAATTAAGAAACATAGAAGATAGCAAATTAGATACAATTTTCAAATAACTGGTTATTTACTTCTTACCTTATAAATTAACTAAGGTTAAAAATTTATGTTTTCTTCATTAGACTAGCTTCACCTTTGATTTGGTGTTTTCAAATGTTTTTGTTTGATGACTTATATGTGAAATTGCAAAAAGCAATACAATTTTCAGACGTCTCTGAAAAGTGGTGAACAGCCTCTACTTAGCCACTGAGTCAGCCAGAAAGATCTTTGAAACACCCATTTTCAGTTTTCTCCTTAAGGAGAGATTCACCACAATTTGTCTTGATTTATAGAGTAACATTCCATGGACCGAAAAGTATAGTCTGCACTTTTTTAGGGTTTCAGAGGATCAGAGATCACTTTAGAACAACTCTGGTATGATTTTGGATCTTTTTCTTTCAAGTGGAATTAGTTTTCAGTTTTATATACATCTACATGCATATGTTCCTTTAACTCACTAATGTACGTCATGTGCATGATCTTGGTAGAAGGGCAGGTTACTTCCCCAGATTTGGGGGTTCAGGGCAGTTATGTGACTTTCCCACGGTGTGGCAGTGCAGATTCTGTCCCTGGCTGTCTCAGTCCTCTTCCCACATCCTCTAGGTTTTCAGTTATGTTATTTTAATTTGCTAAACATCTTTATTTTTTTCTTTTCTTGAAAAAATGATACTTTTATAACAGCAAAATTGATTAGAATATCTTCTTGGCTTTTAAAAAATTAGGAGATTGGGATTAACATTTATACACTGCTATATATAAAATATATAACTAATAAGGACCTACTGTATAGCACAGGGAACTCTACTCAATATTCTGTAATAACCTAAATGGGAAAAGAATCTGAAAAAGAATGGATATATATACATGTATAACCGATTCACTTTCCTGTACACCTGAAATTAACACAACATTGTAAATCAACTATACTCCAATAAAAATTTTAAAAGAAAAAAAAAAGAACGTGGAGATGACTTTAGGTGCAGAAGAGAAATGCAGGTAACATGAAGCAACTTTGCATGGGCTCTCAGATAGTCTTCCTTCCTATGACAGTCCTGGTCTCCTTCTGTAACTTATTATGTCAAACCGGTGGTATTTTCTGGTGTCTATAAACACAAGTAGATCAAATATATTTACCAAGGCATTTTCTATTGAAATTATTTATCTTTGGGTAATTTGGGTCCAGTCTCATGTGAGTCCGGGTCTGTAGGTTGAGGAGCATAAATGCACCCATTTCTACTTAGATTACTTTTTTTCCCTTAAAGATGAAAGGGAGTAGTAAAATTGTATTAAATTATTAAAGGGAGTAGTAAAACTGGTAATTTCCTTATTAAGGGTTTATTGCAAGTACTTTTATATTGGTTTCTTTTAGGTTTGGCAGCTATGATTGTGAATTACTTCCCTTTAATCTTACCACAAAATAATCTTTTGTACATCATTCATGATGATCTGTCAGTGTGGAATTTTAAAAAAATTAGTAAACATTGTGGACTTCAAATGCTAACATGTTTGACGCTTTTAGCCTTATTTCTTTCTGAAAAAATAGTAGTGAAATATACTTTAAATGTTTAAAAAGCAAAAGTCATTGTAGTGTTTTTTCCCCTTTAAAAAATGACATATAGTTGACATGGAATATTACATTAGTTTCAGGTATACAGTATCACTGTACTATATCACTATTAGACATTTATGTACATTATGAGTTGATAACCAGAATAAGTCTAGTAACCATGTGTCACCATGCCAAGTTACTATAACATTATTGGCTGTATTCCCTGTGCTGTACAATACATTGCCACATCCCTGTGGTTTATTTATTTTATAACTCAAAGTTTGGACCCCTTAATCCCCTTCACCTATTTTGCTCAGGACTCCACCTCTCCCCTCTACTGACCACTGCTTTCTTCTCTGTCTCTATGAGACTTTTTGTTTTGTTTAGTTTGTTCATTTGTTTTAAGATTCTAAGTAGAAGTGAAGTCATATAATATTTGTCTTTGTCTGACATTTCACTTTTGCATAATCTTCTCCAGGTCCACCCATGTTGTTGCAAATGGCAAGATCCCATTCTTTGCTTGTAGCTGAGTAATATTCCTTTGTATAAACATGCTACAACTTCTTTATCCATTCATCTATTGATGGGCACTTAGGTTGCTTCTACATCTTGGCTGATTGTAAATAATGCTGCTGTGAACATAGGGCTGCATATATCTTTTCAAATTAGTGTTTTTGTTTTCTTTGGATAAATACCCAGAAATGGAATTGCAGGTATTCTATTTTTACCATTCATATGGTAATCTATTTTTAGTTTTTTGAGGAAACTCCATACTGTTCTCCATGGTAGGTGCAGCAATTTACGTTCCCACCAACAGTGTACAAAGGTTCCCTTTTCTCCACATCCTCACCAACAGTTGTTATCTTTGTCTTTTAGGTAATAGCCATTCTGACAGGTGTGAAGTGATATCTCATTGATTTTGATTTGCATTTCTCTGTTGTTTAGTGATGTTGAACATCTTTTCATGTGTCTGTTGGTCTTCTTGGAAACATGTCTATTCAGTTCCTCTTCCAGTTTTTCAATTTGATTATTTGCTTTCTTGAGGTTGAGTTGTATGAGTTCTTTGTATATTTTGGATATTAACCCCTTATCAGATATGTAATTTGCAAATATCTTCTCCCATTCAGTAGGTGACATTTTTATTTTGTTGATGGTTTCCCTCTGTGCAAAAGCTTTTTAGTTTGATATAGTCTAATTTGTTTATTTTTGCTTCTGTTGCCCTTACTTGAGGAAACAGATCCAAAAAAAAAATTTTTTTTTGCTAAGACCAATGCGAAAGAGCCTATTGCCTTTGTTTTCTTCTAGGAGTTTTATAGTTTCAGGTCTTACATTTAAGGCTTTAATCCATTTTGAATTTATGGTATAAGGAAGTAGTCCAGTTTGATTATTTTGCATGTAGTTGTACAATTTTTGAAACATCAATTATTGAGGCGGCTTTCTTTTCCCCACTATATTCTTGGCTTCTTAGTTGTAAATTAATTGACTGTGTAAGTGTGGGTTTATTTCTGGGCTCTCTGTTCTGTTCCACTGATCTATGGGTCTGTTTTTGTGCCAGTAGCACACAATACCATAGCTTTCTATTATAGTTTGAAATCAGGGAGCAGGATACCTCCAGCTTTGTTCTTCTTTACGAAGATTGTTTTGGCTCTTTGTAGTTCCCTGTAAATTTTAGGATTATTTGTTTCAGTTCTGTGAAAAATGCTTTTTGGTATTTTCTTAAAGATTCCATTGAATCTATAGATTTCTTTGGATAGTATGGACATTTTAACAATATTTATTCTTCTAATCCATGAACATGGTGTATCTTTCCATTTATTTATGTCATCTTCAATTTACTTCCCTAATGCCTTACAGTTTCCAGAGTACAGGTCTTTCACTTCCTTGATTACAATTATTCCTAAGTATGTTATTATTTTTGATGCAATTGTAAATGGGATTGTTTTCTTAATTTCTGTTTCTGCTAGTTCATTATTAGTGTAAAGAAAGGCAACAGATTTCTGTACAGTTGACCATTAAATAATGAAGGAATTAGAAGCACCAACACTCTATGCAGTCACAAATCTGCATATAACTTTTAGTTGGCCCTCCACATACTCAGTTCTGTTGTATCCATATCCGAGTTCTGCATCCTTGGATTCGGCCAACTGCAGATCATGTAATACTTACTACTGAAAAAAATCTTCATATAAGTGTACCTGTGCAGTTTAAGCCTGTGTTCCTCAAGGTAACTGTATAGTAATTTTGTATCCTGCAACTTTATTGAATTCATTGATGAGTTTTTCAATGGAGATTTAGGGTTTTCTATATATCGTATGTCATCTGCAATTGTTTTTCAATTGTTTTTCTGCAATTTTTTTTCTGCAATGCTATTTTTTTCCTGCAGTGGAGATTTAGGGTTTTCTATATAGTATGTCACCTGCAAATAGTGACAGTTTTACTTCTCTTCTAATTTGGATACTTTAATGTCTTTTTCTTACCTAATTGGAATTCCAGTACGATATTGAAAAAAAGTGGAGGGATTGGGCATCCTTGTCTTCTTCCTGATCTTACAGGAAAAGCTTTTAGCTTTTCACTTTGAGTATGATATTACCTGTGGGTTTTGTCATATATGGCCTTTCTTATGTTAAGATATGTTCCCTCTATAACCACTTTGTAGAGAGTTTTTATCACAAAAAATGTGGGATTTTGTCAAATGCTTTTTCTGCAGCTACTGAGATGATCACATGATTCTTATCCTTTGTTTTGTTCATGTGGTGTATCACATTGATTGATTTGCAGATATTGAAGCATCCTGTATCCCAGGGATAAATCCCACTTGATCATGGTGTGTGATCCTTTTAATATATTGGTGAATTCAGTCTACTAATATTTTGTTGAGGATTTTTGCACCTATGTTCATCAGAAATAATGGCCTATAATTTTCTTTTTTTAAGTGTTTTTATCTGCTTTTGGTATCAGGGTAATGCTGTCCTTCTGGAATAAGTTTGGAGATATTTCTTCCTCTTCAATTTCTTTGGGATAGTTTCAGAAGGATAGGTATTAACTCTTCTTTACATGTTTTGTAGAATTCACCTGTGAAGACTTCTTGTCCTGAACTCTTGTTTGTTGGGAGTTTTGGGGTTACTGATTCAATATCATTGCTAGTGAGTGGTCTGTTCATATTTTCTATTTATTTCTGATTCAGTCTTAGAAGACTGTATGTTTGTAAGTTTTTATCCATTTCTTCTCGGTTGTCCAATTTTTTGGCATATAAATGTGTGTAGTAATCTCTTATGATCCTTGTATTTCCATTGTGTCAGTTCTAACTTTTTTTTTCATTTATGATCTTATTTATTTGGATTCTTTCTCTCTCTTTTTTTTTCTTGCTGATTCTGGCTAAAGATTCAATTTTGTTGATCTTTTCAAAGAATGAGCTCTTAGTTTTATTGATCTTTTCTACTGTTTTTGCTGTCTATATTTTATTTATTTCTGCTCTAATCTTTATTATTTCCTTCTTTCTACTAATATTGGGATTTCTTTGTTCTTTTTTTAGTTCCTTTAGATGTAAGGTTAGATTGTTTATTCGAGATTTTTCTTATTTCCTGAGGTAGGCTGGTATCGCTATAAACTTCCCTCTTAGAACTGCTTTTGCTGCATCCCATAGATTTTGGAATGTTGTGTTTCCATTTCTCATTTAACTGCAGGTATTTTTTGATTTCCTCTTTGATTTCTTTGTTAATCCATTGGTTGTTTACCAGCATGTTATTTAGCCTCCATATGTTTGTGTTTTTCCCAGTTTTCCTCTTGTAATTGATCTTTAGTTCCATACCATTGTTGTTGCAAAAGATGCTTAATATGATTTGTTGTCTTAAATTTATTGAGACTTGTGGCCTAACGTGATCTATCCTGGAGAATGTTCTATGTGTACTTGAAAAGAATGTGTATTCTGTTGTTTTGAAGTGCAATATTCCGTATATATTTGGCTCATTTGGTCTAATGTGTTGATTGAGGGCAAAATTTCCTTACTATTTTCTATCTGGATGATCTACTCATTGATATAAGTGGGATATTAAAGTCCCCTACTGTTATTGTTTTACTGTCAATATTTCCCTTCATGTCTATTAGTATTTGCTTTATGTGTTTAGGTGCTCCTAATTTGAGTGTATAAATGTTTACAAATGTTATATCCTTTTTATTGGGTTGATCCCTTTATCATTATGCAATGCCCTTGTTTGTCTCTTATTACAGTCTTACTTTTAACAGTCTTCTATTTTGTCTAAGTATTGGTACCCTAGCTTTCTCTTTGTTTGCATGTGCATGGAATTTTTTTTGTTCTATCTCTTCACTTTTAGTCTCTGTGTGTCTTTAAGATCTAAAGTGAGTCTCTTGTGGGTAGCAAATAAATGGGTCTTGTTTTTTTTTAAATCCATTCAGCCACTTTGTGTCTTTTGATAGGAATATTAGTTCATTTACATTTTTTTAAATTAATTATTTTATTTTTTAAGCTCTTTATTGGAATATAATTGCTTTACACTATTGTGCCAGTTTCTGCTGTACAACAGAGTGAATCAGCTGTATTTATGCATATATCCCCACATCCCCTCCCTCCTGTGACTTCTTCCCACCCTCTCTATCCCACCCCTCTAAGTCATCACCAATCATGGAGTTGATCTCCCTGTGTTATGCAGCAGCTTCCCACTAGCTATTTTACATTTGGTAATGTATATATATCAAAGCTACTCTGTCACTTCATCCCAGCTTCCCCTCCCCCCCATCCTCCCACCCGCCATGTCCTCAGCTCCATTCTTTACATCTGCATCTTTATTCTTGCCTTGCACTGGGTTCATCAGTACCATTTTTTAAGGTTCCGTATATATGTTTTAGCATATGGTATTTGTTTTTCTCTTTCTGGCTCACTTCACTCTGTATGACAGACTCTAGGTCCATCCACCTCACTGCAAATAACTCAATTTCATTTAAAGTAATTATTGATAGGCATACTTATTGCCATTTGGTTAATCGTTTTCAGGTTGTTTTAGTAGTTCTTCTCTCTTTCTTCTCGTCTCTTTCCTTTTGATTTGATGGCTTTCTTTAGTGTTATGTTTGTATTTCTCTTTATTTTTTTGTGTATCTCTTGGAGGTTTTTGATTTGTATTTACCATGAGGTTCATATATAACAACCTATGGATATAGCCGTCTGTTTTAAAGTTGATAGTTGCTTAAGTTGGAGCAGATTCAAAAAGCACTACATTTTTATTCCCCCCACCATGTTTCATGTTTTTGATGTCATATTTTACATCTTTTTATTTTGTGTATCACTTAACTATTTTAGATATTATTATTTCACTGCTTTTGTATTTACATTTCATACTAGCTTTATAGTTGGTTGATCCACTACCTTTACTATATGTTTGCCTTTAACAGTGAGTTTTTTTTTCTTTCATAATTTTCTTGTTTCTAGTGATAACCTCTTTTTTTTCTATTTAAAGAAGTCCCTTTAGCATTTCTCGTCAGGTTGGTTTAGTGGTGATGAACTCCTTTAGCTTTCATTTGTCTGAAAAACCCTTTTCTCACCTTCATTTCTGAATGATAACCTGGCAGTGTAGAATATTCTTGGTAGTAAGTTTTTTCCTTTCAGTATTTTGAATATATTGTGCCAGTCCCTTCTGACCTGTAAAGCTTCTGTTGTAAAATCAGCTGATAGTCTTATGGAGTTCCTCTTGTACGTAATTATTTGCTTTTCTTTTGCTGCTTTTACAATGCTCTCTTTAATTTTTGACATTTTAATTATAATGTGTCTTTGGATTTATCTTGTTTGTAACTCTGTGTTTGTTGGACTTCGATGTCTCTTTCCTTCACCAGGTTAGGGAAATTTTCAGCCATTATTTTTTTTTAATATAATTCTATATCCCCTTCTCTCTCTCTTCTCCTTCTGGAACCCCTGTAATGCAAATGCTAGTATGCGTAATGTTGTCCCAAAGATCCCTTAAACTATCCTCATTTTTTTGCTTGTTTTTTTCTTTTTGCTGTTCTTATTGAGTGATTTCCACTACCTTGTCTTCTTGATCACTGATCCATCCTTCTGCATCCTCTAATCTGCTTTTGATTCCCTCTAGTGTATTTTTCATTTCAGTTATTGTATTCTTCAGTTCTGATTGGTTCTTTTTTATATTTTATATCTCTTTATTGAAGTTCTCACTGAGTTCAGTCATTCTTCTGCAGAGCCAGTGAGCATCTTTAAGACTGTTACTTTGAACTCTTTATCTGGTAAATTGCTTATCTCCATTTCATTTAGTTCTTTTTCTGAGGTTTTGTCTTGTTCTTTCATGTAGAAGGTATTCCTTCATCTCTTCATTTTGCCTCAATCTCTATGTCTGTTTCTATATATTAGGTAGAACAGCCACATCTCCCAGTCTTGAAAGAGTGGTCTTATGTACAAGATGTCCTGTGGGGCCCAACGGTTCAGCCCCCTCTGTTCACCAGAGCCAGGTGCTCCTAGTGTATCCCCTGTGTGGGTCACATGTGCCTTCTTATTGTGATTGGGCTACGATTGCTGCAGGCACCCTGGTGTGCAGGGCTGGCCCCCTGAAGCAGGGATGCTTTGGAGGGATGCTGGGGCAGTCTGCTGGGTAGGATGAGACAGGAGCTCCTTTAAAGGAGCCAGGCTGGGCAGGGCCTCTGGGGAATGCTGGGCTGGGATGCATAGTGTTAGGTAGGTTGGTAGAGAATGATAGAAGTGGGGCCCACCACCACCAGGCCACCTAGGTAAGAGGAGAGTAAGAAAGGAATGATGCCTGTCAGCGCTTCTGTCTCTAGAGTAAGTTCTACCAGATCCCTGTCCCTCCAGCACCTGCCCTAAAATTAGTCAGTGAATCTCCTTCTCCTATGACCCAGGTACTTTTTAAGCTGCTGCATCTGTGCTGGAATTTAGAGTGAGTGTAACCCTGCTGGCTTTCAAAGCCAGACATTATGGGGTTCATCTTTCCAGTGCAGGGCCTCAGGCTGGGAAGCCTGACATGGGGCTCACATCCCTCACTCCCCAGGGGCTCCTCTCCAGCTGTGACACCCCTCCTGCTTGTGGGTCTTTACACTGGGGATGTGGGTTCTAACTAGACTGCTGCTCTGCCCCTCAACATATGGCCTTTTCTTTTTGTTCTTAGTTGGAGAAGGTCTGCCTGCTAGTCTTCAGGTTGTTCTCAGAGATGCTTGTTCCATATGTAGTTGTGGTTTTGGTGTGTCCGTGAGAGGAGGTGAGCTCAGGATCTTCCTAATCTTCCATCTTGATCTGGAACCCCATTGTAGAATTTTCTATAATCAAAGTCAGCCAAACATGAAAAGGCAAAGTCAATGAATGAGGGGCAATGCAAACCTGTTGGCACCCCCTAGTGGGAAGCCTTAGATTGCCTGAGTCATCTTGAACACAGTGTAAACTTGGGGAAATGAGTTAGACAAAGACAAGGTGGAAAGACATTAAAAAAAAGAATCCTCAAAATGGAGGAGGACACATTTTGAAACATGGGAAAGAATTGACTTCATCTATTTTGTGACTTTCAAAGTTCAGGAAGGAGTTATGAAAAGTCATGAAAATTTGTTCATTTTAGTCCCAGCACTAAGCTAAGTGCTTGCGAGAGCTAGTTCCTATAATGTACCAACTCTAGAACCAAGTTCTGTTATTCTTCCCCATGTATAAGATGGGGAACTGAGATGTCAGTTTAAATCACTGTCCTGGAGTCGATCAGCACGAGATAATTGGCTAGCTGACTCCAGCATCTAAACTTTTAACTGCCTCTACTATGCTCTTGATTAATAATCATTGTAATCTTTGTAGCTAATAAGAATGATACTTTCAACATATGTGTTTTGTATTCATTGCATCTTTAGAAATGCAGTGAATGTAACAAATGCAACATATGTGTTTTGTATTCATTGCATCTCCTATTATATCAAATCACTTCTTGATATAATAGAAGAAAGCATAATATGGTTATAATATTTTGACAACTGTATATCAAATATCTCTACAACTGTGTAGAAAGGTTGAAATTTTTGATTTAAAAATATGATTGATTAGATTCATTTTTCATACATTGAAATTATTGCAAGACTTTACAGCAGATTTGACCCAAAATGCTCTAATTTCAGGAGAAAATCATTCCATTGCATGTGGAAAAGTATAAAGTGATATCCTATCTTTTTAAAGTAATGCATCATGGACACATTTCCTTCATTATAAAGTGGTCTGTAGGAAATAGGGGCCAAACCCTTTCCTCTAAATTATGCATTTCTATTTTTAATGACTTTTTTCATTATATAGCAATGGTTTAATGGTTACAGAGAAGCTTCTAGAACATTTTTTCATGTCAACATTCTTTCACCACAGCATTACACAGGATTTTCCATTTGATTTTCTGCTCTTCCTCAAACCCAAACTGAAATCACAGAAGTGGAGGAAAGATGCCCCTTTATTCTCACCAAATAAAATTCTTGCTTCTGTCTTTACTTATACAGTTCACAGTTGCCTGAACCCAAAACCACACAGGCTGAAAATGAAATATAAAATAAGTTTGCTTGGAAAAACATTTACCCAATGAAGTAATTGTTACTAAATACTTTTGGATCAACAAACTGGTAACCTTCAAATGGTTTTGAATAATATTTCTACTAATGTAAAATTGGCAAAGTTTAGTTAATTTCAGTGAACATATTGGGAGCCCAGGGAAATATTGTCTAGGAGAATTTTATTAACTAATATAGCTCCAAGTGATTTCAGTTCTTCTGGTGAACCTCTCTCTCAACAGTTTTTATTCCATGCATGCTCATGGTATTATATTAGTTTTGCCAAGAATTGCTATTCTAAATCAGTTTTACATTTTATTTTTTAATATTATTAGTTTTATGTATCTTTTGCTTGGTATTTGTAAAGTAAATAATTCTTGGTATAGTTGGACCTAGAAGATATTATGACTTCTTTTCATATCTATGACATGTATTCATATTTTACTAACTTATGAAGGCAAGCAATAGGAAAAGGAATCTATTTTTTTTCCTGATCTGAAATCCCCTAAATACTCTCAATATCTGATATGTTGAAATAATGTAAGGTTTGTGGCTATGTCCTAATGCAGACCATGCTCAGAATTAGAATTATTCACATAAGAGGTATTAGATCAAATCTAAGGAGTGACCTGGGTTGAGTGGGGACTCTCAAGACCTCCTGGGGACAAGGGCGCTGCTTGGGCATAATTTTGTTTTCCCCCACAGTGAGAATATAGCTTTGCTGACTGTGGGATTGGCTGCAGAAACAGGAGTAACTAATTCCTACTAATATAAATTGTCTAAGAGCATAGAGACTTGAATAGGGGTGAAACCTTAAGTAACAAAGGTTCTGTGCAGCACAAAATTCAGCTTCTCAGGTCTGACAGTATTGGGGCAGTTGCAGGATCTCTTTAGGAATTCTTGGGGCCAGGCGACTTGGCATCGACACAGCTGCAGAGCAATGTTTGCCCACCTTGCATCTGATAAGATTTTACAGACAGATTTTATTTGAATTTCATTTAAATTCAGAACTTAATCAATATGGTGAGTTTGTGTGTGTATTTGAATGGGAATTGGTTCTGGGTGGTTTCATGGTAAGTCTTGGTCTATTGAAATGGAAGCCTTTATTTTGATTAATATTGACTTTAAATTGCTTGTGTTGAAACTATGCATTTTCTGCCTTAGAAAGGATACCATTCATATCACTCCATTTTCTTTATTCTCATAATTCAATTAGTTACTCTTGCTTTATGTTTAGAGTGCTGATAGGGTACACTGTGCTCATGTTTTATGATGTTATTTAAATTTTTATATGATTCTATGTTATTCTCTAGTTAGTATGTTTATAAAGCAACCAGTATGCTAGTCCCTTGTTGGTGGTCATTGCTCTCATACAAGTTTTCACTGCAAAGGAGGTAGTACCAAGGCAAACTGAATTGAGCCAAATAGGATCAAACTGAATTCTAATTTATGATTTAACTTTGGATCTTAAAACTAGAATTTGTGCTGTATCTTGTACCATAATTGTGGCTACCACATGGACCAGTATTGTATTAATAGTCAAGATGTGAAAATTAAAACAATGGCAGAGTCTCCCTGTAGTAGAAGATAATTGATCTCATTGCCCTGATATACTGAGGACCACTTCTGTTCTTTGAAAGTCCTGAAGATGCAGAGGGCTTCAAAGAAATACTGGTGGACCATTTTACCTGCCTTTCAAATTCCCTTTTCTGCCAAGTCAATACATATATATATAAAAACAAATATTATTATTTCAATCAAAGTGTCATCAAAATAGGAACTAAGAAAAAATGAATATGAAATAAAAATTAATTAGTACCATCACTGTTTGTTTGGGGTGATAAATGATCATTTTGGAAAATGCATTGAATGACAATAGAACTGCTTTCCTGTTATTAAATGTGCTCACATTATTCTCAAATTCAGGCAATTAGCATTAATTTTCTCTGAATCTTGCTAGAAAATTCATACATTGGGATTGAGCCGTGTGAAAGAGTTCTCTTTATTTCTTTCTTTTTGTCTCGCTGCAAAATGGTCTGCATGTGCTCCACGATTTTATCAGCAACAGAATCATTAGAAGAAAGATTGCTGTGTCTCATACAAGGAATTAGGTTCCTGGGTGTTTCAAGGCTCAGTTTGGAGGAAATTATTTAGTTTCATTAGTTTTCAGTTATGGTTGTGAGACTGTGAGGGCCTTTCGAACTGTTGTACTGAATCTGAACTCCTATGATTTAACAGTTTTTTTGCATTAATCATTATAAGTAACATAAGAAAGTGTTCAAATGATATATCTTTCTTATTTTATCACTTACATTGGTCTGAATAAACAAGCCAAGGTTAATATTCTCATAGCTTCTTTTTTTTTTAAAGCCTGTATTTAGAACTTTAAATATCAGTAGATGTTCCTAAAATATTAAATCTCATAAATTTTTTCTTTTCCAAAATCTGATTAATATTAGTAGTGGTTTCATATAGTTAAGAGATATGTTTGATGATTTGCATGCTGTACAAGTTAAAACTCCAGTTGTGGCCTTTTCTTCTTTATTGATACCATCTAAATTTTGTAAATTAAAAATCCACTTTATTTCTTTTTAGGGAATCCCAGGATTTCCTGGAAACCAAGGATTAATGGGACAAAAAGTAAGTACTAATGAAAGTTGAAAGATTTGGGCCTGGAATCTGATTATGAAAAGGGCAAAGTAGTGATGTCTCTTCACATAGAATACATTTTACCATATTCATGGCAACAGGTAATAGTGCAAAAATGATATAATTTCAGTAGCTATTATTTTGACCTTGCAATTAGTTTTTGTTGTTGTCTTATACAGATAGTATAAATTTGGATTTATGTATGTGCTTTCTATTTTACTTGATTGCTTTATATCTTGTGCCCTTAGACCATCCTTTTGGGATAATTTTACTACTTCCTGAACTATATGTTTAGAAATTCCTGTAGTACGAATATCTTGGTTATAAACTATCAGTTTTTATTTAATTACCAATATCTTTATTTTACTGTTGTTTTTTGAGAGAGGATTTTGTAGGGTATGTAATTCACGGTTGATGATTATTTCTTCTTGATACACTGAAGATTTTCTACTGTCATCTCCTGGCTTCCATGGTTAGCTATGAAAAATCTTCTCTTGTTCTAATCATCATTCTTTTGTACATGATCTGTTCCTTCTTTTGGGATTCTTTTCGGTATTTTATTTGTTTTTAGTGTTCTTAAAACTCCCCATGATGTATCTAGATATGGATTTCTCTTTATTCATCTGGGAGGGAATTTAGTTTGCTTTGTGGCTCTGTGGAATTATTTCCATTACCTCTGGTAGACATGAGCTGTTAATCTCCATGTTACCTCTCTTCATCCTCTGCTGTTCCCTCCTTCTGGAATTCTAATTAGACATATTTTATTCATTCTAATTTTGTCCTCTACATCTCTAAATTGCTTACTTTCATATCCTTGATTCTTAAATTCTGGTTAAATTTTTTGGATATATTTTCCAGTCTATTTATTCTTCCATTGTCTAATCTGCTGTTTAAACAATTAATTGATTTTTTAAAAAAATCTAATCATATTTTTCATTTCCAGAATTTCAGATTTTAATAACTTTTTTTATTCTTTTTTTAATTGAAGATTTACAACACTGTGTTAGTTTCAGGTGTACAGCAAAGTGATTCAGATATACACACACACACATATTTTTTTCAGATTCTTTTCCCTTATAAGTTATTATAAGATATTAAATATAGTTGCCTGTGTTATAACATCTTTCTATTCTTGATAGTCTCTTGCTCTGTCTTCAGTCCTAATAGTCTTTCATGATTCCGTTCTTCCATTTGTGAAGATTTCACATATAGTTCTAAATTCTGTTTCTAGCCATACTAACAGCTGTGGTTCATTGTTATTCTTCTTGACGCTCAGTCTGGTGGCTTCTGCCTCTCCTGTCTTAACTGTTGATGAGGAGCTCATTGCTTCATCTTAGTTAGTGGGTGTCCTGTCAGCCTAACTGGGGCATGGAAAGCCTCCTGCTGGTAGCCCTGGGTACCATTTCAGTGCCCTTTGAGAGTCCTGAGCCATTGTAGGTATTAAAGACTCCTGCCCTCTCCCTGTGGCTGGCCCAGTGTTCAGTTTCCTAAAAGCTAAGCATGTCCCCTCAGACACCTCCAGCCCACTTGATTCCTGCAGCTCTACCTCTGGCGCAGTTTCTGCTCGCTTCCAAATCCTCATAATTGCAATCCTAACCCAGAGTATATTTTATTAAAATGAAGGATCTTTTAAGACTTCCCCTGCTTCTCAAAGAGGATGTTCTTTCCAGGGTTTTTGTCTGGAATCAGAGAATTCCTTGGAACATTAGGTCAGCCACAATCCCCAAATTTAAAGTCTAAATGCTGTTATACTGTGTCCTAATTTTTCTTAATTTGTGCTTACTACCGTAGCTCTTCAATTATGATAAATAAGAAATTTTTTTCACTTGATTTTTTTCCTTCTGTTGTCTCACCTCACCAACTTTGTGTGAATTGCTAGGTCTTCCTCTGAAAGAATAACAGTACCATTCCTGATTTCCTAATGAAAATATTTCCCTTAGTAATTCCACAGACCCTAGGCCCAGGTCATTAAGGTGTTAGATTCCTGATTTTTTACCTTGCATTGCTTCTGTCTTGTAGTAGAGGAAGAAAAGGCAGACATGCTGGGTTGATTGGTATTGAGTTTTCATTCCATAATGCTTTGGTAGGAAATTTCTAAAGATGAATTAATAATTTACAACTTCAATCTTGATCTCTATTTGATTTTTAGGGAGAAATTGGGCCTCCAGGACCACTAGGAAAAAAAGGAGCTCCAGGGATACCTGTATGTTAATGTCATTATTGAAATATTGTTATTATGTACCAGGAGTTTTTATTCTGAAGTTCACAAAACTGGGTGGGGGGGGGGAATTCAGCAATGAGATTTTTGGGGACCACAAATTCCATCCATTTATGTGAAAAAGATTATGTCCATTTTTCTAGACGAGTCTAGATTTCTTCAGATTCTCAAAAAGTTGGCTACCCAAGTAAAGGTTAAGAACACTTACTGTAAATAAACCAGAAAACAAATACTCTAGCTATTTATTAAAAGAAAAAAACACCAAGTACCATGAGAAGGTCTAAAACTCAATAAATATTCTTTTTTAATTTTTTAGAAAATTTACAAATTTATTACACTAATGAGGGAGAATATATTCAGAACAGGTAGTATAGGAAGATCGTACATTAGTGAAGTTTTGGGAGTAAAGGGACATTTGAGTTTGATATTAGAAATTGTGACAATCCTATGGTGTATAAAACTCCATAAGAAATTTCTAAAAGTTATCACTAGAAGTGGTGTGTATTTTAACTTACGAATCAAATTGCCTGTAATAGCTTTTTCTTTAAGTAAAAACAAAAATTGACAGTTTATGACTTTTCATTTAATTATGTAAGTGAAAAAAGCAGATATTTTACCCAGTGAAAAGATTTGATAAAATCTTGGTGAAAGACTTGAATGGAATATTCTTCCTCAACTTCTGTCATCATGACCAAATTATTTTTTTGTTGAAATGTTAAGTTAAGCTTGATTATTTACCAGTATTTAAGTTAGCCTCCAGAAAATGAAGGCATTGAATAGAACTTCATTGAACTTCAAGAATATCTATATCTAATATTTCTAAGATTTCAAACACTATGCTATAACTAGTATACTTTACATTTTATAGTTGTAATAAATCCTAAACTGATAGCAAAGCATAGTAGTGATGACAAGCTAATTTCAGTGTGACTGTATTGAGATTCTGTTTTCTGATACTAATTGAAGATTTTTTTTGCACATCACATTTCCTTTGCTGTGATTAAGAGAAAGCAAATGTGTTTAATATGTGTAATAGTATTTAAATGGAATCTAAATTAAATTAGTTCCTTGTTGCTAGAGTAGTTATCAGTGTCTTATTTTGAATCATATGATTAGTAAAAATATAGCCATTTGTAACTTGAATGGACATTATTAGATTCAGAGAATTTATTAGATTTTAACTCTTTAAAAACATTATTCAAGAAAATAGAAATGTAAGTAAAATTGACCAAAATAACATCTATGAAGAAATCTAATTCTTGGCTCTCATGAAAAAGGAAGAAAGTAAGAGCGTAGAAAAAAGAAACTTTTCTTTACATTTATCTCTTACTAGCTCTCTAGCAATTTTTGCTATTTGTAGGTGATTTAAGCAACCAAATTATAAGGGCTTTGCCGACCTTCATGTTATCTTGCATAGTTTGATTCTTTATTACCCTTTATATGGATATATGTAGGGAAGTTTCCCATGTATTGCATTATCCTTTAGTGGATTGATTATTATGGTAATGTGTAAGTTGAAAATTGATTGAATATTTAAAAAATATTATTCTCTAAATTGCTCTTGTAATTCCCACTTAAAATATAGGGTTTGATGGGAAGCGATGGCTCACCAGGCCAGCCTGGAGCCCCAGGATCTAAGGTAAAGAAGATGAAATTAACAACATTGAGAGCTTTGTGCAAAATGACCATTTAGGTACTTCAGCCAAAGTTTTAAGTACATAGATTTTATTTTGAATGTGATTTGAATTCTCTGAACAAGCACTTATAGGGATGAAATCTTAGGCAAAAACTAAGCATATAAAACACAGGAATGTGAAGCAGGCCTGGTTTAAGCTGGAAAGGGTCCACGATCCCGCAAGACTCAGCCCTCTTCCCTTACTGGCAGCTCAGGGGACTGAGGAATACCAGGGGCTCTGTACCCAACCCACCATCTGTAGTGACGATTGAGGGTAACTTTAACAACTTGCAAGTCCTCTTCTTGGTATTTTATTTAGTGGAATGGAACTTTTATTTGTAAAATACGTTGTCATGAGTTTTATCCTCCCTCGGGACTGTGGATAAGATGGCACGTTATCTTAACTTTCACATTTGCAAAAAGTAAGGCAAGCCTGACAATATATTTAGGTGTCTGGTGAGGTTATTCTTAAGGTAGAACTGGAACTCTTTGAGTACTATGATTCGACCACATTCTAGGTATACAGAGTCATGTGTAAGAGAATTTCTTTCTTGGTTTACTAGAGGATCAGATTGTGCCTTCTGGATCAACTCAAGAAACTATTCTCGGCTATTTAATAAGTAGATTCTAGGATAGCCTTCCAAAAGGAAGTGATGAAATTGCTGTTTTGGAAGCATTCAACCTTTAACTAGACCAGGGAAATAGATCCTGGCATACAAAATGAGGAGATGGCCTAATCTATTCTACTTTTAATTTCTAAAGTACCTAGAGAAAGAGATAGGATAAAATGTCATGGGAGCCCAGTGATTAGGGAAAAGTAGCTGCCCTCTGACCAGGGGTGGATCCTGTGGGTCCTTGGAACATGGTGAGTCCTAGCGGTAGTAAGAGTGCACTTGCCAGGTGGAGGGTCTCTATCATGTCGCAAGGTCATTTGGTAAGAAAAATAGAGTAGTTGTATGCTCCTTAAATAACTGGGGTACAGTGGACTCTCCCATGATGTTCTGGATGGTCTAATTCTTAAGAACGCAGCCTAAGATTTTATCAGCTTTTTAAATTAGCCACTTAGCATCATTGGCTCACACTGAGCTGGAGGTCGATGAAACCTGCTGGATTTTCCATACAAGATTTTAGAACAGTATACGTGTGGCATCCACCACTTGGGTAGGTCTGCTGGTGTGGCTGGAGAGTCGAGTGGCTGATTCTAACATCACAGTTTGTTTGATTTTACATGAATTACTGTAAAGTTTGATTTCCCTCATCTTGTCCTTCTACAACTATTTTGTTAAAAATAGATTCAAGGTGTTAAAATTATACCTCTTAAATGTTAATCTTTTCAATGAAGTATTTCAGCGTCTTTTCACGCAGTATATTACCTCAGGCCTTAGAAAGTTTTTCTGCCAGGGACGAGACAGGGCATGTTTTAGTCTTTGAGGTCCAAATAGTTTCTGTTGCAGCCACTCAACTCTGCTATTGGAATGCACAAGCAGCCACTGTGTGAATGTGCCCATGTTCTTGTAAAAGTTTATTTACAAAAACAGGCAATGAGCTGACTTAGCCCATGGGCCATATTTACTTGCCTCTATATTATTACCTTATCCCTCTGGTTTTGTCAGCTAATATATCTGTGAACCATGCCTTGGTATAAGTTCAAGAGTAGGACAAAAAAAGCTATTATGCAAGGCAGGGATGAGGCTGAAATTCTGTGGTAGATCTTTAGAAAACTTCCAATTTAGATAATAATACCTCTTTTTAAAATAGCCATTGAACCATTTATAAGTCTAGCATATATTCCAGTTTTATAAAATATTATCTAAATGACACCAGGGTATATTCACATAATCAAGTCATGTAGCTTTCAGCAGGTCATGTCACCTCTGTGAGTTTCAGCTTAATCATTTGTAAAATTAGAAAATTTAAGGAATCATTGTTCTATGGTCTAATCATGCTGTAATGTGCTAAATACTTGAATTAAGTCCAAGTATTATGTTCACGTGATTCTTAACGTGAGCTGAGAATGAAGGTGGTTCCCTTTGCTGATCAGTGAGCCCTGACCTGGCTCTGGGTGATCATCGCCCCCCGCCCCGTCCCAGGTGTCACACCAACCTCTTTAATTACAGGTTTTTGCCAGACATTGACTGGGTTGTAATTTCAGGTGTCCAAGTATATTTGAAAGCCAGAACCACCACTGACAGTCTCTCCTGGTGATCCAGGAGGCAGGTTCTCTCTTTTTATAACCAGTCCTCTTTTCCTATGTTACATTCTTTGCTCTGACAACTTGGTTGTGCTTTCCGTGCTTTCCAATTGTCTGTTAGCAAGCATTGCATGGGAATCCTGAAAAAGAACACAAACTAAGCATCTTCTGAGTCATGCTTCTTCCAAAAGCCACTCAAAAGTGCATTTGAGGCTAATTTTCTTTTTTTTCAGTTGCATATTGAAAATGAATTGTACAAAGAAAGCAAAACAGAGAAAGAGAAGATTTCCAACCTAGAGGATGCTATTAAAATATGTGGGTCTGGCCTGTGCAGCAGAGACCTAGCTAATTAGTGCCAGTCCCTAAAGATTGGAATTTCTCTTTTTAGTTGGAGCTGCCAGCTTCAAACAGGCTTATAGTGAGCTTCATAAAACATGCAGACTCACTTCCTTGCTTAAAAGAGCTTTTCTTAATAAGCAGCCTTAAGGTATAGATTCTATGTTTCAAACAGTTGGAAAATTGAAAATGTAAAAATTGTTTAAAATATATTCTCTTAGGTGTCTGTATCAGATATACTGTGACTAAATTCAAAAACATTCAAATGGTTTTGATGCATTGACAGGGAAGTAAAGGTGAACCTGGACTTCAAGGGCTGCCTGGAGCTTCTGGGCTCAAGGTAATTAATTTGTTTTTGGTGCATTTAGAAATGTTTTCAAAGAAGTATGAGTTCCTCTCATTGTTTGATGAGATTAACGTTTGTATCCTTAAAAGATACATCAAATGAAGGGTTACCTATTATCATAAAATTAGGATACCTGAAAGCCAGTGGTGAATGTGGGCCAATTTCATTTCTTCTTTTTGGATATTTTATCATAGTTTGGGTAATAAAGGCATGAAATATGCTTTGGTTTGGTTTGTCTAGAATTGGTAAAAGTTGGATGCTAATATGAACATCTTCTCTGGTCCAGAGACTATCACACTCTTATGTGACTGAATGAGTGTGTGTCTCCCCTGGTGGTGCCGTTTCTTTGTTCGCTGATTGATGGAATTCTGTTTTCAGTCTGGGAGTCATAGTTGCCTTTACCAGTTTCCTCCAAACCAAATAGTTGATGTTTATTTCAATCCGTTTTTCAATTCTCTTCTAGCCTTTAAAAATCTAGAGTAATATTCAATAGTGCACAGTGAGCAAAGAGAACAGAACTTAGTTTCCACAGAATAGAGTTGTCTTTAGTTAATATGACAGAGTTTGGGACTAATGGTAAAACAAAGAAAGCAAAACCAAAACACCATGAGTCATATTTAGGAGTACGTCTGATTTCTTACAATTTTAACGTAAATATTGTTGATACATCATCATGTGCTTTCACATTGTAAGTCTTTCTTGTTTAAGACTTTTAAAAGAAAGGAAATAATCCCTGTGACATGACAGGCAGTAGAGAAATTCAGTTAAGTTGTCCGGAAAACAGCTCGGGAATTTATGTCTAAGAAAATAATATTCCACATATATAAAGTAAAAATCATAAATGTGCATATCTAACTACAAGGATGTTCACCCCAATATTGTTTATAAAAATAAAAATTGTGAAAGTTAATGTTTAACAATAGAAATTTTATTAAATATGGTAAATCGGCATAGTTGAATACCATTCGGTAATTTAAAAGTTTTAAAAACATATAATGGCATAAAGAACTTACAATATTAATATATTTTGAAGCAAAAAGTATATTATAAACTTATGCATGCATAGCACCTTTTAGTATCTAAGTTGTGTATGTGTTTGTGAGAGACGGGGGGAAAATGTATAACCAAATAAAAAGTGGGTAATGAGATTTTCAGTAATTTTATTACTTCTATTTACTTACTAGCTTTGCAACAACAAACTAAGTTTTTTAAAAGAATGATTATGAGAAAAAGCAATTTCAAGGAGGAAGGAAAAATATTAGTAAATACAAAGAGATATACCTGTGTTTATTATTTTCACTACTTTATTATTTATTGTTGACATTATAAATATAATAAAAAATACCAAATGTTTATCAAATTTTAAAATATGATATGATCTCAGAATTTCTTAACTAGCAAAGATAAAAAATATAAGTTTAGCTGGGACTTCAGTGAACTTTTCATTCTTTACTATTTCTATAGTAATAACTCTAAATGTCAACAAAATTTTTAACTATCAGTTTTAAATTAGAGATGTATGCAGAGATAAAAACAGTGGGGTTTTTCCCAAGCAGTAAACCTGTGCTCTTCATGTGAATTCTGTGTTACTTAGGGAGAACCAGGAGCAGTGGGTCCCCCAGGAGAACCGGGATACCTGGGTTTACCTGGAATTCAAGGGAAAAAGGTATGATATTTAGGGCATCTGACTCAATGTTAATCAGCTATTACCATGTAAGTGTTCCTTTTGTGCAAGTAGCATAGAAGGACCAGTTATGGATTCAGTGATGGGCTGACCTACGTATTTGATGTACATATAATGTGTTCAACTCCATGCTAAGAGCTGTGGCATCTTTCATGTCCCCACATGGGTACTATCTCCTAGATGACCTTCGAAGAAACAGATCAAACAATATAAATGTACAATTAAATAATATCCAGAAAATTCAGATTGTTCTGTGGTCAGTCCAGGTGAGTCAAGAATTTTTTAGGAAAAGTATTCAATGTGAGGCATTCTTACCAAAATATGAATATCACTCTTATCAAAACTGGGGAAAAGTCTGAAATAATAAAAATTACAACCAACCAGAGAGCTTGACCATGACGTTCCTATCTATGAAATAATTATATTACATAACAGTTCAGTTAAAATCAATTTGAGGAATTTAAAATACAAAGCATTTATACTCATATAAAATGTTTTGGTAAGATAAAACAGTATCGCTTTGGGTTCTCCCTCTCTCCTATTAAGTAAAGGAGCTGTGAGTTGTGTCTGTACAAATATTATTGTTGGCTTGAAGGTTCTGAGCAAGAACTGACTGCCCACCTGTCAGAGTACTCCATGCCCCTGCAGATACATACATTTCAGGTTAAAAGTGAATATGTCGGCTTTTGCTCTGGAAAGGATACAAACTCCTATGTCTCAGTCTTTGTATCCCTTGCTGTTTCAGTTTTTCTACCATTTCATTTTTCTATCCCTCATGTATTTCTGCTCAGCCCCTAGATTGCTGTACCTAGTGTGATCCTTTTTGCTCTGATGAGCAGGGGGCAGTACTTGCTGACACAGGAATGACCCTCACTCACAACAGCCATTAAGTGTTAGACCCTCAGTGAAAATTAAGTAAATCTACTGTGAATATGTTTGGATTTAGAGAATTTCCTTGTTCAGAAACCTGCCAGTTAAAAGAAAATCTGTATGTTATTCGCTGTAAACACAAAACTCTACTCTTTAAGTTTAGATGACATGATCGAAAGGAAATTTGGAAACAGTGTCCAGGTTCTACTTTGGGCAAATGCTTACCTTTCCTGATCTGTGGATTCATTGTAGGAACAAAGACAGTGAACGGGTTGGTTTCACACATCTCTTCTAGCTGAGAAATTCCAGGAAACAATGTTATGGAATATGAATTTTCCCCCAAAAGTTAATTTTTGAAGCATATGTTTTCTAAAATATTATTTCAGCATTGTTTTATTTCATTGTTTCCCATAAATTTGCGGCCACTATCAGCTTAATAGTAGACTTTTCAGTTTGATTTCATAAAACAAGATTTGTCAAAATAAGTCCTCTCTTTGTTTAACCTCAGATTGTGATCAATATAGAGAAGTTTCCTTCTTCCTTACAAAATAGAAATTGTAGTAAATTTCCTTTGAACGTCAGAGCACAAGAAAGTATTCATTTAAAACATCATTTTGACATAATGTGGTTTTACTCTCTTCCCAAATATCACGTCGGAGTCAGCTTCTGTATATAAGGCACTTGTGGAATTTGCATGAGACCATGTATTTTTCTTGGCGAAAGAAAAACATGTTTATTTGAAAGGATACAGAATATATTACATTATGATACATAGTAAAACTGCCTTTTTGCAGGGGGACAAAGGAAATCAAGGTGAAAAGGGCATTCAGGTATGTTACTGGCTTTTTGTTTATATATTTATTTTGGGCTTGGCAATAAAATCAGGGCTTTGTTCTTTTTTAATTCTTACATGGCTTGTCCAGCTCCTTCCTGTTTCACCATCAGTATCTGTTAAATCTCAGCTTTCTCCTTTTACTAAACTTCTCAAAACACATCAAAGCTAACTTTAACATTCTTCACATCACTGTTGTAGGAAACTTGGGAACCAAGTGATTCGACAAAATAAATACGCGGATTTTATCACATGTAACATCTATTTATGTATATATTTTATGGTGTGATGGTTTACACAAATGCTCTCACATGGCTTATTGCACAAATTTGATAAGATACTGTTAACACTACATATAAAACATGTTCAAGCTAATAAACAGAAGGAGAATTATACCAGAAAATTAGATCAGGCTGAGGAAATCTAGGGTGATTTAGAAGGACATTTGGTTTGGGGTATCTTAGCAACAAAGGCAAAGAGGAGAAACGTGCTACATTTGGGAGATAAGGACAGTTTCACCTCAGTCCAAGTGTCCCTCAAAGGGTTTTTTCATTAACTGAACCCTGACCCATGAGTAGGGCGCCCCTGGCTAAATCAGTGACACACGAATCAGGAATAAACTGTAACTGTTGGTCTTTCAGTCTTTTAAGTTCTAGAAATATAAGACTTTTCCAACCATCAATAACAAATCTAGTGTCCAGACAGTACTTTAACGATGTCCTTAAGATTACAAAGCTCATCTATAGGGACTTCCCTGGTGGTCCAGTGATTAAGAATCTGCCCTCCTAATGCAGGGGCAATGGGTTCTATCCCTGGTCGGGAAACTAAGATCCCTACATGCTGTGTGGTGCTGCAAAAAAAAAAAAAAAAAAACAAAACCCACAAAAGCTCAGCTATAGTGGCTGAGTTTTGCTATATGAACCACTTTGCAAAATTTTGCAGAATTTTGAAAGCTCTAGAATGTCTGGTGGTGAGTGAGGAAACTTGAATTTAGGTTATAATACAGTCAAAATCTGCTAAGGCCACAGTCTGAACAGTTTCAGACAATGAAATTTGAACTAAGCCCCTTCTCCCCATCCCACTGTCCTGATCATTTCTTGTCCTGGGTCCTGGGTGACTGTAGTATGATTTTAACTGGTCTCCTTGAGTCTAATCCATCCCTCCCTCACACTTTTACCAGCATCAACAAACTAAGCTAGGGCTTCCTAGGTGGCACAGTGGTTAAGAATCCACCTGCCAATGCAGGGGACACGGGTTCGATCCCTGCTCCAGGAAGATCCCACATGCTGAGGAGCAACTAAGCCCGTGTGCCACAACTATTGAGCCTGCCCTTTAGAGCCCGTGAGTCACAACTATTGAGCCTGTGTGCTGCAACTACTGAAGCCCACGTGCCTAGAGCCTGTGCTCGTCAGCAAGAGGAGCCACAGCAATGAGGAGCCCGCGCACCGCAACGAAGAGTAGCCCCCACTCACCACAACTAAAGAAAGCCCATGCACAGCAAAAAAAGACCCAACACAGCCAATAACATAAATAAATAAATAAATAAATAAGCTACACGACTGCTTAGGAATCCTTCAGTGATGTTCCACACACATTTCAAGATAAAGTCTGGCCCATAAAATGCCTCCTGGTTGTACTGAATCTTCTGCTTTAGTCTTATCTCTTTGCCACTCGGCCCACCATTATCCGCTCCTGCCCTGCTGTGTCAGCCAGAAGAAATTACTCGCCTCTGTCCTGTGTCTGATCTCCCGTCACATCCTGCTGTCTTTTCCCGTTGGGTACCACTTGCATATCCCTGAGGGCTGCACTCAAGGTGGAGTCATTTTTCCTACCCTCTTTATCAGAGTCCTACCCTATGTCCCAATAGTATCCTTGCCAGATATATATTGATAATTATATACTGCATCCTTATCAGACAGTGTTTTCATCATTCTTTTTTAATAGAATTCCAATAAAATTTAACTGAATATATTTTTATTGATATAATTAACATATAACTGTGTAAGCTTAAGGTGTACAAGGTGTAAGTTTAAGGTATACATGTTTAAGGTGATGTAATTAACATATAACATTGTGTAAGTTTAAGGTGCACAAGGTGCAATTTATATATTGCAATGATTACTGCTGTAGGGTTAGCTAACACCTTTACTATGTCATGTTAGTTCATTTTTGTGTTGAGAACAGTTAGGATTTCATATCTTAGCCACTTTGAAGTTTAGAATTTAACTGCTTATTAAAGAGATTAATTGCTTAGCTTTTGCACCAAACAGTAAAGAACTTGAAGGCAACATAGGGACACTGCAGCAGTGTCTCTACAGCAAATAGGGAATTCATTCATGTAAGTAAGTAGATGAACAAATGGCTGGGTAGCAGGGATTTAAAATTTCAGTCACTAGATCTTTAATTGATTGTATATCTAGGTGTATGTTTTCCTGGAAACTGCTAATTATCCTCTTCAACATAGGGACGAAATAGTAGTGACCCGATCAGGGTCTGGCCCAATCAATGTCTTATACAGGGTGGATATCCCAAAATATTAATTGAATGGACAAATGTGTTTATATCTTTATTAATCTGTTCTCTAATTTAAAGATCTTCATTCAAAATGTATTTTACAGTATATTTTTAATTAAAAAAAAGTCTTTAAAGTGTTCTTCTTGCCCTCACATGTGTGCAGTCAACATCGAACATAAATAATGTCATTGAAATTAAGAAAATGACCACAGCCACTGGATTTTTAAATGATTTTCATGCCATGACCATGAACTCAGCAGAACATCCTCAACTGTCTACGTTATTTACATGTTCCCCAAAGTCAGTAGTTTGTTCCTGTCTCTGTCCATTTTAACTGTAGGATTTAGTTGACTCTCCTCTCACTTCTTTTTTTCTTCTCTTACCCCATTTCACATATTTGCATCACTACTCTTGTGACCTTTCTTCTAGCTGACAGCACAGTACATGGTTTGTGTTGTATATGCGATTGTGTCATATGTGTACAAACTAATGAATAACATTTATTCAATTTTAAAGGGTCAAAAGGGAGAAAATGGAAGACCAGGGATTCCAGGGCCACAGGTATTTTGTTTTTTACGGAAAATGAAATAATGAATCACATAAGGAACAATAGCAAGAGAGGGTTACTTGCACATAAACATGGGTGGGGAGAGAGGGAGAGGTAGCATGCATTCTAAGTGCACAAGGAAGACAGTGCTCGCCGTGATGGTGATCACAGCTTGCTTTAATTGTCTGAATTTTATTTTCATTTTCCCATGCTGACCCTCTCGGTGGCTGTGAAACTTGATTTTCAGTGCTTTTTTTCTGACCAAATAAATGGCTAAAGGTCAACAGTTCCACACATTTCTGGGAAGAGTATTGGCCCAAGGCAGCCGTACGTGGCAGCATCTCTGTACCTGCTGTGCAGTTTTGATTTTCTTCTTGAAATGTGGGCAGTTGAGGCCACACATCGTGAAGGAGTGTCCTTGTTTCCCTCTAGTTTGTTCAAAGATATCATTTACTACCGTAGGGATGTATTACAATGCTATCTTGAGGAACTATGTTGTGGAATAGATACATAATAAGATTGCCTTGCTTCTTCCTTGACTAAACTCTCCTCATGAAGCCATGTTTTGGTGAGATTGCCACGTGGCCTATAGGTTCAGTCAGAGCCAAACTGGACAAATAAAAGCACCCCACTGATTAGGGAGTGTGGGTGGGAGAAAGATTCAGTGATTACACTGACTGTGGAGGTGGGGGATAAAACTGTGAGGTGACGTCTTCAAGGACAGGGGTCTCTGGGTCCCTCATTTGGAGGAATGGGAGAAACTGGGGTGGGGGAGAGGGGGGTTCTTTGAAAGCATGTGGGTCCAAGATTGTCTAAGATGGAGGGTGACTGTTACATGTCAAGAAGTTGAGAACCTAGAAGGTGAACATCAGAGTAAGAGTCACTGAAAGGAGAAATGGACAGAGTTTGCCTGAGTATATATATTTATGTGCAATAAAAAGGCCTTTTCATTTTCGTGCCCTTTCACCCCACTCACACCACTGGATGACAACCAGCTCTGTCCCTATTCCCCTCCAACCTGCTCTGTTCCCCTGAGTTAATCACACAGCATCTTTAAACAGCTCTTCTCATAGGAGGACCCTCACCCCTTCATCCATCACCCTCCACAACCCAGTCTTTTTACCCCAAATTGTTGCTCACAGTAACTCTCTGATAGAAGGATATTTCCTTTGGATTTTGAGTTCACAACTTGGCTAGCTCACTGGTTGACAGACGACACTCCCTGCAAGCTTCCCCTAACTTTTTTTTTTTTTCACATCTCACATCTCAAGGAAAAGAGCAAGTCTGCCCCCCCAAGGGAGTATTTGGGTTCCCTAGAAAGCTTCTGTCCTGGGTGTGGGTTGGAAGCTGCATTTCCCAACTGAGTCTACAGGGAGAATGGGGGTGGGGTGGGGGAGCAGGGCAGCTGTTACCTCTCAGCAGCTGGGTAGTTGTCCCAACCTCTCCAAGTAAACAAAGTCCTAGTTACCTGTCATCCTACCAAGGGCTGCACGTGTGTGATTTTTTTGGCCTTTGTGTTGTGAATGGGGTCCAAACGATATTTCTCTCATGAGATCATCTTAGTGGACTCTCAGATGACAGCTGTTTTCAGTTTTAGCTCTAATTTGGTTCTAGTCCTGAGAGCTTGCTATTTTATCTTTCCTCTTCCCCTGGATCCAGTTGTAAGATTCTGTATGGTAGAAACGCCTGCATTTCTTCAGAAAGCTCCATACTTAAAGAATGGCCTTACAGAGAGTGTTTTACTCACTGATTGATTTTTGTATGAAAACTAAAACTTAGGGTTTTTATGCTCACATTTTGAAAAATCTACCTTTCTCTGTGCTACGCACTGATTTTACCTAATTTTTTCTTCCCTTTTGTCTCATGTGTTGAAGGAACCTAGAATAAATAAAAATAAATCCTGAAACTTCATTGTTATACACTAAATTTCATATTGAAATGTTATACTTCATAGTTAATTGCAGGACAGCAATTTTTAATTTTAAAGTTATTACTGATCAACCATACCTCAATAAAAAATAATAAAGTTGATTAATGAAATCCTACCTGTGTATTGTGAAAGCTATACCCTTTGTTCTAAACTGATATTGGGTAATTTTAGAGCCTGAGTGTGCAATGCATTTCAACAATGGAGAATTTTAGTGCCTTCCCTGAAAGTTCTCATCATCTATAATATATGTCATTGGAATGACTGTGTAAAAGATGACTGGGAATAATTTAATAGAACCATCGAGATGTATCCCATCATTGTGATGGTGAGAGATTCATGTGTGGGCTCCCAGTGTTTATATCACTGGGAGAAAAAAATCCCACATTGGACATCATGCTGCTTTTCCAATCTCTGAATTATCAGCCGAGTGATAATTCAGTAACCAATCTTTTATCATTAGTACTGAAACAAGATTTAATTTTAAGAATATAAACTTGAAAAAAACAGAATACTCAATCACAGAATAAAAGAATGAATATACCTTATCTTACTGATTTGAGTTCTTTACTGAAGTATAGCTGACGTAGAATATTATAGAAGTTACAGGTGTACAACAGTGATTCACAATTTGTAAAGGCTATGCTCCACTTATAGTTACTATGAAATATTAGCTATACTCCCTGATTTGAGTTTTAACTTTCCTTAAAATAGTAATGTATTTTAAATTCAGAATAGAATTTTAAAAGAATTCAGATAGAATGCCATTCTAACCTACATATTTGACCTGCAGCATATGAAAATATTCATATAGAGAATGAAATAGTTATGCAAATAAACCTTTTTGTATTATCCAGTTAGCATATTTCCTAGTCATTAGTCTCCTTTAAAAAGGCAAAAAAAAAGTCTCTTGTATGTGTAATTTTGTCACTATTTCTATCACTATCTTCCAAACTGAAAATTAAAGTTTGATTAAATGTGTGGTAAAGGGTGCATGCCATATTCCTAGTACTGTAGCTTGCACATTTATTTATTTTTTTATTTTTTCCCTGTTAATTTTCAAAGGGAATTCAAGGCCATCATGGTACAAAAGGAGAGGTATGTTTCTTCATGTGTTATGCTGTCTTTCAGTCCTCATGGCTTGATTTTCAATACTGTATAAATCTAGCTATTGACATCACAAGCAAGAAATATCTTTCGTGTTCTTTAGTAATTCCTAAATAGAGATTTTCGGAATACGTAGATTCATTGAATTAAGTATGAAATGTTACATATTTGCCAGTAAAATTGATTTGTCTTCTAAATTAGGAGCTAAGTTTTTCTGCATGTTTTTCAGTGAAGAATATTGTGTATTTTTACATCTATCTCTCTAGGATTTAAACTCCTTGGGGACAGGACTGTGTCACGTTCACCGTTGTATCTCTGGCACTGTGAATACTGCTTAATCAATATACATACTAAGTAGTGGTTATGTGTAGGGTTGGATGGATGGTCGGATGGATGGATAAATGACAGTGCAATACAATACAAAATTTCCTTCCTGATCAATTACAGTATTTCCCAGCAGATTCCTATGTAACTTAGATATACGTTTGTATATTTTCATATCCATATCCTTAAGACTTTTATGATGCAGTTATACCTCCTGAAATATATAAATGGAACTTTTGAAGATTTCTTTTGTTTTTAGAGAGGTGAAAAGGGAGAGCCTGGTGCCAGAGGTGCCACTGGACCCAAAGGAGAATCTGGAGTGGATGGTCTGATGGGGCCTGCGGGTCCCCAGGGGCAACCCGGGGAAGCAGGTCCTCAGGGACCCCCAGGACTGGATGGGAAGCCCGTATGTATTCTGCTTCTTTCCCAGTTTTCATATTTCCATTGTTTTTTACTTGGTACGTCCATGTTATAACCGTTAATAATTTGATGCAGGGGAGAGAATTCTCAGAACAGTTTATTCGACAAGTTTGCACTGATGTATTAAGAGGTAAGTCTCCAACATAGAGATTTTAATAACTTTCAAATTTCAAACGTAATACAAATCCTTTGTAGAAACTATAAAAGATATAAGTAAGATAAAGAAGAAAATAGAGGACATTTATCAACCTCTGTTTCTTTTTTTTAGATAAATATTTTATACAGATAAAATATTTTATGTACCCTTTGTAATCTTTTTAACAAAGCAAGTTGTCATTATTTCACCGTTGATTAAATTTTCTTTTCTGACACAATTCTGGTAATTTTATTCATAATATGATGTCTATAATTTAATTTACCAGTTTCTTTTAGAGGGGCACTTCCTTTTTTCCCTTACTGGAAGCAGTTGCCACAATAAAATTATTGCACAGAGCAATGGATATTTCCATAGTTACATTTCTAGAAGTGAAATTATTGGCCAAGAGATATGCATCTGTAAATTTTAAAAAATGTGAGGGATTATTAATGCCCATTCACCATTTAAACATAAGGGATGGGGTTTCTTTGCTTTTAAGCCCAGCTACCTGTCTTACTTCAAAGTGGAAGAATTCAAAGCTGTGATCACTGCCAGTCCCAGCACGGCTCCCCTGGTATTCCTGGGCCACCTGGTCCCATGGGCCCAGAAGGTCCCCGAGGATTCCCTGGTTTGCCAGGAAGAGATGGTGTTCCTGGATTAATGGGAGCTCCGGGACGCCCAGGTGCCAAAGGATTAAAAGGTACTTAGTTTGTATGCGTAAGCAAATAAACAACAGAAAAGAGTATTTTTTGTATTCACATCCAAATCTGATTTAACTGGCAAGAGTTCGTGTTTGTTTTCTCAAAGAAAAAAAAATTCTATCTCTGTCTTTAAATAATTTGTCAACTGAGTTAAAGAACAATTATTCTATTTCTTGAAAGAATATTCTAAAGTCAAGAGAGAGAGGTCAAGGTTATGAAGCATGTGAACTTGTAAATCAGAAAATGTTGACAATGCACTTAGAAATTTTGCTTGAGTCTAATAAAGTCCTTACATAGAACATCACAGACATCATTTCCTTTATTTTGACTTTGGTAACTTCTGTAACAGTATTCAAAATTGTTTTGTATAAATTTCTATAAGAAAAATGTTTTGCAACCAAACTTCCTAATAGCCCACAACTTACTGCTCTGTGCTTTTGAATGTTTCTGTGAAATGTTGGCTGATAATTCTTTCCTTTTAATATTATGGGAACAATTTAGATGTTTCATCAAAGTAATAAAAGAACAACGATGAGTAACAGAAAGGGCTAATAATTTCAAACCATTTTCCTTTCTTAATATTTATTCTTTATTAAGTTTTTCTAGACCGCTGATCATTTTAGAAATTTTTGCTTAAAAAATTCTGTGTCCCGTTAATAATAATAAGTAGGTGGCAGGCTATTTTTTAATGTGTGTATTAACAGCTTTGAAAGAAACAATCTAGCAGGAAGTGATTTTATGGGAAAAGTAAGCTTACTCCCCTCTCTGACACTCTGCAGGCCTACCAGGACGAAATGGGGCAAAGGGGAGCCAAGGGCTTGGGTACCCTGGAACACAAGGTCCTCCTGGTCCCCAAGGTATGAACTGGTGATACTCATAAGTGTTGCTGCACATTTTGCTTTAAGAAAATCATCATAAATATCTGTCTAAAGATTTGAAATCAAGACTTTTTTGAGTGATTCATATTCAACGCATTGAACTCTAACTACTAGAAATTTTATCCTATATTATATTCATGAATCATTCAGGATTCTCTCTCACTTATCATTTAGATGCCTTCGAATACCACTCCTTAGAATAGTTCTCAGATGGTTTCAGTCACCCAGGCTTATCTAGTGTATATCACTGTTTAATCTTTATGATTCTCAGGGAAGCAGAATAATGCTGAGGTGGACTCGTAAGCCAACCTCTGCTAGCTGCGTTAACTTCTCCATGCCTCAGTTTCCTCATTTGTAAAATAGTGATGAGATGTCTTTTGCATCATGACATTGTTGGAAGATTAAATGAATTAATACACGTTGTGCTTTCAGAACAGTGCCTGACAAAGTTATGTTTTCAATACATGTGTACTGTCATTATTATTTTAGATGTTATTACTGCTGGAAGCTTTTGGGTAGATCAAATGATTTAATACTTTATGTGTAAAGCACTTTGAACAATACCTACAATTGTAGTTAAGTGCTGAATAAATGTTTATTAGTAGTGGTATCAGGAAGTATTAGTGGTAGAAAGTGCCTAGTCCACTCTGCTCCATCCCCAAACCTAAATATTTTGCTTTTGTTATTTTGGGTCATATTTTGGCCTATTTTGGTTTTTTTTGGGGGGGGGAGGGTACACCAAGTTCAATCATCTGTTTTTATACACATATCCCCATATTCCCTCCCTTCCTTGACTCCCCCCCACCCCGAGTCCCCCCCACTCTCCCTGCCCCAGTCCTCTAAGGCATCTTCCATCCTCGAGTTGGACTCCCTTTGTTATACAACAACTTCCCACTGACTATCTATTTTACAGTTGGTAGTATATACATGTCTGTGCTACTCTCTCGCTTCGTCTCAGTTTCCCCTTCACCCCCCGCCCCCTCCCATACCTCGAGTTCTCCAGTCCATTCTCTGTATCTGCGTCCTTGTTCTTGTCACTGAGTTCATCAGTACCATTTTTAGATTCCGTATATGTGAGTTAGCATACAATATTTGTCCTTCTCTTTCTGACTTACTTCACTCTGTATGACAGATTGTAGTTCTTTAGGCCAATATCTTGAGTTAATTTTTTTTCTTTGAACATGCTAATTGAACTAAGTTATGGTTCACAAATTAGTGTCATAATACCTTTGTGTATTGATTACTATGGTAATGACCAATGTATTTCAATGTGGAAACAAATATATATGTATGTGTGTGTATATATATATATATAAAACAGAAATAGTCATTTTGACTACAAATATGGCACAAAAGTGACTTTATTAGAGTTTCAAGTTACTGATATATTACCTACTAATTTATAATAATATTGACAAAAGATAAGCGGAGAGGCAGAAATGGTTTGGACAATCCACAAATTGAAATATTAGAATGTTAGCTCTGTGTCTTTATCAGCAACATGATTACTGCATTAACATAGCTTGGCCCAGTTTTACAAAAATTACTTTTGGATAGTTCTTTTTAAAATGGAAGGTATATAGATTTACCAAGAGGATATCTCCTCTTTTTACAACAGTGCAAACATGTAAAATTTTCAAGGGAGTCTTTTTACCAGTTTACATGTTTTGCAGATTCAGCTGTGTCAGAGCCAAAAATAAACTCCTCTGTTCATATATTGCTAATGTCCCATCCTAGGTCCAGAAGGCCCCCCTGGAATAAGCAAAGAAGGTCCTCCAGGAGACCCAGGTCTCCCCGGCAAAGACGGAGACCACGGAAAACCCGGAATCCAAGGGCAGCCAGGACCTCCAGGCATCTGTGATCCATCCCTGTGTTTTAGTGTCATTGTCGGAAGAGATCCCTTTAGAAAAGGACCAAACTATTAGTGTCTGATGCCTCACTCAGCAGTCTAGGCATGGTGCTCTTCTTTTGTGGTCTTTGCATCTCAGGAAGATAACAACAGTAATCCCTTGAAAAGAAACTCAAGTACCTCGGTGTTTTTATTATTGTTTTTTTCTTTACGGAAAAATATAGAAAAGGTCACGTATACTGATTTTAAAGGCTCCTCAATTCTTCAGAGCCTTTTGATTAGTAGCATTAACTAAATCTCAAGGGTTTCTTCTAAGTCCATTCATTTTAATCAAAATCGAATATAAAAAACCACCATTGCCTGTCAGCCAGTCAATTTCAGTCACTGTGAAAAATTTCACATTCAGCCTCCATGCAGCAGAGTATTTGAGTTCAACTTCTTGTCTGTGTGAATTTCATGCTTCATAGCTCATAGCTTATGCTTCTACATTAGCCCAACGTGCCTCTGGCCAGGGGTAATGAGATCAGGGCTGATATTCAGCTTGGGAACAGACTGTGTTGCCACATCAGCACTTACTCCAATGTCTGTGCTTACCAGACCGGGGTGATGGACTGTTGGTTGTTCAGTGTTTTGAATATCACCTCTGAAAGAGATTAATGTGTTTCTTATTCCATTTGCAAATTCTCAAATGATTCAATAAATGATGATGCTAAGAAAGAGTATTGATTACATTGGGAAAGGTCTAAATACGTACCATTAAAAACATCCCGGAAAAAAAGTTTTACTGGGCCTGGTTGATATGTTCAAAGGAATCATAAGTTCAGAAATACTGAAAAGACTCTCTTCTTCATGCTTGCTTAGTAATTGGAATGTTTGTTGCATGCCTTCATTTTCCATTTCATTTATTATATGTGTATGTTCATATATGTTAACTTTTATTGTAGCAAAGCTTATGCGAATCAATGCTCTAGTTGACAGGAAAGGTAACTCCATAGATCCTAGGATGTCTTGATATTTTTAGCAGACTTTAAAATATTATAAACAGTCTTTGTGTACTGTACTTCATGCTTTTGTAAGGAACATAATTTGAAATATTCCATCCTTTATCATGCTCTAAATTTTGTTACATGCTTGTTATTCAAAGTACAATAAAGTTTTGTACAGACCTGAATGCAGCATCTTTTTTTAATACTTAATTTTAACTGATTGTTGAATATATAATCCATTTGACATGGTCATTTATTCAATGGGTATAATTTATTAAATTATTTACCTATTTTTAAAATCACTGATTCATATAAAATAAGAACTTAGAAATTGGGTTGTGTGCTACTCACCTGGACAGGTACAGCACCTGCTTCCTGGCCCAGAAATGGCTGGTAATCAGAGTTTAGCTTAATTGATGATGTGTCTTTCCGTGACTTTGATGAGAGCCTTGGAGGGAACTGAAGCCCATACAGTCAGCAGCTGAATTAGCTTAAGGCTTATTTTGATGTTCTGTCTCCAGCAAAGCCCCAGATATCTGTTAGACCTGACCAACCTCCTCCCCCTGCTAATTACAGCATTTCCTGGTAGACCTGGTGAACTGGTAGAGTAGGAACTTCCTTCTGCTCCTTGTCCATTCAATCAGCTTTGAGCACATGTGATGCTGAGAACTTGCCTCTATGCACTGGTGCCAAATCGAATCTCAGGGACAGAGTTTTGGGTAAAGTAGAAAAGAATAGATTTATTGCTTTGCCAGGCAAAAGGGGACACAGCTAGCTCCTGCCTTGGAAAACTGTGTGTCCCAACCTGGGAGGATTTGGTAAGGAGTTTTTATAGCAAAGGTTCAAGGGCAGGGTTGCTAAGGATCAGGGTGTGTGCAGGGTCTGTATTCTTTTAATCTGGCCTCAGGTTATCTCTTGATGAGCTTCTCTGGTTCCTTTAATGTGGCCTCAGGTGATCTTCTCGGGAATGAAGAATGCCACATCTTCCATTTATTGGGGGTTTTAGTTCTGTAAAGAGCTCAAAGATATTGTTATGTGTATCCCTTGAGGAGGAACCAGGACCCTGCCCCATAGCTACAGCATTGTTTCTTGACTGCTCCTCCCATGTCTTTGCATTCCTCACTTCCCTGATTAGCAACTGTTTGAACCTACCCTTTGGAACTCGGAAGGTCATGGATGCTGAAGCCTATTCCCTACAAAAAAGGGGGTGGGGGGTGCGGGGCAGAAAGGCTTCCATGCCCAGGAGCCCCACAGGGTCCTACTTGGTTTCACATGGCCATGTAATGCCCAGGACTGGGATACAATGGTGACATAGTCCTGTGGTCTGGCCTGAGGACACTCATGTCTAAGGCACAGGTAGGAAAACAAGTGATTGCTATAGGGTGATACTGTGGACTAAATTCATATATTGAAGCCTTAACCCCCTTGGGGCCCTATTTGGAGGTAGGGCTTTTAGACTGTGATTAAGTTTAAATAAGGTTGTAAGGATACAAATTCTATATGATTGGTGGCCTTATAAAAGGTGGAAGAGGGAAATCTGTCTCTCTCCACATACACACATATGAGGAAAGGCCGCGTGAGCACACAGTGATAAGGTGATGATTTGAGAGCCAGGAATGATCCTACTAAGTGAAGTAAGCCAGACAGAGAAAGACAAAAGTAGTACAAATGAACTTATTCCAAAACAGAAATAGATTCACAAACATAGAAAATAAACTTTTGGTTACCAAAGTGGAAAGGTGGGGAAAGGGATAAATTAGGAGTTTGGGAGTAACCTATACACATACAAATGTATATAAAATAGATAACCAACAAGGACTTACTGTATAGTATAAGGGACTATATTCAATATCTTGTAATAACCTATAATGGAAAAGAATCTGAAAAAGAATAGCTGTGTATATGTATACCTGAATCACTTTGCTGTGCACCTGAAACTAACACAAAATTGTAAATCATCTATACTTCAATTTTTAAAAGTTGCATTAAAAAAAAAGAGCCAGGAAGATCACCCACACTGATCTTGGACTTCCAGCCTTTAGAACTAAGAGCAAATCCATTTCTGTTGTGTAAACCACCCCATGTATGGTGTTTTGAGTGGGAGCACAAGTCATAAAACAGATGGGGAAAGCTTCCCTAAAGCAATAGTTATAAACTGAGATTTGAAAGGCCAGAAGGCATTAGCAGGCCACCAAGTCATGTCAAGGGAATGAAAATGAGCAAAGTCTGGGGGATTAGAAAAGGTCTAGAGAAATGAGAACCAAACCTAGTGAAACTGAGCAGGACCCTGTGGGGCGCCTGGGCAGGGAAGCCTTTCTGTGTTCCCTGTTTGTTGTTTGTAGGGAACAGCCTCCAGCCTCCATGCCCTTCCCTGAGTCCCAAAGGGCAGATTTAAACAATTGCTATCAGGGAAGGGAGGGGCTGCAGAGACAGGAGAGGAACAACCAAGAAACCACCTGAGGCCAGATTAAGGGCACTAGAGAAACTCAAAAATATTAGGAGATCACCTGAGATGAAATTAAAGGAGAGCAGGCCCTGAACACACCCTGATCTTATCAGTAACCCTACCCTTGAATCATTGCTATAAAACTCCTCACCAAATCCTCTCAGGTTGGGACACACAGTTTTCCAAGGCAGGAGCCAACTGTGTCCCCCTTTGCCTGGCAAAGTAATAAAGCTATTCTTTTCTACTTCACCCAAAACTCTGTCCCTGAGATTCGGTTTGGCACCAGTGCACAGGGGCATCATTAGGGAATATAAATTATATTTACTTTCAGTATGTGCTTTTAAAATTAGTATCTCAAGATGAAATATTTCTGTAATTTATCATGGCAATTGTTATGTCCTAACATATTTTTGCCTTGTACAAATTTGAGACAAACTCATCAAACAATGATGTTTAAGAATGGGTAGGTGAGGCAGATCAAGATGGCAGAGTAGGAGGACGTGCACTCACTCCCTCTTGCAAGAGCACCAGAATTACAACTAACTGCTGAACAATCATCAACAGAAAGGCACTGGAACTCACCAGAAAAGGCTCCCCACATCCAGAGACAAAGGAGAAGCCACAATGAGATGGTAGGAGGGATGCAATCACATTAAAATCAAATCCCTTAAGTTCTGGGTGGGTGATTCACAAGCTGGAGAACAGTTATACCACAGAAGTTCACCCACTAAAGTGAGGGTTCTGAACCTCATGTCAGGCTTCCCAACCTGGGAGTCCAGCAACGGGAGGAGGAATCCCTAGAGAATCAGACTTTGAAAACCAGCATTATTTGATTGCAGGACCTCCACAGGACTGGGGGAAACAGAGACTCCACTCTTGGAGGGCACACAAAAAAGTATGCTCACCAGGACCCAGGGAAAAAGGAGCAGTGACCCCATACGAGACTGAACCAGACCTACCTGCTGGTATTGGAGGTTGCCTGCAGAGGTGGGAGGCAGCTGTGGCTCACCAAGTAGACAGAGGCACTGGTGGCAGGGGTTCTGGGAAGTGCTCATTGGCGTGAGCCCTTCCAGAGGCCTCCATTAGCCCTACCAAAGAGCCTGTAAGCACCAGGGCTGAGTAGCCTCAGGCCGAACAACCACCAGGGTGGGAACACAGCCCCACCCATTGGCAGACAAGCAGATTAAAGTTTTACTGAGCTCCACCCACCAAATAGGATTAAAGCTTTACTGAGCTCCACCCACCAAGCCCTACCCACCATCATCCCTCCCATTAGGAAACATGCATGAGCCTCTTAGATAGCTTCCTCTACAAGAGGGCAGACAGCAGTATCAAGCAGTATCAGCAGTATTTCATTTTGTGGAACTGAAAACCACAGCCACAGAAAGACAAAGAAAATAAAAAGGCAAAAGACTTTGTACCAGATGAAGGGACAGAATAAAACCCCAGAAAAACAACTAAATGAAGAGGAGATAGGCAACCACCCAGAAAAAGAATTCAGAATAATGATGGTGAAGATGATCCAGGACTTTGAAAAAAGACTGGATGCAAAGATCGAAAAGTTGCAAGAAAAGTTTACCAAAGACCTGGAAGAATTAAAGAACAAACAAACAGAGATATGCAACACAATAATTGAAATGAAAAATACACTAGAAGGAACCAATAGCAGATTAACTGAGGCAGAAGGGCGAATAAGTGACCTGGAAGACAGAATGGTGATAATCACTGATGCGGAAAAGAATAAAGAAAAAAGAATGAAAAGAACTGAAGACAACCTAAGAGACCTCTGGGACAACATTAAACACACCAAACATTCGCATTATAGGGGTCCCAGAAGGAGAAGAGAGAGAGAAAGGACCCAAGAAAATAGTGGAAGAGATTATAGTTGAAAACTTCCCTAACATGGGAAAAGAAATAGCTACCCAAGTCCAGGAAGTGCAGAGAGTTCCAAGCAGGATAAACCCAAGGAGAAACATGCCAAGACATATAGTAGTCAAACTGACAAAAATTAAAGACAGAGAAAAGTTATTAAAAGCAACAAGAGAAAAATAACAAATAACATACAAGGGAACTACCATCAGGTTAACAGCTGATTTGTCAGCAGAAACTCTGCAAGCCAGAAGGGAGTGGCATGATATATTTCAAGTGATGAAAGGGAAGAACCTGCAACCAAGAATACTCTACCCAGCAAGGATCTCATTCAGATTCGACGGAGAAATCAAAAGC
Source organism: Hippopotamus amphibius kiboko (assembly GCF_030028045.1). Taxonomy (NCBI): domain Eukaryota; kingdom Metazoa; phylum Chordata; class Mammalia; order Artiodactyla; family Hippopotamidae; genus Hippopotamus; species Hippopotamus amphibius. The sequence goes on along the minus strand of NC_080196.1, from coordinate 45,550,479 downwards.
TTTACAGACCAGCAACAGCTAAGAGAATTCAGCACCACCAAACCAGCCCTACAACAAATGCTAAAGGAACTCCTCTAAGTGGGAAACACAAGAGAAGAAAAGACTTACAAAAACAAACCCAAAACAATTAAGAAAATGATAATAGGAACATACATACTGATAATTACCTTGAATGTAAATGGACTAAATGCACCAACCAAAAGACACAGACTGGCTGAATGGATATGAAAACAAGAACCATATATATGCTGTCTACAAGAGAGCCACTTCAGACCTAGGGACACATACAGACTGAAAGTGAGGGGATGGAAAAAGATATTCCATGCAAATGGAAATCAAAAGAAAGCTGGAGTAGTGATACTATATCAGATAAAATAGACTTTAAAATAAAAAATGTTACAAGAGAAAAGAAAAGACACTACATAAAGATCAAGGGATCAATCCAAGAAGAAGAGATAACAATTATAAATATATATGCACCCAATATAGGAGCACCTCAATAAATAAAGCAAATGCTAACAACTATAAAAGAGGAAATCAACAGTAACACAATAATAGTGGGGGATTTTAACACCCCACTTACACTAAAGGACAGATCACCCACACAGAAAATTAATAAGGAAACACAAACTTTAAATGACACAATAAATCAGCTTGATTTAATAGATATCTATAGGACATTACATCCAAAAACAGCAGATTACAGATTCTTCTCAAGTGCACATGGAACATTCTCCAGGATAGATCACATCTTGGGTCATAAATCAAGCCTTGGTAAATTCAAGAAAATTGAAATCATATCAAGCATCTTTTCTGACCACAACACTATGAGATTAGAAATCAATTACAGGAAAAAAACTGTAAAAAACAGAAACATATGGAGGCTAAACAATACACTACTAAATAACCAAGAGATCACTGAAGAAATCAAAGAGGAAATCAAAAAATACCTAGGGAAAAATGACAATGAAAACACAGCTATTCAAAACCTATGGGATGCAGCAAAGGCAGTTCTAAGAGGGAAGTTTATAGCGATACAATCCTACCTCAAGAAACAAGAAAAATCCCAAATAAACAACCTAACCTTACACCTAAAGAAACTAGAGAAAGAAGAGCAAACGAAATCCAAAGGTAGTAGATGCAAAGAAATCATAAAGATCAGAGCAGAAATAAATGAAATAGAAACAAAAAAACAATAGCAAAAATCCATAAAAATAAAAAAGCTGGTTCTTTGAGAAGATAAATAAAATTGATAAACCTCTAGCAAGACTCATCAAGAAAAAGAGGGAGAGGACTCAAATCAATAAAATTAGAAATTGAACAGGAGAAGTTACAGTGGACACTGCAGAAATAAAAACACCATAAGAGTCTACTACAAGCAACTCTATGCCAATAAAATGGACAACCTGGATGAAATGGACAGATTCTTAGAAAGGGATAACCTTCCAAGACTGAATCAGGAAGACATAGAAAATATGAACAGACCAATCACAAGTAATGAAATTGAAACTGTGATTAAAAATCTTCCAACAAACAAAAGTCCAGGACCAGATGGATTCACAGGTGAATTTTACCAAACAATTAGAGAAGAGCTAACACCCATCCTTCTCAAGCTTGCAAAACATTGCAGAGGAAGGAACACTCCCAAACTCATTCTATGAGACCACCATCACCCTGATACCAAAACCAGACAAAGATACTACAAAAAAAGAAAACTACAGACCAATATCACTGATGAATTTAGATGCAAAATTCCTCAACAAAATACTATCAAACAGAATCCAACAACACATTAAAAGGATCATACACCATGATCAAGTAGGGTTTATCCCTGGAATGCAAGAATTCTTCAATATATGCAAATCAATCAATGTGATACACCATATTAACAAATTGAAGGATAAAAACCACAAGATCATCTCAATAGATGCAGAAAAAGCTTTTGACAAAATTCAACACCCATTTATGATAAAAACTCTCCAGAAGGTGGGCATAGAGGGAACCTACCTCAACATAATAAAGGCCATATATGACAAACCCACAGCAAACATCATTCTCAATGGTGAAAAACCAGAAGCAATCCTTTTATGATCAGGAAGAAGACAAGAATGTCCACTCTCGCCACTACTATTCCACATAGTCTTGGAAGCCCTTGCCTCAGCAATCAGAAAAGAAAAAGAAATAAAAGGAATCCAAACTTGGAAAGAAGAAATCAAACTGTCACCATTTGCAGATGACATGATACTATACATAGAAAATCCTAAAGATGCCACCAGAAAACTACTTCAGCTAATCAATGAATTTGGTAAAGTTGCAGGATACAAAGTTAACACACAGAAATCTCTTGCATTTCTGTACACTAATAATGAAAGATGAGAAAGAGAAATTAAGGAAACAATCCCATTCACCACTGCAACAAAAAGAATAAAATACCTAGGAAAAAACCTAACCAAGGAGGTAAAAGACCTGTACTCAGAAAACTATAAGACACTCATGAAAGAAATCAAAGAAGACACAAACAGATGGAGGGACATACCATGTTCTTGGATTGGAAGAATCAACATTGTGAAAATGACTATACTACTCAAAGCAATTTACAGATTCAATGCAATCCCCATCAAATTGCCAATGGCATTTCTTACAGAACTAGAAGAAGAAATTTTACGACTTGTATGGAGACACAAAAGACCCCGAATAGCCAAAGCAATCTTGAGAAGAAAAGACACAGTTGGTGGAATCAGACTTCCTGACTTCAGACTATACTACAAAGCTACAGTGATCAAGACTATGGTACTGGCACAAAAACAGAAATATAGATCAATGGAACAGGATAGAAAGCCCAGAGATAAACTATGGTCAACTAATCTATGACAAAGGAGGCAAGGATATACAATGGAGAAAAGGAAGCCTCTTCAATAAGTGGTGCTGGGAAAACTGGACAGCTACATGTAAAAGAATGAAATGTGAACACTCCCTAACACCATACACAAAAAGAAACTCAAAATGGATTAAAGACCTAAATGTAAGGCCAGACACTATAAAACTCCTGGAGGAAAACATAGGAAGAACACTCTTTGACATAAATAACAGCAAGATCTTTTTTGATCCACCCCCTAGAGTAATGGAAATAAAAACAAAAATAAATAAGTGGGACCTAATGAAACTTCACAGCTTCTGCACAGCAAAGGAAAGTGTAAGCAAGATGAAAAGACAACCCTCAGAATGGGAGAAAATTTTGCAAATGAATCAACAGACAAAGGATTAATCTCCAAAACATATAAACATTTCATCCAGCTCTATATCAAAAAAACAACCCAATCCAAAAATGGGCAGAAGACCTAAATAGGCATTTCTCCAAAGAAGACATACAGATGCCCAAGAGGCACATGAAAAGCTACTCAACGTCACTAATTATTAGAGAAATGCAAATCAAAACGACAATGAGGTATCACCTCATACCCATTAGAATGGGCCTCATCAGAAAATCTACAAACAGTAAATGCTGGAGAGGGTGTGGAGAAAAGGGAATGCTCTTGCACTGTTGGTGGGAATGTAAATTGATACAGCCACTATGGAGAACAGTACGGAGGTTCCTTGAAAAACTAAAACTAGAGTCACCATATGACCCAGCAATCCCACTTGCATATACCCAGAGCACACCATAATTCAAAAAGACACATGCACTCCAATGTTCATTGCAGCACTGTTTACAATAGCCAGGACATGGAACCAACCTGAATGTCCATCAACAGATGAATGGATAAAAAAGATATGGTACATATATACAATGGAATATTACTCAGCTGCAAAAAGCAATGAAACTGGCACATCTGTAGAGACATGGATGAACCTAGAGACTGTCATACAGCGTGAAGTGAGTCAGAAAGAGAAAAACAAATATCGTATATTAACACTTATATGCAGACTATAGAAAAATGGTACAAATCAACCAGTTTGCAAGGCAGAAATAGAGACGCAGATGTAGAGAACAAACATATGGACACCAAGTGGGGAAAGCAGGGAGGGTTGGGGGGGGATGAATTGGGAGATTGGGATACCAAATTGTACACTCTAAATACATGCAGTTTATTGTCTGTTAACTGTATCTCAATAAAAGTTCTTAAAAGAAAAAAAAAGAAACACATCCTATTTTCCTTGTTAAAAAAAAAAAAAATGAATAGATGAATCATTTTGACCTGCAAATACATTTTGACCATAATGGTGTACAAGCATCTTACACACAACGCCTTTTAGTGTAGTTCAAATTCCCACATTTTTTTTTCTAGTAGGAGTCTTCAGAAAATGTATTTATCTCTTTGTGCCTAAGTCTCTTCATATATTAAATGAGGAATATTAATAGTACTTAGCTAATAGTAAGGATTAAGATTATGAGAATTCAATGAGATAAGACAAAAAATAAATTAATCCATGGAATAAAATCCAATCATTTACCAGAGGCACACAGAAAATATGGGATTAGCAAATTTTGAGATGAAATATTTAAAAAACTTATTCAAAACATTTTATATTGTGCAACTAGTGCTGATAAAGTTAATTTGATTCATTGCCATTAAGAATGAAACTCTCAGTCTTAAGGGTAAAAACAATTTTCAGTAAAGGCTCTCTTGACCAGATTTTGATTCATCCTGGTCTAAAACGTACAGTGGGAACAATTTAGGGGGGAAAGTCAACAAACCCTTGGGGTTTATAGTCTTAGGGTATTTTATCTGTATTTTATTCTATTACCTGTATTTATATCAACTGTATTTTATCCTTTTTTCTTAGAAATTTACCAGGTAATTATTTCATTTCCATCATCATGAGATTTTCAATTGAGATGGAGCTGCAGATCATCCTTTTTTTCCCCAGTAGAGGGCAGCAAAATACATACATACCCACATCCACAGAAACAAGCCCTGAGAACTTCTCATTATATTAACCATATAAACTATCACTGTGTATATTTAGCCTGAACATCTCCTCAGTTTTGTAAGCATAGATAGATTTATATCCTTAAAACTTAATCATTCCAAAGGAGAAAAAAAAATCACAGGGTTTTTATAAATTGAACACCTAAGCCAGAGTTAATGAAGCCATTTATATTTTGATGTCTTGCCTATCTACTTTACCTGGGTATGATTTAGTTTATCCAATTAAAGTGCTGTGGCAAAGACCTTTGACTATATCTTCAGAGTGATGACTTTCTTGTCAGGGAGAGGTTTGAAGCTCATGCCTGGGACTCCTCAGTCATAGATCCGGCCCTTTGGCTGCTCTTTAGCTGAGTTGTGCTGCGGGGGAGGCAGGAAACTGTCCTTATCAACATCTAGAGACTACAGTAAATAGTCAAACCACACATCCTATAATCTAGTACAGTACATGGTGTAAATTGTTGACACAACAAATTGTCAGCTCTGTGGCTAAAACATCCAGAACTTAATCTTCGAAGGCTGTGAGGTATGATGGGGAGACAGAGGGAAACTCAAGTTAAAAGTTTGTCAGGGGCTTCCCTGATGGCGCAGTGATTAAGAGTCCGCCTGCCAATGCAGGGGACATGGGTTCGAGCCCTGGTCCGGGAGGATTCCCACATGAGGTGGAGCAGCTAAGCTCGTGTGCCACAACTACTGAGCCTATGCTCTAGAGCCCTTGGGCCACAACTATTGAGTCCACGTGCTGCAACTACTGAAACCCACACGCCTGGAGCCCATGCTCTGCAACAAGAGAAGCCACTCCAATGAGTAGCCCATGCACCACAATGAAGAGTAGCCCCCGCCCTCCACAACTAGAGAAAGTCCGTGTGCAGCGACAAAGATCCAACACAGCCAATAAATAAATAAATAAGTACATTTATTCTAAAAAAAAGTCTGTCAGTAGTTTAAACAGACCAGAAATAAACCCAGACAAATTGAGCTGCAAAGGTTTTAACGAAATTTTATCTTAAAATCTACATGGAAAATTTTATTTTGCCCCACATAACACATTTAAAATAAGAAACGTTACTGTTCCTACTCACTAAATTATTTCTGGGTTCTGCCTTCCCCAAAGTAGGTTTTCACAGAGAAATTTTGAGTAAATAGATGGATTTCAAAAGGACAACTTGAAGTAGCTGACTGGAGTGTCATTCTGAATAAGGGAGAATGACAGGCAGCAACAGGGTTTTTCCATCGTGTCCCCAGTTCAGTTGTCATTTCAAAATAATATTAAATCAAAATTGAAAAGTGTCTATAGATCTTATAGAGTGAAATTCAAAGTGAAATTTTGAAATAAATCATTTTGACCAAAAAAAAAAAAAAAAAAAGTTAAAGAGAGGCCTGTGATATGTGACCTTGGGTAAATCTGGTAACTTTCCGGAATTTGTTTTTAATCTCTAAAACAAAGGGTTTAAGTTCTTGCATTTTTTTTAACCCTGGCTATACATTAGAATCACCAGGAGAGCTTTAAAAAATTCCCTTGCTGGGGTTCTACCAGGTATTCTAGGGTTACTGCCTTGCCTTTAAGCCAGAGAATACAGCTCCATGGGAGTGATAGTCATTCTATATTTTTAGGCTTTGGAAAGCTGGTGTTGAGAGTGGCAAAAGATGGGAGTAGAGATATAGGGAATGGGAAATGAGCTGGAGAGGGAAAAAGCAGATACCAAAGGATCTTGCAGGATTATAATGAGGAAATAGCAGGAAGAGGTGTGCACTGCAGATAAATCACTCTGGTTGCAGTGAGAATAGATGAACCCAGGCAATAATGGAAGCAGAGAAGCTAATTAAACACCCATTCCGGTGGCCCTGGGGATAAAAGGATAAGACAGAATCAGAGGGGATGGGGAAAAGACCATCAACATATTGAAGCAGGAAACTTGGCCTCTGTGCATCAGTGCCGAATAGAAATCAAAGAGTTTTGGGTGAAGTAGAAAAGAATAGCTTTATTGATTTGCCAGGCAAAGGGGGCCACAGTGGGCTTGTGCTCTCAAAAACTGTGTGTCCCAACCTGGGGGAATTTGGTGAGGCGTTCAATAGCAGTGGTTCAGGGTCAGGGTTGCTAATAAGGAACAGGGTGTGTGCAGGGCCTGCATTCCTTTAATCTGGCCTCAAGTGGTCTCCCGATGAGCTGTGGTTCTTGAGGTTATCAAACTGTGACCTTCCCTCTGGAATGAAGAGGGCTTCATCAAGTAGTTAACATCTTCCATTTGTTGGGGGTTTTACTTCTGCAGAAGAGCTCAAAGATATTGTTCTGTGTATCCCTTGAGGGGGAACCAGGATCCTGCCCCAAGGCTGCACTATTGTTTCTTGGCTGTTCCTCCCTTGTCTCTGCATCCCCTCCCTTCCCTGATTAGCAGCTGTTTGAACCTGCCCTTTGGAACTCAGGGAAGGTCATGGATGATGAAGCCTATTCCCTACAAACAAGAAATAGGGGACACAGAAAGGCTTCTGTGCCCAGCAGCCCCACAGAGTCCCGCTCTGTTTCAGTATCAGTCCTTCTAAGATCATGGAAAACTCCCAGAATCTACCCACCATGTCCTCAGTGACCCCAAGGAGGTGAGGGCTTATGAAACAGGCTTCCTAGGAATAACCTGCCATCGTATAACTGAATGTATAGAACAGAATTCCTGTTTTTCATCCATGCTGTTTTAATGCCAGCAACACCACTGATAGCACCCCTGTTACCCTAGCCAACTAGGGAACCATTCTCTTTTTGCACTAACTTAACAAGCTGCCTGCGGTCTAGATTGTGGCTTCCATGGTCCTTGTCCACAGTGCAAGTGTGCAATGCTGCACAGTTCCTGGAAGAGGTGATAACATTTTTTCCTGGAAAAGAATCCATCTGACTTGACTAAGATTTTGTGGAATCAAACCTCATTGTTGTTGATAATTGCCACTATGTCTCCTATTTCACCATTTACTCATTCAATTCATTCATTAAATAACTCCTTGGAAGTAAATTAGAGTACATACTTTCTTCTGTGCTTCTGGTGAAACTGGTTTTTATTATTTGAGTCAAACTTGCTGTATCTAGATAACAAAAAATGTATTCAAACATATTTTTTCCATTTGAAATCTCGTGAAAAACAAAAAGCACTGTGATGTCTTTGTTAACATCCCCAAATCCCATATTGTCTTAGAGTCAATAGGAAAATAAGGCTTTGAAGAATTTTAAGCATTCAGGCTAATTAAATGCCTTGGAAACATTGAACACTGCTTAGAAAATTAGTCAGCTTGGGGAAAAAGGTGGGGGGGGAGTGTATAATAGGAAAAAAAATACACATGCTGTTAAGGAAAATCATAATTCCCAGTTTTATTTTTTCTGAAGTTTAATTTAATATTGGTGCTTTCTAAGGACATGACCACATTATCTAATTGTCAGTGGAATAATGTGGTTTTCTGGTGCCAAATTCTACATTCCACAAGACTAACTGCTTAGGAAATTAGAAGAGTTTGTTGAATGTTAGAGATTCTGGTCTTTTGGCATGGAAATTAAAGTATTCAACCATTTAACTTTTTATGCCTAGTATTATCTAATTTCTGTATTGGAAATTGGCAAAGAAACATTGTTTCCCAAATATATGTATTTATATGAAAATCTGCATAAATGCCTATGAAATGAAATTTGTATATAATATTACCCAAGGGAAAGAAAATTCTGAGGGCAAAAATAATTGCAATGGTTTTGTATTTCCAATTACACAAAAGATGCTTCAAATAAAAATACATAAATCAAATAAATATTTCCCCCCCTTCATTTCACAATTTCAAAACTGCCTAAAACTGATCTGTGTTCTATATTTTTTAAGCTCCTGCCTTTCTCTTTTCTCTCCTTTTCTTCCTAAGTCCAAAATGTAAACTAAAACTTGATTTTATTTACTGTATATATTTAATAGATATAGGCTAACTTTAAAAAAACCTTTATTGAAGCATAATTTATATACAATAAAATACATCTGTTTTTACGTGTGTATTTTGATAGGTTTTGACAAATGTTTGCGCCTGTGAAACCATCACCACGGTCAAACAATAGAACATTTGCATCACCTCCAGAACCTTTTCATGAGCCTTTCTCCAGATAATTTACCCCTCTTCCAGCTTCCTTAACCCCTGATCTGCTTTCTGATACTGATGATTGAGAATTTTCTTTTCTAGAGTTCCATATATGTGGAATCATACACTACATTCTTTTTTGTTTCTAGCTTCTTTCATTAAGCATAATGTTTCTGAGATTCATCCATGACGCCGTATCCACCAATAGTTTATTCCCGTTTTTGTTGCTGAATACTATTCCTTTGTATGACTACATTTCATTTTGATTATTCATTCACCTGTTTATAGAAATTTGGGTTCTTTCCAGTGTGGGACTATTCCGAGTAACACTGCTATGAATGCTCATTTACAAGTCTGGATGGAGATGCTTTCATTTCTCTTAGGTATTAGGAGAAGAGAGAAAACTTTTTAAATTAATTAATTAATTTTTTATTTACTTATTTTTGGCTGCTTTGGGTCTTCATTGCTGTGCATGGGTTTCTCTAGTTGTGGCAAGTGGGGGCTACTCTTCCTTACGGTGCACAGGCTTCTCATTGCAGTGGCTTCTCTTGTTGTGGAGCACAGGCTCTAGGCACGTGGGCTTCAGTAGTTGTGGTACTTGGGCTCAGTAGTCATGACTCACGGGCTCTATAGCACTGGCTCAGTAGTTGTGGCACACAGGCTTAGTTGCTCTGCGGCATATGGGATCTTCCTGGACCAGGGATCGAACCTGTGTCTCCTGCATTGGCAGGTGGATTCTTATCCACTGCACCACCAGGGAAGTCCTGAGAAGAAAGAAAATTGACTGAAAGAAAGAGGGGAGAGAGAAACATTTATGTGGAAGTACTTTCAAAAGTCAAGTGAAGTACCATTCTGTTTGTGGATTTCGGTTAAGAGCAAGGGAGTTGGCTGAACTTTGAAATGAGGACACTGGGTGTCTCTAAAGTTGCTGCAGCTTCACAATACTGTATTTCAATTGGTGTGTGTAGAGAGTGGTGAAATCCACTTGGATGTAGCCATGGCTGGAAAGACTGACCTTAGTCCCGTGTGGAAGGCCATGGTTCCCTCAATGTTTATAGCCACCAAACGTACCATGTACTGAAAACTCCACCTTGCAAGCTTTTCTTTTCAATTCAAAATTAAATGTGCATGTTTATAGTTTTTGCAAAGAAAAGGAAAGGAAAGGAATAAGATAGAAAGTACTTGTATTTGTTGAAAACAGCTTGTCAAAAAGATGGTATGTTTGGGAGGAAAATGTTATTGGTATTGTTAGAAGTCTCCTTTACAAAGAAAGCTTGCAACCTATGAACAAATAGGGTGAGTATTTTAAACTCATTTTAGAGAAGGACGCTGAGGCAAAAATTGTCGACTTCATGAATATAAGGTATCTGGTTAAAAATAGAGAGTATGCCAATGCTTTGATCTCTTAGTTCTCAGTGCAATGTATTTTCTTTCTTCTCATCTCTGCTGCCTCTCTCTTGTGCCCATATCAAAATAATCTTTAAAAATCCTGCATAAATCTACTTCTAAGGCAGTCTAAGGCAATATCAATAAACATTTTATTAGTTTTAATAGTCCTTGAATAGCTGCACATACTGTAGAACTTCAATTTGAACAATAATTTAACTTAATACATATCTTTTATACATGCAAGTTAATTTTTTGAAATAGTCGTGTTTCCCAGTTGTGAACTTCATTATATTGCTCTTTCTTGATGTGAGGATTAGAGCATATTTGATTACTTTTATTGACATATTTTTGACACTGTCGCACATTTGTATGAACTTTGAAGCTATCCACTATGGGGATTACAACTATTTTTTTACTTGGATTTTCAGGAATTGAGAGTCTTGGCACATCATCTGTAGCTCTGCATTCCAATAAATAGTCTGGCTAATCATGATATTGAAGAAAGATCATATTTGGAACTAATTTTTACTTTGGCTTCTGCTTTTCCAGAACATGTATTCACAATTCCTCTGAAATGCATATAATTCCTCAGGATTTTGAAATAAAATTTAAAAGATACTATGAGTAGAGCTTGAAGGCTAGAATAAATGTTAAAAAGGTATTCATTGATTGCTTTTTTCAAACCTTGTTTGGACCTTTATTCAAAAACCTAACTAAAACAAAACATCTTTGAGACAAGTGGGGAACTTTAATACAGACTGGTGTTACACAACACTGTTGATGTGTTAAATTTGGCAATGTCCTGGTGTCTGATTTTTTTTAAGTACTATTTTAAAATGCAAACTGAAGTATTTATGGATAAAATTAAAAAGAATTATAAGTGTTTGTAATTATTGATGTTGGATAATAGATACATGAGGGAGACCATTTATACTATTCCTTCTCATTTTGTATATGTTTGAAAATTTCCATAATACAAAGCCTTTTAAAAAGTAAAAGGCAATGAATGGGGGTGATGGATAGGATGGGTAAGAGGTATTCCAAGACCAAGTAGGGAGATCAGGGGAGGCCTCCCGAAGGTGACCTTGAAGCAAAGATTTGAAGGAGGGAGCCATGTGGATCTCTGGGGAAGAACGTTCCAGGTAGAAGGAGGGGCTAGTGCAGAGCCCTGAGGTGGGCATGGGCCCATCACATTCCAGAAACAGGAAGTCCAGTGGCTGGACAGGAGCAAGCAATGGGTAAAATAGTAGGAGGTGGTGTCGGAGAGCCACTGGGGCGGGGGGTGAGGGTGGAGGTGGGGGGAGTGGGGGACGAAGTGCATGCAAGGTTATATCTAACAAAGAGTGCACGTGCAATGTTTATAAAGAGCATTTCCAAACCTAGGGGGAGAAAAGGCAGGCAACCCAACACAATAAATGGGCAAGAGATGTAAACAGATCCTTCACAGAAAGGAAATGGCCAATAAAAACATGCAAAGATTCTCTGCTTCATTAGACATTAGAGAAATGCAAGTTAAAACCACAAGCTACATCAGGACACACACACATAGAAAAGCTAAAATTAGAAGAGCAGGCGATACTAGATATTAGACAGGAAACAGCTCTCACACATCGGTGTTGGGTGTTTAAATTGGTATAAGCTGCGACATCTATTAAAATGAAAAATATGCATGCTTATAAACTAGCGATTCCATTGCTAGGTATATCCAACAAAAAAGAATAGATGTGCAGACTGAAAGAGCTGGACAAGAATGCTTAGAGCAGTGATATTATCCTTAATACCTTCAAACTGAGAACCACTCAAATGCCCAGGAACCACTAAACAGATAAATGAATTGTGTTACGGTCACAAAATGGGCTACTACACAGCATTGAGAATAGCCAAGTAAACAGCATAGATAAGTCTCACAAAAATAGTGAGCAAAGGAAACAGACATAAAGAACTTAATGCTGTGTGATTCTATTTGTGTAAAGTTTAAAAACAAGCAAAACTAAGCATGTATACTGTTAACAGCATGGTGGCTACTCTTGGGGAGGATGTGATTGATAAGGAGGCTGGGGGAAGCTGGGGAGCTGGTACCATTCTATTTCTTAATCTGGATGCTGGTCGTATAGGGAGTTCAATGTGTGAACAGCTATCAAGCTGTATGGGTGATTTGTGCACATTTCTGAGTCTAGATTATATGTCAATAAACAGTTGTTAAAAAATCATGTAGGAGCGTCTTGGTTCCCTCCCTTGAGGTAATGGTGCCATGTCCATGACCCTGCTACCCATGCTGAATAAAAGGGACATGGATCATGGTGGAGGGTTCATTTAAAGAAGAAAGTGTAGAAGACTCGCTTTCCCGACCCACAGCTGTAAACTCTATATTTAAAGACACTGAAATGTACATACATAGTGAGTTCTTTGGCTCTTGGAAAGGAGTAATCTATTCCAAAGCAACTGGGCAAATCTATAAATAAGAAATGAAACTATGATGAAAGCTGTCTTCCCCTCAGCTTTATGGATGTAAACCATGTGCCTTCTGCAACAGAACATTCTTGTATGGCATCATGATGCCAGTGAAATGTTAGCATCATTGACACCAATCACTCAGAGTTTACAGAGAAAAAAATGGAAAATTTTAAGTATAGATATCATGAGCTCTTTGAGAGTCAAAAATTATTATTACAGATTTTCAACCTAGAAATGAAAAGCCCACTTGAGCATCCTACGAGTTTGAATTCCAGTAAAGGAGATACTGATATCTACAACCCACATAAACCAAAAGATCTGAGATCCTTGATTTTTTAAGAATAAAGTGTCCTTGAGACCAAAATTTGAGAACACCACTGTGGATTATCCCAGCCTTGAAAGGTCCACTTCCTGCCCTTTTTAGACCATTGTTACGGAATTCCTGTTTAAGTCCCTGGTTAGGCCTAAGTGTGTGATCCTTCTAGCTGTTTTTGGGGACCTGAGGGAATTTGATTCAAGTCAGCTTGTCTCCTCCTTGGTATGGTGGGGTTTTTGTCTGTTTTATTATTTGTGTTTTTCCTTTACTCTTTTTTTCTCCTCACTTTATTCTTTTCTTCTTTATTTTTTATTTTTTTCTTCATTCTTTTTCTAATTGCTTCCTTTATCTTTTATTTTCATTTTTCTCATTTTTTAAATTTAGTTTGCTGGTGCATTTTGTTTTGACTCCATTATGAAGATCAGTTCATCAGGTGGGCTTTGGAAGTGATTTTCTTTCAAGGTGATTTGGACCAAGTTTTTCACCAGCTTTTTCAACTTTTAAGATGACCTTGGGAAACGTGACTCCAAGGCCAACAGTAAGTCCAACAGTCTGCAGTGCCTCTCAGCTACCATGTCTGCTGAGGAGGAGACCCTCGTAGGCAGCCCCTGACTTCTCAAGAATATTGCCAAGGGTAACCTCACCGAAGTGACCTCACTGAGGGCAGCTGAGACAGGTGAGTGACCAGCAGGATTTACCCTGTGGTGTGACCCCACTCTCTCCCTCTGACAACAGCCAAGCCTGGCAGGGGGCTGTTGGGAGCTCCTTCAACAAGTTCAGCTTCAAGTTTAAACCCAGAAATCTATGTATCAGGTTTGTCAGAAGGAACCTGAGTGAACCTGAAAGCAGAGACCAATAGAGATGCTCCAGCCTCACACCGTGAATGCTGAGACAATGATGGGGTGGGGGAGAAGGAACAAAGGAGGAAAAAAGGAAGAAAGGAAGGGAGCGAGGGGGAGGGAGGGAGGTGAAAGAAAGGAAGAAGGGCAGGAAGGAAGGGAGGGAGGGAAGAAGGGAGGAGAAAGAAAAGAAGGAAGGGAAGGAGAGAGAGAGGGAAGAAGCAAGGAGAAAGGAAGAAAAGAAGGGAGGGAGGGAGGGAGGAGAAAGAAAGGCAGGAAGGAAGGGAGGGAGGGAGACAGGTGAGGGCTGAAAGAAAGGAGTTTTCAGAGGCTACCTGTGCTCACTACACTTCACACGTAATAAGAAGATCCCCATCATGGAGCCCAACAAGATAACTGGGGAGATGGGCGGGGCTGTCAGCACAGCTGACAGGAATCCCCACAGCGGCTCATGCGTGGTGCAGAGCCAGGAGGATGTCCTGCTGCAGAAGACAGGTGTGCAAACCTCAACCAGGTTCACTTTGAGTGTCTACATTGCCATAGTCTTCAAAAGCATTGCCTCCAAAATAACCAGGAATGTAAGCTTTTTAAGGCTGCCAGGAGTTGCCTTTGAGACCAGAGGAGGGGCCCTCTGGCCCTGGCTGCCCTCTGGCCACTACACCCCCCACCGGGGCCAGGTGGCAGAGACTAACCAAGTGTGTTTCCCTGGGGCAGCCCCGCTCCCACTGCTTCCTCCCCAGCCCCTCTCCCCGCCTTTCTTTTGTGTTTGTCCAGGAGAGGAGACAGTTCTTCCAGACAAAATGATTCATCTAGTCATCGAGAGAAAAGGGGGTCTCCTATTTCCTCAAAAGAAAGGAGACACTGGGATAAGAGACATCTCGATAATGTCACAGCACCTCAGCTTCAGCCACTTCACCCTTTGTCCACATGCTGTCTGCTGAAGGGCACTTGGCATGAAAGGATAGATCATGTCCATTCTCTGAAGATGAATGCTGAACTTACATTTTAATTCAAAATGTAAAACCACAATACACAAGGATTTTGTGTAGCCATTTGTGTATCTGAAGGTTTCTAGCATGTTTTGCTCATGACAAAATTATCCATTTCCCCCCCTCTTAAAAACACTTTTGGATCTTGTGTTAGAGACCACAAAATCTCCTCAGTCTGTTTCTGCCTCTTGCACGAGAGGCCAGTACACTCGGAGGAGCCAGGGGGCGTGAAATGTTCCATGCTTTTGTGCTCAGATCAAACTCTTCATGTCCCTGGTTGAATTTCTAACTCTGCTCACCACTTTTGCTACTTGAGGAGTAAGGATTGCAAAAGAAGGAATTGCTCCCATGAAGTAGAATGATGAGTAGCTACAGCAGGAGAAATCTTGTCTTTGCTTCTAGTTACATACATTCCCTTCTGCTGCAGGAGGTAAGGGCCACCCAAGTGCAATGATATGTCAGGGGAGACAGCTCCTTCCCTGGAAAGAAGTTTGTCCCAGCTTGCTAGCACTTTTCCATTCTTCTCGCTTCTCTTTTTAAAAGTAGAGAAAAGAGCCACTGGGAAGTATGACCTGTTTCTGCATTTAAAGGCACCTAAGATGATAGAGCTCTGTCACCAGGACGATTTGCTTCTGAACCTGTTTGTAACATCAGCTTTCCTACTCAGAATCATGAGCTTTCTATTTCTCTTTTACCGAGCTTTCCGGGGTGAGTTTTTGACCCTTGATGTTTGGCTAAATTTTCTGTCCTTATGAAAGGTGCAAGCTTAATAAACTGCTGTTGCTCAAGGCTTTTTTTTTTTAAAGGTCTTCAAAATCCAACATCACTTTTATAAACTGTCATCTTTGTCCTAATTCATCTCCTAAGCTGCACCATGCTCTCCACAAATGACTTTCTGGACCATTGTTCTTTCTGTATCATGATGCTAATAAAGTATTTGTTGTTGTTGATAAATGTCTCACTAATCAACAATGGAAAGAGCTGCTTAAGGGGAAGCTTGATTGGCACAGAGGAGGGAAATCTTTGGGTTCAGATTCTCAGCAGGGTGTTTATTAAAGGCTCTTGTGTTGGAGAGAAAGCCCCAGACAGAGACTGAAAACACGCAATTGCATTTTCATGATGATTTAGTTGACATCATCCAGTCAACAGCTGGTCCTGAAACTTAGAGATGCTCATTCCCTTGTGTGGAATTTAGTTGCAAAAATCTTCAGGCTGAACATCAGTTGTAGCTCAAAGAGCCTTCCATTTTTATTATTCTTCTCAATGGAATAATCTAGAGACATCTAAACTGGTGTTCTGCTTCAAGCATGTAATTTCATGTTGGATTTCCTGGTACTTGAGGCTACACCATAGTGTGTGTATACACCCCTTCTGCTCTAGGCTCCAAAAGTATCACATTGCCACCAATGTGGGCTAGAGCAACAGGGGAAAGAACCAGGAATCAGGGAACTTGAGTGCTGGTACTAATTTTTCAACTCTGTGACTCCAGACAAACCAATTGTAATATGGACCTTCCTTGTGAAGATTAAAGGAAAAGAAACAAAACTCCACATCAAGGGCTTAGTATAGTAACGAAGCAGGTGCTTCGTAAATGCAGATCTCAGCGTCCACTATATTCCACAGCCCTTCTTGTGGTTCTGTGTGGCCATGTGACCAAGCTCTGCCCCCTGGAGTGTGCTCAGAAGTGATGGGGCTCTTTGTAGGTTGTGTTCACACAGGGGGAGAACTTGCCCTCACCTTCCTCTTTCCTATTTCTTGGAATGTGGACATAACAGCAAGTCCTCAGACTATGTAGATCAGGCCGATATGTAGATCAGGCCCGATATGCAGCAGACCAACAGATGACTTGGTGAAAAAGATTCTTCATGCCAGCTTTGGACTGTTCATGGCTAGAATGTTCCAAGATAGAGAAATAAATTTCTTGCTTAGTTTAGAAATCTACTGTATACTCCCAAATGTGTATTCTAATAAACATTAACTACCATAATATTTGGTTTGTCAATATACAAATAATACTAGTTGTTCTTTTATGTGAACCAAACTACCTTTTTACATGAAGTACAATAATACATGTGCACATTTTAAATATGTCATTACTTTATTCACTTTGCATATGACACTAAACACATTTTCTGTGTCCTCTGTTGTACCTGTTACTTGTTATTCATACAGTAACACACACGTACTCTCTCTCTCTCACACACACACACACCATATAGTATTACATACATATGCACCAAATTTTAAATAGCTTATAGTCTTATCTTTCTGTATATGATGCCATACAACCCTCATTTAAGACAAAGTGTGCAATTCACTTAAATTACTACAAATTATAAACCTTTTTTAGGTACTGCTTTATTATAGGAAACTGCTGTTAAAACTTTATTAGAATTAGAGATTTATTTTAGCCAAGTTTATATTGTGCCACTTTCCAATAGTCTAACTCCATTTAACCACATAAAGTAGGCTTGGCCTCTTACCAGTTTCCCAGCCCACAGTTAGTTAAAAAACTCAGAGCTTCTGTAGTGAAAAAAGATCAGCCATCCTTGAGAAAGTACACTTGTGATACCATCGCAAGAGGAAGACAGGAGAGGGCTGCTTCAGAGGGGGA
This sequence comes from Hippopotamus amphibius kiboko, assembly GCF_030028045.1. Taxonomy (NCBI): domain Eukaryota; kingdom Metazoa; phylum Chordata; class Mammalia; order Artiodactyla; family Hippopotamidae; genus Hippopotamus; species Hippopotamus amphibius. Next base: position 45,532,858 of record NC_080196.1, on the reverse strand, counting down.
GTCAGAGATAGTCAAAGTATAAGAAGGGTTGATCAGCCATAGCTGGCATTGGAGATGAGGGGAGTCATAAGCCAGAGAGTGTAGGTGGCCTCTAGAAGCTGGGAATGACCCCTGCGTGAAAGCCAGTGAGGACCTGAGGACCTCAGTTCAACAAGTGCATGGGACTCAACTCTGCCAACAACTGAATAGAACCTGGAAGTGACATCTTGATTTTTACCTGCTGAGACCCCTGTCGTAATTCTACCCTACTCAACTGTGAGATTATAAGTTGGCATTGTTTTAGGCATCTAAATACGTGTGATCATTTGTTACATCAACAAAAGAAAACTGACACCAATACCCAGAGCATCTTTTTGGTTCACCAGTCATCATGGGCTAAAGGGGAGCAGAGTTTAGGTGATATATGGAATTTTGGCTCAGGACCATGTCCCAGTGGACCAGTCAGATGTGAAAACACAGCTTTCCATCATTCATCCCATTTCCTAAGTATATTGTTGGACTAGGTATATTCAGCAGATTTCCAAAATAGCTTGAAGACTGTCACAGGGTCAAGTGGTAAATACTGGAATACTAGTTCCCTGCCAAAATATAAACTGAAGGAATATTGAATCCCTGGGGAATCCTAGAGATTAGATGCTCTATTAAAACTTGAAACAGGTAGGTGTGATTATCCTTATCACAGGCTCACTTCCTGTTGTACTTGAGCCTTGGAGAATAAGGGTTTGAACGTAAGCTTAATCAAGTGTGGGTTCCACCAAAGACGGAATTTTACTGGAGCAAATTGACACAGCCCCTGGTAGTTGATATGCAGCTATTGATCTGGAAATACGTCCTCCTCTGCATCATTTCAAAAACTGAACCAGAAACAGTTGGCTTTCCCCTTGTAGAGACAGCTGTACCACTTCAAGGTCAACGGGAATAGGCTCTGGTACCATGACGCTCAGACATAATCTTTGCTTCTTAATAATAATCATTGTTTCTTAGCTGCCGGGAGCCGTCCGGGGATTGCCTAAAGGCTCAGGCAAGGCCGAGCACTTCGGGAATGGCCTGCAAGGCGGGAATTCCGATGAAGGCATCTTCGGTTCGGGAGAGCTGCAAAGCAGGCATCTTGGAAGTACCGGAGTTCTCCGAGATTTAGTTTCACTATGAGTTTCCTCTGTTTACTTCTCTTTCTAGGAATGATGAGCTCTCTGGGTGAGGGGCGCCAACGCTGCCTTCAAGAATGGTGGCTACCCCCCACTTTCTTGGTGTTGTGGAAATTCTATGGGCCACAAACAAATCACATGTAGACCCTTAGGGGGCCCGGGTAATGGAGGAATGTTTAAACTTATTATCCCCACCCTTGGGCCATGCTGGCAATTCGGCCGTAATGGGCCATGCATTGTGATCAGGAATGCTGCCTCACCCAATCACAATTATCCCAAACCTCTGAAGTGAGGGTCCGTCAAACCAAAGTTGCCTATAAAATATCCCATGCACCCTTCCCTTATAAGAACGGAATATTACGGGTATCTATGTTATGTCCATGTCCTGTATGTCTGCTGTCACGTAGCATAGAGAATGTAGCTCACTAATTAAGCTTAACCTGCTAACAATGTTTGTCACTTCAAGCCTGGGCGCCTGAGAGGCCTGCCCTTAGAGATTGTTATCCTGTGTTCCCCTCCCCCTTGTAACCACTGGAGGGTTAAAACAAGAATGGTAATGTTAAGCATGGGGAAAAAAATTGTTCGATTGTTTATGGACAAGAACGTGAAGAACTGATGAGAACTGATGATTACATAGAAGACTCGTCACCTGACTAAGGACAGGTCCCCGGCGGAGTCATTGGGACATTTGGGGGAGGGATATGGGGCCCCTAATGGAAAAATCCACAAAGCAAGATGTAAGATATATAAGACCCGAGCAAAAATTAAAGTCACTCTCTCTCTCACTCTCACTCTCTCTCTCTCCTGTCTCTGTCTCTTTTTTTTTCTCGCCGACTCTACCCCTCCCAAGGGACTCCCTGGATCCTGCCTGGGCTGGACCCCGGCACTTAGCTCTCATTTTGGGAGAGAACCAGGGAGGCCAAAGGTGATGAATGAAAAAGGTGACAATGAACCCCCTAAATGAACTCTGCTCTTTTCCATGATCAGGTTTTATACTGTGTAGCACCCACGCTAATGAAGTCTGACTGGCTCAGATGATGCAGTTCCTGGTACATATCCAGACTAGCCTATGTGAAGAGCTTTTCCAGATTTAAATATATGACACTGGGATAAAGGGGAGCATTTGAGCTTTCAGGAAATTTGGCACAACTATCAATCAGATTTTTCGCCTGCAATTATTCACTGTTTTAGGACATCATGGGAATTCATACCAAAATCTATTAACAGATAATGTTACTGATTTCTTGGCAATATTCTGATGGCACTAACTTCTTTCTATGGTAAGATGAGTCAACTTTGCTAGATACCTAAACCTCATTTTATTTTCCTATGTCATGTCTGTGTCTGCTCTCCTCATCCATCTGAAATTATTATTAATATTTGCTAACATGGTGGTTTCATTGCTCAACACAGATGTTCCTCCGTAAAAGCTGGCCAAGCCACTGGCACTGCGAAGTGCCTAGGTTTCCAGCAGCAGCACCCAACCCTGACGCCAGCCCTCTCCCTCTTGTCCCTGCTGCTTCTGCCCTGCCTTACGCATACCGTGGAGGACTGGCTGCCAACAAATGGCAGGCTGAGTATAATGACATCTTCTATTAGAGACAGGAAAGCACTTTGTGTTTAATGGAATACACACTTGGATTTAGGTACGCCTTTCCTGACCACCATACTTCTGAAAGTTTCCTCCCATCAGACACGTTCACGCAGGCCTTGGATTCAGAAGTGAGCAGTGTGAAGAAGTGATCAGATCCCATCCTTGAAGACTAAGGCACTCATCTCTAAGTTTAACAGGGACAGACAGATCTGACTCCATCCTGCATCCCTTTCTTTTACTTTAACCTTTGTATTCTATTGCTTTTGCTGCAAGTTAATCACTAAAGTGATGCTGCCTATAGCTTGAAGTATACATAATGGCCCATCTCCCATGATAAAAGAGACTAGCTTCCAAACCTGGGCAAGATGGGTCTTTGGGACACCAGTCCACCATCTTCTCGGTCTGCTGGCTTTCCAAATAAAATTGTTATTCTTTGCCCCAACAACTTATCTCTCAGTTTATTGGCCTCTTGTGCAATGAGCAGTACGAGCTTGGACCCAGTAACACAAGTGGCCAGGATGTCGCTGCTGATAGTTCTCAGCTGAGTCTGTCTCCAGGAATTAGCCACAGAGGGCAGCCAAATGCCCCTCCCGAGAGACAGCTTGTATGCAATGACTGGTTGATTCTAGGGGTCTAACCTCTTGATCTGAATCTGGGACCACTTGGAATGTCCAGAGCTCCCTAAGGGAGGCTTCTGCTACAACTTTATTACAGTTCAACTTCTCCCTCTGCCCGATGTGACTGCCCTCGCTCTCTCATAGGTGCTGTTCCTGAGTGTCTTTCCCAATAAAATTCCTACACCAAAGTCTCTGATCAAGAAGGTTTCCCCAATAACTAAACCTAAGGCATCACGTTAGTACAGCAGCTGTGTACAGTGTTGTGTGGGAAGTCGCATTGGAATTTCTAGAATCTAGTCTCGGGCACTTGCTGAGATTTTAATATTCATGTTTATTAATTCTGAATGTGTACATGAGGTATTTTTGATCAGAGACAGATTTCATATTTATTACCTTACCATTAACACAGCTGTGATTCTTTCTCACTTCAGTCCTTACCCATGAGAAGATATGATGGGAGCCAGATGGAAAATCCTCCTCCAAAAGCAGCTGGACACTCCATTGGTGAGTGGAGTAGACTCTCTCCTTATACACAGGACAGCTGCCTTCCCTTTCCTCTCCTAAATGGAGGGAGAGAAACATCTGCTCTGTGGAGATGATTTGGGGAGGACCCTAGTTTCTCACTGTAACCTTCTGGAATGTACACACATCTCTCCAGGGACCGCATAAGCCTTGTGTATTTTTCTGACTTTTTATGACCCACAGATGTCTTCAAAGTCCTGAGCCTCATTTTCTCCTGAAATGTAAACACATACCTTCAGGGTTAGGTCAATCTTTCAGGAATTCTCTCATCGTCATATGCCAGGATTCCAAGTTTTCAGCAAAATGTATTCAGGAAGCCCAAATGATGCAGAAACACAAAAAAATATTTTCTTTACACCGACAATATCACAGAGGCTGATTAGAAGCATTGATGTTTTCATTAAAGAAGGTTTTGTGATGTGGTTAGATTGTGTAGTTTCACACTCTGCATTTTTGAGAGTTCTGGAAGAATCTGAACTACTTAATTTTCAACCTGAATTCCTGTCTGCTTAAATGAACCTGAGTAGGTTCTTTTACATTTGCAACTAAAATTCTCAGCTGATGAAAACACTGTTTACATAATATTATAAAATGCAAATAAATCTATATATTGTTTAACAGACATATTTAGTAAAACTATTAAGATTACATCAAATAATAATAATAAACATCAAATTCAGGATTACTTAATAGTTACTTCAGAGGTTGGGTAAAGGAAGAATTCTGACTGGTAAAGAGCACACAGGAACCATAAATATATTGGTAATGTTTTATTGATTATAAGAGTGAAGGGTGTAGGGGTAGTCACTATTTTATCATATATATGATATTGCTCAATACATACAAAAATACCTGCAGAAAATCTTATAATACAAAATCTCATTTGCTAGAACAAATTGGCTTCCAAATGCCCCAGTTTAAAGAAAAATTAATTTATTCCTCTCTCACATAAGAATACTTAGAAAAACAATCCAGGTTGTTGGGGAATCTCTGCTCCACAGAGTCATTCAGGGCCTTATTCCTACAGGACTCTGTCCCCATCACACAGTGTACACTGGGTCACAGGTGTGTCCACTCCAGCTCACAGGAGTAGAGAAAAGACCATGAACTTGCAAGGTTAAAATAAGACCCAGACCAGAAAGAATGGATGCCCATGGCCAGAGCAGACCACAAGGGCATCTGGGAAGTGTCTTTCCAGCCCGGCAACGAGCCGAGCTACAACCTTCTTGCTGTGGAAGAAAGAATGAATAGATTTTAATGAAAACCAGCCATCTTTTCCAAAGGGACTTTTTGAAAACTGTATACAAAGAATGATTTAATAAGATGTCAATACCTGTATACAATTTTCTTCCTTGTGCAAAAATCTACAAATACTATCAGTTACCATTTAATCTTCCTTGAGAGGAGAAATTCTGCATTTTAGAGTCAGAACAACTCCAGAAAAGATGCCTTATCTTTCTCTTAGTGAGCTCAAGGACTTTATGTGAGAAACAACCTATTTAAGACTTAAGAGGAGAATAATTAAGAGCTTTTATATCCCTCCTCATTGGTCTCTTGCCATTATTTACCAGCTCTCTTTGTGAGGAAACTTAGTTGTCTGCCAACACGTCGTTTTCTGGTCTATGTGGTTGGTTTTAAATTCACCTTTCAATTGCATGTTCCTGCTTGTCTTCTCACAACAGAGAATGAAAAGAAGGGAAGATTGTTTCTTTGTTACACATTACAACTTGTGAACATCTTCCCCAAATGAGGAAAAGTTACCTGGGCCATGGTGTGTCTAAATTATTCTCTCCAACTAACTAATCCTGATTCCCAACCATGCTTAAATGAGAGCAATTGTTTGCTGGAGCAGAATTACAGCTGTTTTACAAATCATTTGGTGCACTCAGCACAGATTTTTCTTTTTCAATATTTTTGGTTTTCTTTCTGAATCTGAGAACCATTTTTGAATAAAACAGTTTCTAGGCAGAAAAAATGTGGTTATTTCCACATCCTCTACTCCTTTCATCTGTAAAAGAACTAGAAAAAAGAAGATCAAAGTAATAGAGGCACTCCCCCCAACTACCATCACCTCCATTTTACCAGTAAGGTTTCAAGAGATTGGGACTTAAGTTGGAGTTATAATTTCAGGTTTGGGTTAACACAGATCAATTGATACCAGGGATTCAGGTTTGATTGAAAACACTCCATATTAGGACATCTTGCCATAATCACTACAGCCTTTCTTTCCTTTCATATCTTGACAACATTTTTTCCTCCTTTTTAAAGTTGGACATAAACAAAAGATTGATGGACTTGTATCTGTGGTTAGCAGTGTCTTCCAAATATGTTACTCGTGGCATAGAATCCTTACTAGCTGGGGAGTAGGTAGACACTTAGGCAGACCTCTAAACTGTGCTCAGCGTTTCATGTTGTTGAGTCATGAGACTTCTTTATGGAATTATTCTAGCTACTGCTGTGAAAACAATAAACAATTATTTCTTCTTGTAACACTTTGGCATTTTGTTTTTGTACATCCATATATGTAGGATGATTGTAATGTTACCTAGTAAGCAGAACTCTTGACAGGCTTTTCAATCAAATTTTCTGACAATCCTGAATTGTCTTCTCACTCATTTTTTCTAAGAAAAAAAAACATGTTGGGTTATATATTTACAATGCTTTAATGTTCTCAATAGTCGTGTTGATTCCTTAAAATGCATATGTATACTTTGCACAGACTTAAAATGATAAAGCTGAAAACAATCTTAGGTATAAGATGGTCCAACACCGTTGTTTTACCACCAGTGAAGCTGAGAAAAAAAGACATGGGGAAAAATCACAGAGCTGGTCATGTGTGGACAATGTTGCTTTGAACAGAGATGCCACACATTCAGGACTCCCTCCCTCCACCCCCAAACACACTTCTTCCCATACCTATCTATGGTAAAAATTTTTAATTACTATTAAAACCGAGCAGGACCCTGTGGCGCTCCTGATCATAAAAGCCTTTCTGTGTCCCCATTTCTTGTTTGTAGGAAATAGGCTTCATTCAGCCTTCATGAAGTTCTCTGAGTTCCGAAGGACAGGGTTCAAACTGTTGCTAATCAGGGAAGGGAGGGGATGCAGAAACAAGGGAGGAACAGTTAGTAAACAATAGTGCAGTATTGGGGCAGGATCCTGGTTCCCCCTCCAGGGATACACAGAACAATATCTTTGAGCTGTTTTGCAGATATATTAAGTCCCCTACATACAAACAAGTTCCATTCTGGAGAGCGCATTTGTACATCCAATTTGTTCACAAGTCCAGCAAAGTTAGCCCAAGTACCCAACTTTTGGAGATAAGGCCAGACACAGAACTAACTTACGTGACTGGACATGAAAATGCAAGTTCACATTTTTGAAAGTTCACAACTTGAAGGTTCATGTGTAGGGGACTTACTGTACTGAAATTCCCAGATGGGAGACGTTAACGGTATGCTGCCCATAGGCGTGTAGACACCAGAATAGCTGGAACCAGAAGGTTGATGATGCTGACTCCCACTTACTTCACCACCAACCAATCAGAAAAATGTCCATGAGCTGATCAGGCCCTCTTTGCACCCTTAGTATAAAACTCCTCATTACCCCCTCCAGGCTGGGACACAGTTTTGAGGGCATTAGCCCGCTGTGGCCTGGCAAAGCAATAAAGCTATTCTTTTCTACTTCACCCAAAACTCTGTCTCCCAAGATTTAATTTGGTGTCATTGTACAGAGGCTGGATTCAGCATCAGTATTTGTCCTGCTGAACCCAGATATGGTTCCTAAGTCATTCTCAACAAAGTGTTCCAGGTAGTTCTTGTTATTTGGTATTAATACTTGAGCTGAAGCCAGTTCTAGTCTAATTCCTTGTCTTTTGTACTGTAGTCCAATATCTTTATATTTACTACACTGTAATTTTTCACTGTTACACAGATGATTTAGGTATTTTATTTCAGGCTCTATGAATGTTTTCTATAATTCAAACTATTTTTGTTATATCACATTATTCCCAAGCACAATTGTTTCATTGATAAACGTTAATTTTTTTCTTAACACGCAGTCATGAAGTTCAGAATTCTGCCTCACAGTTTTTACACTTGAATTATAAGACACTCAAATAATTTTGTTCTTGAATTATGTTTCTCTTCTTGAGTTATTTTAACGATGGATCCCTTAAATAACCGGGTACTCTGCAACCTTTACTGACAGGCAAAATGTATTTGCATGAACATGAGCTAGTGATGATTAAAACACATACATGCCCATACACTATAGAAAAATACCCCTGAACTGAATAAATTCTTAACATCTCCTATTTCCAAAATGTATTGCATAATTCTAGCTTCTTTTCAGAATATACCAACAGACGTGCCAACAAATGACAGTTAAAATAATGGCTGTTGAACCAGAAAAATGTGACAAACAAACAAAACTGGATCTGCCTAAGACAGGATATTGGGTCAAATTCTACCCAAATGATACTTTTTGTAAGGCATCCTTTCCACAATTAAGGGCACAATTTAGATTTTGGTGGTTACGTCTGTATACAGCCTGTGGGGTGAAAAAAGAAGAGGCTGAAATAATTCAGAGTTCCCCCATTGTTCTTGTCTGTTTTTGGTATACTTTGCAAATAGTTTGAATTAGACTTCAAGAAGAAAGACCACACAGAAAAACAATCTTGCATCTTATTTCAACTTTACAAGTCAGTTTCTCCATCTCTTGTGATAACACATACACATTAGGAAAGTGGCTCTTCAAATTTCCATGCTCTCATCACCCAGCCGGGAATGCCCTGCAGCTCAGATTACAGTCTCCAGAGTCGGAGGGACTGCTGCCTCCTGGGGCTTTGAATTAACATTGATGTTTTGAGTATCATTTTATGCCTCCCTGTGAATCAAGAATACTGCTTTTTTTTTTTTTTAAGTTAGGTTTAGTGAAGTACAATTTACACAGAAGTAAAATGTAATCTTATAGGTTTAGAGATCTAGAAGTTGTGACAAAAGTATACAGTAAACACAACACAATCAAGACAATATTCTCATCACCTCAATAAGTTCTCTGTAGCCAATCCCCATCCCCTACCCTCTCAGCTACAGGTGACTATTAATCTGATTTCTGTTCCTACAGTTTAAATTTTTACTTTTTTTTCCCCTTTGGCTACATGTGCAGCTTGGGGGCTCTCAGTTCCCCAACCAGGAACTGAACCCCCGCCACAGCAGTGAAAGCCTGGAATCCTAACCACTAGGCCACTAACGAACTCTCTAATTTTTTACTTTATAAAATAATTATACACTCACAAGAAGTTGCAGCCAGAGCCTATGTACACTTCCCCGTTTCCTCCCATGGTAACATCTTACAAAACTATAGAAAAAAATATCAACCTAGGAAACTGATATTAATGCAATTAACTAGACTATAGACCTTATTCTGATTTCACCAATGTTTACGTGCATTAGCTTTAAGGAACATAATTGGGCCATAGTATGGATTTGGCTTGGCAAGGCAAGGACACAGAACTCAAGGAAGTGCAGGGAAAGGAAAGGACTGGAGGAAGCACTTCTGGAGAACAAAAACCATTTGATGAGCAATGTGGTCTGAGTGTTTACATTATCCTTTTTTGAGAAATGCAGTCTCCTATAGGGCAGGACAGCAAGCAGGTTGTTTTAATTGAAGGGCCTGATCTCTAGTTGAATTGCGGAAATGTTTCATCCAGTCATGAAAACCCCAAGTAACAATAATATTTCTGCTTACTCTTATTCAAATAGGAAAAAATACATTTTTTTTAGTCAGCTTCTTCATTTTCTTAATTTTGCCTTACTGAAAACAATAAAAATTGTCAAAGATCTGATATTCCCTTCAGGTTTAGACAGGCACCTGTATGCTCTCTTTAACAGGATTAGCTAACATTTCCCCAAACCAAAATGAACTCTTATTCCTTCCTGGAGTTCAGTAGTATTTGTCCGCTCTCCTACCTGCTCCAGCATTTTGCCTATGTTATTGACAATGCCTTAACCTCTATAACTTAATATATTTATAGACATCATTTACTCATCACAAGACTATAGGGTGTTGTTGTCTTCACTTTTACAGCCCAAGAAATTGAGGGTCCTAATAGTTTGGTACCCCAGATCACACACACAACACTGTAAAATGCTTAGGAAGACACTGGCACAGGGCAAACATTCTGTAGATGTCAGCCTTGCTGGAAGCCCTATTCTATCCCACCGAACCCCATAACAGCCTAGACAAACCTCTTTCTTCAACAGCTGTGCTGGACTGAATTTAGGCAAAAGCTCCATACATGCATTGGAAATATTTCTGGTGACAAAGTCCTCATGTAAACCCCCGTTTGTTCAAACTTTAGTTTGGCTGATACCTGTTTATCATTAGTTACTACCAAATACAGCCCTGGAGTAGAGCTGAGTGACCTAATACCTAGTTCCTTGACTTAAAGACGAGCTTTTTAACACCTATGAAATCAAGAAGCGTCTTGAAATCTGATTTAAGGAAATATGGTCACAAACTGTTTTTACTGTGTCACATGCTAGGTATTTTATATACACTTTAGCTCTTCATCCTCCAAATACCTGTTCTTCTTCTTCTTATTGTTACTCTCATCATCCGCAATCGCGCTCATTTTAAAGATGCGACAGTCAAAGCCACTCGGAGGCTAAGTCATTTGCTCCAGGTGACACAGCTAGTACTGGTGGAAAGGAATACGAGTAATCCCAAGGCAAGCAGTACTTCAGAACCTAATTTCTGTAGACTCAGCGTAGGGACACACTTCTAGTTTATGCAAAAAAAAAAAAATATATATATATATATATATATATAAAAGGGTAAATTAAAATAACAGCCAAACCCCAAACGAAACACCAGGAAACGGAGACTCAGCAAGGTTAAACAGCTTGTCCAAGGTTACACAGATGATATCAGAACCAGAATCCATGGCAGATTTGTCTTGACTCCAAAGTGCGATCTCTTTCCACCAAACCACGCTGCCAACCGACACGTGGCAAGGGGCTGTATATGTGATGAACTGGTAATGCCCCAACAGTTTTCTGAGCAGGGAACTCAGGGTGAGCCAAGGTGCGGGAACAAACTTAGCGCGGGTGCCGCCGGACACCCCGGCTGGCGGGAGCGGAGTCTTCGAAAGAGATGGTTCCCGAGGAGACGGCCTTGGGGCACAGCAACCAAGCCCGGCCGCCTCCCGGCTGGCCTCCCGCGCCCACGCCCTCCGGACCGCGAGTCACCCGGCCGGGCAACGCCGGACGACTCCCGGCGGCCAGCCGCCTTTCCCTTCGGGGCGGCGGGCTTAAAAAGAAACACAGACACTTGGCCCCAGCCGGTCCGCAGCCTCCCGTCGGGGTCGGGGGCCGCAGGGCGCTGCCCGCGGTCGGGCCGGCAGCCATGCGCCCGAAGGCGGGAGCCTCCCGGGGTCGCAGCTCGCTGCCGGGAAGCACCCGCCGTCGCGGTTGGCCCGGCCCAGCGGCGGAGCGCCTACGGCTCCGACCCGGGCAGGCCCCAGGAGCGGCTGGGGGCGGCCGGGCGCCCCGTGGGCCACGCGGGCCGGCCGTACCGGCGAGCTGCGGGCGCCGGCGGCCGGGCATTTCCTCTTCCTCCCTACGCGTTGCGCGGCGGCGGCGGCGGCCAGGCCGAGGCCGGGCTCGGGCGTCCGACCGCGGCCTCCCGGCGAGCGCGGCGAGACGCCGCGCTCCGAGCTGCCGCTGCCACCGCCCAAGAATACTGCTTCTTTTAGAAAGGAAACTGATATTAATTTAAGGTCTTATTAGATTGTTGGTGATTTTCGTGTGTTAGTGATTGTGTTGACAGATGACGCTGGATTAATTATAAATCCTAGTAAATAATAATTCAAGCGTATACCTTTGCATTATGCTCACAAATAGCTTTCTAAACGTTTTATTTGAGTTTTTCTTGGATCCAAGCATCTTTATTTTAATGTGTTTTATTTATGGTATTCAATGAGAAGGCTTCCTTTGTTGCGTCTTCCAGCCTGTCCCTCGGGGACATAAGAGGACATAAGTGCTGCCCTCTTATGGTAGAGGATGGAGTGGCAGCAGTAGGGATAAGGGAGTTTTCTCACTTTCATTTTTTTCAGTTTTGTTATTTTTCCTTATACTGAGTTCTTTGTAGAGTCCTAAACGATGATACCTTCAAAGGAGGTTAGGAACACATTCTGTCTAATCTACTTATTTTACAAATAGAAAGATGGATTTTTATTGCACTTTATCCTTCCTTTAGTTTCCATTTCCTGAAAGAAAGAAGCTACCTCTGCATTTTCCATATTATTCTTCCAAAATTACAAGTAATTTTAATCTTCTTCCACTTCCAGCTTAAATTCGTATCACCTATTGCTTTCTTTAACTATAGTCCCATGATTAGGGATGATGTCCTGTATTCCCAAGTTTCCACAATGAAAATTGTTGACCAAAAAAAAAAAAAAAAAAGAAAAAGAAAAAATTGTCCACAAATTTAATTCAATTCTCTTAATATAAAATGAAGGGCTATGTTTATGGGACTAAAGATTTCTGAAATTATTTTTTCACACCTGAATTATGATTTAAAAGCTTGTGTACATAAATTACAGTTTTTTGTCTAAATCTGTAGGAGATTCTTTTGAAATTCACCCACCTTGCCATTGCTGTTGACAGAAATATGATTTATTGACTTGTACCCTCAACAATGAATATCTTATAGAAACCTTTTCTCTGGAGTAGCAGTGGTAACATGCAATTATCTCTCTATTATCTCTCTTTTCCAACTGTCAAATTCTTGGGAGAGAGATACCAAATGGTCCAGTTCAGGTCAGGAGATGCTCCATGGATTAACTAATATTGTGGCCAGAGTGCCTGGTATCTTAGCCCAAATACATCCCCTCAACACCCACACCTGCATGGAAAAGACATCCTCAGAGCAGACTGAATTAATGTGAATTGACTGCTCCCTCCTTGTAGTACTATGCTTCTATTGTCCTATAATAAACTTCTACAAATGTATTGGCTTAAAACAATATACATGTATTATTGTACAGTTTCTGTGGGTCAGGAGTCTGGGTGTGTTTCACTGGGTTCTCTGCTCCAGGGTCTCTCATGAGGCTGCAGTCAAGACGTCGGCCAGGGCTGGGGTGTCTCCAAAGGCTTGACTGAGGAAGGAGAAACTGACAGATTAAGGGCTGTTGGGTTGCAGGTGTCAGTTCCCAGCTGGCTGTTGGTGATACCTTGTTATGTGGATCTCTCCAACATGGCATGCTGCTCCACCAAAGTAGACAGAAAAGCTACACAGTCTGCTGGCAAGATGAAACTTGTGAACTTAAGCATGGAAATGAGTTCCCATCACATTTGGCAAATTTTGTTGGTTGGAAAGAAGTCACAGACTCCGTCTACACTCAAGTGAAGAGGATTACATGGGGTATAAGCACCAGGAGGCAGAGATCATGGGGGGTGGTGTCTACCTCATGCCCCATAAGTACAATTAACCGCAAAAGTGTTTAGTTAGTTCAGCAAGTCCCATATATCAGGCACTATTTTAAATGATTGGGGATTAAAAAAAAACAAAGATGAAATTCCTGCCACTGCCCTCAGAAAATCTGTAGCCTAGCACATGAACCGATAGACTGTGAAGACAATATAGCAATGACAGTTTCAGGCCATATATTCCTCTGCTTTAAACTTTTTAAGTGCTTCATGTTGCTGTGAGACTAAAATACAATTTCTTACCATGGCTCAGCAGAGCATATGTTAGCTAGTTCTTTTTCTACTTTGACACTCTTATTGTGTTTCCCCCATTTTTCCACCAGGTTCTACCCATCTTAGCATCTGACAAATCCTAAGACATGGGCATATTTGAAACATTAAAAAAAATAAAGTTAAAAAAGTTACATCATTAAATTCCCACCGTTAAAACCTCAATCATCCAATGCATGTTTGGCTTTAAACCTTATAATTGCATATTGTGACCACTAAGATAAACTAGTTGTCAAAATGTACCCCTTGATAATGAGCTGTACTGAGTTGCTTTGTAGGACGGTTAGCTGTATGCTGGCTGATTGTTGAAAGCAGCCTTCCAAAGATGGATGCTTGGATTTAAAGAAATAACCCACTAGACCTCAGAGTTCTTGGAACACTCTGGAGGAGTTGGAAAGACTCTTATAGGTTAGGTCTACCAATATCTTCTATTTATTGTTTAAGTTTTTTTTCTCTGCGTCACATAATATCTGCTTACTGAGCAACCACAGAAGAAATTCTCTCCATTTCAAGAGAAACTTCTTCTCAGTAATTATTTTTAGTTCATCTTATGGACACTTAATTGTGTAACTGATCAGAATCCTGTTTTTCTTTGTCAAAAGACACATTTGGAGTCATAGCCACAACTGAAACCTGCATAGTGACTCGAAAACCCGTGATCTTTCTCTATATGGAGGTCACGTCTTTTTCCCTAAATTGCTTTGTCTTCATCTTAAAGTTCACCCAAGTCAATACAATATTCCTTTCTAGTCCTTTTCCTCTCCAGTCTACATTCATCAAAGTATGACTGTGATCTCTCTAAGGTTCTGGAAGATTTGGGGTAACACACATTGTCTCTCTTACACATTTTCTCTATTTTTTCTTTGTCACTTTGATGTGAAGAGTTTGACTCAAGAATTATGAGTGGATAAGTAGAAGAAAAGTCTCTCTCTCTCCCCTCTCCTCCTTCCATCCTTCCCTCTGTTCTCCTCCTCTTTCTTCAATTTCTTCCTCCACCATCTGTCAGATACGTGATATTTTTGTGGTACCTACACTCAAGGTAGAATGCATACACTTTGAACAAAAACCTCTCAAGTTCTATCAGAAAGTCTATAAAGAAGCTGCAAGTTGTACATTTACTTGTTGCCCTCCTTCCTTCTTCGTAGAATTATCTATGTCACTTGGGGACATCTATAAAACGTTATGGATGTCTCCTGGTATAATAGGGAAGAACAAATCTGACTCCATGTTGGATCTGTTTCTTTTACTTTAACCTTTGTTCTCTGTTGCCTGTCATGCTGGCTCACCACCTTTCACAAAAGAATGTTGCGTATAGCCTGAAATATACAGGATAGCCCATTCTCAAGACTCTGACCTTTAAAGGTATAAATAAGACTTTTCCATTCATATAGAGATAAAAAGTTGCAGAACAGAGAATAACATTTGCCTTGTTAGAGGTTTACAGGAACATCATGATCTGACCTACAAGGACAGTTGAAAGAACAAGGGATTCTGACACCAAGAAGTTTGCAAGAACCAGCCACACCCCCTTCCTGAAGCTTGAATTCTAACTCCAGGAAGATGATTCTCTAGGATGCTAGTCCGCCATCTCCTCAGTCACTGGCTTTCTGAATGAAGTCACTATTCCTTGCCCCAACAACTCATCTCCTGATTTATTAGCCTGTCATGTGGTGAGCAGAAAGAGCTTACACGTGGCAACACTGGTACAGGAGAATAAAGGAGGAAAAAGGAAGGACAGAGAAGAATGACTTCATAAGTAGCCTGAGATACAGGCTTTCTGAGAGTGAGTTACACAGCGAGCAGCATTTCCAGTCAAGTGAGAACTGATTTGGAAATGGATTTAGCTACACATTTTAGGTCTCTACGGGACGTTGATTTTACTACTGCTATTTAAAGAGGATCACTCTCTGGGTGAGCCAAGTTGAGGTCAAAAGAACAAGGTCTCCTGGCTCTCCTGAAAGTGCTGAGATTTATTTCTCTGGGGTGGCCTACATGAGCCCTGATTCATTCCAACAAATCATCCTGTTTTCAGTTAGTGATGAATACGTTACTATATAACACCCAAAGAAAACTGGCAGAATTTGTAATGATATATTTGAGAGCCATCTCGCCATAAAATAAATTGGAAACATAGGGCCTCTTGTATGATTAGATATACAGAGAATTGTATGGGATTACCTAAAGGAATAATTTTGAAACATAGGTCAGAATGTCACAGAATTAAAATAGCTCAGTTTCGAGAAACCACCAGAGGAGTTGCATATAGGACTAACAATCTGTGTTATATAGATTTCCACTTTCCCTGTTGGGATTTATTTACATCAATCCCTTCCCCCTTGAACATGATGCGCTCACTTATTCAGTCAACTAATTTAATAAATATTTATCGTGTGCTAAATACACGCTGTTGCTTAGGATAGAAAGACTTATAAGATGTGATAATACCTGCCTCAAGGAGTTTGTAGACTATTGAGACTATTTGTCTCTGAGGGAGCCTGTTCCTCCCACTCACTGCCCCCCTCCCCCCATGGGAAGAGTGGAGGAAAATAATGATGAAGCAAGATTTCATGCTATTTTGCAATTAAAAGATTGATCTAGAGTGTAATCCACTCATATGATCATATTATTTAATTTTCTCAAAACCACCCAATTCTGTGCTTATGTACTTTAAGGCAGATTCCTCCCCTTTCCTCCTTGAGATCTTCTCCCAGCATCAATGGTTTCCTTGACTTCTGGCTTCTTTGAGCTGGTTTTACCAACGGGATCCCCAGCAGATCAGCGCGAGGCAGGCAGTGAGGTTGCATTGACCCCTTCCTCCATGGGGGATCATCTTGAGATGATGGTGAGTTTCCACCTAAGATCATTTCTCTTCCCCAGACAGATTTCCCTGCGAGACTCTAGTCCTGGTTTCCGTGTCCTCTCACTGCTGTATTTGAGTTTCTTTTTGTAAACTCTAAGTGCTGTAATGTTCCTGTGCTTCCTTTACCCCCGCCTGTCCTCCTGAAAACAGTTCCTTTGTGAAACAATGCTCCTAGAATTTTCTATTTTGAATGCTGGGTTGATTATTACAGTGGTCTTTCAGTCTTCTTATTGCATCTTATTTGAGTCTTGCCTGGTTCTAAAAAAACCCTGAGAAAATCTATGTGGTATATTTTAATTGCTATTAAATACAAAATTAAAGTATTTGAATCTAACTAAATATTACAAACATAAAAATAACATTCTTTTCTTAAACGAAAGTATCTTCTCACACATTTTCATGTACAAATAACAAACATGCAGATCTCACATACAAAATAAGATGGGTAAAATTGTGCCCTAAACAGAAATCATTTACTCGTTGGGCTTTTTTGGTGTTTCTTGTTCTTGGTTTATTCTCTTTTCTGTTCTTCAAAACAGAAATGAAACAATACTTCTTTGATTTCTTCTTTCAATATTATTACGGCCTTTTCTGACTTTCAATGGAGCATGTGTAGGCTGACAGTCTGACAAATCTGGCCAGATTTCTTAAAAGAAACAGAAGTAACACTGCTTGACCAGCAGGTGTTTTGTTATTCTCACAGGCCCAATCAAGTGACTGAGTTAAAAGTTCAGATGAAGTTTAGCAGACTGGCTTCAGTCTAAAAAACAGTTTTGTTAAAATGGCTCAACTAAGATTTCTGAAAATGGAATATAAATCACAGTAGATTCAAAGACTTCGTAATTTTCATGTAATGCAAATGTTTAATACATTCATGTTTATTCACTCTATGGAATATTTTGATATGTTTACAAACAGATATGTGTTTATAGTCAGAATTAGAATATATTCTGACTTTCTCAAAATATGACCTTTTAATTCTATAAAATTTACAGTAACCTAAGATTTCTCCTGGCCCTAAAGTTATAGACATCAAAGCTATATAATCAGGGGCTCTTAACCTGGAGTCTCTGACCTCTGGTCCTTGAGGACAGCACAGGGATTTCACAAGGCCTAGGATATCATATGAAAAATATTCGTGTTTGTTATATATACATATATTTTCTGGGAAGATGTCATCAGAATTCACGGAGGTTAAGAACCACTAGTTTAATTTTTATTGAGCGTGGTAGATTTTACAACTGTTGAAAATATTCAGCAAACTTATACATGTGGGGCGCCTCTTTACAGGAACCTATATCCAGACGTGGGACTAGTTTTGATCAATAAAATATGGGTGAATATCTTGTGAGCTATATCTGAGCAGAAGCTATAAAACATTTTGCAGTTTTAGCACCTGCAGATTTACCTCTGCCATCAGACTAGCTATGTCCCAGACGGAGGGTGCTCTGTCAGCCTGGGTCCTATCATGGAGCAGGAAGTGGGCTTTGAGGGTTTTCTTTGTTTCTGCTGCAAAAATTACCCTAAGCTGCCTGATAAATAAGATGGTAAATTTCCCCAACATTTCTAGAGCAGACTAAATCCATTTTCCTGTGCCTGGGTTAAACAGGAATCAGTTAAATTTTGTTCACTATTTCCCATGCTTGGGAAAAAAAGCTTGGAGTGTCAGCATCTCCAATTATCTCAACATAAGGTTTTTCCTTCGTCCAAAAATGTTTCATGATCTTCCCTTGTTAAAATCAGTTCAATCACTTTGCTTCTAGCTGAGAGGGAATAATAGGGACCATATTTACCGCTCCCCTCCCTGAAACAGTAAGAAAAATACACATAAAATGTATGAAACAAAAGTTTTCAAGTCACTGGACAGCAGATAAGAAAAGACAGTGATCCCTGAGAGATAGGAAACAAAGGATGTGAGTCCTATCTGATAAAAATCCTTCAATTGATCTATGAAACTACTAATGTTTGATGTTGCAAATTAGTTTAGCCCATGAAATAGTAAATTTAAACCCAGAAACATTTGTTTCTTTCATATTGAAGGTATTTTCATTGCTTGGCTAGCTTCATCAATAGAATCTCGAAAGTGATTTGAACATATGTTGATTTAATATTAAAATAGCTGAAGTCATTTATTTTGCAGCCAAACAATTTGCAGCTTATTGAACTCTAGGAAAATTACATTCAGATGACAATTAAACAGCTTCTGAGTGTGAGTGAGCTTTGAGGATTCTAACTTGAAACTCTCATCAAAAAGGACTTCCACAAAAGTTGGCTTGCAAAATCCAGTTTATTTCTTGTTGCTATGATCATTTGGAAGCTCACATTTCATCCTATTATTAAATTATGATACTTTTGCTATAAAAAGAGTAAGAACAACTGGAAACCTCCTCATTGAAATTAAAGATTTTATATACTCTGGGATTCTATTAGGAAATGAGACAGCGTTTTCTACAAGAATATGTTTAAGGGAATTCTTATTTGACATTTTTATTTAGAAATCACAACAGTAGAAAATATATAAGACATTTTGACTCTAGAAAGTTGCTCTCAAACGTGAAAAATACATATATATAAATTTCAAAAAGCAGAACGCAAAATTATTTTAAAATTTTAGAGATTTATTTTGGAATAGGAAGATCTTTATAATGTGACAAAAAGCAGGGGAGAAATGGAGAAGCAAGAATTATAGTCTGTTCTCAGATTTGCCACCAGCTCCTCTAAGGCTGTGAGCAATGCAATTAATTTAGCTGTGCTTTGTTTCTGCAGTGTTGTATCAGTTTCAGGTGTACAGTAAAGTGATTCAGACATATATATATATGAATCTATTCTTTTTCAGATTCTTTCCATTGTAGGTTACTACAAGATATTGAATATAGTTCCCTGTGCTACACAGTAGGTCCTTGTTGGTTATCTGTTTTGATATATAGTAGTGTGTATACATTACTCTCAAACTCCGAATTTATCCCTCCCCCCTTTTCCTCTTTGTTTCTACATTCTTGAAATTCCCTCCCAATTAGAAAATCCTCTTACGATATTAAACAACGTATGAAAGCTTTGTAAAGGAACAAAATATAACTGTCAGCAATGTCAAGATGTGACACAGCTTTCCAACAACTGCCACGTCCTTATGATCTGTGAGAACAGCTAAATGAGGCTTGCAGTTTGCATTTGGAATTCAAACTTGTTCTCATCCATAAATAGATTTTTCCAGAGCTAATTAATTCTAGATATTCTAATATAGGAACATGTTATGAAGGATGGATTATATTTTAAACATTTTGGTTTGGTTAAAAACATACATATAGGGACTTCCCTGGTGGTACAGTAGTTAAGCATCTGCCTGCCAATGCAGGGAACAAAGGTTTGATCCCTGGTCTGGGAAGATCCCACATGCCACAGAGCTACTAAGCCCGTGCACCACAACTACTGAGCCCACGCACCACAACTACTGAAGCCTGTGTACCTAGAGCCTGTGCTCCACAACAAGAGAAGCCACTGTAATGAGAAGTCTATGCACCACAGGGAAGAGTAGCCCCCGCTCACTCCAACTAGAGAAAGCCGGCATGAAGCAATGAAGACCCAAAACAGCCAAAAATAAAAAACCAAAAAATGAAAAACAACAACAAAAAACCCTTACACATATATGTACCTTCACAGACAATAAGCATTTGTTGGAAACACTAGTCTCAGTTGGTTGTATGCGTCTGACAGCTCTTTCTGGAAAATACGGAGGGGCATTCCCGTAGCCACACAGCTTGGCCAGCCTAAAACCCAGGTGGGTGCTCTGAATGGGTTGGGTTCCCTTCTCTGCTTTCTCTGGTATTGACTCAGGTTTTTAGCATTTCACTGAGTCCAAGAAGCTATTATTACTATTTGTTTATACAGGAACATTTTGGGGATTGCTCTTGCGTAAATACATGTACAGTTCCCAGAAATATTATCATCAATATTTTGATGTCTTACTTGAAATAAACAATCAGGCAATTCAAACTTATACCTAAATTTACAAATAAGACTCTACAAATGAATTTTTTCCGTGTAATCGTAAACATGATTGTGACTCTAATGAGGTCACGTTTTGGACTTACCAAATATTTGAGCATTTCTGCTTAAAACTATGTTTCAGATAACTGTGATGGGAATATACGCATCTGGATAATTAATGCCAGCAACCCCCCAAACTCAGTTCCTTAGCACAATAAAAGTTCATTCTTTGCCGAAATCCAGTCTCATGAGGTTGAAGCAGAGCTTTTGCGGGTTTCCTGCCGTCACTAATTCAGGGGTTCAAGTTTCTTCCGCTGGGAAGCGCCAGCACCCACGAAAGAGGAGGGGATGTGTGCAGTTCATCACCGAAGGTTTGCAGGGCAGGCCTGAGAGTGTGCTCCTCCTCTTCCTCCTTCTTCCACATCCGATTGGCTGGAAACTACCCGGATGGTCGTCTCAGCCTAAAGCAAAGGATGGCTGGCTGGGAAGTGTCACTTTTGTGACCGCCCAGGAAGAGGAAAGAGGATCAAAGAGTGTTTAGTTAGCCTCCGCCACAAGAGATACAATTTTAACATTTCAAAATCGATATTTTTCCATTCTTCTCTCCGTAAATTCATGTTCCCCCTCAGCCATGCTTCCCTTCCTCAGGAAAGGAGAAAAACACGTCTCTGTCTGGGAAAGGCTGAGTGAGATGTGGGGATGCCCTGAACGCGTAGGAGGGGAAGTACCACGTGGATGGCAAGGAGATGAAGGGACACACAGGTAGGGGGTTTCTCACAAATTTTTGAGTAGAAAGCCTGAAAGTCCTCCTGGTAAGACACCTAGAAATGCTCGAAACAGAACGTTTTTCACGGGGCTAGAGGAGCTCAAAAGAAAGGGAAATACCGAGGAGCCAGAAACAAAGGCAGAGCGTGATGCTGCGGGCTCCGATGTTGGTCTCAATATTCCGGGAGCTTGAGTGCTGTATCCCAGTGGGGACAGGAGCCTGGGTCCATGGAAAGCATGGAGCTGAAATTAAAATCTCAAGATAAAGCAAGTCCCTTGGAAGGCTAGAAGAAATTTACCTACTTGGGGAAGGAAGATGGTAAAGGAATTTGTCTATATCAGCCTGGATCTAATCTTTTTAAATTAAGACTTCCTTTTCATCATCAGAATACTTTCTACTGATTTCATCACTTGTCTTTATTACTTTTGTTTCTTGATTCAGAAGGTGAAAAATGCTGTGGGAGGAGATGGGGGACAGGAAAGGGGAAGGTTAATACTCGTAAGGAAAGGAGTCATGTT
Organism: Hippopotamus amphibius kiboko; assembly: GCF_030028045.1. Lineage (NCBI taxonomy): Eukaryota > Metazoa > Chordata > Mammalia > Artiodactyla > Hippopotamidae > Hippopotamus > Hippopotamus amphibius. The sequence goes on along the minus strand of NC_080196.1, from coordinate 45,511,088 downwards.
CAAATTCAGTTCCATCTTGTACTAGCCGTGTGCTCCCAAGCAAGGAAGGTACTCAGTTTCCTCTTCTGTAAAATAAAACAATAATACCACCTCATAGATTTGCTTTTGAGAATTAGTCTTTACACATAAAGTGCTTAGAACACTTCCTGGAATAATATAAATGTTAGCTAGAAATGCTAACCCACTGTGTGCTTTATAAACATGTAAGTTAAGATATTGAGATAATATATTTTAAACATTTTAAAAATTTACTAATATCAAAAACATTTTCAGACATCTTCAGAGACATCTACACAGTAGAGTTTTATCTTCTTATTCTGCATGTTTGCCTTTAAGTGTCTTGTAAAGAATGTCTTCTTATTAGCACTAGTTAATGTCTTAAGGCATAACATAACTTTAGGGCAAGAATGTAAACCTATATTTCAATATTCGTCTTGTGAAGTAAAAATAATTTACAATAGCTTCTTGGCATACATACATTGTTAGATCATCATTATTTCACCTTTTAATGAGGCTGACTACGTTCAGACTAGGAACAGAACTGTAAGCCTTTCTTTTTCTTGTTTTTTTGAGTGTGCATTATTAAGATATGTTTTGAAAATTTTTGCAGGAATAATTTAAAACTACATGCCATTTAATTAGATTAGATTATGTGTGATTTGATCTGAAATCCATTCATCAGAACACAGAGAAGCTGCATCATTTTCATTTTGATCCCATATATTTCTGATGCCAGACGCCATAGGACATTTTTGTATTCTTACTTTTGTGTTTTTCACCCCTGTGCTTTGATGCTGGGTGAGCTGGAGGAGGAGAACAGTTGCTGGACACCATTCATACACTGAGATGCTTAACAAGTATTTAACTATACATGAGAGTGACTGCAAACCATGTGAATATAACCTATCGAACCAAAACTAAAGGGATACCCAGCTGCACATCCTCTCAGCCAGATTCTCAGAATGTCCGCGGCCCCTCCAGTGTGAAGAGAGATGTGATGGGGAGGAAGTCTGTGTGGCTAGAGAAACTTCAAGGGCCTTGAAAAAGGCCCCTGCACATTAAAGATAATGAAGTTTTTTGCTACACAGCATGTGGGATGTTAGCTCCCCGACCAGATATTGAACCTGTGCCCCCTGCAGTGGAAGCGCAGAGTCCTAACCACTGGACTGCCAGGGAAGTCCCAAAAGATGCTCAAGTTTTTAGTTCACTAGTGTTACAGTAAATATATTTTGGGGTAGAAGACTATAAATAACAGAATTTGCTAATTCCAGGCTCAAAATCCAGATTAACTTCACCTGTCTCAGAGTGTAAATTCCTGAAGATTAAGGCCAGGACTAACGCTCATCCTAGTGGATTGTTAGCAATTAGTTGCCTGATTATTAGTTTATTAGTTTATTCTATTTCGTGATCTTAAACGGTTAATTTTATAATGCCAAGCAGTTGTACATTTTGTTGGCAAATAGAATATTGTGTTACAGCAGTAAAGGATACTTTGTGATTTTGGCTGCCAGAGTGAAATTTTTTTTTTTCCAGTTTGAATTCCCATTTGGGCACTGCAGTTGATTAGGCATTAGAAGATCTTTATAACCTTCTGCTCAGTGAATTTCTTAGTACTGAGCCGTGAGTGTTAACTGTATATACCTATTCTTACTTGTCAGATTGAACAGTTGAGCAGTATTGATAGGATATTTTGCAGAAGAATTTAAAAACTATATTGAAGAATTTTTACTGCCATTGTTCTATGGACCTTGATTTTGGAAGGTGTTTCAGAGTCTTTAAAAAATAAAAACATTTATGTTTATTCTCCAAATATTATTTGAGATTATTGCTTAATAAAACTTTCAAAATTTGAGAAAGTCATAAGAGACATTAGTAATAAAACTTCTAAAAGTATTAATCTGGTTAGGAATTTTAACATGTTTATACCTGATATTATTTCTAATTACTTTCCTTTTTTTTTTTTGTAGAAAATACTTGCAGTCAAGAATTGGGCTGTCATTTTCCTCTGCCATGTAATAGTCCTTTGCTCCGAAAGGAATTAAATCTCTCACAGGAAGACTGGGCTGCCCTGACTCCTTTTAAATGAAGGCTGCACCCCTCTGGAAGTGATGGGTTCAGTTCATGGATTTTGAGCAGTCACCCAATACTGAGTAATTATGGATCTTTTATACAGAAGAAATCTGTTATTACCCAAGATCTGCAAAGACATTGTGAAATGGGAGACATCTGACACTTACAGAACTTCCCTGGGTGTCCTATTCATGAAAATAAATGGTACTCGAAACATTTCAGATGAATCAAGATTCTTTAAATGGTGTCCCAAAATAGTGATAGGACAACTGTCAAAGATCTAGTGACCAAATTGTTTTTGTTTCTTTCTGGGATAAATCTTGGGCCAGTTTTAAGATGTCTTTAGACTTCCCTAATTCTACAAGGATTTCAGAGATTTTTGTTCAATATATGAGCGAATAGTAACAATTATGACAGTCTTGGGAATCAATTGGAAATCATTCATCACTCATTCAACAAATTCCAAGGATTTTCTTGGTCCCTGGTGCCCAAAGTTTGGAGCAGGGGTGGTTCAGGACCCTAAGGATATGAAACTGGTGCTGCAAATGAATTACCCAAACAATATCTTAGATGTGGAACAAGCATGGGCCTTTGCCTTTTCTGGTCCTTTGAGCAGAGAAAGTACTTTCTGGTTTATTGATTTATTTTCATTCCAGTTGATGGTTTCAGGCTATAGAACTCTCCAGTAACCAGTCCAACAAATTTGGGAAATAAAAATAAAACCCAAGGAACTAACTACTTTTTTGTTTCTCAAAGATTAATATTCCTAGTCCACCCTTATTTCCAGCTTTCAAAATATTTTTATCATTGTCTTTTGAATTATTTCTGGGGTATTTAGCTGTAATTAGGAGGGAGGAGGAGGGAAAAGGGAGTCTACACTACCACAGTCCAGTACTGGAACTGTCATCTGCTTTTGCAAGTAAAATTTTATTGGAACACACACACACACACACACACACACACAAAATTCCAAGGAATCTTTATATTTTTGTTTGACTAACTGTTCAGCCCTAAAAGGTCAAAGTGGATCCCTGCATTAGAATACATCGTATTAACGTGTGTATAGGAGTTCATGCCTCAAAACACTTACCTTTAGCCCATACATGCCAAGAAGGTTGTTACCACTGATGATATGGTCATGAGTACTTAAAACAGAAAGGCTGACTATGTGAGAGGAATTTTATTTTTTCACATCACCCAAAGGCAGATGCTTTGTTTTCTCGTGGGAAAATTTCTCTAAAAACATCCCTACTCTGGGAATGGCTTTGGCATTCACACACCAAGGTTAATACAGAATGTCTTGGACAGTATTAGTTATTTTTAACACAGGACAGAAGGCATGCTGTAGGAATTCTGAAATGTGAGAGTGTCATTCTCTCTGCAATCACATCTTAGATAATATGAATAGGTGATCATTCCTTGCATCCAATCTTGGTTTTACACAAATCTACAACTGGCAAGTCTATCTTGGGAAATACCAATTCATCACAGCATTTACAAAACAAATGGGATTTGATGCAAGCACTGTTTGATTTGAGCAAATTAGATGGAATTAAAGCTCAGTGTAGAAACGTAAGCAATGTCCTTCTTTCCCCCTTCTTCTCTCCCCACCCAACCCCAGCTTTGTAAGAGTGGAGAGAAGGATCAAACATTTAACAGGTGTTCTGCAATTGCCAAGCTACCAGTGGAAACCAGCATCCTCTCTTTTAAAAAACAGCAAATTTGTTACTTATTTCCTTGCTTTAAAGGAAACATTTTTATGGTAGACAATTTTGAAAACAGAGTAAAAGACCAAGAAGAAATAAAAAAAATCCCATTTAAACACTGGCTAGAAAAAACCCTACTGTTAACATGTTGATGTACAACTTTATAGATATTTGTGTCTGCAGACATGAAATGTTGGTTGTTTTGCAGGTATTTGTGTGTGCATGTATCTGCAAATGTTGGTGTTTAAAAATTTGACACATAATCTTTTGTAGTATTATTTTTTAATTTTATTCCAGGAGATCAGGCTCTTTGTTTTGTTCACTGATATATCCCAGTGCCTGACACATAGTAGGCCATCAGTAAATATTTGTGGAACTTACCAGTACAGTTTAATTTTTATTCACTAACTAAATATTCTTTGAAAACATCATATTTAATAGCTGCGTGATAGTTCATTAAGCAGTGCGTTGTAACACATAACAAACATACTATTCTTCAAGTTTAGATTATTTCAAGTTTTTTATGCATAAAATTATCATAACATCTCTTGTGCATGATTCCTTTTTTTTGTACAACTTTGATTACTTGAAATAAATTAAAAAGTTGGATTTGTTTGAAATTCTTTATTTTAAAAAGGCTTCCATAAACATTAAATTAATGGATACCCTTCCGTCATGGAAATTGTACTGCCTATTTCCTTTGATGGACCTTCCCTCAGGTATCCTCATCCAGAGGGTGTTGGAGAGATTGGCTTCTCCTGTGAAGTCATCCTTCTGGCCAGAGTGAATGGCTCATGATGGACCTGTGACTTAACTCAGGGCATTGAGATGAGAAATACTTACTTTCTCGGGACTATTGGGAAAATCATTCTCTTGGCTCCTTAACGGAAAGGAGGAAGACTATGCTGTGGAAACTGCTGGCAGTCTTGTGGTATATGGGGAGTCAACTTTGGGTAAAGTGGACATCACAGAAAGCAGAGAGGAGAGGCAGAAAGAAGGTGAATTTTTATTCCCTGGAGCCAGGCCTCACCAGAAGCTTGACCTAACTTTGACATTTCCAGTCACCTGAGTCAAAACGTTCCCTCCTTTTCTGGTTGAGATGAGTTTTCTATTAGCTGCCATAAAAAGAGCGTGATACAATGAATACCCCTAACAGAGCATAAAGGATCATTTTCCCCAAATCTACTCAATATTGACTGTCTTTAGATTGGCTGGTATAATAGGAAACACATTCTATCTCATGCTGATTTGTGTTTCTTCACTTGCTGGTGAAGGTGGGTATTTCGTGTATGCCCATCACTATTTAATTCTTCTTTCATGGTTCCAGTTCCTGGGGAGGCATTTCAACTACCTGGGTTCCATGAGATACATCAGTATCCTTTTGCTTGTTTTTATATAACTTATCATTTCAGAATAATGTCAGATTTACACAAAAGTTGCAAAGCTATTCTGGCAAGTTCCTGTATGTCTTTCGCTCTCCTTCCGTAACATCCTACGTGACCATGATGCATTCGTCAGGACGAAGAAATAAATGTGGGGGCAGTGCTATTAACTAAACTACAGGCTCTATTTGGGTTTCAACAGTTCTTCCATTAATCTCCTTTTTCTGTTCCAGGACACGATCAAAGTTATATTTAGACCAGTGAATTCCTCCCTGAAGATATGCAAATTCTGGCAACCCAATTCCACTTGGCTGAGTCAGTTGTGAACTTACAAAGTTCTAAGTGACCCTTAACATTAGGCAAGTTCGAGAAAGATTTCCATTTGATTATGCTTTCATTATTTTTCCTTTTATTGTCAATAATACTGCTCTGCAAGTATCCAGAATGATACAGAGAAGATTGAGCCTGTCTTTGGCGAATGAAAGGCTAATTCTATGTTATGGATACAAGATGAATAAGATAGTTTCTGAAGTCCCAAATCTGCATTCACTTTGGAAAATGTACTGAACGTCAAATACCAGAATATGTACCAGCTGTGTACGATCCTGGGCGAATTACCTAAAAATTGTCTTTGGGTTCCTTGCTTGCAGCGGATCACTTTATTAGGCCTTCTGCATTTAACACACGGAACTAGGAATACTTGATTCCTTCTCCCTTTCTCCTTGCGCTCCATATTGTCCACCCCCTCCCCTTAGTAAACAGCATCGTCTTCTGTCTCGCTGGAAGCCCAGCCCAAAACAGAGGTGTCATCCCTCAAGTTTTACTGCTGCAATGTTGCAGATCCCAGACGGTGGCTGAATCAAGTCGAAGGACCAATCCGGCAACTGCCATGGTCTTCCTCCCTCCCTTCCTCCCTCTAACAGAGATGTAGTGAGTGTCCATCGGTCCTGCAAGGCACTGATGTCATCGGGTGAAGAAAAAAGACATATTTTCTACCCTCCCTCATGTAGCTTACATTTAACAGGAGGGAGTAGGCATTGATCACAGAATTGCACAGGTGCCTGATCTCAATCAGAGACAGATGCTCTGAGGGAACAGCTCAAGCTGCTCTAGAGTCAAAGGATCTAGCTTTCTGAGAGGCAGGCTCTGGCCAGGGGTGGCAGACAGTCTTTGCAAGAAAGCTGACATTTGCTGGAGACCAGTATGAATGGGAGGTATGTACGGGTAAATGAGATGTGGCATGGGGTCAGGTAGGCATCAAGGGCTCTGGGATGTGTCCTGAGAAATCTTCAGGCAGAGAGTAGCAGGCGTAACAGCTCTGGGGTCTCGGATCTGCAGGTGAGCCAGTGAGCCTGGATGCACAGAGCGAGGGGGAGAGAGGGAGGCAGAGGAAGCTTCCTTTGGGGAAGAATGTGAGAGGCATGGAAAGGGGGTGGAGACAGCTCTGGGTGCTGGGCCGGAAAGTGGGGAAGCTGTGTGTGGTTGTAGAGAAGAATGAAGTGAGGGTGATTCTGCAAAGTGAAACAACAGGGGTTCTACTCACTTTCCAACTTTGCTTAAGGCCAGCCTTGCCCTTCCGTCCAAGAGATTTTGTATTGAAAACTGTCTCTCTCCTTCTAAAACCCATAACCTCAGTCTCATCATGAGAACAACATCAGACAAACCCAAACTGAGCGACATTCTACAAAGTAGCTGACAAGTGCTACTCACAACTGCCATCAGACACAAGGGCAGTCAGAGAAACTGTCAGAGCCTCAAGGAGCCTAAGCGGACAGAAATACCTGTCACGTGGTATCCTGGATGGGACCATGAGACAGAAAAAGACCTCTGGTAACAACTAAGGAAATATGAATAAAGTATAAACTTTAGCTAATAATAATGTATCAATATAAGCTTATTAATTATAACAATTATACTCATCTTAAGATGTTTAAAAATAGAGAAAACTGGGTGTGGGTGATATGGGATCTCTCTGTACTAGCTTACATTTTTTTCTGTAAATCTAAAACTATTCTAAAATGAAAAGTGCAGGGCGCAGGGCAGGAGCCTAAGGAGAGTACCAGTTGAGTAGGATGGAAACTATGATCATTTAATTTTTTTATTCATCAAACACTTATTGAATTGTGACTATAAACTGGATCCTAATGCATATACTGAAAAAACAGCTGGTGGACAGGACAGTTCCTGTCTCCATGGTGGTTCTCATCCATGCACAGCCACTTCTGGTTTCATGGAGTTCTTCCGGTTTGGTGGAGGTCTTCCTCAATGTGCCTGTGCAGGAGCATCTCACCCATTAATATGGATAATTCGCTGGTGACTATACTTCTTTAAATATGCTAAATAAATGTTACGCTGCTAATATCAGAGGTAGGTTTTATAATTATTACAGTTACAAGTAAATCTGTAGTCTAATATTATTCTTATGTAAATTTGCTCTTCAAGATAAATGAAGTTGGGATTCGTCTTAAAAGATCACTGAGGTCCATTACTTAGAGTGCACTGCCCTCTGGTGGTTACAATGAAGTTTTTTGTTTGTTTGTTTGTTTCAGTTTACCCTCAAGGCTCCCTAGAAAGGAAAGTTCCATGGGTCTTTGTTGATGAGATTTTTGACGTTCTGAATTTCCTCATTATACTTATTCTTCCATTTATTGGTGTTTTCTTGAAGAAAGTCTCATAGTTATAGAAATTATGCTAAAATAAAATTAGACACAATAACTACCTCATGGGATTTTTTAAACAATATTCAGAGAATCCCAGAATCAATTCCAAGAGATAAGGGGAGAAAACCATTTTCAGTTTTAAAATTTACCAGAAAAAATAAACATAAAAGAATGGTCAAGAAACTGGAATGCTGCACCTAAAAGACCTCTTAAAATATGAATCCAAAAGGTATTATAATACAAAAATCATTATCAAGTTATGGCAATTTTTAAAAGGTCAAAATGGAAAGAAAACTGACACAGGACACCTACCCCCCAACCCCCCGCACCCCCAATCTAGGACATTCACAATAATTTTTTGGGGTATTAAAAATGTAGCATTTCAAGGCTATTTGTCTATTTATTAACTATTATCGCCATAATTGTTTTGCCCAGAGACTCCATGTAAGAATTGCTTAGTAGATAATGTGTTTTGGAGATGAAAGAAAAACTGAAAAAAAAATTTTTTTTTATTTCAGAGACAAGGATTCTTGACAAATAGTAGTTCAGATTTTACTCTAGTGTTAACTTAGCTCCAAATACATACCTATCAACTAGAAATCCTGTACCCTGGTTTCTGCTGTCAACTAGTTCTTTCTCTCTAAAACGTCATTAATTAAGCTTATCTTGTGGCTAAAGTTGTAATTTATGGTCTGGGATGGCCTACTTTTCTCATTGTTGGGTTCTGTTGGTCATCTTATACAGGGGTCATATTTGCAGTCAACTTCTTGCTTCTGAGAACATGTTAGTAAGGCAGAAAGGCCTTCATCATTTCTAATATACTACTTAGAGAATAGTTTTTATTGTTATTTCTATCGAAGATTTTGTTTCCATTCTTTCTTCTCCGCACAATGCTGGTTGACAGTTTCACTATCTAAAGAGAATAAGACTTTTTGTAATAACTTTAAGTGAAGTATAATTTATAAAAATATTGAATCACTGTAGTACACCTGAAACCTTTAAGAAAATAAATACATAAATAGAATAAGCCAGTGTTGCTCCAAGCTATGGGTGTTTGACTACTGGTTTTCTTCCTTTCCTTCATAGCCAAGGGTCCCTGCATTTGGAAGATATAGAGAAGTACTTAAAAACGCTTGAGAAGTTGGGGTGTAACCTAACAAGGACCTCCTGGTGGGGGGCACCACCACAAACTTCCTTTGGATTATGATTATAACATACCCCTCTGGCAGCAGAAAGGGGGTATATGGTTGACTGTTTCACGCCAATATTCATAGAGATGCTATATCTATGTTTGTGTATCAGTGCTTTGGGTGTACACAAACTTGAGTGATCATTTATTTAGAGAAGTACTCATTGAATATATGGTTCTAACCAGTCTGTACGTTTCTCTTTCCAAACATGTGCTACCCTTTCAGCGACCTAGTGAACCACATTCCTCTGGGAATCAGTAAGAAAAAGTATCAAAGCTTCACAGCATGTATAATTGATTGATTGATTGATTGATTGATTTTACCATGGTAAAACTTCTTAGTTCCTCTCTGTCATTTCTGGTTAAAATTGTCTGGGGAAGGAAGATGCTTTCCCCAGGAGCTCTGCTGGATGTCTACACTTAGTCTCCAGTTAATTTGACAATCACAAGAGGAGTCTTGCTGCCTTATTGGAGAGGAACTCTTTTTACTCAAGTTAAAGGACCATTATCAGCGACTGTTAGTTGTTCTAATTTTCATCTTTCATAAATCTAGCTTTTCTTTTGATAATGCAAAAATATGGACCCCTTTGAGGGGCAATTTTGTGGCACTGGATAAATTTTAGATAGATATACACTAAAACCAGTTAATTCTCTTTTTAGGATTCTGACATATAAAACTATGAACATGTGTAAGTAGTTAGAGGTAGGATGAAGAGTTTTCATTTCAGTGTTTTTATGATAGTAAAACAAAAAAGGGAACATCAATGTAAATGCCTACGAATAGGGAGATAAATACATGCATCTTGTTATATCATAATGTGGAATACTATGCCATTCCTACAACAGGAATTAAAAAGCTACATATGAACTGACTTGAAAAACTAACCGCATTGATATGTTGTGAAGTGAAAAAAGGGATTTTAAAAACAATATATACCCAGGACTTCCCTGGTGGTGCAGTGTTTAAGAACCTACCTGCCAATGCAGGAGACACAGGTTCAATCCCTGGTCCGGGAAGATCCAGCATGCCATGAAGCAACTAAGCATGTGTGCAACAACTACTGAGCCTGTGTGCTGAAACTACTGAAGCCTGCGTGCCGAGAGCCCATGCTCTACAACAAGAGAAGCCACCGCAATAAGGAGCCTGCACACTGCAACAAAGAGTAGCCCCCACTTGCCGCAGCTAGAGAAAGCCTGTGTGCAGCAACAAAGACCCAACACAGCCAATAAATAAATAAATTTATAAAAACAACAACAACCAAAAAACCCAACATATACCCACTAAAAAATCACTAGACCTAGTGAACGAGTTCAGCAGGATTGAAAGTTAATGAAGATCTAAATAAAAGGGAAAACATCTGTGTTCATAGGTCAGAAGACTCAATATTGTTAAAATGGACATGCAGATCAATACAATATAACTGGGAGGCCAGAAATAAACCCTTACCTTAGTAGCCAGTTGATTTTCAGCAAGGTACCAAGACAGTTCACAAGGGAAAACACTCTTTTCCACAAATGGTGCTGGAATTAGATATCCACATTCAGAAAAAGTCATTTGGACCCTGTTTTCACATCGGATGCAAAACTTAACTCAAAATGAATCAATGAACAAAGTGCAAGAGTTAAAACACAAAACTCATAGATGAAAGCTTAGCAAGATCATAGAAATCTCATGATCTTGGATTTGTCAGTGGTGTCTTAGAAACCAAAAGTATAAGCCATAAAAGAAAAACAGTTTGGACTTTTCTATTATTGTCATGAAGTTTTTGTTTTCTTTTAGGAATTATAATTGTTTATGCCTCTTGTGAGTAAATCTGATAGATTTAGATATTGGTCCAAATATTCAGTTTAATACAAATATTTATTTTAAAATCTATCAGTTTTATTCACAAGATCTTTCTTTAAATCAGCCATCCTTAGTAACAGGCTAATAACAGGTAGGTAAAAAGTTTTGGGAGGTTCTTTTCTTTTTTACTTAAAATTTATTGAAAAGCATTATATTTTCATGGTACTTAGTTTTATATCATTTGTCAATTAATCAAGGTATATGAGCTGGAATGGAAACTCACAGGCTTCCTGTGCTACCCATTTTAAGAGCTGTGAAAAGTACTGAGCCAGGGGCATAGATTGTCTACAGAGGGGAGAGAGACAATTTCATTAGGATCGCTTCACCTTTGGCAATTCACCCTCTATTTCTTGCATTCTTATCTTTTAAGTCTGCTCTTCTCTGTGTCTTACAATCTACCACCTCCCCTCCAGCATATCCTTTTCTTAGTTCAGTTTATTTCTCATGTCAGTTTGCTCCTGAGTGTCCTTTAAGGACCTCCACCTCCCATGGCAAGCTTTTACATTTAATTTTTTCATCAAGCTTTCCTCAACTTCAGGGAAGAATGTTGTTTGCCAAATTATCTGTTTTTCAGTTCATTCCTAGATGACAGCTCATCATTCAGCTGAGGTTGTCAACAGCCTCTATCTTCAACTCATTACGACAGTGTTTATCTGAGAGACAGCCATCATTTTCAGTTTTCTCACACCAGTGGTCTGCTGAATGTATTTCATCTGCATCCATTTCCTTTCTTATCAGATACACCCTGAGATTCAGAATCAGTAGCAAGCTCCATCATCAGTAAAGTGCAGTTATTCAGACTTATTTCACTAATTTTGTGAGCTAGAAGTTGGATGTCTGAGAATTCTGATTTCATTTGGTTTGTTCACTGAACTCAGTGTGTGGGTCATTCCAGCTGTCTGATTCCCACTGTATGTTATTCTTAAGCCCAGCATTTTCTTCTCAAACACAAAGAGTTTGTACTTGATTTTTTTCCTCATTTAGCTTAGTTTCATTAGGGGAACATGTTAATTCAAAATTTTTATTGACTTCCTTACAAGAGTAGATGAGCTGAAATAATAAATAATACAATACAACACAATATAATACTAGTTCTACTATTTCCTAGTTAGAGTACATTTAAGAGATTTAAGAAAATATTCTAGCTTCATAAAAACTTCATAGTGTCAATTATAAATAATTAACTTTTCAACTCCCACCTGTAATATCAAATGCATCAGTCATTACCATGTGACCATATAAAGTTTTGACTTCTTTTACTTTAAATTCCCAACTTTTGTTTATTACATCGACTGTGAATGAAATTCTTTAAAAAATGGCTTGGAAAGGGCTTCCTAGGTGGCACAGTGGTTAAGAATCCACCTGCCAATGCAGGGGACACGGGTTTGTCCCTGCTCCAGGAAGATTCCCACATGCCACGGAGCAACTAAGCCTGTGTGCCACAACTATTGAGCCTGCACTTTAGAACCCGTGAGCCACAACTGCTGAGCCCATGTGCTGCAACTACTGAAGCCCACGCTCCTAGAGCCCGTGCTCTGCAACAAGAGAAGCCACAGCAATGAGGAGCCCGCGCACCACAATGCCAAGGAGCCCCTACTCACTGCAACCAAAGAAAGCCCGTGCACAGCAAAAAAAGACCCAACACAGCCAAATAAATACATAAATAAACAAATAAATAAATTAAAACACACACACACACACACACACACAAATGGCTTGGAGGTTAATGTCTTTATAGTTTATGCCAGTGGCTCTCAAACATCAATGTTTATCAGAATCCCCGGGAGAGTTGTGACCACTGGTTGCCACCCTCTCCCCTTGCAGAGTTTCTAGTTCAGTAGATGTGGGGTGGAGAAAAAATGGCATTTCTCACAAATTCCTTGGTGATACTGATGTTGCGGGAGTAGGGATCACATTGATCTTGCTAAAGTAAAAAGTTAGTACAAAATGTTGTTTGTATTTCATTGAATTTTAATTTGTATCAGTGTTCTTCACTTTCTAAGTTTTAAAATCCAATGTCTTATATAGAAAAGCTATAGCTAAAGCTCGTTACAACACACACACACATGCAAGACAGGTTCCTGACCTTCCTTACACTTTCCAAGAAGCAGGTGTTGTCAGCTCTAAGGCCTCTTCACAGAAATGAGGTCAGGCTGATGTTTGTCAGCCAGGACAGCCATGGTGTCTGGAAAAGCTCTGCTATCAAAAGCTCTGAGACCTGGTGGATCTTCTTTGTTTGTAGCCAGTCCTCTAAGTCTGTAGGGGTATCTTTGTTGCTACTCATGGCTGAAGCTTCCTCAGTACTCAGTTCCTGGGTGGCTTCCTAGATTATTAGGATGGATTCTCTGATCTCACAAAGTGAAAATGACCAGCATCTCTAAACATGTCCTTCTTCTCTTCAGGCATTTTCATTCTAATATCGAGTTTTGTGTTTATCATCTGCTGGCTTCTTTCAGTTCCATAGTGGGAGACTCTTCTCACCTTTTCTAGGCTACTGGTTTGGTTTCCTGACATCCTTTGGATTTGCCTTACAGCCTTAAGTGGGTCTTACAGAGCATTTGTCTACAGGCTCACCTGTGGCCGGTGAGATCCCTCCTTCTATTACAGAACCAGGCTTGGGTGAACTTGCCCACATGCAGTAAAGCCAATCTACGGACACATGGTTGTGGTGAAGGAAAGTGCAGCGCTTGTGTCAGCGTGCCAAGCAAGGAGTATAGGTGGCTAATGCTCAAAGACCCGACTCTGTGATGCCTTTCAGGAAAAGGGTCTTAAAGACAGGGTGAGGGAGAGGGTTGCAGGGTGTGTGCGTTATCAGCTTGTGCATAATTCTCTGACTGGCTGGTGGTGGGGTAATAGGAAGTCAACAACAGCAACCTTCTGGTTCCCACCAGTCTGGGATCTGCGTGTTTGTGGTCAGCATGCATGTATCGTCGTCCAGCTGCTGGGGGTTTCAGTATCTGCAAAACAGCTTGGAATATTCTCTCAGAATATATGGCTCAAAATATTGTCTACAGCCCTTGTGGAGGAACCAAAGGTCCTTGACTTTGTTTTTTGTATTGCTTGACTGTTTTCCTTTGTTTCTGCATTTTCTCATTTCTCTGATTAAATTTTCTCTTTGGAACTCAGGGAAGGCATAGAAGTTTTTCTAGCAAAAAGAGGCAGAAGACATGGCAGGGTTACACCTCTGCTGAAGAATTATGGTAATTGACAAAACGGGTCAGGGTTGGATCAGGACCCAAAGAGGGGCCTCTTTAGCTAACTGATGGGTGAGCTCCTTAATTCTCAGGTTTTGATTCCCAGTCACTTTGGCATCTAGCGTTTTCTCTGTTAAATCCACAATATGTGTCTTGAAAGAGAAAAGGATCTTGTCTGGGCTCACCTACTGAATCAGTACTAAGTCTGATTCTATGGCACGCAGATGTCTTCTGTCTGGAGAACACTTGGATACCAGAGGTAATCTTTGTACTGCTCTGCAAGCCTATGTTCATCCAAAGAAGCTTGGGGCAATGGCCTGACTGCACCGTTTGTTCTGGAGTCTGAATTGCCAGGTATAATTTAATGTTCTTAGAATGTGTTGATTCTTTAAATCTATGAATTCTACCATGTTCTCAGGGTCCTCTTTGTAGAATTTTTTATCTCAGGTTTTTCTGAAAGAGAGCTCTTTTTCTTTTTAATGTGTTCATTCTCATATTATTATGACTCCTTTTACTTAAGTATTAGGTATGAATCTTTTAAAAAATTACCTTTAATTATTTTTATATAATTATTTTAAATGTGTTGCTTACAAACAAACTCTGGGAAGATTCTTATTTCCCTATTACAGCTGTCCCTCAGTATCTGTAAATTTCTAGGACCCCCAAGGATAACAAAATCCTCACATGCTCAATCCCTTGTATAAAATGGTGTGATATTTGCATATAACCTGTGCACAGCTTCCCATATTCTCTAAATCATCTGTAGATTACTTGTAATACCTAATACAATGTAAATACTATGTAAATAGTTGCAAATACCATGTAAATACTATGTAAGTTTGTAAGTAGTTGTAAATACAATGTAAATATTATGTAAATGGTTGCCTGCACAGCAAACTCTAGGTTTTGCTTTTTGGAACTTTTTTTAAAAACTATTTTTGGGAATTCCCTGGCTTCCCAGTGGTTAGGATTCAGTGCTTCTAGTACGAAGGCCTGGGTTCAATCGCTGCTCTGAGAACTAAGATCCTGCAAAGGCATGTGGTGCAGCCAAGAAAAAAAAGAAAGAAATGGAAAAACTATTTTTGATCCATGGTTGGTTGAATCTGAAGATATAGAAACTGTCGGTGCAGAAGGCTGACTGTATATGCTGATTGGTTCTTTTTGCAACCTTTCAAACTTTTCATTGAAGATCCTAACATAAGCAGTGTATTTCACAGATCAGGTACCTCATGAAAATTATGAAAAGAAAAGCCAGGTCAGTAGCAATAGTTGCAAAAAAGAAAGCATGAATAACAATATATATTGGCATCTGAGGGGTTTAATAATGTTACACCACTTATCTTTAAATGTCGGAATTAATTGAGAACTAAGACACAAGTATCCAGCAAATGCCTATCAATATATTAGCTTATCACAGATAAAATTTAATTTAGATGCCAACTATGGCTGGGACCTGTGGCCAAGTGGCATTTTCTAGTATTTCATTCTAAGTTTAAGCTATTATCCGTAGCCAGAGTGGGAGGACTGCAGCTCCATTCCCCATCCACCCCGGCTTCAGTGGTGGAGTGAACCCTACAACATCACTGCTTCATGGGGCAGCAGTGTGTGTTTCTTGAGGAAAAGCCATTGTGAAAGAGAAGGGGAAGGAGAGAGGCCCCAGCAGGAGAAAAGTGGAGTGCGCTTAATTCTTTCTCCTGAGCTCCCCAATCGATATACACTGATGAGACTCTCTCTGGACAGGAAAATTACTTCTATCATCTCTAAAATTTTCTGAGGCACTCAGCTCTCCAAGAGACAGTAGGTATGGAAAATATATATTGTAGGGATCAGGCATAAATTTTACAACTGACTAAGTTTCTTAAGAGAAATAGTGCTTTTTTTCTCTTTCTGCAACTTCCATACCACAAGATAGAAGTGAATGATGCACTGTGAAACCACACATACAATTAATGACCCCCTTAAAGTACTCAGGTTTCTTTTTTTAATGCAGAGGTGCTAAAATGAAAAGAAAAATGCAAACAGCTGCCTAAAGGAATAGAGCTGGTAACAACACTTTCAAGAAATCACAAAAATAGATGGGGCCCTTATCTGAACTCCTTAGAATTAGCTTGGCTAGAGTAAAATTAGCGGTTAGACATGCAGATGGATTCAGAGGCCTTGCAACCAATTATTAATATCAATTAAATTCTTAGGACAAACTTCATAATTTCGAGGTTTCATCCACGGTCATCCAGAAGGCAATGAAACACTCTCTTGGGAACAATTTCAGTTGACAATCTGAAATAGCTCAAGTTTATACATTCTGCCTGTATATAATCATGCAGAATAAAGATCTCCATAAGGCATGCTCACTTGGAGAGCATTTCAGCATCCAAGTTCAACAGATGGACCACAGAGAGCTGCCAGGGGAAAGAAGTTGACAAGCCTGGGAATATTGCCATGACCTATGAGGACAAATTTCAAAGGAGGATTTTTGCCTACCTACCTCCAATAAGTCTAATGAGTGTACATCTATATTTTAGTGCCCCATGGATATTTGGACAATATGTCCAGCCTGACTCTTCTAGGCTTCATGAAGGAAGCTGAGTGCAGTGATTACTTATTTTAAATTACATATTCATATAATATGAATTAAAATTAATGAAACTTCAAACATTTGCCATTAGTTCTTTCAATCATTTCAAATCATTCACTCATTAACATTTATTTTAAACTGATAGGTACTATATACATCATAAGAGTTTGAGGGGGTATAAAACTATATGAGACATTGCCTGTTCAATCAAGAAATTTAGAGGCATTTGGGGGAGAAAGGCTGTCAAAAAACAATTAAAAATGTATATGTATAAAGTTTGATACGTAATGTGTATTAGCAATCAACAAAACAAGCAATCAACTCAGGAGAAATCAGCAAAGGTTTCATAAAGATATAGAGGAAACAAACTTTTCATGACATACTTCCATAACACTCAAACACAATCTCTAATGTGTCATGTAGGATAATTTTTCAGATGATAAATTTTTGATAATATTATTAAGCATAGCTCGAGGAATGGGTGAAAATTGTTCACTTAAATATACTTATTACAAAGAAGAAAGCTACTAATAAGTAAAGATTTTGTTTTGTTTTGTTTTTGTGCTTTTGTTGTCATTTTTCATGATGGAAGGAGACAGAATAATGTAGAGGAAACTCACAATAACCTTCCACCTGACTTTCATGAAACTCATTTTCAAGGTGGGCCCAAGGTCACAATATAGGAATAAGTCAATAGGTTCTATGCTTTCATCCTTTCCTCTATATTTAAGAATTTAATAATTATGAGATTAGATTTTGCTAAAATGTGAGGCAATTTCAGGTTGTTTTTCTATGATGTGGAAACTGAAAAGATGCATGATGAGAAGGCACAAAATCCCAGTTTCTTTGTTCTGAAGGAGCTGTTTACAGGTTGAGTTGCACCAGCGATTGTTATTCACTAGGTGGCAGAATACTAAAGGGATGCTCTGACCTGGTACGGTTGGTTTCACAAATGTGCTGGGTGATTTGATTTAAGGGTCTTCATATTGCTGCAAAATTCAGTGATTCATTAAGGGACACCACATATATATGAATATTCTGAAATAGACTGGGCAACAGATGGAGTTAGTTTCTCTAAGTAAATAATAGAATCTTTGATTGGTAAGGGAACTTTATCATCCCATTTCCTCTGGCAAGCCCCCAAATCTTTGTCGTCTTCTGTGTTTCCTAGAACAGTTATTTTCTTTATAATCCACGTGGCTTCCTGCCTCATAAACCTAGGAGATATTCTTGAATCCTTCCTCTTTCTTGCGCATTTTAACACAATATGAAATATCATGAACGAAGGTCTGTCGATCTACTGCAACAGCTGGCCTTTCTGACAGGGCCTCCCCTCTTGTTTATTCCTCCCAGTACATTCATGGCAGTGCCCCGGGTAGGTCACGCTTGTCTCTTACCCAGTCTGTTGTCAGTCTCCTATCTGTCCTTTCTGCCTTGAGTCTTGGTGTGACCAAGCTAACCTCTGTGCTGCCTCTGCACCCACTTTTCCCAAACACATGTTTCATCACATCAGGCTATTTTAAAAATATGGTGGGGATCACTTTTTACGTATCACGTGGGCAGAAAGTTTAAAAACAAAATTTGATGAAAACTCACCATTGGTGGAAACGTGGGCTTAACAGGTACAGGTGGCAGGGCTGTTGGACATCTCTGTTTATAACAGGCGATTGCGCCATATTTTGAATACTAAAAATAAATATTTCCTTTGAACAATTCCTCTGCTATTATTTTTGTTGCAGCATTATTTCTGAGACCCCAACCTGTAATGAATGTTAATATTAATCAACATAGATATATTTACGTATAGTTTGGAATGTTAACATAATGGAATACTGTGCAGTCCTTAAGAATAAAGTGGATCAAAATGTGTTGACGAGGAGCTACTTTCAAGGTATGTTACTAATTGAAAGAGAAAGGTTCAGAGTAAATTGTAGAGTGTGAGTCATTTGTGTTAGAATATTTGCTTCATGTTTTTTGCATGCATACATGCAAACTCAGGTAAACATTGGAGACAATGTAGCCTATTGGTTAACAGCATAGACAGTGGAGCTGGACTTGTGAGGTTCAAAGCCTAACTCTACGCCTTCCTAGTTCTATGACCCTGGGCAAGTTGGTTAGTCTTTCTGGGCCTCAATTTCCTCTTCGTAAAATGGAAATGATAATAGTAACTCCTTAATAAGGCTGTTGAAAGAATTATGTGGGTTAATAAATATACCTTACTTTGAATAGCATCTGGTCCATAATAAGATCTATATTAGTGTTTACTCCAAATTTATGCTTTATTCAACCTCTTTCTGGAAGGATGTGTAAGAAACATTCCGGGGAATTCCCAGCCAGTCCAGTGGTTAGGACTCCGTGTTTCCACTCCAGGGGGCATGGATTCGGTCCCTGGTCTGGGAACTAAGATCCTGCATGCTGTGGGGCTTGGCCAAAAAAAAAAAAGAAAGAAACATTTCTGGAAGGTGGGCCTAGGGGCTGAAGGATGTATTTTTATACATATATATATATATAGCATAAGTAATGTTAAAAAGGGAACAACTTTTAAAAATCCTTCAGTGGTTCTCTATCACTTTAGGGTGAATATGAAATTAATTGGGGTGTCATGTCTTCTGCTTGAAGCATATGGCCTATTGACATTTAAAGTGATTGTAAAAAAAATAATAATAAAGTGATTGTAGGTAGATACGTATTTACTGCCATTTCGTTACTTGTTTCCTGGTTGTTTTTGTGGTTCTCATCTGTTCTTGTCTTCTTTTAGTCTCTTCCCTCGTTGTTTGGCGAGGGCCAGAGCCAAGTGTGAGCTGGAGCCTCTCCTCCGCTCAGTGGCCATCACTGCTGTATCAGGGGAGAGCCAGGCCCCAAGTTGCTGGAGCAGAAGCCTTGAGGGTCAGGTCTGAGCCAGGTCCCTTCCCTTGTGTGCTCCCCCTGTTCCCAGCACCTGCACCCTGGCCCCAGAGGGGAGCGTTGCCAGAGCAAGAGGGGCAGGTGTGGGCACTTGACATGGATCTGGGCACGGGTTGTGTTGGGCCAGCTGCAGTCACCTGGACTGCTTCTGATGTGCTGCCTGTTTTAGCAGCAGCAATGTGCCCCCCAGCCCTAGGTCTGTGTCCCTTTTGTGTCTCACAGCCCTGCTCTCTTCTTGGCTGCTGTAGCCTTTGCCCAAGTGTGAAGCTGCATTGTGAATCTCGTGGGGCCAGAGCAGTTGCTAAGGCTCAGGCTGGGGTGTGTGCCCGGACAGTCGTGGGATACCAGCCAGTGACCTTCTTTTCTGTCAATTTTGTTCCACCCTCTCTGCCCTGTGTTGGGAGTAAGCAAGCCTGCGGCATATTCTTCACGAGAGGAATCCGGGCTTGCCACAGCCCTCCTCTTAGTCCCACTGGCCCTTCAACTGGCCAAGGAGACTCATCTTCCCAGTGTTGGACCCCAGGGCTGGAGTCTCCAGTATGAAGCTCGAACTGCTTACTCCCTGGGGCTGGTCTTGTCCCCTATGTGGCCTCCCCCACCTGAGCGCGTCTCTTGCCTTCGTACCAGATTATGTGTGGGTCCTTCCTAGAGCCTTGGTTGTGTAAGAGCCTTTCTGCCAGTCTCCAGCGAGTTTGCAGGGAGAATTACTCCCCACGTGTGCTTGATGTGGTTTTGATGTGTGTGTGATGGGAGGGGAGCCCCGCAGCCTCCGACTCTGCCATCTTGATCTCCTCCCTCGTTTTTGTTTTTCCAACTTCTGTGTGGAAAGACCTGTGCTTGGAAATGTAAACATTCAGTAAAATGGGCCAAAGCCTCCAACCCTCATCCTATCAAATACACAATGATTTTCCTGTGACTTCTGTGAATTCTCAGATTACCAAAAAAAAAAAAAAAAAAGTCTTAGTCCAAGTTGAGTCAGCTATATCCAATCTGGGAAGCAATACAAGTATTGGGGGGATTTCTTCTCTTGTGTCCAGAAGTGGACTATTATGGAGTGAGACAACTTGTCCCATTTACTTTTCTTTATTTGCAACTGCATCCAAATAAACAGACTTTCTCTGCACCCTCTTTGTTTTTCCTAGTCCCCCTTGGTGAGATTGTTTATGTTGTTCAAAACATGCAGATGGACCGTGGAAAACTGAAGTAGACTAGATTTAATCACAAAAACTATCTCAGAAGCCAATTCTACAATATATGTCTATTAAAATGATACAAGGTTTTTTTTTTTAATATTTAGAAAGTAGTTTTTAAAGGATGTGCAGAGTTGAAAAACAAGAGCAAGAATTTTAGAAGACACTGGTATGAAATTGTATGCATTAAAGTTCTTAATTTAGTAATTAAATTGTGTGATTTTATAAATTAGGGAGCTTTATATACTAGTGAGTTTAGCTTTAATTATAATATTTAGCTGAAATCTGAAACCAATAATAAATCACCCAACGGTATGGTAGGTATCCTAGGAAATTAAACCTACATTCAAAAGATTTAATTAAGTCATTTGAGAATATCATTTGCCTTCTTTTTTTTTTTTTTTTTTGGTTATCAACGTAAGAGATAGTGGTAGTCTCCTTATATAACACCTTTCCTGAGTCCTAATATACAGTATGTATGTTTGAATGTAGGTCTGATTCATTTGGGATTAGTTCTAAATGAAGTGGAAAACTCAGCAGCTTAAATTATTAAGGCACTTAAAATGTATCATCAAATAAATCAACATGCCCTGAAGACTTATGTGTACATAGGAGAACAGAACAAGTAAAGACAATACCTAAGCCTGTTAGATTATCAGTACAATATTGTGGGTATTGAGTGGATAGAGTGAATGGAATGAAAATTGTTGAAAATCCCCTTTGAAGAAGAATAAATCAGCAGCATATTGAGAAAATGCAAAATAAAAATGAATAATTGGTACATCTGTTGAAGCTGAGAGTTTAAGCTGAGTGTTAACAGTGACTTCATCTTTGATTGTGTAATGGAAATTTAACAGCTCAGTGCATCTTCAGTAGTAATGGTGCAATTTGATAATGTAATTCAAAGATAAAATACATGAAAAATATTGACTGAAATAAAGACTCTATACCTTATTTTATAAGGAAAATTAACTCCTGGGTAAATATGCCAGATTTATAATTTGGAATGTTTAATTGGGCATTAATCAAGTATAACATAGCACATTAGCTCTTGTACACTTTAAATAAATACTCTGAAAGGGAACATTTAAGCAAATCATCTAAAGTTTATTTGGATGATTCATGGGATTTGGAAACTGAGAACTAAAATTTATTATATAGGATCTTTAAACCTAATACCTGCTTTGAATTGTGTTGGTAGAACCATGTAAGCTTTAGTTAGGTTATTGAATTCCCAGTTTCCAGATGAAATAGAGAGAGGAAGTGCAGTGAAATCTATCTCTATATAAACAAATCATGCCCCTTATTAATAACGCCTCAGCTCTACAGGATAAACCAGTAGGATTTGTAATACCTCAATTCTATTATTCAGTAAAAACAAGGAAAATGCAAATCATAATCCAGGATTTTTCTTGGGTAAATGAGAGATTGTTTGGTAAAGGGACCATTGTGTGGAAGATGAAGAGGAAAAATAGAACTAGAACTAAGTAGAAATAGAACTAAAGCAAGAACTCCAGGAGAGGAGAGAGTGGATGAGGGGAGGAGGTAGGTATATTTTTACCTTATCACATTCAATCTAGGAATACACAGAAAAAATGGAGAACGCAGGCCAAGTGATGGTATTTTTTTTTTTTATAATCAACCTTGCAGACATCTCACCTACATTTCATCAGGATGTGGGCGAATTGGCATGTTGGTCTTTGGAAATTTCCCAGTGGTTATTTCATTACCTTATTTTCTAGAAGTTCTTGGAAATTATCAGGCTAACAAAGATTTTAAAGAACTGAGCTATTTTCTGAAATTTTCTGATGATTTGGTCTCTGCTGACACAAGTCTGTGGCTTGAACATTTGCTGGTTCTAGGTGATGGACAGGAACATTAAGGAACACTCAGCTGTTGTAGAATCATCCTAGCCTATAGGTATCTGTCGTATGATGTCAGCACTTCCCAGAACCCATACTTTGATCTAAAGTGCAGACCAAATATCCAACCCATAGCCATTTAGAATTTTAACAAAGGATCCCCTGACTTTCAAAATCATATAAACCTCCTCATTTTCTGCTCTTTACACTTCACTAGTCACACCCTTCTTTTTCCACTTCAGAAATTATCAGAAAACTGCAGAGTTTGCTGCCAGAGAGCTGAGAAAGTAAGCAGAGGAGATTCACGTCTTCAACAAATATTTACTGAGAGCCTATGCAGCAGGAGATAGGATGATGCTGAAGTATTGTTTTAATTCTTCAGGAAACTTCTAGAAGACAGACCTCAAAAATTTGTGACAGAGGGAGAAATCCTGTGCAAAAAATCATGAAATCCACACCCAATCTGGCTAATCGTGCTTGGGGGAAAACAGTGACAGTGCACATAAAACTAAAACAAACTTATCAGATGTCCAACAGAAGGAGGATTTTTACGCTGTTTTCCTGTATTCCAATATTGTAGTCTAATCAGTGCACATTTGAAATAAGTCTCTGCCAGCTTTTTTTTTGCTGCTATTAAGCACGTTTTTTTTTAATTTAAAAGGTTTTTTTTTTTTACTGAAGTATAGTTGACTCACAATGTGTTAATTTCTGCTGTACAACAAAGTGATTCAGTTATACATGTTTATATGTACATTCCTTGTAAAACATTCTTTTCCATTGTGGTTTATCACAGGATATTGAATGTAGTTCTCTTTGCTACACAGTAGGACCTTGTTGTTTATCCATTCCATATATAAAAGCTTTTTTAAAAAGTATTTTAAACAGCTTTATTGAGATAATTTACATACTGTAAAATTTATCTAAGTGCACAACGACTTTTAAATAAAATTACAGCCCAGCCATCAGCACAATCCAGTTTTGGAGCACTTCCATCACACCAAAAAGATTCCTGCTGTTTGCAGTCGATCTGGGCCTGTTCTTACCCATAGCCCCAGGTCTGCCTAATTAGTGTATTCTGTTGAGTAGAGATGACCTTGTAGACCTCAGATAACTCCCAAAAGGAAGCCAGAACTGGGATCCCAACGAATGTGAAGATGGGGCATATATGGATGCTTTATCAGTGCACCAAGTATATCTAGGCTGGATCTGCATGTGAGAAATTCCGTCCTTCATCCACTGAGCAAAACACAGTTGGCTGCTCCAGGTGGGGCTTATTATCTAAAGGAGGAAAAAGCAGAAAGCGCGCGCCTCTAGACTTGGCACGCATACATCTGTGTAGGAGGTAAGCACACACCCTGTACCAAGTAATGTGGTACCCAAGACCGAGGACCAGCCGGTGCCCTGTGCGCCTGAGCAGTTTCCTGAGTGCCTACGAAAGGGTCCCTGAAACTCCCTGCTCCAGACCTGTCAGTTCTGCTGTTGGAGCGCCTCATCTCGGACCTGAGCAACTACCCGTGACACCCAGCGAACCCAGGCCTGGTAGGTAACAACCCCTCCCCACCTCCCCCCAACCCCCGCCACGGTTTCCCCAACCCTGAGCTCACAAGGAACACCAAGGTTATCAGGCCGTGCGCCAGGTCTCGAGGGATGCGGCTCTCTTCCCGTGGCCCCACTCTGAAGTTTTGTGTCAGCTTTTTTTTTTTTTTTTTTGGAAAGAAATACAATGTTCACACTCTAAGAATTTTTATGCAGTTCAGCTTCCCCATCAAATCATTGTTTATGAATGAGATGAGTTTCTTAAGTATTTCTGGCATTTTCCATTACTAACAACTTTCTCCACCACTTTGATAATATATCCTTTGCTAAATTAACGGACCGCATTAACCCTTCACAGCCATCTGACAGAGAGAATCAGTATTGGTCCTTCTATACGTTCTTGAATTCTCAGGCTATTTTAATATTCTGGTGCTGACAGCTCTTCCTTCCTTCCTTCCTTCCTTCCTTCCTTCCTTCCTTCCTTCCTTCCTTCCTTCCTTCATTCTCCTACAGAAGAGACTCCAGTGGGAATGTCAGCTCTTGGTTTTCTTATGAGGCTTGCAGCTTCCTGTGCTTAAACCCCACTAGAGAATCTGGACCAGGGACCAATCAAAGCAGGCTTTCCAAACAGGGTGGAAAACTGCAACATTTAAAACATTTCTGCTGGTCTTGCTGTATTTTTTTTTGCATGAACTGGAGAAGTGAACAGAGAGGGAAGAAATGAAAGATGTGGCCAGAGTAGAACCAAGCAGAGAGATGGACAGAGAGCCGTGAACGCATTCAGATGCCAGCTTCCAGTTGTATCTAAGACCCAACTCTGGTCCCACTCTTGGAATTGTGAGAGGTTCCTGTATCCTTGCTATAAATTCCCTTGCATTTAACCTCTTCTCAGCGGGGAGCCTCTTACTTGTAAACAGTTCACTTCTAGCCAGTCCAATTCAATATTGCTAAATGGGTATTATTGGGTTGCTCATAGTTGCGGGCTCTATAGTAGGCACTAGGAAACAAAGATAAATCAGACACAAGCACTGATCTCAAGATCTCAAGTGCCCCTGATTTATACAAACACTCACAAGCACCAGGGCATGCGGAGAAGGGCTAGCCTAGTGATGGATTTCTCATAATACCTGAAAAGGTCAACAGGGGTCTCTCATGATTCACTGAACCACTTGTCACTATAACTTACAAAGCACTAAGTATTTATGGACTTACACACTTTCTTTTCATGATCTTGAGAATAGATTATACTAAACAACTGTAGATGGTAAATGAGACGGATTTGACTTTACAATGCTAAAACAGCTTTTACAATCCCAATCAATTCTGAAGATAGTTTCTTAGTAATTGAAGAGTTGAAGTTTCCATTTCAAAGACAGAGTTATTAGAATAAGCATCTTAATTGTTATTGATGGGATTGCAGTAGACACCTGAGGTGCAAGAAGGCACGATTAAGACAAGAGACTCTCCCATACAAGGTACTCATCAAGACTAGAGAACAAATAATCTGTGAGAAATAGAAAACAGAGATGAAAATGTTGCCAGTATTACTGTTGACAATATGCTCACTGGAAATAAGATGAATTCTTTTTCTTGTTTTCCCCTTCATGTGGTTTTTTAACTGGGGCGATGTGAAATTCTTAATTAGAAGGGAGAGCTCAGCCCTTGATTTTCAAAAGTATTTTGCTGATTCCTCTTAATCAGTTAGTTCCTGCTGTCTGAAGCTGCGTGTATGCTATGGGCTCAAAGCTAGCTTAACTGTGTTACCTTCTACAGATGACTAGCTGGGTAGGTGATTAAAGAAAACAGGGAATGAAACTGGCTATGTGATGCTCTGGGCTAGGAATCCAGAGAAGCGGAGACCTAAATCTTTAACAAAGTACCACAGACTGGGTAGCTTACACAACAGAAATGGATAGTCTCACAGTTCTGGAGGCTGGAAGTCTGAGATCAAGGTGTTGGCAGGGTTGGTTTCTTCTCAGTCCTCTCACCTTGGCTTGTAGATGACCATCTTCTCCCTGTGTCCTCACATGGTCTTTCCTCTGTGCTCTCTGATGTCTATATCCTAATCTCTCCATACAAGGACGCTAATCATATTGGATTAGGGCCCACTGGAGGGACCTCATTTTCTTTTAATTACTTCCAAATCCAGTCACATTCTGAGGTCCTGGGGGTTAGAACTTCCACATATGAATTTTGGGGGGACACAGTTCTGTCTGTGATGGGCACTTAGCTATACTGCCATCTACAGATGACAGCAGGTACGTGATTAAAGAGAACAAACAGGTAAACGAGGCTGGTTATGTGATGTGCCCTGGGACAGGAACCCTGTACACCAGCCTAGTTCTGTTGCTACATTGAAAAGAGAGTCAGTGACTGGACCTGTGATTACCCAGGCCCAGACTGAGGTTTTGAAGCTGTTTGGAAAGATTGGTTTTTCTAAGATCCAGCCCTGTTTTAACTCACAGTTTGAAATGTATTTCTTAATCCTTCCATGTGTAAAAAATTATTGACCAATCTAATTAATGTCATGGTTTAAAGTGTGTGTGTGTGTGTGTGTGTGTGTGTGTGTGTTTACAGCTTCTAGACAGTATTTCTTGGGTGTCCATTAATAAACACTCTTCAGACTTCAGCTAATACGAAATTTACTACTAAAATACACGTAAGTAGCTATTGTGGTTCTCTTTAAGCATGGATCCTTGGAGAATCATATTCTCTGTTAAACACCAAAAACAGTCTACTCAGTAGAGGGACTGCTAACCATGGGCTATTAAGTAGTACTGCCTCTAAAAAATGAAAAACAACCAAAAAAAGAGGGCCATCTGGGATACAAGAACATGTTTTTATGGGTCTCCACAGGATCCTTGCAAGAATGCACGCAGTAAGAGAGAAAGTCCAAAGTTTTGGAAACCAAAAAACAATTTAGAAAAAAAGAAAAATCTGAAAAGACGGCAGACAAAAATCATGCAATATTCCCTATGTGATATTTTGAAGTTAAAAATCAGTTTTGTTTTTCATCTTTGTGTATTTAATGTTTATTTCACTAGAGAAGTATTTATTTTTAAAGATTTATTTTCATCTTTCCAGTACTTTCTCAAAACTTATTTGATGCACTATGCCATGGACGTTACTATTAAAATTGTGAATGGTCGGGCAGTGAGTAAGTTTATACTAACTGAGCCACAGGCTATGTCAGGTGACCCTGAGAAGTTATAAGAAGTGGTTTATAATCTCCAAAGTCTTTAGTAGTTTTGCTACAAAATTATAGCATATCAACAAGCATTTGAAGAATAGAATATCTTCCACTAATGCTAGAAAGACAATTTAAAAGCAATTATGAATGCAATACAGATTTTACAAATCTGCTATAGAAATGGGGCATCTTCTATTTAATAAGTCATTACAGGTGGGTCTAGGAAAAAATTGGATGAGCTTTCATGCATTCAAAGATAGAAAATTGGTCAAATGCCATTTCTTTGAAATAGTACCTCTTCATCATTTGCAGCAATACAGAGAGAGACTTGAATCGAAGAAAAGGTACAGTTGGACGTTGGACTAGTTGCTTGGAAAGATTGTCTGTATTTGTTGGCTTTCTAAGAGTACTCATGTCTCGTGCCTTGGCTCACAAGCAAGGAGGTGGGAAGGGTTGAGTGTTCATCTGAGTACAGCTCTTGGACGGCTCTAAATAATACCATACACTTAGTGTGTTACCTGGTGGGAAAGTAAGAGGCTAGCCCCAGCTCCCTGTTGAATACATCATCCTTGTTTCTTAGACATTCCTTACTTTAACTCCTGGCTGCTCTGTGTATGAAAAATGATGCTTTCACCACCATTGCAGTTCTAAGCTGGTTCTTGATTTGTGTGTGTGTGTGTGTGTGTGTGTGTGTGTGTGTGTGTGTGTTTTGTTTGGATCATATTAGAAACAAATATGAAATAAAAACAATTTTTACGAAGAGTTGTGGAAATCAGTAATGGATAGTGATTCCATATGAATGGATGTCATTAAAAAAGACAGACGGGCACAGTGGTGAGGAGCCTGGGCTGCAGAGTCAGACCGCCTGGGTTCAAACCCTCTCCCTGCCAGTGTGATCTGAGCAGGTTATGTCGTCCCTCCTTGCCTCCAATTCTTCTCTGCAAAATGAGTATCATAATAGTATGGTTGCCTTGTATGCTTGCAAGAATCTAATTGATTAATAATACACGTAAGAGACTTGGAGTAGCGTTTATCACACTGTAAGCGTGAGAAAAGTGATAGCACTGTTTGCCAAATAAAGTACCTATAATTAGCTACCCTAATAGACTTTTTTTGGTTCATATCCTAAATCTTTATGGTGTTGCTGATCTCTCTTGCTGGTTTTGATCAGGGCGCAGGCGGGTCTGGTGTGTTGCAAAGACCTCTGGTAATATCTCCAGACCCCAGCTGCTCCAGAAAGCCAGGCTCCTCCCTCCCTCCTTCCCTTTTAACTTCTCCTGTTCCTTCATCATCAGATATTTCTGTACCGAATGTTAGACATGAGGTGAGGGTTACATGAGTCAAGCCAAATCCTGACTTCAAGGAACTGACACTTCAGGTTGAAAGGGGAGCAGGCAACGAAGCCGACCATTTCAATGCAGCCTGGTACCGCTGTACTAGAATTAAGCACAGGATTCTGGGGGGCCGCCATGAGGGGTATCTGATCCAGAGTGGAGAAGTGGTCTAGATGCCAGAAGAGATGGCCTTGGGGAAAAGCTTCCTGAGAAGGTAAAATCTGATTAAGCCTGAGTACTGAAGCATCTTTCAGGAATTAGCCAGACTTGGGTGGAAGAGAGGCTGAAGGTAGAGAGAAATGCATGTGAGCTTGTTGAAAGGTCTGCAGGTGGGAAGGTGTTTGGCACATCTGGAGGATGTAAGTAGACCCATGAGTCGAGTAAGGTATGAAGGGGGCCAATCAGTAAAGGCCTTTAAGCCCATGCTAGGGAGTTTGGAAGTTTCTCTGAAACTTGGAAGAGCCATTAGAGATTTTAAGCAGAAAAATGTGAATTTTAGCATCTTCCTAGCAGTGGGGGGCAGATTTGAAGGAGTGAAGATCAGAATTAAGGAGGCTGGTTGTGAGGATGTTCTAGCAATGCATGTAAAGAATTCGAGCAGCCTGAGGCAGTGTTAGGGGATTCAGTTGAAGTGGGTTGAATTAAGAAATGCAGTTCTCAGAACTTGGTGGCTGCTCAGATTTGGAAAGTGAAGAAAGAGGGGGCACGTCAGGATGACATTCACTAACTAGTCTTGGGCAGCTGAGCGGTGGTGAAGCCAGTCACTGAGATAAATGGTTACAGGTATGGGGCTACATACATTCATTTCTCAGCCTTTAAACGTGAGCTGACTGTAGAATGTTTCAATGGAAACACCTATAGGGTTGGGGGATCAAAATATATGGAGGAGAGAAATAGACTTGGGAGTCTGGGCATGCGGGTTGTAGTTGGCAACCTGGGATTATATGCCAGGCTGCAGGACAAGCATACCGAGCGAGATGAGAATGGACACCAGACAGATTTAGGAGCATCAGCATTCACAGTGTGGCGAACTCGGCACTTGGCAGGTGGAAAGGAAGGAGTACTAGGAGTTTGATGGCAAAATATCTGGGAGAATGTGGGGCTGTCTTGTTCAGGTGACTGGGAAAGGAGCCGTAAGCTTCACAGGAGCAGAGACTTTGTAGGTGAACATGGAGCAGCAAAGGACTAGGGTGTGGAAAGGAAGTCACCACCCAGGGAGGTTGTGGCAGGAACTATGTCTGGGGAGAGTTGGGTTTTCCTTAAAGAACACAGGTACTGAGCATACTAGGGGGGTGGGGGTGGGGGGTGGCTGGCGGTGAAGATTCCCTTGGTTTAAATAGAATGAAGATCTCCAGTAAACAAATACAGTTGACCTTTGAACAACAGCGGGGTGGGGCGCCGACACCAGCACAGTCCAAATCCACATGTAACTTTACAATTGGCCCTCCATGTGCACCCCTTCTGCATCCTCAGATTCAACCAGCTGTGGATGATGTAGTCCTTTAGTATATGTACTTAGTAAAAAAAAAATGTGTGTATCAGTGGACCCGGTGCAATTCAAACCTGTGTTGTTCAAGGATCAACTGTAGTTGATTGTGAAGAAAATGGTGGCAAATGGATTGTATGTAACAGTGTACATACAGGAGGAGGAAAGGTGGTCAGAAGGGTGGGTGTTTAGCAGTGACTCAGGATCAGCAGAGGTCTGATATGAAAATGCTCCAGGCAGCCAGGTGGAGGAGGAGGTGGGTGCATTGTTTTTTGTTTGTTTATTTTAAACTTTTATTATTTCTGTTATTGCACATTCATCACTGGCTATATTCCATGCATTTAAATTTTTTTAATTAAAAACATTTTTTAAATTTTATTTTGGAGTATAGTTGATTAATGACGTTGTGTTCATTTCAGGAAGCAAAGTGATTCAGTTATACATATATCTATTCTTTTTCAAATTCTTTTCCCATTTAGATTGTTACAGAATATTGAGCAGTTCCCTGTGCTATACAGTAGGTCCTTGTTGGTTATTTATTTTAAATATAGTAGTGTGAGGTAGGTGCATTTTGACAACAGAAGTGTGAGCCTTGGCATCCTGGCACTGAAGACTTCCCTCCTGGCACTAGAGGCTTGATTTAGTTAAGTGTTCTTGTGACTGGATTGAATTAGACACTTTTATCTCACAGTTGAGAAGCTTGAGAGAGTGTGAGTGTAACAGATCCATTCTGGCTTTGCCTGGTCCCCACCTGTTTAAGGATGAGAGTTATTAATTTCTATGGTGCAATTAAAAGGAGGAAACAAATCTTTCTTAAGCACCCACTATAATCCCAGCACTTTGAATCTCTTGTATTACTTCCATTATTTTACACATAAGGAAACTGATTCATCGGGTGTAAGATCCTCAAACCCACCTGGCTATGAGGTCACAGAACAGGAATGGCGCCCTGAGCATGTCCTCTACTAAATCTTGCTAATTCTCAATTGCATTCTGGGCAAACACACAGTATTCAAGTATCACTTGAGTTTCTTGAATGCCTTGAGAATCACTGAAACTGTCTTAGAACACATGTACAGAATTAAAAACTGAATTGCTAAAACTCGACCTCTGGATGGTAAGAATTCTAGACCAAGCTGGGGAGTCACCCTGACACCCTTGGGAATTATCATAATTTTTTTAATTGGGGTTCCGCTGTACGACTAAGTGAATCATCTATATGGATACATACATCCCCCTCCCTCTTGGACCTCTCCCCACTACCCATCCCACCCATGTAAGTCACCACAGAGCACTGAGCTGAGCTCCCTGCACTATACAGCAGGTTCTCACTAGCTATGTTTTACACATGGTTATGTATATATGTCAATCCCAATCTCCCAATTCATCCCCTCCTTCTCCCCACCCCCAGCCTATGCCATGTCACATGTCCATTCTCTATGCGTAAGGAATGAAATTAGATCATTTATAGAGACATGGATGGACCTATAGTCTGTCATATAGAGTGAAGTAAGTCAGAAAGAGAAAAACAAATATCATATTTTAATGCGTATATGTGAAATCTAGAAAAATCGTACAGATGAACCTATTTGCAGGGCAGGAATAGGGAATTATCATTATTAATAAAGAACCAAGTGGCTCATGACCAGCCCATTTTTTGTTCAACGGGGAATTCACTGAATGTTTCTTAATTGCATATTTTGCTCAGGAACCATCCTAGGTACTCCAGATATGACAATATTAACAATAATATTAATGATATTTATGACAATTAGCATTTATTGAACAGCTACTAAACTCTGGACACTGTTGAAAGTGCTTTACATATTTTAACTCATTGAATCCTCTCAGCTACCTTTGCAGTAGGTCCCATTACAACCCCTATTTTAGAGATAAGGATACTCATTTTTTATATTGTATTGATACACAATACTTTTTATATTATTTCCCTTTCTACAATAAGCATGTGCTAACTTTGTAAAGAGAAAAAATAAGCAAAAGGTAAACTGATCATTCAGTAAAAAATATTAGATCCAAATGCATGAGCTCAAGGCTGTGTGTCTGCCCAGGAGGAAGGAGGGTCTGGAGAAACTTTTCCACCAGGTGCATTTTATCACATAATTGGCACTTCACTAAGCCCATTAAACACCTTGTTGATTGGCCCAATAGTCTCTAACTAGAATACCAGGTACTGGTTGTAAAAACAATGCTAGGACAAAATAGTCACTTTTTTTTTTTTCGATCATTGGCATCCATTATTATAGATTGCACTACTCATCCTACCTTTTTGTATGAGTAAGCCTGTATTTCTAAGAAATAATAGTCTACTTTTAGGATTCTTGGCTTTATGGACTTGAATTCAAAGCCATAAATGATACTATAATGGATTTTACAGCTGTTAGTTAAGTATTCTCAGAAGAGGCCACTGTATTCAAAGATAGGAAAAACGGAGAAGGAAAAATATTTACCTAAATATAAAATAAGAAGTGTTAAGGGTGATGTGAAGCTGCAGAAAATTTTAGAAAAGTTATTCAAGATTTAGGAATTGCTTCCAACCCTGGGGAGTCATGTATGAAGTCACATATGAAGTAGAGTGTTTCTCACTTTAATGTGTTGTCATATCTGATATGTTAGTCTATTCTTTCTTTCATTGCACTAGAGTACAATATTATTGTTAATATTTTGAGCATTACTTTGTCATTAGTTATAAGTAGGGTTTTTCTTTCCTCTTAAAATATTTGATCTAAAAAGATGTCTTATGTTCTCCAACATGGTTTAATTAAATTTAGAACTCATAATATTTAGTAGAATATATTTCCAGTTTGCTTTTACATATGAGACATGTTTTTATGGAAGTGGTTTTGGGAATATTTAATCCACAAAATAATCCAGAGTCTGTGTGACATACTGAGCAACAGAAGAAAGTAGAAGATGTTAATGAAGGTTATACCCTGAGAAGTAAAGGAAAAGAATAGATAATCCAGTAAGTACAGATAGATAATATGGGTTATTCAGGGACTCCCAAATTCTTTTGTATTCTATATCATTTGTTAGCTGTTATTTGTCTTACTAATTCACTTTTACCATTTATCCTCAACCTAAATAATAGTACATTTATGCAATATCCTCTATTAACCAAAATATTTATCATTTTCAGAAAAACTTAACATTTATTACCTTATTTGAGCCTCACGAAAACACTTTTGAAAACTGAAAAAGTACAATCAGTCCCAAGTTCTGATATGCAGGTAATTACCTTTACTTACAATTCTAAAATTTATTTCTGGATGCTCTATTTTGTTCCATTGATCTATGTGTCTGTTTTTATGCCAGTACCATAGCGTTTTGATTACTATGGCTTTGTAATATAGTTGGAAATTAGGGCGACCCAATACTTTCAACTTTTTTTTTCTTTCTCAAGACTGCTGTGGCTATTTGAAGTCTTTTATGGTTCCATACACATTTTACGATTGCTCTATTTCTGTGAAAAACACCTTTCAAATTTTGATAGGGATTGCATTAAATTTATAGATTGCTTTGGACATCTTAGCAATATTAATTCTTTCAGTCTTTGAGCATGGCACAGCCTTCTGTTGATTTGTGTCTTCTTCAATTTCTTTCATCAAAGTCTTGCAGTTTTTGGTTGTACAGATTCTAATTCTATTAGGTAAAGTAGCTTTGAAGAAAAGTAAAGGAGGCAAGAGAGTAAAGACTGAAGGGAGGTTCCATTTTACAAAGTGTGGTCCAAAAATGCTTTTCTAATGGGCTAACATTTAAGCAGAAACCTGAGTGAAGTGAGCATGGGAGCTCTGTGATATGTAGAGTGGAGGACATTTCAGGCAACGGGAACAGCATGTGCAAAGGCCCTGAGACAGGTTTATTTATTTATTTATTGAGAAAAATCAAGAACGCCCAAATGGTTGGAGAGAACTGAGGGTTAAGACAATTCTAGGAGGCACTGTTTACCTGGTTTTGGGCCATTGGCTACCAGAATTTTGACTCTCATTGTCAGATATACTTACCCAATTCAAGTATTTACCTATAGAAGTATTTATCTATAGAAATATTTATAGAGGGGATTTACATTGATTTTCAAAGAATTCTAGATATATTGAGAATGACTGAACCCACATCCTCTAATTGTATAAATTTGATTAAATCCTCCAAAATTATAAAAGGGTGTATAGTGTGTTCTTTTTCCTCATAAGGGATTTGTTACCCTTAGATATCATGTGTAAGAAAATAATTTCTGTGACAATTTGGTCAGGTGTTTCTTCCATCTGTCCCACTTTCATTTGTCTTAATGCTGTAGACTCTGCATCTGACCTTTTTCACTTAGTCTGCTTATGAGCTGCTCAGAGTAGTCTCTCAGTTTGGGACTTTACAATTCATTCACTCCACCTCTATGAACATGGGAAAGCAGATATCCATTTTCCTTGGAAAGATACTACTAGTGTTTGGATTGCTCCCCAAATTCACTATAGAACCATGAAGTCCCTTCCTCCAGGGAGAGTGAGCTCTCCTTGTTTCTTCTGCAACCCCTCAAGCTATTCTGCACTGAGGCTCATTTGCTTCTAAGAAGAATATATCATCAGGAAACTTTTTATCTTACAGGCAAGGAAAATGAAAATCCCATCCCCTGAAGGGTTGTGGGGCTGGAAAGAAAGATAGGGAGGGTGGGCATTAATCAAAGATAAGAATTGAAGGTCTGAGCTTACTCTCCCTGGGGGAGGAGACAGGTACAGAACAATCTTGGGAAAGCAAAGTTGCCGGTCATCTCTGGATAGATCTTGGGAAATTCTGAGCTCTCTACTCAGTATGGTTTGAGAATGATAAGGCAGGGCAACATATTAAAGCTGGTTGAGGCAGATGTCTAGGTCAAAGCTGAGATGGTAGTCTCACAGCCACACAAACTGCAGATGGTGTCCCGGCCACCCAGAACTTCCCTGTGTGTTCTGCTAGCTACACAGGAGTGCTTAAAAGAACCAGATTATATGATGGGGCTGCCGAAAACGTGTCTTGGTGCTACAGCAGCTGATGCTAGCACAGGGACCAGATGAAGCAGGTGGGACCAAGCCATCTCAGCAGAAAACTCTCAGTGACTCACTGGGTTGAGCATGATTACAGGGGAAGGTAGCTTAACCCCCTGAAACCATAGGTTCTCTTGGGAGGGAAACAGGAAGAATGAGGAAGGGAATAATTAAAAACTCAATGAGTTTGTATAATGAAAAAAATCTGAGTTGCTAATATGCCAAAGAGTCTGTTGAACCTAAAAGGACCAAGGTCCCTTGAAAGTATTTGAAAGATTTTTTTTTTTTATCCACCAAGTAGAAATGGAAACTTGAGACAGATGACATCATCTTTGAATTTTAATAGTGCATTTTTTTGGTAATATCTGAGTGAGAGTGTGCACGTTTCAACTCTTGCCAGATTAGTGTATTTGGCACACCACACAGTAAAGGACGAGCTGCCATGAGCCCAAACAGATATATTTGTAGCTTTGAAAGCACAAGCCATCCTCAAGAGAGGAGACTTAGGAAGTTTCCACAGCTCTTTATTTTTTATGTCTCCGAAAATTTCCATTTTCACCATTGCGTGGTCAAATTATGGCACAGATGCCTCCCAGGGCACCCCACAGATGTCTTTGTAAATCCTGAAGTTTCCAGAATGTAGAAGCTTTCTATGCTGGTTTCCTTGCTTCTCTAATGTCTGTCCCAGCTCAGCAGTTCCTGGATGTTGAAGTGGCCTCCTACATACCATAAGCCTGTCCCAACCAGAACCAATATATCATCCATGGATCTGCCTTTCCTTTCAAAGCACAAGCTAACTTTTAGGACGAAAGTACCTATTCCATGTTCAATACAGGACAGCCACGCCTGTGTTGCCTGGCTGCCCCCACATTCCCCACCTTGCTTCTCCTTCTCTAGGGCTGAACATCATTTGACAGGTCACTGGTCCTCTGGAAAGAGGCTGTAAGTCCATTACTGCCTTTTTTGCATTCACTTTTGGCCCCCAGAAACATTCTTCTAAACATTTAATGTCTATAGTAGATCGCACTTCGTTGGTTCAGTTCAGGGGATGACCTGGTTTAGGAGCAGCCAAACAATCTGCTTAGTGTTATTCAGAGTAGATAACATCAGCTGCTCTGTCAAATCCTAGTGGTTTTTTTCTCATTGCAGTCTGAGGCCGGTTGAGTGGCTATCTTCACAGAGGTCACTCAGGGACTGTGCTTCCATCCGGGAGTGACTCCATCTCAGAAGCCTTTGGTCCCAGCTGTGAAGATAAAGGCGAATAGGTTCAAGAGACATTTGGGATTAGGCTTAGAAGCAGTATGTATCAATGGAACATGGAAGGACATAGAAGCAACCTAAATGTCCATCAACAGATGAATGGATAAAAAAGATGTGGTACATATATACAATGGAATATTACTCAGCTGTAAAAAGCAAGGAAATTGGGACATTTCTAGATACACGGACGGACTTGGAGACTATCATACAAAGTGAAGTGAGTCAGAAAGAGAAAAGCAAATATCATATATTAACACATATATGTGGACCATAGAAAAATGGTACAAATCAACCAGTTTGCAAGGCGGAAATAGAGACACAGATGTAGAGAACAAACATATGGACACCAAGTGGGGAAAGCGGGGAGGGTTGGGGGGGAATGAATTGGGAGATTGGGATACCAAATTGTACACTCTAAATATATGCAGTTTATTGTATGTTAAAAAAAAAAAGAGAGAGACATTTGGGATTAGGCTTAGAAGCAGTATATATCAATTCCACATACACAGGCAGGGGTCTGCCTTCTCTCTCAAGAGGTGATAAAACTTTTTCAAGAAAGTCCATGTCTGAAGAAAGGCTGGGTAATATATAGCAATGCATGTGTGTGGGCTAGGCTGCCAATGTTTGTCCTCTGGACACCAAAGTGCAGGAGGGCTCCCCTCTACCACACACACCACACTCACACCCTCCTCCAGGGGGAGAGCGTGGAATTCCAGGCAGTCACTGCATCAGCCCAGATCCACGGGGTTCTGTGGTCCTTTCCATCAAGTCCGCACATGCCTCCTCTTGATTCTTTAATTTATGCTAACATAGCAAGTCATCCCTCCCACTCCTCACCCCCCACACCTGATGAACAGTAGTGATCAGGACAGGAAAATCTCAATAGAGCTCTTATTGGGAAAAGGGGAGGAAGGAAGACCCTTGGAAGTCACTGGTCCACAGCAGTACTGAAATTCTTTCCAGAAAGCTCTCTGTAAAGCAGGTTAATCTCCTATTCTGCTCTCTAGGATGGAATCTCTTATCCAGTATTTTTTATACCTCTTTCCTTTGCCCTCTGTATTGATTTTCCTTATCCACATCCTTTGTGCCCATGTCTGAAATGGCTGTGTTATAGGTGGTCATATAGCTTTAAAACCTGCCCTAGTTTTTAAAGGTAGTGAAAGTTTAGGGTCCCATAGGAAACTTTAAGTCTCAATCACTCTCTTTTTTTTTCATTATCTGGGCTCTTGGTTATTTAGGTAATACATTTTGCTCAAAAACTCTGTGGGCTTCTGGACTCTTTGCTTCCAGCCCTTTCCATCTGCCTATCACCACACTCAGAGTCCTCTTCTATACCAAATTCTCAAGCTGATTTAATTCTTTGCTTCCTTAACCGCCTTCCTCACCACTTAATGGGTGCTCAGAAGTCATGCTTTTCATATGATCGTTGCACCAGGTTTAAAGATTAATTGGTTTAGACTTGTTTCTCAAAACCTCTTGCAAGCTTATCTCTTACTGTTTGAAGTCCAGAAAAGAGAGGGTTTTCCAACCCTAGTTTGGATGGCTTTCCCAACTAATTGAGTCAGGAAGAAAATTTGGAGACATGAATGCTGACATCATTTGGCAGGTTCACAGACTTAAGAAAAATGCTGATATTGTGAGTGGACATGCAGGCATTGCCTTTGCCCCGAGGAAACATGCCTGAGAAGTTTCTAGAAGTTTCTAGAATCTGAAAGTGGATAGGAGGCAGTGTCTTGAGGAGCATGGCAGGGGTACAGGGTACCTCATTAGGGGCCTGTGGTACCAGCATCCTTAGTCACTTCCGTTCACAAATCTGCTGAGGGAGATTCTCCAGTTTTGAAACAAAGGAAGGGCAGTGAGCACTTCTCTAAGTTATATAAGTTAAGACAATTCCTAACAAGAAGAAGTGACAAATTATGTTGTCATTTATTACAAAATGCCCACTTTAATGCCCACTTTCTTCTATTCTCCCTGAATTCAAGCTCTTTGTGCATGAGGAGAAGCTCACATTCAAAAGTCACCAAAATGTAAAATGAGACAAACTGCCGACACAGAAAGTAAGTGGAAGCAACAGCAATTTCAATGGTCAAGGACCTAATAATCTAAATTATGAACTATTTGAAGAAATCAGAGATAAATTAGAAAAGTAGGAACCAGCAAATAACCAGCAAAAATAAAAAAGCACTAAAGGAACATCTATAAAATGAAATTTTTGAAGTTGAAAATTTAATGAATGGGTTAAACAGCATATGAGGCATAGCTAAGGCAACAATGACTGACCTTACAACTTTACCCATACTTGGTGATGTTGGCATTGAACATGATCACCATTAAGAATATTTAAGAATGTAGACAGGATGCGAATTAGTGATTTAGAAAGGAAGACTGCATATAACCATCACAGAGAGTTAAAATATTACAATCTCATTTTTTTAAAAAGAAATTTATTTATTTATTTATTTGTTGCCTGTGTTGGGTCTTCGCTGCTGCACGTGGGCGTTCTCTTGTTGTGGCGAGCAGAGGCAACTGTTGTGGTGCACGGGCTCCTCATTGCCGTGGCTTCTTTTGTTGTGGAGCACGGGCTCTAGGCAAGTGGGCTTCAGTAGCTGCGGCACACTGGCTCAATAGCTGTGGCTCACAGGCTTAGCTGCTCTGCAGCATGTGGGATCTTCCTGGGGGAGGGATTGAACCCGTGTCCCCTGTATTGGCAGGTGGATACTGAACCACTGCATCACCAGGGAAGCCCCTCACTTGTTTTTAAAGAATTGCAAATTAGGTAACAGCATATTTTGTTTATTAGCTTGGCAAGGATTAAAGGACCATACCCAGTGCTGGCATGGAGGTAGGGAAATGAAAATGTCCACTCACTGCTCTCCTGGCAGAAATTGTCATAACCTTTCTGGAGGACACTTGTTTCAAAGGATTTAACGGGCAAAATCTTTGACTCAGAAATTTCACATAAAAAATTTTTTCCCTTAGGAAATATTTACATAGATGCACCAAGATGTTATATAGAAAACTCTTCCTTTAAGGATTCTTTGTAATAGGAACAAATTGTAGCAATTAAAATATCCAAAAGAAGTTTTCTTAAATATTTTTTTTTTACATTGTGGTAGCTATTAACAATAATCGTGCGGATATTTATTAACTTGAAAAGATATTTATGGTATATGAAGTGAAAGAAGCAAGTTTTGGGAAAAAATATGTGATACTTCCATGTATTTCTAAATGTGGGCACACATTTATGCATGTGTGTGTATAGGAAAAATTTGAAAGCAGATATAGCAAAATTTAAACAGTGAATATCTCCACATGTTTGAATTTCAAGTGATTTTAAGTTATTTTTTCTTTGGGGCCTTTCCATTGTTAATTTTTTAAATTACTTACTTGGTAATTTTTATAGAAGAAAACCACTTGCTGATTTGAAAGGCAAAAATGGAGACATTTGATTCTTGACATATATTATTTGATTCCTGACATAGTTGAAAAATTGTCCCCAGTATTTGTTTCTATTTTTTCTTTTATAATTTGTATGCTCACAGGTTTTACAGATTTACTATTTTCCTTTTTTCCTTTTTTGTATGATTTAGAAGCCTTCATGTATTTAAATTAATAAACTTGTTTTCTCATTACAGTTGCATTTACATTATATCGTGTGACCGCATTTATATATGTAGTATTAAGAACCTAAGTTAGTGCATCTCTCTGGCTTCTTAATGTAGAAGGTCCTTTCACTTACTAATCTCAAACAGCTTATCACCCCCAACAGCTACTCCAAGTCATTGAAGCTCTGCTGGAGTCAGACTGTGCCCCTTCCTCCCCTCACACTCAGCAGATAACCTGCCTACTTCATGGGCTGAAACTCCTTCAAATTCCTTCCTGTCGCCCTCCTCCATTCTTCCCACTCAGTCACAGAGACCCTTGTCTGCATCCACACACATTCTTATCTCCATCATGCCCCCCAGGTCAAATTCTTCTTCTATCTGGGTCCCAGATTCCATCCTCTGTCACCTCCTTGGTGATCTTTCGTCTGTTGGCAATCTCTTCCTTTCTTCTGTATGTTTCTCTAGGTTGTTTCATTTTCATGTTTCTCTTTGTTGTTTCATTGCTGTACATAAGCAAGTTAAATTGCCATCTGCCTAAAATAAAAACAAAATAAACAACCCCCAATCCCTCCTTTGAGCTTTTCTTAACACAGTGACATAAACGATCTACGGTGATGTTGAGCCCTAAGCATTTATTAAACACTCGAAAACAGTACTATGATAGTTTCTGGAGCTGCAGAGATGAATAAGTAACATACCTTTGAGGAGTTTACTATCATCCTTTATGTACTTGGAGTTCTCAGTGTGATTGACATAACTGTTTAACAGTGGAGCTTCATGCAGGGTGGCGCACTTTCCATGAATTCTGTTGGGGAATATTTGAATGAAGGAGGAAAGGACTAATGAATTAAGTGAAGATCCCAGATGCCCTTCCACTCTTCAGAAGAAAACTATAGATGTCAGCTGCCTAACAGACACCATCCATTTTCTTTCCTTCACTTTCATCTTTTCTTTTAAGAACGTTTATTGAGATACAGTTAACATCCTTCACTTTCAAAATTCTGAAAAGAATTGTGTTTGATTGTGACCTCCACTGCCATCAGGCTTCTGTCTTGACTAAACTGAAATGACAGCAGACGATTTTCTGTATTCTCGTTCCTGACTTCTCTGAGACATCCTCTCTCCTTCCTGAAACCCTTGCCTCCCTCCACTTCAGGGTTGCCTCCTCCATCTCTCTGACTACTTTTCCCTAGAGATCATTTGTGGACTTGTCTCTGTTTACCCTCTGCCCATGCCAAGCTTCATTCTTTTCCTTGCACGTTGTGTCTCCATCAACGAATTCTACTCTTTTTTTTTTTTGGCACACGGGCTTAGTTGCTCCGCGGCATGTGGGATCTTCCTGGAGCTGGGATCGAACCCATGACCTCTACATTGGCAGGCGGATTCTTAACCACTGCGCCACCTAGGAAGCCCCAATGAATTCTACTCTTACATGCACTTTTAAGGTATTGAGGAAGAAGTGGATTAAAGACGGATTTAATCCACAAACAAATCTTAAGGAAACTGAGGAAAGGAGAACCTAGGTGTCATTTCCAAGATCTTATATCCATTAAGAGCTGGAAGGATCCTGATCTCACCTTGGATTTCCTAACTCCAAATTCCATCCAGCTGTTCCAGTTGCAATCCTTCTGGAAATAGTTTTGGAACCATTCCGCCCCACCATGTCCTAAGATGTTACATCAGGAATATTTAGGTGGGCACTGTCATTTTCTTCCAGTAGCTCTCCTGGCTTTTAAAAAATGTGATATATATATATACATATATTTTATCACCTGTAGGAATAAAATTCACCCTAGATGACATGATGATGCAAAGATAAAATTCTGTTTTTAAATTGAAGTATAGTTGACTTACAATGTGGTGTTAGTTTCTGGTGTACAGAAAAGTGATTCTTATATATATGTGTGTATATATATATATATATATATATATATATATATACACACACACACACATATACATATACATGTATACACATATTCTTTTTCATATTCTTTTCCATCATGGTTTATTACAAGATATTGAATATAGTTCCTGTGCTATACAGTAGGACCTTGCTCTTTATCTATTTTATATATAGTCGTGTGTTTATGTAAATCCCTATCTCTTAATTTTTCCCTTCCCCACCTCCTTTCTCCTTTGGTAACCATAAATTTGTGTTCTATGCTGTAATTCTGTTTCTGTTTTGTAAATAAGTTCATTTGTATCATATTTTAGATTCCACATATGAGTGATATCATATGGTGTTTGTCTTCCTCTGTCTGACTTACTTCATTCAGTTTGAGAATCTCTGAGTCCACCCATGTGGCTGCATATGGCATTGTTTCATTTTTGTTATGGCTGACTTGCATGCCATTGTATATGGACCACATCTTCTTTGCCCTTTCGTCTGTCAATGGACATTTAGGTTGCTTCCATGTCTTGGCTATTGTAATTCGTGCTGCTAAGAACATTGGGGTGCATGTCATCTTCTCGAATTAGAGTTTTCTCTGATACATGCCCAGGAGTGCATTTGTAGGATCATATGGTAGTTCTATTTTTAGTTTTTTAAGGAACTTCCATACTGATCTCTGTAGTGGCTGCAGCAATTTACATTCCCACCAACAATTTAGGAGGGTTCCCTTTTCTCCATACCCTACAAAGATAAAATTCTTAATATAAGTGAGAGTAACTTAATACAATGAGCAACATGGGGACACAAATATAAAAAAAAAACTCACATAATCCAATGTCATAACTAAACATATGCATATATATACATATGTATACAGATGTGCATGTAAAAACACATTAATATACAAACCTATTATATGGCATTTCTACAGCATACACATTAATATGATTAATGTACATGTACAGTTTTGTATAGAGCTGATGTTTGCAGAATGCTTTTGAGATCTTCCATAGTAGGGTGCCAGGAAAGGCAGGTTGCCACAGCCTTGGTAGTATGTTTTGGCTGGTCCATGGTCCTGCTGGCTCCATGTCTTGCAGACAGAGCCCTGACCCAGCCTGCTGGGCTGGCTGCTCTTTGACCCTCCCATCCTGTTTGCTAAGGGAGTTCCCTAAAGCCCGTGACTATCTGAAAAGATGACTCAAGCTTTTCTCCTACTGTATGTGATTCCTGCATGGTAGAGTCAGGGCAGGATAAGGGTAGACTGAGTGGCAGGTGGCCTTGGATTTCTTGTGTACAGGCAGCTGAGTTGGGACACTCATGTTGATGGTCACAGCGTGCAGGGCTGGCTGAGACCCATTACATCAGAGTGTGTGCAAGGGAAGACCAGCCCCTTCTCCCCACCACCCATCCAGACGCTCAGCTAATCAGGCTGGGAGAGTGAGGAGATCCTGCTTCTGACCCTGCAGAAGGAGTGAGGGAGGGAAGAGGCCAGCCCTGGACAAGAGGGAGTGGGTCTTCCTGGAGATCTCTGTGTGCTGTGAGCTTCTCATCTACCTGTCCTCATCTGAACTGGAAAAAGGAGGCTTTGTAACGTGTGTGGCTTACACATGTGCGCGTATGAATTTAGTTCTTTGCGAATATAACCTGATCTCTTTACAGGTACTATTCAAAAATTTTTTTTATTTTAGGCCTTTAACTTTTAAATACATTTCCAGGAAAGAAACGTACGTAAATAGAGGACTTCCTGGGCATGCACAGCAAAAAAATCCTGAAAGGGTGTATAGTAAAAATATAACCGTTTGTTTTGGAACATTATGCATGCTTATTATATTCTTTTACTTTTTCTGTTTTTCTGAATTTTGAAAATCATGAAGTATGATTATTTTTTCAAGGATTTTTTTGATGTGGACCATTTTTAAAGTCTTTATTGAATTTGTTACAATATTAGTTCTGTTTTATGTTTTGGTTTTTTGGCCGCAAGACATGTGGGATCGTACCCGCACCCCCTGCATTGGAAGGCAAAGTCTTAACCACTGGATTGCCAGGGAAGTCCCCATCAAGTATTATTTTCATAGTCAGGAAACGTGTCTTGAGTTTTTAACTTCAGTCTACTTGTTTTCGGATTAATGGGCTCAGGTCTGTAATACTTAGTAATTCAGTATTGATTTGTGGTATCAATGATTCTTACTGGAAGGATTAGACCTTTAACATTACTAAGATTGGTTTTGCTGGTCTTCTTTAGTAATTTTGCTGAATTTCTGCAGGATTTGTTTTTAAAATAAAAATTTTATAGGCAAATACTTTCGGTATTGCTCAATCAGAACACTTTATTTCATTAAATTCTCCAACTCTTAACCAAAGGATGAAATCATGATGAGATCATTAAAAAGGCAATTTGGCACTTGAGAAAC
The DNA here is from genome assembly GCF_030028045.1 of Hippopotamus amphibius kiboko. NCBI lineage: Eukaryota > Metazoa > Chordata > Mammalia > Artiodactyla > Hippopotamidae > Hippopotamus > Hippopotamus amphibius. Next base: position 45,466,764 of record NC_080196.1, on the reverse strand, counting down.
CATTCCACACACTATTGAAGAAAGACCTTTATCTATGCCAATGGAATGACTAAGACTTTCAACATTGATATTATTGTGATGTATTCAAGTCCTGGTCTAATCATAACATATCAGTATTTGAGCATGATTTACAAATTGTATTTTATCAGAGAATTTATTATCTTCATTTATCAGAATGGCAGAAATAAAGGATGAAAGTTAAATGATTTACCCAAGGGCACACATCAACATTTTAAACATCTGGAAATGGGAATCTGGTCCCTAACATCAAATTAAGTGCTCTGCTCATTAGAGCGTATTTCCTATCAACTATACCATTTTGATTAAATAATCCTTATAGAATTAATTTTAAAATATGCTCTGTAATAGTGATCATAATTTGGCTTTATTTGTAAGCTTTAATTTGAATTTTAAAAATTATCCCAATTTTCTTCTTTTGGAGAGGTCATGATAAGGAAAATTTAGGGTATTGACAGATATAACATAATACTAAGAAATAAATTTGAATATCTTTGGAATAAAAATTCCATTATAAGATTTTTTTTTCAGATTTTAATTCTATCAAATTCTGGTTTCTCAAATTTTGTAGCAAGTGAGACAGATACAGAAGAACTTTCTCCCAGGGTTTTAACATTTGCTGCTGATTTGAGCCGCTGATATTGCAAACTTTCTTCTGTATGATATTTTTGTTCCATTTTATTTTAGTTTTCTTGAAACCATGACAGAAATAAAAAATAAGATATTTTAATATTTTTAAATTTGCGGGTAAAGTTTGGGAAACGTGGTCTCATTTTATATTTGGTTTGAGTTACTTTGTTCATTTTTAGTTTTAATAAAATGTGAAACAAAACAAAACTCTCTAGTGTATACGACTGTTTATTTTATTGTGCTCTGTTTAGTTATTCAAGAAAAAAAAGTTACAGAAGTGTAATCGTTGCCATCTGTTGTACTTGAAGTAAAATCTAGCCTTAAAGTCAAAAAAGTCATGGCAACAACTTATAAAAACAACTGCAGTAATATCAACTCACTATGGTTACTGGTGAAACTTTTTTTCTCCCAAATGAAGTAAGTTTCCTTAGAGGATTATTTTTACATTTGATTTATATCATTATTAAATTTTTCTCCAAAATCATCAAAGTCTCCAATAACACTGTTATTTAACTCTGCCTGATAGGAGATTAGCAGTTTTTTCTGTCACTCTGACTCAAACCTCATCAGAACTCCCTCTTTGGAGAATATTATTTTTGAGAACTTCATAGGCTGTGATTTTAAGGAGAAATGTGTGTACATATGTGTGTATACACTTTCCCATAGTATTAAATAGCTACTGTTACTGGCAAATATAAAAAGCATGCAGGTTTGGTCAAATGTAGGATATTTGTTGTGACTTAGGAATACTTTTTCATAAAATGGTACTGCCTCCGGCCACGTTTCAGTCATGTTTTTCTTTAGAAATTGTAGCTGTAAAACATTAGGTGGTCTTCAAGGTAGACAGGTCTTATGAGGTTGCTCTCTCTTGAGAGCATAAAGGCAAATTATGGCACCATTGGCTTCTTTTGAAATCATCAGAGCTAATATTTAAAGACACTCATTGGAATTGCCAATGTATTTACTTGCTTTTTCATTTTCCAAAAGGGAACTCTAATTACTCTACCAAAGGAAAAAAGAACTTTCTGCTACATCCATACGTAGACATTTTAAAATCATTTTAACCCCTCTAAATATTTTTCACAAGAAACCATAATCAGAAGTATTATGGGCATTCAGGAACAAAGCATATTTTAGAGAAATTGGCACAAAACTTATTGTCAAGTTATTTAATTTTTTTCTCTACTTCTATTCCAGGGTGAAATAACTAAATAAATTGAAATAAATAATTGAAATGATTGATACCAAATTTTCATTTGTAATGTGAAACTAACAACCTACTTTTACTACCTGAGAAAAGTATTGTGATTTTAAATAAGAAAAGAAATTTGAAAGTTCTTTGGGTTTGTTCAGGATAAAATATTATTAAAGTCTGTTGTTACAATTTCTACCTTAGTAAAATTTGAATTAATGTAAGCTATAGTGTTGGCAGGGTTTGTGTATGTGTGTAAGCGGTAGAAAAGAAAATGTGTAAAAGTAAAAGGTAGCTACTCATTTATCACACATCTTACTCACCTATGATGTATGAGGCACTGTGCTAGGTACTGAGTGGAATTCAAAACTGAGCCTGAAGGAGTTTATAGGCTTGATTAGATGGGAAAACATACATTCATGTCACAGCAGGATACCCATTGTTTAATCTTTTTTTTTTTTCTAATTTATTTATTTATTTTTGGCTGCTTTGGGTCTTTGCTGCTGTGCCTGGGGTTTCTCTAGTTGCGGAGAATGGGGGCTACTCTTCATTGTGGTGCACAAGCTTCTCATTGTGGTGGCTGCTCTTGTTGAGGAACACTGGCTCTAGGCATGCAAGCTTCAGTAGTTGCAGCATGAGGGCTCAGTAGTTGTGGTGCATGGGCTTAGTTGCTCTGTGGCATGTGGAATCTTCCTGGCCCAGGGCTCAAACCTGTGTCCCCTACATTGGCAGGCGGATTCTTAACCACTGTGCCACCAGGGAAGTCCTACATGTTTAATCTTAATGCCAAGTCACAAAAACCCAGAAGTAAATACAGGATCATATTTTTCATAAACATTATTTTTTAGACTATATTCCCCAACACTAAATCTATTTCTAGGATTTCTTAGGAGGGTAAACATCATTTAAGAATAGGGTGTTTTGGGTACAGTAACCATCTGCCATTTTTCTCTTTTTATATTTTTTCTTTTTCTCCTGAAATGATTTGGTTACATGTGCTCAAAAAAAACTATTGGTGAATCACCAGAGCTACTGAATGCCAACAAAAGCTTCATTTATGTGTGTGTGTGTGTGTGTGTGTGTGTGTGTATACACCTTGTTGGCTCTTTTTTTTTTTCTTATTCTCTTTTTAAAATTTTAATTTAATTTTTATTTTATATTGATTTACAATAGTGTGTTAGTTTCAGATGTACAGCAAAGTAAATCAGTTATACATATACATATATTCATTTGTTTTCAGATTCTTTTCTCATATAGCTTATTACAGAATGTTGAGTTCCTTGTGCTATACAGTAGGTCCTTGTTGATTATTTATTACATCCTCGTTGCCTCGTTTCATCCTCAAAGATACCAGGCTCATTTTCTCCCTTGGGATGACTTTGCTTCCCTCATTACCCAAACTATAAGTGTAGCAAAGCCATGGTTACCACCCACAGGGTTTTCACAGGTCTGCCAAATCTGCTGTTGAACCACCCTACTGAACATTCAGTGCCAAAGAGCTGGCACAGTGGCAGTTTCTCTGTGAGCTGAGAAAACCCTTCCCATGATGGGAGAGCTGATGGTCCTCAGGCTCTACAGCTATGACGTACAACCCAAAATATGGAAAATTCTTTCTCTCTACCTTATGATGTGTACACCAATAATACTCAGAATTTCAGTGATGCAGTCATTTATCTTTGCTTTCCTGTAGCTCCCTCTCTCCATGTGATCAGACATAAATCCTCAGCGGTAGGGAAGGAAGTCTGTATCAGAATCACTGGGATCCTTTAATAATGAGTGTATTGACATTGGCCCAGTCTTGTGTGCCTATCCTTACTTCCCTTAGATTAATGTCCTTCCAGAGATTATCGTCTTCATGTAGATGTATTATTGCACCTACCTCATCTGTCCTGAACTTGTCTAAATCCTAAAATGAGAACAATTTATACCCAGCTGGGATTCCTGTAACATAAGAGCAGACAGGAAGTTATGGAACTTAAGAGAATGGAGAGGAAACCTTTGTCTAAGCAGATTTCACAATTGACTATTGGAGTTGCCATTGAGAGAACTGAGGGGAGGATATGGCGAGATCTGCAGAGTTAAGAATTACGAGCTCTAAATGGGAACCTACAAGAAATCCAGTTTATGTGGCAAATTTTATTTTATTTTTTTATTGTTGTAAAATATTTACTTTATTTGTTTATTTATTTATTTATTTATTTTATTTGTCTGCACTGGGTCTTAGTTGTGGCATATGGGATCTTTGGTTGCAGCATGCGGGATCTTTAGTTGTGACATGCGGGATCTAGTTCCCTGACCAGGGATAGAAACTTGGCCCCCTGCACTGGGAGTGCAGAGTCTTAACCACAGGACAACAGGGAAGTCCTGTGTGGCAAATTTTAAGCACAAAGGGCTTAGCAGAGGGAATTAATGTTTCACACAATGCATGAAGTGTTGGACCCTACACGGGTCCTTCAGAAAAACTCCCAGAGCATCACAGGATTGACTCATCAGAATCTTCTCATGCTTCCTCAAAGATTGCTGTGGGCACTAGAAAGTTCCGGAAGACACCAAGGGGACTGGGATCCAGAGGTTAGGGAGCTGCCGCCACAGTAGATTCTGGGCTTCCAGCAACTGGAGAGGGAACAGAGACATGATTTGCAGGAACTTCTCACGCCCTTACAATGTAGCTTTCCAGTGGAGGAAATTGGCCTCTGGCTCACTTTTCCCATGCCAAATACTTAACAAATAGAGTTGTTAGATGGCTAAATGGTGACATCTATTTTTCATCCACAACCCTTAGCTGAAAAACAAATGCGGAAATATTTATACCATAACAATTGGCAGGGCTTCCTAGGTGGCGCAGTGGTTGAGAATCCGCCTGCCAATGCAGAGGACACGGGTTTGATCCCTGCTCCAGGAAGATCCCACATGCCACGGTGCAACTAAGCCCGTGCGCCAAAAAAAAAAAAAAAAAAAAAAGTCAAATACCATAACAATTGGCAGATGATACACATCAGAGCTTCCTTCGCCTTCTCCCCCCAGAAAGCTGGTTTTAAGCATTTCTTAGCTCATCACTGGCCTATTGACTCTGTGTCTCCCATATTTTGCACAGGATATGTAATATGTAAACGAAAGTGTAAAATAAGATTAGAATTTTATGACAGTATAAGATTAGAACTTTCATGAAAGATTTGATTCTGACAGATTCAAAGCTAGTCCGTTCATGACTTTTTGGTAAAGATTCTTCGAAATGAAAGCACAGGACTTCATAACACCATTCTGTCATGAGATATTAAGGGACTAAAGTAGAAAATTCAGGTAACTGCTGGTACTGTGAGCCTACTTATATCAGTAAACCTATTTATATATCCCTGTTCAAGAATACTGCATTTATTAAAAACCTCTTTTCTCTATCCGGACTCAATTTTACAGTCTGAAGATATCTAGAAATAAAGATTCTGTGTTCATGTAATATAATACAATGACTAATTTTTTCCCACCATCCAAACCTCATAGATATTATCATGTTCAGTTGGAATTAAAAGTATCATTAATGGCTAAAGCAGTTTATTTGCATGAATATGAACATTTTCAATTTATAACACAACAGAACATATTCTAAAATTAGTCTTTTTACACAAATGAACTTATCTATGAAACAGAAACAGACTCACAGACACAGAGAACATTGAGTTGTGGTTGCTAAGGGGGGAGGGGGAAGGGAAGAATTAGGAGTTTGGATAAACAACAAGGTTCTGCTGTATAGCACAGGGAACTATATTCAATATCCTGTGAAAAACCATAACGGAAAAGAAAAAAACTAGTCTTTTTAAAAAATTGTTTGTATGTTGGGAGAAAGGATTTCAATAGGCCCTTGACTTTTTCTTTATAATTAGTTAATGATCATTAGGTTCATTTTGATTCAAGCTAAAGTTATCCCGCTTTTTTTTTCTTTTAAAATTTAAAAATGTTCCTAAGTGCCGTATGGGTATAAACTAAGGAAAAAACAAAATGACTGTTTTTGTAGCATCAAGGTTAGACCTTGGATGGAAAGACATTCCCCCCTCTCTTAAACTGCATTTAAGGACACTGAGGAGATGGAACTTTCAAGAATGGTATTGACTATGTCAGTGATGGGAGGCAACTGTGGCGGTGTGGATTCCGGGTTAGTACGGAGCACTCGAAAAGAGTCTGATGTTGCACTCAATTTTAGACCTGCACAGATGAAAAAGTCATATAATTTGAGGTCATTACAGTTGTCCCTTGGTTTTCTTTGTGTCCAAGGGTCTGAAAATTGAGCTTTGTTCAAGGCAGAGGCAGCTTCTACGGATTGTGTTGGGAAATGTTTGAATGAAGGAAAAAATGGCTAATTCTATGGGGATATATGTATACATATAGCTGAGTCACTTTGTTGTGCGGCAGAAACCAGCACAACATTGTAAAGCAATTATACTCCAATAAAGATGTATTTAAAAAAAAAGATCCCAGATTATCATGAGACTATAGCAGAGAACGATGGATATAGGCAATGCTCCTACTTGACTTTGGGGAGGTTACTTTTCTTGTCACCACACAGCAGTGAGACTTGCCTGTCAACTATTAAATATTTGTGGGGCTCATTCTTAATATCATCATGACAAACAAGAGACATTGAGCTTATTTAGATGGGCTGATTTACCAAATTTTCTGAGTGAAAAATTTAGCCAAGAGAGGGCTAATACCCCTAAATATGACTAATTTGTGATGACATTGGTCTTTTTTTTGATTCTGGAGTTATAAAGATAAGAGAAAAAAGACCAATGTTGGTAATATGAACTCTCTATAAATTTAACTTTCAGTATTTCAAAATATAGAAATCTATTTTCAATAGATTGAAAATCTATTCAAAGGACTTTTAGATAAAATGATTACCTGAACAGTGATTTCTAGTTTCACTGCTTACATTCTGATTGTAATGACAAAGTAATAGAGCAATCCAGAATTAATGCTGGCAGCTAGGAAACAATACTGTAGGTCTGCCATAATATTTCAGGAATTTATGTTTGATATGGTATAGATTGGTGAGGTCTCTGAAAGCCAAATTTGAAATTTTCCCTTTTGATGAAGTAGGTTAGCATAGAGAATTAAGGAAAATTCCTTCAGAAGGTGAGCGCACCCTTGGGAGGGAAAGATACATTCCACTTGGACTCTTACCACTGAAATTTAAGGCATTTAAAAGGACTGGCCTCCAAGGACCCACAGACCCCAGGTAACTGTAGATCTGCCACTAAGATGGGAAACTTATTTACAGCTTTATGCTGATAAGATAACTTTAAAAGTAATGCTTAACTCATAGTTTTCTGGTAGCATCTTTAGGGCTTTCTGTATATAGTATCATGTCATCTGAAAAGAGTGACAGTTTTACTTCTTTTCAAATTTGGATTCCTTTTATTTCATTTTCTTCTCTGATTGCTGTGGCTAAAACTTCCAAAATTATGTTGAATAATTGTGGTGAGAGTGGGCATCCTTGTCTTGTTCCTGATCTTAGAGGAAATGCTTTCAGTTTTTCACCATTCAGGATGATGTTGGTTATGGGTTTGTTATACATGGCCTTTATTATGTTGAGGTAGGTTCCCTCCATGTCCACTTTCTGGAGAGCTTTTATCATAAATGGGTGTTGAATTTTGTTGAAAGCTTTTTCTGCATCTATCGAGATTATCATATGGTTTTTAGCCTTCAATTTGTTAATATGGTGTATCACATTGATTGATTTGCATATATTGAAGAATCCTTGCATTTCTTGGGTAAACCCCACTTGATCATGGTGTATGATCCTTTTAATGTGTTGTTGGATTCTGTTTTTTGTTGAGTATTTTTGCATCTATGTTCATCTCTGATATTGGCCTGTAATTTTCTTTTTCTGTGACATCTTTTTCTGGTTTTGGTATCGGAGTGATGGTGGCCTTGTAGCAAGGTACAAAATTAATGCGCAGAAATCTCTTGCATTCCTATACACTAACAGTGAAAAATGAGAAAGAGAAATTAAGGAAACACTCCCATTTACCATTGCAACAAAAATAATAAAATACCTAGGAATAAACCTGCTTAAGGAGGCAAAAGACCCATATGCAGAAGACCATAAAACACTGATGAAAGAAATCAAAGATGACACAAACAGTTGGAGGGACATACCATATTCTTGTATTGGAAGAATCAACATTGTGAAAATGACTATACTACCCAAAGCAATCTACAGATTCAATACAATCCCTATCAAATTACCAATGGCTTTTTTCACTGAAGTAGAACAAAAAAATGTACAATTTATATGGAAACACAAAAGACCTCAAATAGCCAAAGGACTCTTGAGAAGGAAAAACAGAGCTGGTGGAATCAGGCTCCCTGACTTCAGACTATACTACAAAGCTACAGTAATCAAGACAGTATGGTACTGGCACAAAAACAGAAATATAGGTCAATGGAACAGGATAGAAAGCCCAGAGATAAACCCACATAGATATGGTCACCTTAACTTCAACAAAGGAGGCAAGAATATACAATAGAAAAAAGACAGACTTTTCAATAAGTGGTGCTGGGAAAATGGGACAGCTACATGTAAATGAGTGAAATTAGAACACTCCATAACACCATACACAAAAATAAACTCAAAATGGATCACAGACCTAAATGTAAGGCCAGATGCTATAAAACTCTTAGAGGAAAACATAGGCAGAACACTCTATGATATAAATGACAGCAAGATCCTTTATGACCCACCTTCTAGAGTAATGGAAATAAAAACAAAAATAAACAAATGGCACCTAGTGAAACTTAAAAGTTATTGCACAGCAAAGGAAACCATAAATAAGATGAAAAGACAATCCTCTCGAATTGGGAGAAATTATTTGGGAGAATGGGAGAAAATATTTGCAAATGAAGCAATTGACAAAGGATTAATCTCCAAAATATACAAGCAGCTCATGAAGCTCAATATCAAAAAAACAAACAACCCCATCCAAAAATGAGTGGAGGACCTAAATAGACATTTCTCCAAGGAAGACATACAGATGGCCAACAAACACATAAAAAGATGCTCAACATCACTAATCATTAGAGAAATGCATATCAAAACCACAATGAGGTATCACCTCACACCAGTCAGAATGGCCATCATTAAAAAATCTAGAAAAAATAAATGCTGGAGAGGTTGTGGAGAAAAGGGAACCCTCCTGCACTGTTGGTGGGAATGTAAGTTGGTACAACCACTATGAAAAACAGTATGGACATTCCTTAAAAGACTAAAAATAGAACTACCATATGACCCAGCAATCCCACTACTGGGCATATATCTGGAGAAAACCATAATTCAAAAAGATACATGCACCCCAATATTCATTGCAGCACTATTTACAATATCCAGGACATGGAAACAACCTAAATGTCCATCAACAGATGAATGGATAAAGAAGATGTGGCACATATACACAATGGAATATTACTCAGCCATAAAAAGGAATGAAATTGAGTTATTTGTAGTGAGGTGGATGGACCTAGAGTCTGTCACATAGAGTGAAGTAAGTAAAAAATGGTACTGAAAAACTCAGCAGCAGGGGAAGAATAAAGACGCAGATGTAGAGAACAAACTTGAGGACACAAGGAGAGGGGGAAGGAGAAGCCAGGACAAAGTGAGAGAGTAGCATTGACATATATACACTACCAAATGTAAAATAGATGGCTGATGGGAAGCAACTGCATAACACAGATCAACTCAATGATTGGTGATAACCTAGAGGGATGGGATAGGGAAGGTGGGAGGGAGGCTCAAGAGGGAGGGGATATGGGGATAGATGTATAAATACAGCTGATTCACTTTGTTGTGCAGCAGAAACTAGCACAACAGTGTGAAGCAATTACACTTCAATAAAGATCTAGAAAAAAATTAAAAAAAAAACAAATTCAAAACAACAACAAAAAATAGTCAAATTGAAAAAAAAAAAGTAGTGAAAGACCAAAAGTTAATAAAATGAATGGAGAAAGCATAAGAACCTGCTTAGAAACAGGTAGAAATATAAAGGGTATTAGCTGTGAGATCTAAGAATATCAAGCATGCAATAACAATTAAAACCTCATAAAGTAGAAAGATTATAGTCTGAGATCAATCTAATGAAGGCAGTTAAATTTCCATGGAAGATCTGGCAGGTAGGGATTAAAAGAAAAATGAACTGAGAGCAGAACTTGTATATAGATTGTTACTCTCATAAAAAATAATATTAAAAATGAAGGAAATGAATCAGTGATAAAGAAAGAGCATTTTGTGAGCCAAAGATGGACTTGAATTTACACATTGACCAGTCTTTCCTGGAACAAGAAAAATATTAATGAAAAGGGACTAACATCAAGGCAAAATCTAGTGAAATGTTTGAATTTGGAAATCAGAGAAAGAGTTCTAAAGCATTTGGTCAGGGGATGAAATAAAACTATCAGCTTCAAAGAAAGTTAAGCCAGCTCTGCCCAAAATCTACAATACTTTAAATACAAGGAGATAATGGAACAATATATTTTTAAGGGAAAACTTGTGATCTAGGATTTCTCTACCAGCTGAATTGGTATTTATTTAAATTATAAATATATCTTTTTATAAAAAAGTAAGCAGTGAAAATTGAAAGAAAAAAGTGAAATGAAGTTTAAATCACTGTAATTATCTTTTTCCAAAGATGTACAGGTGACCAACACACACGTGAAAAGATATTCAACACCACCAAACATCAGGGAAATGCAAATCAAAACTACAGTGAGGTATCACATCACACCTGTCAGAATGGCTGTTATCAAAAAGACAACAAATAACAAGTGTTAGCAAGGATTTGGAGAAAAGGGAACTCTTGTGCACTGTTGGTGGGAATGCAAATTGAGCCACTATGGAAAACAGTATGGAGGTTCCTACCACATGATCCAGCAATTCCACTCTGGGTGTTTTTCCAAAGAAAACAAAACCACTAATTTGAAAAGATATATGAACCCAGCATTCATTGCAACATTATTTACAACAGCCAACCTATGGACGTAACCTAAGTGCCCACTCATAGATGAATGGATAAAGATGTGGAACATTACTTGGACATAAATAAGATTGACATCTTGCCATTTGGACAACATGGACGGACCTAGAGGATATTGTGTTAAGTGAAATAAGTCAAACAGAGAAAGACAAATACTGTATGATTTCACTTACCCATTCAATCTAAAAAGCAAAACAAATGAACAAAGATAACAAAACAGAAACAGACTCATAGATACAGAGAACTAACAGGTGGTTGCCAGACGGGAGAGAGGGGGGAGGAGAGAATAGGTGAAGGAGATGAAGAGGTACAAGGTTACAAAATAATTGAGTCATGGGAATGAAATGTACAGCATGAGCAACATAATCAATTATAATATGTTTCTATGGTGATGGATGGTAACTAGACTTATCATGGTGAGCATTTTGTAATATATTGAAATATCAAATTACTACATCGTGCACCTGGAACTAATACAGTGTTGTAGGTCAATTATACTCCAATTAAAAAAATTATTTAGACACTGGGAAGAAATGCATCAAAATGTTAATGGTGGTTATTTCTAGGGGGTGGGAATTATGGGAGACACTTTTTATTTTATGGTTTTACGTATTGCTAGTTGTCGGCAATGAACATACATTGCTAGTAAAATTGGAAAGAAAACAATAAATGTTATCAAAAATGAAAGTAATTATAATTAGGCACAAAATGCAAATGTTGTGAGAATGCTAAAAATGTGAAATACACTGAAAAATAACAATAATAAACTGTCTAAAATATCAGATGGTATTGTTGATAACATATCAGGGATTTGGAAGGAGTAATGGATGGAAAAATTATATAAGCATGAAAATAAGTGACATAGATAATTGAATACTGAAATAAAAAACTTAGAAAACATAAAAAATTAAGAAAATATGATGGTAATTTTCGGAAGCATAAAATCAGAAATGTTAGCATAAATCATTAAAAAATGAGAAATAATAAGTAAAGTGAATTTTTTTCCATAGGAAAAAATATGTACAATTTTAACTAGTTGTTTAAAAGACCACACCTCTGAGAACTGATATATAAGGAGCATAAACTTAAAGATGATAGCCATGATATTGTAACCATTTTTATAATATTTATTGCAAACTAGTTACTGAATGCCTATTCTGTGCCAAGCACTGTTCTAGAGGATACATCAATGTACTAAATGTACACAGATCTATGCCCTGGTGGAGATTATATCATACATTGTCATTCAGTGAACATAATAAATAGGAAAATTTTATTAGGAAATGATATACATATATGCTTTGGAAAAGTGAAAAAGTAAAGTAGGGAAAAGGTGATTGGAATTACAGGTTGCAACTATAAACTGGATGGTCTGAACGCTTTCAGTAAGAAAGTGACATTTGGGCAAACACTTGAAGAAAATGAAAAATTTCATTATCTTGATATTTTGAGGAACAGTGATCCAGGAAGAGGAAAGAGCTGGTGCCCCATCCCCCTGGACACACAGCTAGATTATTTTTCCCTGTAGTCTGGGAGGGGACACAAAATGAATTCTTGCCAACAGAACGTGGGCAGAAGTGACTTATGCCTCTTCTAAAGGTGGCCCTTAAACCCTGAAGTCATGTTCTCAGTAAACTCACTCTCTCCTCCTCTATCTGACTCTGTTTCTGTCTGTGTATCTCCTTGGCCAGTTGGGTGGAGGAGATCTAGCAGAGCACTCCAAGATGGCCCTAGGGAACAGCAGAGTCACATGAGGGAAGGAGACCAGAGTCACCCTTTGGAGGAAAGACATCTAGGAGAGCCACCAAACCTACATCACATTGTGCCACTTATGCCATCAAAATTTCCTTTTTAAAGAGGAAACTATCATTACTCTGACTAATGCAGAAGCAATAATAAGCACTTAGCCTTTGAATGTGAGTGAAGTGTGGAGCAAGGGAAAGGTTTTGAGCAGAGGAGTGATTTAACCTGACTTACATTTTAAGAATTTCACTCTGGCTGCTCTGTTGCACCAGACTGTAGAGGTGCAAGAGTAGAAACAGAGAGACCAAATAAGAGGCTATTGCAATTACACTAACGAGAAATGATGGTGGCTTGGACCATCCCACCAGCAGTGGAGATGATGAGAAATTGTCAGTCCAAGATTGACTTTCAAAGGAAAGCCAACAGAATTTCTTTTCATATAGGATATGGGAGTGAAAAAAAGGATGATGGCAAGGTTTTTGAATGAAGACCTGGGAGGGTAGCATATCTATCTACTGAGATGGGGAAAGTGGTGGGTAGAGAAGGCTTGGTGGAAAGATGAATTTAGCTTTCGATATGTTGAGTTTCAGATGTTGAGTAAGCAACTGGAAACGAGCCTAGTTTCAAAGGGATTTCATAAACTAAAAATATTAAATAAATCATAATTCAATTGTATTATTTATTTTAATCAAATAAAAAAACACTTGTATATGATAAACTGTAATTATGAGAAACAGTAGCTGAATAACATTGTGTATTTCTATTAATCGAATGTGATCCTTGAGAATGAGATCCCATTTTAGTTTGCATTTCTTCAGTTAACTACTTAAAATAGTATTTTATCATGTTTAGTGCCCATCTATATTTCTGTAATGAATTACTTACTCATATCATTTATACATTTCCCTATCATTTGTCTGTCTCTGTCTCACAGAAGACAAGAGAAAAGAAGACAGAAGAAGAGAATAATTCTTTTCCAGTTTCATTTCCTTCTCTAATTTGGATCCTTCTAAAAATATGTTTTCCTTTAAAATATTTCAAGAAATTGCCTCCCATTTTTCAAAATAATCTTCTGATTTTAAATCCCATGTAATGCAAGGGTTGGGACTGGCGGAAACTGAGGTCCGTAGAGTTATTATGTATGATTGGTATCTTCAGTCTGAGATTTTATTGCGTAGCAAGTATTATCTATCAATGGGTGGCCATGAGGGGACCACGAGAATCTTCCAAGGATGCTCTGAAAACTGTGACCCCAGGATGACTCGAGGTCCAGCCTGATCACTAATTAGGAGACTGGAATATGAATTAGTAGCAGAGGAGACTCAAAAAATTTTTGGTGAACACCACTCTTTTTCCTGACCTATTTCTATTGTGACATCTTCACCATGGTAGCTCTTGCCTCCATGTGAAGCCAACACTTGGTATCTGCCAGTTGAAATATTTTTTGTCTCTAACTTTCAATCCTAGTGATTTCTGAATCCCAGCACATATCCTCTGTGACCTGTATGCCCCTGTCCTTGAACACCTTCCTCCCTCTCTTCTTCCTTCATTTCCTTCCTTCCTTTCTACCTTCCTTCCTTCCTTCTCTCTCTCTCCTGTTCTCTCCTATTTTTCTTCTTCTTTCTTGCTGTCTTTTAGATTAAATTTTCTTTTTGGCCCCCCTATTTCACCTTTTTCTCTTTCTGGCTTAGAGGTGATTTATTTGTTCTCTATTCATTTAATTAGTATCCTAGAAATTATAACATGCAGCCTAAAATAATGAATTTTAAAGTAAATCAATATCTTTACTCTCTCAGGATATTATCTAGTATTAGTTTTTTGTTGTTTTGTTTTTTGTCCTCATAAGTAAGGCTTATTTGTATACTTTCACACTTTTACCAGTTTCTCTGTTCATTCCTCCCTGTATTTCAAGCCTTCCTTCTGGAATCTTTTCCTTTTGTTTTGAATCACTCAAGAATTTTTTTTTCCATAAAACTCTGTTTCTGTATGAAAAGTCTGTTTTTTTTTTCTCATTGTTCTTGAAAAACAGTTTGGTTGGAAACAATTGTGCACTGAGATATGAAAGACGTTTCTCCCCAAATTCGAAGGGATTCCACTATTTTATTATCTCCTGTGTTGCTCTCGAACATTTCAGCTGCAAGTTTAGTTTTTGTTCCTTTGTAGGTAATCTTTTATTTCCTTCTCACTGCTTTTAAGTTCTGTTTATTTTGACCACAATATTTCTAATAGTGAGTTTCCTTTGTTTTTTTCCTTTTTAATTCTGCTTGAGACTTATTAAGTTTACCAAATCTGAGAATTTTAATAAATTCTATTTCTCTTAATTCCCAGCACAAAAGGAAAACCCTATTTATAGTGGCTTTATAACTATTTATGTTTCATTATCTGGTATATTCCTGTCTAGAGATAACTTCTGTTTTGACTAGGCATCACTGACAAATAAATTCTCTGCCTATGATTTTATACATCATGATTGGAAGAGTTTCCCTGGACTAGATTCTGGCTCTGCTCATTTTACCTGGTTTCTTCTCCATAACCCAAATATTTCCAGACTCCAGCACTGTAGGATACACGTATATTGCCGTATGACCTCTGGCTCTACACTGTTAGGTCACAAAGCTAAGGAGTCAACATGACCAGTGGAGAAGTATTCCTAGAAGCCAGCCCTGCACTGGAATGGTAGCAATGACTTAACCATACACAGAAGTAATTGTGAACTAAATAAATATACTGAACGCTAGACACTCGAGTTTGACACTAGCATCAAGCTAAATGAATAGCCAACTCAACTTCCTTTTAGACGGATCCTTTGAATGCCCATTACCTCTCATCCAATAAAAGGGAAAATGTGACAGAGGGGAATTTGGACAGGAATGAGCCATCAGTCTTAACCAATTGCAGTTAAATGTGTTTCTTTTAAACAGTTTACAAAAACATATGATCATGTGAGCACATTGATTGCGTTTCCTTAGGACCTTGAAAGGGGACTGAAGTTTATTTCATTGCAAATCTACTTCTGTTCAGTCTCCACCCTCCTCCTCAAAGGTTACCATTATCCTTTTCAAAGGTATTCAAAGGTAACACAGCCAAAAGTAAATAAATAAATAAATAAATAAATAAAGTTATTAAAAAAAACACAAACACCATCCATTTCCATCTTGTCTCTCAGTGTATGTGTGTAGGCATTTCTTTTGGGTCTATACCTAGCAGTGGAATTCATAGATTATAATCCTCTTCAGCTTTTGTAGATAATGTGAAACTATTTTCCAAAGTATTGTATCAACTATGCTTTCACAATCAATCTATGAGTGTTCCTATAGTGGACACTGGTCATTCTGGAAAGTGGGAAGTGGAATCTCATTCAAGTTTAATTTTCATTCCCTTGATGATTGTCATATAGTTACTAACCTTTTGGTTGTCCCCTTTTGCAAAATGTCTGTTGAAGTCACTTACTGAGTGGTTTGTCTTTCTCTTATTGATTTGAGGAAATATTCATATATTTTGGCTATATGGTCTTTGTAAGTAATATGTTGCAAATATTCACTTTCACACACTGAAAGTAAATAATTTCAATTGATTTGTAATTAATTATGTGTAATTTTAATAACTGTGTTTTTAAAATAAATTTATTTATTTGTTGGCTGTGTTGGGTCTCCGTTACTGCACGCAGGCTTCCCCTAGTTGCAGAGAGTGGGGGGGTTACTCTTCGTTGTGGTCTGTGGGCTCATTGCCATGGCTTCTCTTGCTGCGGAGCACAGGCTCCAGGCGTGCGGGCTTCAGTAGTTGTGGCACATGGGCTCAATAGTTGTGGCTTGCAGGCTGTAGAGTGCAGGCTCAGTAGTTGTGGCACACGGGCTTAGTTTCCTCCGCAGCATGTGGGATCTTCCTGGCCCAGGGATCTAACCCGTGTCCCCTGCATTGGCAGGCAGATTCTTAACCACTGTGCCACCAGGGAAGTCCAATAATTATGTGTTTTTATATTTCTAGAAGTTCTTTTCAAATATACTTGGTCCACTTTTGGTAGACTTTTCTTTGCCTTTTTTATTCTTTTTATTTCTTTAAACATTCAAAATGTGAATATTTTGTATTCAAGACTTCAATATCTGAAGCGTTGTGAGATCAAATCTTCTGTGTTTTTCCCTCAGTGCTGATTCTCTCCCATGGTTTCTTCATGTATCTGTCTTTGGAGGGGCAATGGTGGGGGCCAGAGGGAGATGAGACCTTGGCTAAGGTTATCCTTTGCTCATGAGAATTGATTATTTTTTCCTGCCATGTGTCTATGTGTGTCAACAATCTTAGGCTCTCATAAATTCATTTCTTATAAATGGTGTGATATACTGGAGTTTGTACTTAATTTGCCAAATGAAGGGAGACACTGAGAAGTTTAAATGTGAGAATAACATGGTTAGATTTCTGATATTAAAAAGAAAATAAATAAATAAATAAAATTAAAAAAAAAAAAAAAGAGAGGGAGAAAAAGAGCATGTAAAATGATTTGGGTAAATAGTTGGAAGTTGGGGACCGATTAGGATACTATGCAATCATCCTGGTGGAGGTAAGGCAGACGCGTACAATAATGGTGGCGGTAAGAAAGGTTACGATGACTCATGGAGACAAAATGTATTTACAATTAACATCAATGTAAATAGAAACAAAAAGAATAAAAATACCATTGGTCAAAGGCCCACATTTTAGTAAAGAGGAACTTTCATTCATTGCTGATGGAAATATAAATATAAATCTCTAAGTGAGGAATTTGGCAATATATACTAGAAACTATAAAAACAACAGTACAGTATCTTTTTCCAGCAATTCCACTTTTAGTAATAATTAAGGGACTATTCAGACAAGCATGTTAAAGTGTATGAGCAAATGTTTCACTGGTTTGTTTCTGAGGTAGCAAATTAGAACAGATCTATAATTCAGCAAAATATTGACCAAAAATGAGGATATAAATCCATACATGTGAACATGGAAAAATTCACAATCTAAGTAATAAAGTAGGTCACAGAATAGTATGTAAAATATTATACCATTAAAAAATTATATGTATGCACATAGAGAACATATATGAAAATGTGTATATTATTTAACAATGCTTATGTCAGTGTATTTTTCTGTTGCCTTATATTTTGATAATGCATATGGATTACTACATATTGAAAAAATGATAATGTCATTAATAGGCACTTTAAGGAGACCAGTATGGTCTACTGGTTTACTGGGGAACATGATGATTTAGATGCTACTTGAGAATCTGGTTGAAAATCTAATTGGAGCTATCTGAATATCATTTTGAAAGAGCCTGACTATAGAGGGTTTAAAATGAAATAGCTGATGACAGAATTTTTGAAAATTTAAAACTAAATGGTTAATGCAGAATTTTTCCAATATTAAAAAGTAATTAATGCTTCCAGGAAGTTTGGCACTAAATTTTAAATGCTTAGTTGAAAGAATGATACAAGCCCATACTTCGGTCATATTTATAACCTCTTTCCTTGATGGGGTTTAACTTTCTGGGGTTTAACTTCTCCCCATTCTATTATATATAATTACATTTACCAGATATTTGAAATCCCTTATAGATTGCGTGAGCTATACATTTTAGAGAAATGTATAATTAAGTGATGATTCCATTGGTCACTATTTAAGGAGGTGCTTTAATTAAATTACACAGTTGAATAAAATTCCCATTGCTATTACTTCCTTGAATATCACTTTTAAAGGCAAACTTTGAATAACCTACTCTTCAATCATTAGTTTGCCAATTTGAAGTTTTGACTTTTTTAAAAAAATACTCCCAATATTTCCTTGTTATTTAAAGATTAGAAACCTTTTATTTATGATTAGTATAAAAATTTGGTAAATCCTATTGACTAAGGTGCTTCAATTTTATAGGTAGGAAAATTGCTCTCAAATCTAAACCAGCCAAAAGTTAAGTTAAAAAAACCAACTCTTTATTTCTAAAATTGTTTTAATCCACCTCTGCAATTCAGTTAAAAACCATCCACTCTTCTCCATTCTCCTTCTAGTTCAAGTTCTGACTTTTCCCCGGGGTTATTACCTCCACCTGGTCTCCCTGTTCTCAATGTTCCCCCATTTCAATCTCTTCCACATTAGTAGTTGATTATGAAAATTCTCTCTTTTTAAAAAATTTTTATTTTATATTGGACTATAGTTGATTTACAATGTTGTGTTAGTTTCAGGTGTACAGCATTCGTTACACGTATACATATATCTATTATTTTTCAAATTCTTTTCCCATTTAAGTTATTACTGAATATTGAGCAGAGTTCCCTGTGCTGTACAGTAGGTCCTTGTTGGTTATCTATTTTATGTATAGCAGTGTGTAAATGTCAATCCCAAACTCCCAATTTATCCCTCCCCCTTTCGCCTTTGGTAACCGTAAGTTTGTTTTCTATGTCTGTGAGTCTGTTCCTGTTTTGTAAATAAGTTCATTTGTGTAATTTTTCAGTAGGTTCCACATATGAGTTATATCATATGATATTTGTCTTTCTCTGTCTGACTTACTTCATTTAGTATGATAATCTCTAGGTCCATCCATGTTGCTGCAAATGGCATTATTTCATTCTTTTTTATGGCTGAGTAATATTCCATTGTATGTAAGTACCACATCTTCTTTATCCATTCATCTGTTGATGGACATTTAGGTTGCTTTCATGTCCCAGCTATTGTGAAGAGTGCTGGGACATGTATGAACATTGTGGTGCATGTATCCGTTCAACCCATGGTTTTCTCCAGATATATGCCCAGGAGTGGGATTGCTGGATCATATGGTAGCTCTATTTTTAGTTTTTAAAGGAACCTCCATACTGTACTCCATAGTGGCTGCACCAATTTGCATTCCCACCAACAGCATAGGAGGGTTCCCTTTTGTAAATTCTCTTCTAAAAAAAACTCCACTCCCCACTCCTGACAGACTAAATGTTCTTGCATGGAGAGCAAGATCTTCTACATGTTGGCCCTATCCCACTTTCCTGATGTCATTTCCTTCTGTGCTTGGAAACATACTGTACAGCTTAGCTACTTAAAGGTCTTGGGGGCATGAAGTGAATTTTCTTGTCTTAAACTTTTGTGTAAGTGCCGGGAACTTCTTTCCCTTTTCAAATTCTTATGAGTCAGTTTTGATAGGCAGGAAAACTAGTCTGCAAAGTCTTTTGTGACAATTCATTTATCTAATGGCTAAGGAGATTTCCTGGTTCTCCTTCCCATCCCAATTCTGGCTCAAGCACAAGGTTGAAAAGAGTGACATTTTCAGGTAAAGAAAGACCATTCTTTAATAAAGAGTAAAGTCTTCCTTGAGGACTCAGATCAAATTAGGAAAAATTACTGATGATGATATGAGCTCCAACAATGATTAGTGTGGTATTGGTTTCACTAAGTTAATACATGTACAAAACACTACTCAGAAAGTGCCCATTTCCAAACTCAATCCCCTTCTCCCACTCAAAAAAAAAAAAACAAAAAACAAAAAAACAAAACCGGAAAAAACCCAAAAACAAACAGAACAGAAACAGAGTGTCTAGAGAGAAGTTTAAATGTACCTGGCTACCTCCTATTGGTCAGGACCTTGGAGGCTCGGGTTGAGCTCAGGGTCATTGCCTTTCATTACTCCCTGGAGACTGAGCCCAGAGCCTGGGTGTTTTCTAAGTGGAAGAAAATGAATAGGTGTATTACATTTGTAAGATGCTTAACTTTTTTTGGGGGGGGGGGATGGAATAGATTATTTCTAAGAATGTGGGAAATGTTCTATTTCAAATTTCAGTTGGAGCAAGATTAACTAAATTAGGAGATCTCTTCCTTGGGTCCCTTAATAATTTTCTTTAGAAATTAATTCTCTTTAGATATTTTGTTACTTAATAGTTCTTTACTACTAAATGCTTTTTTAAAAAATATTTATGTATGTATGTATGTATGTATTTGCTGTGTTGGTTCTTCATTGCTGTATGCAGGCTTTCTCTAGTTGCAGCGAGCAGGGGCTACTCTTCGTTGTGGGGCTCGGGCTTCTCATTGCAGTGGCTTCTCTTGTTGTGGAGAATGGGCTTCTAGGTACACGGGCTTCAGTAGTTGTGGCACAGGGGCTCAGTAGTTGTGGCTCTCGGGCTTAGTTGCTCCGAGGCATGTGAGATCCTCCTGGACCTGGGCTCGAACCTGTGTTCCCTACATTGGCAGATGGATTCTTAACCACTGCACCACCAGGGAAATCCCACTACTGAATGTTTTAACAGGAATAATTTTCTTCTGGGTAAAGTGTTTTCGTTGCTTGTATTTATCACCATTCCTTTTGAATTAGGCATTGAAGTAACTTTTTTAAAAGTCAGGGGTCTTGGCATCATTCCTCTTCATTAATTATATTTATGTTCTGCCTCTCATGTGCTTGTTCTTACGCTGATAGACACTTAGAGAGTAGTGCCAAGATATAGCTTTGCTTCTGTCCTGTGTTTTCCCCTTCTTTTAAGCATCACCTCCTAAGACCACAAGGATTTTTATCTTAAATACTGTGTATTTTGGTTTGTGTACTTTTAAAACCCGCATCTTGATATCTTTTGGCCAAACGTTGAATACTCAAGTTTGGCTGTTATCTAGTTGGGAAATGAGACTGTATCATTCTCTACTGACATGGGTTCCCTAACCAATTCTGAGTTGTTTCTTGGTTTATAAGCTCTCCCTGCCATCAAAATCTCTATTTGGCTTTTCTGCTATAACAGATGCTTGGTTCCATGGCTTTCAAACCCCAGACCCAGCTCAGGCCCCTTCTCTGACCGCCTGGTCCTCAGGGATGCTTCTTTCCCATTATCTCTTTGGAATTCAACCTCTTTCTCTGAACAAATGAGTCACATTTATCTAAACCTTACCTTTCAACTCTTTGTTTCTTCTTTTGCTTATGTTTGGAGCCTCTGGAAATCTGAGCCTGGGGAAAAGAAAAACAAATACTCTGAACTTTTCCCAAGAATGCCTGGCTCCTACTCTTTCTGAGTTTCTGCTGCAGACACAAAGCCTCCGTATCTATTTCACATAGATCCTTCTCCCCAGAGCTCTTTTATTCCAAAGTACAGCGAAGAATTTATAGTCATCTGGTGAATTCCAACACAGAAATTCAATTTTTTAAATAGAAATTTTACTGCTTAATATTTTGGCTAGGCTTGTCTTAATATTATTAATTATATTAGTAATAATGACCACTTTCAACTGATTGTTTTTTTATGTGCCTAGTGCTGAATTAAGTAGTTTACAGACATATAAGAAATCTAGATTTATCAAATAACAATCAGCCTTTCATTTTAGTCAATATTGTGTTTTATAAACCATGCTACAATGTTTAGGACTGTGGTCCTTGGATTAAAGAACTGGGTTCAATTCTTTGTCTGCTAAGTAGTACATACATGACCATCTGTATATTATTAAACATTTTTTATACAGCAACTATTTTTGAAAACATACATGCCATTTATTTAGTTTTCAATTCATTTTAAAATTTTAAATTATTGAGTGTGTACATTTCAGAATAGAAGCTGCATCATTAATCTCTGGAAATGATAATATTTAACTCATAGAGTTATCATGGGGAGTGAAAAAGGTTATATATGCAAAACACTTAGGGCTTGGCACATACCAGTGGTCAATAAACTGTAGCTGTCTCCCCTCCCCCAGCAGTTATCAAGCTGCAAAATTCCTGGGGCCAGGCAGGAATCTGCTAGAAGCTCATTCTTTATATATCACAATATTTCATAACAATTTCTAACATTAAACTAACTAGAATAGAAATAATGTAAAGTCACAATAAAATAAAAAATGATAATTTAGATATATATTCAATCCATTTTAAAGCAACTTCTATGTTTTTCCACTTTTCCACTTTTTTATTTCCCAGATAAAGCTGAAACCGTACACCTCAGATTGAGACTCGAACCCACGTGGCCCGGACTCGAACCCTGCCAAAACCCTGACTGGGACTTGAACCCATGCGGCTGGGACTTGGAACCAGCCAAAACCCAAGATCTTCCAACTGAGATCACACACCTGGTTTCAGGACTTAATGAAGCTCAAGTTAATGTCTCATCACAGAAAGAATTTGGTGAGAGACAAAGTCATAGGTAAGAAGTTTATTTAGAGATTTATTTTAGAGATTTATTTAGAGAGAAACACACTCTGCAGACAGAGTGTGGGCCATCCCAGAAGGTGAGAAAGGCACCAGGGTATGGGGGTTGTCAGTTTTTGTAAGGGTGGGTAATTTCATAGGCTAAGGAGTGGGCGGAGTATTCCAGCTATTTCATGAAAGGGTGGGGATTTCCATGAATTGGGCCATTGCCCACTTTTTGATCCTCACGGTCAGCCTTGGAACTGTCATGGCACCTTGTCCACCATCTTGGACACATTTGGTTCTAATCAGTTTATGTCATGTTCTCGGGCTATATCATTCTTTCAAAGGTTGTGCCCTGCCCCCTTACCTCCTGTTTCAAAATTATTATTTTCTGAATGAAATAATCATATTATCCTAGAAAATAAGTGGTTAATCTTGGGCCTGATTCTCTCCTTAAAGATAAAATTTAAAGGGAAAAGCCACTCAAGATGTGAAATGACTAGAGAACACAATAGAAGAGGAAAGTTGTTAGCTTAGACAAATTTTGAGAAAAGTAGCCTAGAAAAGTGTAGTACATGCTGATTCATAGTGACATTAGGCAACTCTAATCTGCCAAAGAACAAATATAAGGAACAAAGATAAGTTCTATTATTTTGACGTCCTGTATATAATTATCAAGATCAGATCCAAACACTTAAGCCCTGAATTCAAATCTCCAGTCTGCTTTTCATATTGTTCTACATTTTCCCACACAGCACACGCAGGCTGGACCACTTGCTCCTCCATGAGTGGATTACCTAAGTTGAAGGTGATGCTTTGGAAACTTTGCTCATGTGATACACTGTGTAAGGTCTCTGTCCCCGCTCCTGCCCCATCTGGGAGAACCACTACAGATAGTTCTCTATCACATCCCACTCCTCCTTCAAACCACAGGTCAGGACTGCCACCTCTTTTCCATTTCTCCTTAGCGATCTTCATCCTAATGTCTCCACAGCAATTGGGTTTGCATCTCTAGTAAAGCATTTATTTCACTTGGTCTTTTCTTATGATTTTTTAAAAATAGAAAAACTGAGTAGTTTATAATATTTAAAGAAATGGGATCTAGGCAGTTATATAAAGTGAGTTCTATAAACTTTTAAGTGAATAGATCATTTCAGTCATATAAATATTTCCAGACAACAGAAAACCAGGAAATGTTCCCCTCCATATTTTACAGTGTTATAATAACCTTGATGTCAATATTAAGACAATGAAAGAAAAATTAATTACAGGCCAATCGACTCCTAAAAATCCCATACCCAAATACTTGCAAACTGAATTTAGATGATATGCAAAAACCAAAACAACAACAACAACAAACAAAAACCAAACAAGGAAAAAAAAACCTTGAAATTCTAATATTCCAGAAATTCAAGTTTGGCTTGACATCATAAAGTCTATAAATGAATTTGCCACATTAATGGATTAAGAAATGGGAAAAATCGAAATGCTTTTCTTCATAGAAGTACATAATTTATTTGAAAAGATTCAAAACCCACTGATGACTAAAAAAAGAAGAAAAAAAGACCCTAGCAAGTTAGAAATAGAAGACAGTACAGGGGCTTTCCTGGTGGTGCAGTGGTTAAGAATCCGCCTGCCAATGCAGGGGACATGGATTTGAGCCCTGGTGCGGAAAGATCCCAAGTGCCGTGGAGCAGCAAAGCCTGTGAGCCACAACTACTGATCCCATGTGCCATTGAAGCCCATGTGCCTAGAGCCCATGCTCCGCAACAAGACAAGCCACCACAATGAGAAGTAGCACCGCAATGAAGAGTAGCCCCTGCTCTCCACAACTAGAAAAAAACCCATGCACAGCAATGAAGACCCAATGCAGCCATAAATAAATAAATAAATAATAAAAATTTAAAAATAAAATAAATTAAAAAAAAAAGAAGACAGTACTTACTGGTAACCTTGAGCAATTATGCTTAATGGGAAAGTGTTAGATACACTCCTTTTCGAATCAGGAATAGGAGGAATGTCTGTATCACTGTTTATATTCAACATTGTTTAGGATGTCCAGGTCCTAAAGATAAGTGTGTGTGTGATGATTCCCACTGTCAAGGCTCAGAGGACCACATGCCTCTACAGGAATCCAGTAACTGGACCAATCTAGGGTGGCCAAGGCAGACATCCACTGTGTTAAATATCTTTTCCTACCTCAGTCTCCCCATGGATATCAAATGTCTAGAGCCGAACTCTGCAACATAGTGGTTATTATGTACATGTGGCTGAAATGTAGTTAGTCTGCATTGAAATATACTATAAGCATAAAATACAACACTATTTCAAAGACAGTATAAAAAGAGCAAAGTACTTCATTAATAAGTTTTTTGATAACATGTTGAAATGCTACTATGTTGGACATGTTGGGTTAGATGGATATATTATTAAAATTAATTTCACTAGTTTCAATGTACCTTTTAAAGTAGCTGGTAGAAAATTTTAAATTATATATGTGGGACAGAGTTGCATTCTGTTTCTGCTGGACAGCTCTGGTCAACAATATATCTGAGTTAAAGGGCATTAGTCCAGGATGAGAGGGGAGGAAATAACATAAATGCTGGCAGGGTGGAGGGAGAGCCCAGCTTACCCTCTGTGCTAGGCGGTAGCCATCACCCCTGGGATGCAGCCATCACCCCTGGGATGCAGTTATCACACCTGGGAGGCCCCAGCTCCACAGGATGAGAAGCCACAACTGGAGCTGCAGGAGGTGTCCAGTGGGGGATTTCCGGTTCCAGTCTGTGTTGGGCCAGGCACTGCTGCTATGGCTGCCTCAGATGGCAGCCAACTGGGGACCACAGCAGGGCCATGACTGGGATCCCTGTTGATTGACCGCCATGGACATATTAAGTTTGGTGCTGGGCCTTTGAGGCTGGAGCAGTAAACTCCTACTGTTAACAACTTCCTGTCTTATTAGACTATAAAACTCTTGGGGAGGTCTGGTATCTTACCATCTTTCTATTACACACTATGTTAACACAGAGTGTTTTGGACATAAAATATGCTACAAAGTTATTTTCTGAATCAGATAGGAATTACGTCTTAGTTCAACAGTTTTCAACGGCACCATCATCCTTAATCTCCTCTTTCACTTGCTGCACTCCCTCAGGATAAAAGCACATTCCGAAGGCATAGAATCCCTTCGTAGTGCACAGTTCCATGGTGTTTTTAATGTATATTGGAGACCTTACTATTAGTATCACTATTGTTTGTGTATATCAAATTCCTTTTTTAAACTTATTTTTTACAGCCTTAATTAAGAAGTCTTTGTACATATGATGATCTTTGAAATTCCAAAATAATACCAATAATAACAAAGGTATTTGAATGGTGCAATTACTAAATAGATAGTAAAATCATTTTATTCCACTCTTCTGCACCTGACCTTTTTGCTCATTCTTATTGCATTAACATTGCTGGCAAACGGACCCACGTATTTACTGGTGTTATTGAACATCTATTGTATAAAGCTCTGTGAAGCCTGAGAAATACGCAAGCTGTATTCCCAATCTTCAAGCTCTTTCTATCTGATAGGAGAGTTAAACACAACAATCACTTTAGCACACATGCTGTGCGAAAAGTGGGTTAGAAGCTGTCAAAATTCAGGATTGCCAGATTGCCTGGGAAAGAGGGATTTCTTCCACTTGAGGAGATCAAAGCCAGTATCCTTGTTGAGATGACATCTGGCCTAAGCCTTAGATGGTGAGTGGAATTTGGATAAGTGGAAAGGGTGTTATCTCTAGGCAGAGGAAATGGCATGAAAAGTGGTATCATCTTGTAGAAATGTTTAATTGTATGAGCCAAGCAACAATTTTGAGTTCTTTTCTCTCCATAAATAAAAGTAGTGTTTGCTTTATTTCATAAGCAATAGGAAAGCACTGAAGAATGAAATAAGCAAATGTGGAAACTGCTACCCAGAAAGAACTTAGAGCATTTAACAAGTGATTTTGATATAAATGACTGATAGAGAATGAAGAAAAGATTATCACCCGAGATCTGAGACTAATTAAACTCACTAGTGAAAAAATTATCTTCTGCAATTCTAAAGGCAAGCAAACATCCAACTTACTTTTACTCTAACTTTCCTTTAGTAGCAAACTCTCCTCTTCTTTTTCCTTTTCACATCTTTCATAAAAT
Organism: Hippopotamus amphibius kiboko; assembly: GCF_030028045.1. Lineage (NCBI taxonomy): Eukaryota > Metazoa > Chordata > Mammalia > Artiodactyla > Hippopotamidae > Hippopotamus > Hippopotamus amphibius. The sequence goes on along the minus strand of NC_080196.1, from coordinate 45,439,883 downwards.
AGTTGTTTTCATTTATTATTTCCATTATTTCACTTTCCATATACTTTGAAATCTGGTTTCCATCAAGGCCACCCCACTGAAAGTTTTTAGGTAAAGGTCTTTGATGATCAATCTGTGGCTTAAAGTGACAGATGATTTCTTTTCCTTATCTTACTTGACCTCACTAAACTATTTGAGAATTGTATCTAATCCTCCCTTTTGCATGCTCTGCTATCTTGGGTTCTGTGATATCACTATTTCTTTGTTTCTTTTCCTACATATCTGGCTCTTTAAAGAACAATGAATGCTTCCTTAACCTGTTTCATGTATATTGTTGTTTCCTAACCTTCTGTTTTCAGCGATTATATCTTATTACTCTAGATTTGCATTGGCATGGTTTCAGCAGTCACCTCTAATGCTTTTTATTTTTTATTTTTTTTCATATAGGATCTACAGCATTAGCTCATATGGTATTGTATTTTTTAAAATTTTATTTATTTATTTATTATTTTTTTGGGGGTACACCAAGTTCAATCAACTGTTTTTATACACATATCCCCATATTCCCTCCCTTCCTTGACTCCCGCCACCCCGAGTCCCCCCTACCCTCCCCGCCCCAGTCCTCTAAGGCATCTTCCATCCTCGAGTTGGACTCCCTTTGTTATACAACAACTTCCCACTGGCTATCTATTTTACAGTTGGTAGTATATATATGTCTGTGCTACTCTCTCGCTTCGTCTCAGCTTCCCCTTCACCCCCCGCCCCCTCCCAAACCTCGAGTTCTCCAGTCCATTCTCTGCACCTGCTTCCTTGTTCTTGTCACTGAGTTCATCAGTACCATTTTTAGATTCCGTATATGTGAGTTAGCATACAATATTTGTCTTTCTCTTTCTGACTTACTTCACTCTGTATGACAGACTGTAGTTCTATCCACCTCATTACATATAGCTCCATCTCATCCCTTTTTATAGCTGAGTAATATTCCATTGTATATATATGCCACATCTTCTTTATCCATTCGTTTGTTGATGGGCATTTCGGTTGCTTCCATGTCCTGGCTATTGTAAATAGTGCTGCAATAAACATTATGGTACAAGTTTCTTTTGGGATTATGGTTTTCTTTGGGTATATGCCCAGTAGTGGGATTACTGGATCATATGGTAGTTCTATTTCTAGTTTTTTAAGGAATCTCCAAATTGTTTTCCATAGTGGCTGTACCAACTTACATTCCCACCAACAGTGCAAGAGAGTTCCCTTTTCTCCACACCCTCTCCAACATTTGTTGTTTCCAGATTTTGTGATGATGGCCATTCTGATTGGTGTGAGGTGATACCTCATTGTGGCTTTGACTTGCATTTCTCTGATGATGAGTGATGTTGAGCATCTTTTCATGTGTTTGTTGGCCATCTGTATGTCTTCTTTGGAGAAATGTCTATTTAGGTCTTCCGCCCATTTGTGGCTTGGGTTATTTGCTTTTTTGGTATTAAGCTTCATGAGCTGCTTGTATAATTTGGAGGTTAATCCTTTGTCCGTTGTTTCATTGGCCAGTATTTTTTCCCATTCTGAGGGTTTTCTTTTAGTCTTGTTTATGGTTTCTTTTACTGTGCAAAAGCTTTTAAGTTTCATGAGGTCCCATTTGTTTATTCTTGATTTTATTTCCATGATTCTAGGAGGTGGGTCCAAAAGGATCTTGCTTTGATGGATGTCATAGAGTGTTCTGCCTATGTTTTCCTCTAGGAGTTTGATAGTGTCTGGCCTTACATGTAGGTCTTTAATCCATTTGGAGTGTATTTTTGTGTATGGTGTTAGGAAGTGTTCTAATTTCATTCTTTGACATGTTGCTGTCCAATGTTCCCAGCACCACTTATTGAAGAGGCTGTCTTTTTTCCATTGTATACTCGTGCCTCCTTTGTCAAAGATAAGGTGCCCATATGTGTTTGGGCTTACTTCGGAGTTCTCTATTCTATTCCATTGATCTTCCTTTCTATTTTTGTGCCAGTACCATACTGTCTTGATCACTATGGCCTTGTAGTATAGTTTGAAGTCAGGAAGCCTGATTCCACCAACTCCATCTTTCCTTCTCAAGATTGCTTTGGCTATTCGGGGTCTTTTGCGTTTCCATACAAATCGTAAGATTTCTTGCTCTAGTTCTGTGAAAAATGCCATTGGTAATTTGATCAGGATTGCATTGAATCTGTAAATTGCTTTGGGTAGTACAGTCATTTTCACGATGTTGATTCTTCCAATCCAGGAACATGGTATGTCCCTCCATCTGTTTGTGTCGTCTTTGATTTCTTTCATCAGTGTCTTAAAGTTTTCTGCATACAGATCTTTTGCCTCCTTAGGCAGGTTTATTCCTAGGTATTTTATTCTTTTTGTTGCAATGGTGAATGGGAGAGTTTCCTTAATTTCTCTTTCTGCTCTTCTGTTGTTAGTGTATAGGAATGCAAGAGATTTCTGTGCATTAATTTTGTATCCTGCTACTTTACTAAACTCATCAATGAGTGCTAGCAGTTTTCTGGTAGAGTCTTTCGGGTTTTCTATATATAATATCATGTCATCTGCAAAGAGTGACAATTTGACTTCTTCTTTTCCAATTTGGATTCCTTTTATTTCTTTTTCTTCTCTGATTGCTGTGGCTAAAACTTCCAAAACTATGTTGAATAATAGTGGTGAGAGTGGACACCCTTGTCTTGTTCCTGTTCTTAGAGGGAATTCTTTCAGTTTTTCACCATTTAGAACGATGTTAGCTTTTGGTTTCTCATATATGGCTTTTATTATATTGAGGTAATTTCCTTCTATGCCCATTTTCTGGAGAGCTTTTATCATAAATGGATGTTGAACTTTGTCAAAAGCTTTTTCTGCATCTATTGAGATGATCATATGGTTTTTATCCTTCAATTTATTGATATAATGTGTCATGTTGATTGATTTGTGTATATTGAAGAATCCTTGCATCCCAGGGATAAACCCCACTTCATCATGGTGTATGATTTTTTTAATGTGTTGTTGGAGTCTGTTAGCTAGTATTTTGTTGAGGATTTTTGCATCTATATTCATCCGTGATATTGGTCTGTAGTTTTCTTTTTTTGTGACATCTTTGCCTGGTTTTGGTATCAGGGTGATGGTAGCCTCGTAGAATGAGTTTGGGAGTGTTCCGCCTTCTGCAATATTTTGGAAGAGTTAGAGAAGGATAGGTGTTAGCTCTTCTCAAAATGTTTGATAGAATTTGCCCGTGAACCCATCTGGTCCTGGGCTTTTGTGTGTTGGGAGATTTTTAATCACTGCCTCAATTTCCGTACTTGTGATTGGTCTGTTCATGGTTTTTATTTCTTACTGGTTCAGTCTTGGAAGATCGTATTTTTCTAAGAATGTATCCATTTCTTCCAGGTTATCCAATTGATTGGCATATAGTTGCTTGTAGTAATCTCTCATGATCTTTTGTATTTCTGTGGTGTGCGTTGTTACCTCTCCTTTTTCATTTCTAATTATGTTGATTTGCATCTTCTCCCTTTTTTTCTTGATGAGTCTGGCTAACGGTTTATCAATTTTGTTAACCTTCTCAAAGAACCAGCTTTTAGTTTTATTTATTTTTGCTATGGTTTCCTTCCTTTCTTTTTCATTTATTTCTGCTCTGATCTTTATGATTTCTTTCCTTCTGCTCACTTTGGGGTTTCTTTGTTCTTCTTTCTCTAGTTGTTTTAGGTGTAAGGTTAGGTTGTTTATTTGATCATTTTCTTGTTTCTTAAGGTAGGACTGTATTGTTATAAACTTCCCTCTTAGAACTGCTTTTGCTGCATCCCATAGGTTTTGGGTTGTTGTATTTTCATTGTCATTTGTTTCTAGATATTTTTTGATATCCTCTTTGATTTCTTTAGTGATTTCTTGGTTGTTTAAGAGTGACTTGTTTAGCCTCAATATGTTTGTATTTTTTGCAGTTTTTTTCCTGTAATTGATATCTAGTCTCATGGCGTTGTGGTCTGAGAAGATGCTTGATATGATTTCAGTTTTCTTGAATTTGCTGAGGTTTGATTTGTGACCCAAGATGTGATCTATCCTGGAAAATGTTCCATGTGTACATGAGAAGAAAGTGTATTGTGTCATTTTTGGATGGAATGTCCTATAAATATCAATGAAGTCGAGATGGTCTAATGTGTCATTTAAAGCTTGTGTGTCTTTATTTATTTTCTGTTTGGATGATCTGTCCATTGATGTAAGTGGGCTGTTCAAGTCTCCCACTATTATTGTGTTACTGTCGATGTCACCTTTTATAGCTGTTAGCATTTGCCTTATGTATTGAGGTGCTCCTATATTGGGGGCATAGATATTTACCATTGTGATATGTTTTTCTTGAATGGATCCCTTGATCATTATGTAGTGTCCTTCCTTGTCTCTTGTAATAGTCTTTACTTTCAAGTCTAATTTGTCTGATATGAGTATTGCGACTCCAGCTTTCTTTTGACTTCCATTTGCATGGAATATCTTTTTCCATCCCTTTACTTTCAGTCTATATGTATCCCTTGGTCTGAAGTGGGTTTCTTGTAGGCAGCATATAGAAGGGTCTTGTTTTTGTATCCATTCAGCCAGTCTGTGTCTTTTGGTTGGAGCATTTAATCCATTTACATTTAAAGTGATTATTGACATGTTCCAATTACCATTTTCTGAATTGTTTTGGGTTTGTATTTGTAGGTGTTTTCCTTTTCTTGTGTTTCCTACTTAGAGAAGTTCCTTTAGCACTTGTTGTAAGGCTGGTTTGGTGGTGCTGAATTCTCTTAAATTTTGCTTGTCTGGAAAGCTTTTGATTTCTCCCTCAAATCTGAATGAGATTCTTGCTGGGTAGAGTATTCTTGGCTGTAGGTTTCTCTCTTTTAGGACTTTCAGGATATCCTGCCATTCCCTTCTGGCCTGCAGAGTTTCTGTAGAAAGGTCAGCTGTTATCCTGATGGGTTTTCCCTTATATGTTGTTTGTTGCTTTTCTCTTGCTGCTTTTAATAATTTTTCTTTGTGTTTAATTGTCGTTAGTTTGATTAATATGTGTCTTGGTGTATTTCTCCTTGGGTTTCTTCTGTATGGGACTCTCTGTGCTTCTTGGACTTGGTGAATTATTTCCTTTCCCATGTTGGGGAAGTTTTCCACTATAACCTCTTCAAATATTTTCTCAGACCCTTTCTTGCTTTCTTCTTCTTCTGGCATGCCTATAATTCGAATGTTGGTACACTTAATGTTATCACTGAGGTCTCTGAGACTGTCTTCTATTCTTTTTATTCTTTTTTCTTTTTCCTGCTCTGTGGCATTTATTTCCCCCATTCTATCTTCCAACTCACTTATTCGTTCTTCTGCCTCAGTCATTCTGCTGGTTATAGCATCTAGAGTATTTTTAATTTCAGTTATTTTGTTATCCATTGCTGTTTGTTTTTCTGAGCTCTTATGAACTGTTTCTTGTACTTTCTCTATTTTGTTATTGAGATTTTGTATCATTTTTACTATCATTACTCTAAATTCTTTTTTCATGCATTTTTCCTATTTCCTCCTCATTTATTTGGTCTTGTGGGTTTTTTTCCTGCTCCTTTGCCTGCATGGTGTTTCTTTGTTTCCTCATGGTTGTCCAAACTTTTGGGGTTGCTTATCCTGGCGATAGAGGTGTTTATAGAAGACTGTCCAAGCCTCAGATAATATTTCTGTTTCCTTAGAGTCTCAGCTGTAAGAGTCCTTCTACTTGCCTTTGCTTTTTTTGCATTATTCTGTGACCAGCAGAGGTTCCTTTATTGTTCGACTGTAAGCCTCGGTGTGTGGGGAGGGAGAGGGTACAACAGTGGCTCCTTCCCCTAGGAGTGAGTGAGCAGTGGTGCACTATTGTTTCAGTCGGGCTTGGAGGTGCCTGTTGCAGAGGGATGCCCAGTGGCTCAGACGTAAACAGAAAGTCTTAGAGTTGGGCCTCTCTCGGGTTTTTTTTGGTTGTTGTTGTTGTTGTTGTTGTTTTCTCAGCAGCCTCCCTGCTGCCAGCGTTCCAAGGGGTTTTAATCTAGCCCCGCCCGAGTGCCTGAGGGTGCTTGTTATCCCTGAGCGCCTTAGGTGGCCTACAGGGCATCTCTCCACTGCCTGTTACAGAGGCGCCGAAAGAGAGAGAGAGAGGCTATGCGCACGGCTCCTCCCCCCGGCCCGTGAGCCTGCAGCCTCCAGCCGCCCTCATGGCTGCGCAGCTCTCAGGGGCGGGCACTCCTCACTGTGGACCTCTTCCCTCCTGTCCTCTCGGTCTGTCACCTTACTGGCAACAATGTTTCTCACCCTGAACCGGCTCTCCAGTTCCCACACTCCTGCTCCCAGACCCTCTGTTCAGCTGTGGATCGATGTCCCGGTCCAGGAACGCTAAGCTGTGCTACGGACCCTCCGTATGTTTCTCACTCCCTCCCGTCTGCCACAGCTCTGCCGCTTCACCCTCTTTGAGCCCTCGTAGATGCCTCCCTACTGGTCATGTCGGGCTCCTTGCGGTCCTTTCCGGCATCCGAGGCCGTCTGCTGGTGTTCAGCTGGTTCTCTGTGGGAATTATTGCGTCCTTCGGTGTATTCCCAATGCATCTGAGGAGGGGGATGCATTCCACGTCCCTCTACTTCGCCGCCATCTTTTTCCTCCTTTACCGTTGCCCTCAGCAAACACTGCAGCTAATTGTCTCTAATGCTTTTTAGACAAGTGTTTATTGAGCATCTACCTTTCCAAGGCATGACATTGATTAATCCCAAATTGCCATCTTGGCTCTTTCTCCTGAGCTCCAGACCCCAGATGCCCACCTAGCTGCTTGAATTAATCTTTTGATTGTCTCCCTGGCTCTGCAACATAGCATTCTCCATTCTGATCCCTGCTCAGACCTGCTCCTGTTTCTCTATTCCCTTTCTTGGCAAATGGTAATATCATTCATCCAGCTGAGCTGTTTAGGACCTCAGGAACCACATCTGACTCTGCATTGCAGCAGATGACAGCATGGACAGATGCCAATTGCCAGAGACCAGACGCCTCCTTTTCATTACGAAAAATTAAATACTCTTGAATAGGAAGCAGGGTGGAAGGAAAATGTTGAGTAGAAAGCATTTCAATTAGAAATAATCATGTAGGGGCTTCCCTGGTGGCACAGTGGTTAAGAATCTGCCTGCCAATGCAGGGGACATGGGTTTGAGCCCTTGTCCAGGAAGATCCCACATGCCACAGAGCAGCTAAGCCCATGCACCACAACTAGTGAACCTGCGCTCTAGAGCCCATGAGCCACAACTACTGAGCCTGTGCTCTAGAGCCTGTGAGCCACAACTACTGAACCTGCATTTCACAGCTACTGAAGCCAGCACGCCTAGAGCCTGTGCTCCATAACAAGAGAAGCCACTGCAATGAGAAGCCAAAAAATAAATAAATTAATTAAAAAGAGAAATAATCATGTTTCCATAGAATTGGCTACAGTATGATAATGTAGATTAAAAATTGAGATTGGAGTGAAATTATAGAAAATTAATGTTAAATTTTTTCCTACCTGAGTATATGGCTTTAGATTATGACTTCAATTTGTTTAATTAAAGTGTACTTGTAAACATTTTACAGAGGCTCCTCATAACCTTTAGGTTAAGGTCCCAAAACTATATCCCAGGATCCAAGACCCTTTACAAACTGGGCCATGCTCACCTCCCCAGCCTTATCCCTCACCACAACCATCCTTATATCTTACCCTTGAATGCACATGCTTTTTCTGATCTTTAGGAATCTATATTTGCTTTTACATTTTCCTAGAATATTTCTTAGCCAGAGTTCATTTGGTTAATTTCCATTAATTAATTAATTCATAAACATTTCAGGAAAAAGCAAAAATCCCTGCTCTCAAGGAGCTCATTATCTATTGGAGGAGACAGGTATAAGAGATAAGATATTTCTTACTGATATTGATAGAGATATATTGCAGGCGATATCCCTATAATTGAGGGAAAGATTCTGGAAGCCTTCGTCTAAGGGTGAACATCTGAGAGCAGCCCAGGGCATTCTTCCAATTTTTGTGATCAAGAAGTGCTTTCCCATGTTCAGAGGAAATCTCCTTTATGGCTGATCCTGGTTCTTTCCAATGAGGGAGTAATCAGTTCAAAGTGTGGGACTTTGGAAAAATAAAATGGTTTTAGCGCCACTCTGACCCTGCTGATCCGGATTTTCAGTTGCAGTCCAGGCATTTCAATTTTGAAAAACAGTTCTAGAGGTCGTTGTGATGCACATACAAGGTTGAGTACTGTTGTTAAATATCCCAAAGAAAAAAGTAACAAGAGCCCCTTTAGCGATTTATATTTTGCTCAAGATGTAGCTTAGAGACCATTCTTTCAGAAGTTCTTCTAGGATCATCTGAAGTCTGTGGTAGGCACCCACAGCAATCTGGGATTAGCTCTATGAAAATACACTAAATGGTATATTTCTGTCTTCTCCACTAGACCTAGGGTAGAAACTATGTTATTTGTTAAGGATAGAAACGATATCTGTATCTTGGTACTTCCAAGGCATTGTATAGTATCAGAGTAGAGAGTACTTAGCAGGCAGTGACTATAGTGTATGAGTGCCTTTATGGAATAAAGGAGACTCTAGTTTTAAAGCAGAACAAGTAAATTTCATTTTTTATATACTGAGCCAAGGTGCCATTGGCTTATTCAGTTTTAAGCACCCAGTGAACAAAGATGTGGACTTGAAGTTGAGAAATAAGTCCTGACTGAAAATATTGGTTTGGTCATAACCTTCAGGATGGTATTAGCTGACCCATGAAAAGTAGACTTTATCTCTTTGGGCAAAGTGAGACTGAAAGAGGACAAATCACAGAAGTTTGAGATAAAAATATACGTAAATACACATATATGTATATGTAAAACATTGTTATAAAAATTATATATAACGTGCTATATTATATTATAAAATTATATGTAACATATTACTATATTATAAAATATATATAATTGCATACATGTAAAATTACATATGTTATATGAATATATTATAAAATTATATATAATTGCATATATATGTGTGTGTGTGTGTTTAGAGGAGCAGTGGAAAACAAAGAGCTAGTGAAAAAGGCACATCAGAAACTCCTAAAATACAAAGAGGAGAATTAGTCCCTTATAATTCAGCAGAAGAAGTTTCATGGTGAAATAATGAGTCAACATTGTTAAATATTGTAATTACAGTAAGTCCCCTACATACAAACGAGTTCCACTCCAGTTTGTTTGTAAGTTCAACAAAGTTAGCCTAGGTACCCAACTAACACAATTGGCTATATAGCACTGTACTGTCATAGTTTTATAATACTTTTCACACAAATAATACATAACAAACACAAAAAATAAAGAAAATATTTTTAATCTTACAGTATAGTACCTTGAAAAGTACAGTAGTACAGTACAACAGCTGGCATACGGCTGGCATCGAGTGAACAGGCAAGAAGGGTTACTGACTGGAAGAGGGAGAGAAGGTGGGAGATGGTAGAGCTGAAGGATCGTTAGCAATAGGAGACAGAGGGCACGCTGCAATTTCACTCACATCTGACGCTGATGACATAGGTTCTGGTTCCTTGCTGGATTCAATTCTAGCTACCTCTCGAAAAAATGAGCCAGTGGTGTCTGGGTAGTAGCTCTTATTTTCTCATCATAGATGACACAGTAGCACTGGATTGCATTCTGAATGGCAGCTGCAACTTTCGTGTACATACCGTTCTATGTTCAGGTCCTTGCCTCAAAAATTAACAGTGCCTGCTCAAATAAAGAAAATCCCCTTGCCCTTTCCCACGTCATGAATCTCTTCAGTTCTTCAGTTATTTTCACTTTTGTTTCCATCGTTTCGCTTGGCGCTTCTTAGCTACATCACCACTGTTTTTACACTTGTTTCTAGACATCCGGGGCTTGAAATAAAGATACGGTTCTACTGTACTCTATACAGTACTATACAGTAAAGTACACAATAGCACAACCACTTGTAGAGGATGCACGCATGTGACATTGTATGCCAGACACGTGAACTAACTTATGTGATTGGACATGTGAATGCATGTTCGCATCTCTGAAGTTCACAACTTGAAGGTTTGTATGTAAGGGACTTACTATACAGTGTCAAAATGCTATTGGGATCTATCAGAGAAGTCAAGAATGGAGAAAACCCATTTTCTAGTACAATTAGGATATCAGAGTTGATGTATAAGGAAACAGTTTCAGCTAAGTGGTGGAGACAAAGTAAATACTGTAGTTGACAAAATACATAGTGATAGGATTGTGGAAGTCTGGATAAGAGAAGGATTGAATGATAATTCAAGGGATTGGCAGGTAAAAGCAGAGAGTTTGTATTATATTGAGACCAATGTGTATCCAGAAGGAGTGTGTATTTGTCCAATGACTGACAATGGCTAATGGTGGAAAACATCAAAAAAGGAATGAGTGGTAAAGGATGATCTTGGGCAAAGTAGGGTGGTATGGATCCTTGCAAGTGGAGGAGATGGGAGAGGTTCAAGGCACCTTTTCACAGGACAGGGAAAAGAAAAAGTAGGTGGAGGCAGAGAATCATCTTGAGGTAAAATGAGGATTCATTTCAGGTTTGTTACAAGTTTCCAGTAAGTTATGACATCAGCTGAAGATGGGTAGAATTGGGTGCGAGGTTGAGGAGACTAGGCTAGTGGAGGAGCCACTAGGAACATATTTAACACAGAGTCAGCAATCTGGTAGTAAATGACTTGTGGTGCGATAGTGAGGGCCCAACAGATAGAGCATGGTGCTGTGAACAGAAGCAGAGAATACAGTCAGTGGGCATGACCTGAGGAAATAGTTCTGTTAGGTGGGAATGTTAACAATTTAAGGAGATGTTCCATTGGTCTATTTATCTGTTTTTGTGACAACACCTTACTCTTTTGATTACTGTAGCTTTGGAGTATAGTCTGAAGTCAGCGAGTGTGATTCTTCCTGCCACTGTGGAGAACAGTATGGAGATTTCTCAAAAAACTAAAAATAGAAAGAACTACCATATAACCCAGCAATTCCACTCCTGAGCATATATCTGGAAAAGAGGAAAGCTCTAATTTGAAAAGATACATGCAGCCCAGTATTCACAGCAGCACTATTTACAGTTGCCAAGATACGGAAGCAACCTAAGTATCCATCAACAGATGAATGGATAAAGAAGATGTGGTGTATACATAAATATACAATGGAATATTACTCAGCCATAAAAAAGAATGAAACTTTGACATTTGCACCAACATGGATGGACTTAGAGGGTATTATGCTTAGTAAATTAAGTGAGGCAGAGAAAGACAAATACTGTATGATATCACTTATATATGGAATCTAAAAAATACAGCCAACTAGTGAATAAAACAAAAAAAGAATCAGACTCACAGATATAGAGAACAAACTTGTGGTTACCAATGGGGAGAAGGTAGAGAGGAGGGGCAATTTGGGTTGGGGGAAAAGGGTTATTATGGAATTATATGAAATCATGTGTGTGAAACTTTTGAAAATTGTAAAGCACTATTATAGAACTGAAAGGATCTTTCATTCAATAAAAAAAATTAAGGAGATGAGGACTTCAGGACCTTGTGAATGGTGGCACTGAAGTAAGTGATCATTTTAACTATGATGAGTAAGACAACAGAGAGTGACTGGATTGAGAAATATTGTGTAGAGATCAGAGGTAAAAGTAAGAATAAAAGCAAGTTTAGCAGCTGTGAGGACAACAGATTAAAAAAAAACAGGAAAACAGGCAATTGTATTAGAGGAAGGATAGTAGCTTTGTCATTTGATGAGTATTTTTCCATGTTTTTGTTCCTCTAGTATCCCATATGAAAATGTTATCCTTAGATTCTGTGTGACTCCCAGACCTTTAGATTTCAAATTTTACTGACATGAAGTTGCCAGATTTTAAATTTATTTTTGACCATTAAGGAAAGTGAAAAAAAGAACTGCCACCTTCTCTCACTATAGTGTACTAACATAAAAATGCATTTTAATATAAAAAATCAGAAAAGGCAAAAATCTCAGAATAGGAAAATAAAATTTTTACCAAGAAAGCACATTTTGCAATTATATTAATGCCTGATCTTAAGTTTATATGCACGTGCATATGCATCTGTCATCTATCATCTATCTATCTATCATCTATCTATCTATCATCTATCTATCTATCATCTATCTATCATCTATTTATCTATCTATCTATCTATCATCTATCTATCTGTCTATCTATCATCTATCATCTGTCTATCATCTATCTATCTATCTATCTATCTATCTATCTATCTATCTATCTATTATCTATCTATCTATCATCTATCTATCTTCTGTCTTTATTGTTGTATCATCATTACCATAAATTATTGTTTGTTTATTTTTCATAAAAGTTTACATGTCCGCCCAGAGTCTTAGAATGCCTCTTTGTTTGGAATTTCCTTTGTAGACGTAAATAGTTAAGATGAGGCCATTCAAGATTATGGCTTCTAAGGTCCGTCTACTACAGCTGGTCACTCTCTAGGTAACACAATTCAACACACTGACTCTCTACCATCTGTGGCCTGAATCTGGTCCATAGAAAACCCTCAAATAGTTTTCTCTTTATTGAATTCTTGGAATAGGAGCCCATCTCAACTCAGTCACTGTCCTTCCTTTGCCTGCCATTAGAGCCATTAACCAGTGATTTCTTGCCTTTCACCTTTTCTAGTTGGGAGTAAAACACCATCCACTGTAGCTCTCAACTCTAAGACACACATATCAAATTCTCTGGGGGACTCATTGAAATCCTTGTAACTCAGTTTGATTTTAGAAGCAGACACCCTTCCCAATTCTTTCCCCTAAAAAGGGGTAGGGACCTCAACACACCAATAGTTTCTCTACTTTTGACCCCTGACTACTCTTGAGGTGAAGGACTTATGGGATGTTTAGCTGTTTTTTGTAAACCTCCCTAGAACAATTTTATGTTTGATGTCTGATATTAGTCATCTTAAGGTGTTGGTTAAAAATTCCACCTTATCATCTTTTTACTTCTGATCAGCTGTTTCATATTTGCTTCTTCCTTAGACTTTTACTTCTATGAGAGCAGACACCTTTTTTTTTTCTAACAAATGTATTCCCAGTACCAACCTAGATGCCTAACTAACAGTAAGACATTAAACACAAAATTTATTGAGCCAATGAATGAATGAATGAATGAATGAATGAAATTACAGAATAAATGTTTTTCCCCGGTACTAAATTTTAAAACAAATTTTTCATGTGATGTTTTAAGAGGATCATATTTAGAGATCGACAATGTTCTCAACATCAATATCATAGAATTTCTAAGCTTATTTTACGCCTCACCCTTTGATCAAGTTTTCTTAAGGAGTGGATGGATGGCATGCCCATTAGGTTATCTTTTCTAAATAGCTTGTTCCTTAGCTATTTTTAAAAATCAGAAATCAGATTTTGATATTAGTTTCTTTGATAAGTTGATATTTGTAAAGTTCACTGATGGCTCATCCATATTCTTCGGAAACTAGACTCTCAAGTGATATAATTTCACATTTCATCATGGATGTTGAAATATTGGTACCAATACTTTTCCTAAATTAAAGGACATCTCGCTCATGTAAGAAACTCTCCACTGCTACATAACAAATAACCCCCAAACTTAGAAGCTTAAAACAAAAAACATTTGTTATTTCATAGTTTCTGTAGGTCAGGAATCTGACCCCCGCCCTAAATAGATGCCTGTGACTCAAGACCTCTCATGATGCTGCAGTTAAGCCAGTGGTGGTGGATGTGGTATCCTCTGATGGTTTGATGGCGGTGGTTGAGGGGCGTGATCTGCTTCCATGCTCTCTCGTGAGGTTGCTAGAAGGCCTCAGTTCCTCAGTTCATGGACCTCCCCATAGGCTGATGGATGTGCTCACAACAGACAACTGGTGGTTCAGGAGAGACAGCCAGAGAGGGAGAAAGAGAGGGTACCTACGATGGAACCACAGTCTTTTTATAACTTAATCTTGGAAGTAAAATCCCATTACTTTTTTTTTTAATGTTTTATTTATTTAGCTGTGCCAGGTCTTATTTGTGGCACGTGGGGTCTAGTTCCCTGACCAGGGATTGAACCCGGGCCCCCTGCATTGGGAGCATGGAGTCTTAACCACTGGATCACCAGGGAAGTCCCCCCATTACTTCTTTTACTCATAGAAGCAAGTCACTAAGTTCAACCCCACATTCGAGGGGAGGCAATTACCCTAGGACACAAATACCAGGAAACTATTTTAGAGGCTGCCTGTCACACTCAAGAGGACGCAACTGCAAAGCTAGAATTGTTTTGAAGAATTCAAATTTCTGCATTACAGATCATGTGAAAATTCTTAACTTCAATAATTTAAAAACACTCAGTGTTTGGCAACTTACACATAGAATCCTTTTCCAATTATTTCAAGCAATGTTGAGAGTACAACAATGGTGATCACCAGGGTAGATATTCCTGAAATCTGTTAAAAATATTACATTGAGGGGCTTCCTAGGTGGCGCAGTGGTTGAGAATCTGCCTGCCAATGGAGGGGACACGGGTTCAATCCCTGCTCCAGGAAGATCCCACATGCCGCGGAGCAACTAAGCCCGTGCGCCACAACTATTGAGCCTGCGCTTTAGAGCCCGTGAGCCACAACTATTGAGCCCATGTGCTGCAACTACTGAAGCCCACGTGCCTAGAGCCCGTGTTCTGCAACAAGAGAAGCCATGGCAATGAGGAGCCCACGCACTGCAACGAAGAGTAGCCCCCACTCACCACAACTAAAAAGAAAGCCCGCGCACAGCAAGAAAAGACCCAACACAGACAATAAAATAATAAATAAATAAATTTATATAAAAAAAAAATTACATTGAGAAAAGTACCCTAAGTTTCTTGAAGAGAAACCTACCATAATGTTTTGCAGAGATTTCTAACACTTCCTTTTCATATGTCTTTCACTTTATATTTTGTAGTGCGTTTGGGTAAACTTCTAGTTCATTGATTTTTCTTTTAGTTATGTCTTGTTGGTTGTTTCAATCATTCATTGATTTCTTTTAAACTTTGGTAATCATTTTTAAAAATATCTATTAAATTTTTTCTCCAAATCATCCTATTCTTTTTTTCAATGTCCTGCTTTAAAAAAAAAAAATTATGAAAAAAAAATTATGGTTTTGATTTCTTCTGTTGTCTCTTTCACCATTTTAAGCATATTTTAAACCAGTCTACTTCAGATGGTTTCACTGCCTCCAGGCTGACATGGGAGACACTCTTGCTGTTTTATTTGATGATGCACACTATTGTTAGATTGTTTCCTTGTGCCGTTTGAATTTGTGATTTTGAACTTCTCTTCAGTAAGGATTCCGCTGGCAGTTGGAATACCATGTACCCTTAAATATAATGCTGTGTACTCATGTTTGTTCAATTGGTTTAGGACTAGTTTTGGGTTTTTTTGTTTGTTTGCTTGTTTTTTAAATTTATTGAGGATTCTGTCATCCTTGAAGACTGGTATCGTGAAGTCTTTTGTTTTAATTTTTAAAGAGGTATTTTGTTTTTCCCACTTAGATTCTCAAGCCAAATCAAATATCCTTGTTAGTTTCCCAGTGATTTTATCCCTCTCTTCTATCACTCAGGAGTCACTCTTTCATTTTCCTAGCTTTTTATAGGGATCTCAGGTCCTACACCTAACCTCACATATGTCCAAGGTCACGTTCTTATCCCAAATAGACATGTATTCTGTGGCCTCTAGGAATGAGGCTTGAGTCTAATACTCCCTGAACATCTACTGAGTCACTTTACAAAGCTTTTGCTTTACGTTTCTTCTTTGTTTCTGTCTCCCAGGAATTTCTCTTTGTTTTCTTTGAATTCATATGTATATTTTTATTATTATTTTGATTATGTGTTATTTACTGTTTTTCTACTTTTATAGCCAGAGGCCCAGGTTGTAGAAACTGGACTGAAAAAACTAGTATAATATGCTGTTCAACTAGTTCCTTCATTTACTTTATTTATAAAGTCTGTCTACTCTTCCATTCTTTATTTTCGTTTTGTCCCCCTGCTTAGAAAAACATCATAATTTCAGAGCCTGCTCTAAATGAAATCTACATCTATATATAGCCCTTTATTTCTTCTCACCCACCAATTAGTCCCTATATGCACCTAGGCACCTACTGTATCATTTCTTTTACCCTATAATTTAAAACTGTATACATAAAACACTCATGGGTGAGAAGGCATAAATCCTTCTAACTGAAAGAAATGCAATTAGTGATTTGGGGAATTTGAGTGTGTCATTGCAAAATTCTGTTCTGTAAGGTAGCAGTGTGGTTTGGTATTAAGAGAAGTAATAGAAATATTCATGACAGTGCCCTAGGATATAAAAGTTCCTTTGTGTTTTTCATTACTGGGTCATTACTTGCCATTCTTTACAAAATAAACAGGAAGAATTGTTTCCAGTTTCCAAAGTTCAAGATTTGGGGCACAAACTTGCAAAATGGAAACTGAAATACTTAAAAATAAAGGACCACAACTGAGCAACAGAAATCTAAAAATGAACATTTTCATACAAACAATGGTAGGGTTACTAGTTCTGAAAGCTGAAAGTATGTCTACACATTTTCATTAAAAAAAAAAAAAACTACAGTGAACTTCTGCAGCTTTACAATTTATATAACCAAAAGGTGGCAGTGTTCCATTTGGTTTCCTATGGAACCTCCTTTTCTAGTGGTATAATTTTCAGATGTATTCTGTCTCTAATTTACTTTTAAAACAAACATTAAACAATATTACTATTATCACATGTGCCAAAAGATAATTATGGTTGAAAAGAAAAAAACTTTTTTTGACAACAGGAGCTTTAAAGGATTTATTGTAGAGGATACATTAATCTGAATAGCCAATAAATAAATAAATAAATAAACAAACAAATAGACATTTTTAAAATGAGCATTTGGGAGGTTCACATCTAAGATATTTCATTTGTTATTCAGTTACCTCTTTGGTTTACTCTGTCTTGAACACTGATTCATTTTATAACACTATGCAAGCATCGATTCATTTTCAGTTCTAACTTGTTAATGAGGGAAACAATTTGGCTTTTGTGTTCATAGCAGACAATATGTTTTTATCACTATGATTAAAAATTTTCTTTGAGAAGCAAATAATAAATATTTATGGCCATTGACAAGTAGGTTGAAAATATATGCAAATATATTCTTAAGCTATTAATATTACAGTGAAAGCAACTAAAATAAGTAATTGAAAACAATTTCAATTCCAAATCCTAAATCTGCTCCAAAATCTTAAATGAAAGCTTACATGAGGCAAAAATTTTTTTATGAGTGTATCCTGGCAAGAATTGACCTAACAGTCAATTATTATAAACAAAGTCCAGCTTTCTTAATTAAAATACAAAATCTTGGCTTTCCTTCTTAGTCTGAAATAAGTTGTGTCTCAAGGAGACTGCAATTACGGTGGCGCCTTCTGTTGACACTGGTGGCCAGAGCCTGTCAGTATATGCATAAAACCCCCTTTTTTAGAGCTTTGCAACAGTGCTGTGGATGGTTACTTCCTTCGCTAAAGCTTGGCATCAAAATTCTAAAACAGAAGTTTAGGAATTTTGTTTTGAATTTGGTCTGAACACCAGAAGACTTTCATTTTTATACTCATAAATGTGAGGAGAAAATAAACTCTTCCATTTACTATGGTTACATTTTTGGGCTTGGATTTTATCTCTGTCCACCTACTATGCATAAACATTGTAATTGGCTATATTTGGCAAATAATACTGAATACAAATTAATGAACCATTCACAGTACTTTTCACTTTAAAAGGACTTTTGAAGACAGCCTTTATGTATTTAAATGATAGCTATTTTTAGTTGGCAAACCAAAATTATTTTTCATACCAGATATTGTCAAAATGAGTAAACATTTCTTTTTCAGTTATCTGTGTTAGTGGCAAAGTCATTTTAAATGACTTTACTTATTCCTTTAAAGCTCCTTTACCGCCTAACCTAAGAAAAATTTCTAGGACAGAACAGGTTTGACTGGTTTTTATTTCATCTTTCTTCTGAGTCCTTGCCTGCCAATTGAAAGAATGCAAGTGACAATAAAATTGTCTCCAGCTGGTTAGTGAAAGGAAGAGGAGTGAAAGTCATGAACTGATTTTTTCACCTTGGACTTGTATTGTGATTGGTTTTTTTCATGGAGTGTTTCTCAAGGTATTTATACAGTTTGAAAAAGTGAAACTGTCTTTTCAGCTAAAGAAAACTACTGTTAAAAGCACCTATTTCTAGATTCCTTTACTATAGCTCATCTGCCGCCCTTGGCTAGTGATGGTAAAGGTCACAGTGGCACAAGGAAACGTCCTTTAGGAGACAAGCATTTGGACCTTTTGTGTATTCAACTGCGGATAACTTTTGTTATGCTGTGTTATCAATGTGAAAACACTCTTGTGGACCAGTCACAATCATGGCTTGCATTCCATAGACTTTGATGCTGCATGAGTCAGGTAATTAGATGTGTAAATGCTTATTGATTTATTTAACAGATGCCGTTGTTTAGCTACAGATATATGCTTAGTAAACATTTTTGAAATAGATGAATGAACATTCATTCTACTGGGTATTTATGTGCCAAATGGTGTGGGGGGCAGGGGAGGGGCGAGGGGTGGGTCTCGTGGGACATTGGAAGAAAGTCCTGTCCTCCAGGAATTGGTCACTAAGCGGTGAAATCTAATGGTAACTGACACTGATTATTATATATTATGTGCTAGACCCCGTGCTAAGTGTTTTTACACTTAAAACTCATTTAATCCTTATAAAACCCTATGTGGGAGGAACTGCGATTAACCCCGTTTTACAGATCAGGGAACTGAGGCAAAACCTTGTTACACAGCTAGGAAATAGTGCAGCGGAGATTCATATTCAGTGTGGTTCCTGAGCCTAGGCTGTTAATTACTGTTTTATCTTGCCTTACCAATGATAGCAAGACACAGATTAATTCTTTCCCAAAATGTGCTGGTTGCAGATTAGTCCTAGGGTGTGTTTTGCAAAACAGCAATCAGCTCCTTAGCTAAATGGTAAAATTTGCTTGGAAAAGACTGCATACTATAACTCCTCTGCATCACCAGAACCATTAAAATATCTTTGTTTATTCTATTGCTAAATGCTTTGGGTCATCTCTCTGTAAAAGTGTGAGAATTGTTTACTACCTCTCTCAATGACAGTGTTTTGAGTAATAAATGTGGTGCCTTTTTTTTTTTTTTAAGATGAATTAACTGAAACAGAGGTGTTAAGTGACCTTTCTCACCTGGAACTAAGTGGGAAGTGCCAGGACATTGCTTGAATCACTTCTTCTGATCCCAAACCCAGTGCTCTAAATTGTGTGGAGCAAACTTCTCTGCCTTTGCATGGGTGCCCATAGGCTTTGGACAGTCCTTTTTCCCAGTCCCTGATTGTGTGTGGCTTACTTGAGTCAAAGGTAAGCGAGCTAACTCTTCCCCTCTTTTCACTCACCAAGTTTCCATTAACACTAACGGAAAATATCAGGGTAAGAAGTGGATTTTATATTTTCTTTCTTGTGCAGTGGAGGAGAAGTTAGCCAATCAAAGATTTCTTCCTTTTTTTTTTTTTTTTTTTTTTTGCCACTACACTGGGATACCCTAGGACCAGAATGGAGATGGGCTGATAAAACAAAGAGATATCACCAAGGAGAGAGAGGCTTTGTGTCCTTTGGGAGCTGTTGGGAGATTGTGCATAAAGATAACCATTAAACTCCTGGCTTTGTCTATCTATTAGTAGACATCAGAGCCTTCTTTGGGGGAATGAATCTTTTTTTTTAATAACTTTTTTAATTAGTTAATTTATTCATTTGTATTGGTTGCGTTGGGTCTTCATTGCTGCTCTCAGGCTTTCTCTAGTTGCAGAGAGCAAGGGCTACTCTTTGTTGCAGTGGCTTCTCTTGTTGTGGGGCACAGGCTCTAGGTGTACAGGCTTCAGTAGTTGTGGCACTCAGGCTTAGTTGCATGTGGAATCTTCCTGGACCAGGGATTGAACCCGTGTCCCCTGTATTGGCAGGTGGATTCTTAACCACTGCCCCACCAGGGAAGTCCTGGAATGGATCTTTTCATAGTAATTCGTAAGTGTTTTTCTCCCCACCCAGTGATTAAAAAGGAATACAAACCTTGTCTCCGTTTATCAATGCGCACCAACCAAAGGAAAAGCTTACACAAACTGAATTCTACTGGGCCACATGCCCATGATGAGTTATGAAATAACATCAACTTTTACGAAGTGTTTATTCATGTATTCTCTCCTTTTAATGGGCTCAGTCTTACCCATGGTGAGGTCTTGTTTTTTTCCAATTTCACAGATGAAGAAACTTAGATTCCAAAAAGTTACTCCTTCCTGTTTATTCTCTAGTTGGGTGATTCCAAAATGACTTTTCCTAGGTCATTCAAACAGTTAAGTGGCAAAACCAAGATATAAATCTAGTTTTCTGGCTGACATTCTCTAAGCACATGTTAAGTGGTAAAGTATAGCGGGTGCCTAGGAAAAGATTCAAGCATCCAGATGGCATTTGGATACTTGCAAAGAAAATAGTATATAGATTATAGGGTAGTGAGTATTAAGCTCATGCCCCATAGTTACTGATTTTATCCTTCTAAGTGGTTCTGATACCATGTGTATGAATAATTCAGTACTTCATTCTGGTAGAGGGATCATGCCAGCAAATTCTCATAGAGTCAAGCATCCATTAATATCCATTGATTTAGAAGAGAAAACTCAGGGAAACTGAACTGCTTCAGACTTCCACGGAAATAACTTTTGCCATCTCGAAAGTGCTTGAAAAGCTTAAGTAGTCCTGAATGCTGCATTTAAACCATTCTGTTTAAGGGACCTTATCAGATTGGTCTTTATCTAATGAATCTTTCACTGATTTAGGAAGCATGTTTGAAAATATATGTAAATGAGTCATATGTCTACATATGAGGAATTCCTGGATTACATTAGAAATTGTAGATGATCTGGCTTAACTTTATTTCCTTAAAATAATTGGAAGATAACATACAATTGATAAGCAGTATATATAGAAAATTTTCTAGGGTAAGTATTAAAAGATATTTTAGAAGACAATATTAAATCATATTGCATATAAAACTAAGTCCTCCAATTAAAAGAAATGTATCTCATGCCAGAATATAAAAACGATGAAAATAAGAAGTTAATGCTTTGAACTCAAAGTTAATTATCCATTGTGCTAGGTGTGGCCTGACAGCAAGATATAATTTCAGATGCTATTTAGTTAATTTTCTTATATTTTCACTATAACACTGCATATCACATTCAAATTCAGAGTTATTATTGTTGTTGTTGTTTTTTAACATATTAGCCAGAAATATAAAAAAAGTTGTGAATGTTTCGAAAGTATTTGTATCTGCATCTGAAAACATTGATTTAGAGTTGGATTGATAGGCTACAAAATTTGCTTCCATTTCTCCTGAATCAGAAGCTTAATGGGAAGAATATTATTATACTGCAATTTGATGTTATCACTGCCTTGCTAATGAACATTCAGGGGCAGAAAATACAACCATTCTAGAAGGAAGAAGTGGAGATTAGGAAGGGGTTGGGGGGTGGGTAGGATTACCCTGCAGGAAGAGAGAGGTGGTGAAAGGTGAAAGATAAAGCAAGCAGTTACACACTTGAAAGAGAATTCTAGATAAGGAAACTAGGCAGGATAAGGCTTTTAAAAATGGAGACACCAAGATAAAGAGTTTATTGTACAATGGAAGAACAAAAGATATCAAGAGAATGCAAGGGTGAAGAAGAGAAAATCAATAGCTTTTAATTATAGAAAAAGTACCTGGGAAATGAAGATGGAGAGAAGCCCCAGGGCCAGAGGGAACTTCAGCAATGCACGTGCAACTCTGAGGAACTTGCGTGCTTTCACGCATGGGCACACATGCACACACACACAAGACGACACACACAAGCCTCCAACCACCAGGAGTGCAGGAAATTTTCAGAACTGAACATACCCAGTATAGGCGTGAAGGGCACCTGCTATGTGAGTTAAGATGACTATTTTTTAAAACTGAATTTGAAAGAGTTACGTAGTGGGGCAGGCCTTGCGATTCACCTCACGTTGTAAACCAAGAAGGAACTGGAAACAAGAGCAAAGACGGTGTCATAAACAGATGCCACTTTGAGGAATATATTCTTTCTGTGATGCAATAACATTGTGTATCTAAGAAACTGTATTTTAAGCTCAGCATTCAAATACGGATATTTAAGGAAATTGTTATAGAGACAACTAACCTCTAAATTTGGAAAGAGCAGGGACTGTGTTTTATTCATTGCTATAGTATAGGTTGTATTTAGTGTATAAATGGGTGCAGAAGGTTTTCTGGATGCAAGCATTGTGTATTTCTTTAAACATTCAAACAAGAATTTATTGCATACCAGGGAATCTTAGCAGCAACCAAGGAAAAATCAAAGGTCTTGTGTTAATTTGGAAACCCTGTTATGATACTGAAACATCTTCTTATTGTGTGTGTAGTGAATTTGAATATTGCCAAGACTATTTGTTAAGGGAGTTCAACTTTGGCTGCTTATTAATCAGTATTAAAAACAACACTGATGCTCCTTAAGAGTTATGATTTAATTGGTCTTCTGTGTGAACCAGCCATTAGTTTTTGTTTTTGTTTGTTTTTGCTTTTTTTAAAATAAGGCATAATTGACATACAGCATTATATTAGCTTCAGATATATAACATGATTCAATATTTGTATATATTGCAAAATAATCAATATAAAAAGTCTAGGCTAGTAAGATCTCCTCTCTTAGCAACACCATTAGTACTTCTTAAAAGTTCTCCCTGCTCCCGATTTGTGATTGTAATGTGTAACCTGGTTTGAGAACCTTGTTAAAGGGATAGTGTTATATGCTTACAGCTTGAATATTAATCATTAATCATTATTGTCCATCCTTCTCATTGTTAGTTATGTTTCCTCAGCATACTGTGTCTTAGGGAACAGAGTTCATATCCTCTCAAGTTGCAGAACAGGAATGGGTCTTGGGTGACATGTGCACACTTTTTTTCTGTTGCGGTTGGACAGTTTTTGTGATATAATTGGGGCTAATCTGTTAAGCTCTAAATTTATCCTAAAGCTTTACCCTAAAGCTTTTGATGAGCATTCTATGAACTAGTGTCTATTTCCTAAAAAAAAAAAATGATGTGAGAAAGTAGGGCTATTTAATATTTAATTAAAGCATTATGCATAATAGTAAGTATGCTATCAAGGCATGTTTGTATTAGGTAAAGTAATTTTAAAATTTCCTTTGAATTGCCTCATTTTGAACGTATCACGACTAGTGACATTTATAGATTGTATTTTCCACTGAGGACTAAATCACCGTTTGTGGGAATTATGGGGATACATTGGCGGTCATGCCTTTCATTGATCTGTAAGACTCCTACAAATTTTGAATTGGTTAGTGTGTTGGTAAGATACTTCTAGAGTCTTCCATTTGGTAAAGAGTGAAGGATGAAGAATGTGGGTTGAAAGACCTTGACTTTGGGACTCCCCAACTTGCTTTACCAAGTGCCTCTTCCCATGCTCCAGGCATGTTTAGACTTCACCTCATCCCAGTGTGTCTCAGCTCTGTATATACCTGCTCGAGTCTTGGCAGGTGTGGTGTTCACTGCTAATGTCTGTTAAACAAAAAGTAGTCACTTTCAGGTCTTCTTGCCTTGTAATATGGGTCATAAAAACAGCAGCCAAACCCAAAGCTAAACTAAACAAATAAGCCATTACACGCCCAAGGAATGAGGTATTAATGGACAGGAATAGAAGTTGCTCTTTTGAGTCACGGGCCACTTTAGTTCAGTGGGCAGTCACCTCATCAGAACACCCTGTAATGATAGACCAAGATATTTTGCAAGTTCTATTATGACTCATTACATGATGCCTTTTGACTTTTGCACTCTGATTCACAGCTGTGGGATGAGGCCTGTAATAGGCCAGTTTCCTACTGAAAGGAATCTTTCCTGGTATAGGTGACCCTACCTATTAAGAGATACAGCAATTTGTGAACAAGTGTATCTAATGAATTCTTATAACTTATAAAGTTTCCAGAGAATATTGCCCTTAAAAAAAAGCCCTGGAATATTGTTCATCTTTGTTAAAAAATTATTTGATCCACAAATATTAATTGAGCTGCTAATATGTACTGTTTGACACCAATGAACAAAATAAACTCAGCCCCTACTTCTATGCTGCTTGCACACTAGCTAAACGCGCAAGCAAAAAGTAGACATATCTCTTGATTACAATCACGTTTAAATAACAATGTTATGCCCTTAAGTCAGCTGAAACTGTAATATATGATTGTACACTCTGTGAGGACAAGTATCGTGTTTGATTTCTTTTTGCATGTAAAGCATAGAGCTCATAGCAGTCATAGGCAGGCATTCAATAAATGCTTGTTGAATGAATAAATCATTCCAAATGCTGAGTTGTTGTGAATGAGCTTTTAAAATTATAAAGTGCTCTACAAATGAGATTATTCTTTCGTGATTAACTACATAACTGCTTCAGGGTCAACCTGCCTGTTTAAGTATTCTGTCAATTTGGATGATGGATAAAACATCTGCCCTAATAATTTGACTTACCAAATGTCTTAGGGTCAGTTAATTCAAGTCTATTTGTCAAATGAATCCTTAGAATAGTATTTCATTAATGGTGTTTCCTTTTCAATGATTAAATGTTAGTTTATTCTCCCTTAAGTAATTACTAGACTACCTACTCACATGAAATAATATAAAACTATCTTAGGAACATGTAATAATATAAAGCATATTGACACATCCTCTGTTGACTTAAAAGTATTCCATCATGTCACCATTAATTAAAAAAAATAATACTCAGCATTTCAGACATTTTGGGTGACTATCTTTTATTATTCATCTCCGAGGTTTCTTTAACAACTATTACCCAGACGGAAAGTGGAGGCTATACTCACAATTACAGTCCCTTTCAGGTTCCTGCAGCCAAATCCGAGTCAGATGGTGGTGGTGTAATACCACTCTGCTTCCTTTGGACCTCTCCTGTGCACACCATATTCTCTGTTTGTATATGTGTTATGTTTGGAGCTTAAAAAAAGAGTGAACTGAAAGCAGTTTCATACCACAGATGCTGCTCTACTCTGCACTTGTGCATGGGTTCACCAAGAAGATTCTAGAAGGGGGTGTCTCCCCTGGACTCTCCCACAGCTGCTGCCTCTTCAGCCTCCTACGTATTCTCACCCCCTACTCCCTCCAACACAATCGAAGATAGCTTCTGCTTAAGAATTTTAGGATCCTATTCAGATGATTTCAAATTGTTTTCAAACTTGAAAGACAATTTAGAAGTGCAGACACTACTGACATCGGGAATCTTGTCTTTCACTGCAGTCATGTCGTTCAATTAGGGATTTTTGTGTCAAGGAGAAACCAACATAACAACAACAACAAAAACAACAAAAACCAGGAGTGAAATAGAAAAACCCTTCCAGAACAACACATATTTACAAATGCTTCAACGTTCTTTTGAAAGGCTGGGGAAAATGAGATCTGTCTATTGGACGTTGCCGGTCTGCATATCCATGGAATGAATATGTCCAATTTTTGTGAGGAAAAGAGAAAAATGAACAGGAGGAATGACAATGGGGAAGGAGTTCTTCCATGCATTCAGTTGTCTCTGTTTCCCACCAGAAGGCCACTTATATTAGTATATATCCCGGGCAAATACTGCACCTGAGAGGTGGGTTTTTACGAAGGCCCCTCTTCTTGGCATGTGCATATCTTCAGGAACAATTCTTGTTTCTCCTGTCACAACTTCTTTCACAACTGAATATATTTCTTCAGTCTGTTCACTGACTTATGTGACTTTTAAATACATGCTCTGAGATTTGGAATGTCTATACCTGGCCTTTGCAAAAGACTTAATCTTCTAAATTGCTCTCATATATTTACTTAGATACACAACGATGCGGGAATCCCAACGATGTGGTAAAACCCCTTTACTTTTAATTAAAAATGAATCTGACTTTTCATTTGGTGGTTAGCATTTTCCCTCTCTTCCTGGCAGGCTTTTTTTTTCTTTTTCTTCTTTATTTTCTTTCTCTCTTTGCACATGTTGACCCTTTTGAAAAATGAATGTTTGCCAAATCTAGTCAGAGTTGGAAGGGAAGGTAGGGGGAGGGTGGATACAAGAAGTTCTGACCAAGAATGCTAGCAAGTGATTTCCAGTCTAGAGGTAGGCTCTGTGCCTGGTGAAGCAATTAAATTACAATTACACTGATTGATATTATAAATCAGACTTTGGGAAAATGAGTTTGGGGGACTCGTGACACCTAGACTCATTTTTATTTTTCACTTGGATATTAGGGAAAAAAATCAGCACGTGTGGAAGATAAGAATTGTTTCTTCCTCTAGGGTAGCCAATTTTTACTTGCAACTCTAAGCTGTGCTCTAGAGACAGGAAGCGAATTCATAATCTTGATCATTTCTTCTAAAATGTAGAGAGAAAAACTGTAGTATCCTTAATCTGGGATACGCTTAATAAATGCAGAGGAGAAGTTTTTTATCTCCAGGTAATTGATTTGAATCTGCACCCTTGGCCCCAAAATTCTTAATTTGCTTTATATATGAAAAACAACAATTTCAAAAATTTTAGTAGTTTCAACCATTTCTTACTGAAATGGTATTCTTTCACCTACTTTCAACTTGCCCTACTGCTATTCATGGGACAGCGATGCTATAGAAGTGTTCCACATATGTCAGTATTTGGGTCTGCTACTGTGGCATCTTACCTGGCTATTAATAAAGCATTTTCAGTAGGGCAAATATTCAACAGCATCATCAAGTTTGCAGTGAGTTTGTATAAGAAAAATGATGCAGACAGTAAGATTCCTTAAGCCCTTTCGGTATCTTGCCTTCACCAATAAATTGTAGATTTATGAGAAATATGGCTTTGCTTTAGACACTCGGAGGAAATATTGAAAAAGAAATTAAATAAGAAACCAGGCGCCTCTAGGTAGAGTAAAGGAAAAACATTAAAATTTCATAATAGTTTGAGAATTTGCTCGATAAATCTATGCTGGTATCAGAATACTATCCCAGACAATGAAAGTACTGTGAGCCCTAAGGTTAAGGGAGAGCTTGTAAGGAAAATTATAGCTGCACAAAAACACTGTAGACTTCCAAATTTTAAAGGCATTAAACATTAAGGATAAACACGTACTTTGCTCATTTCCCCAGATTAAGTATGGTATTTTAGAAAGGTGTGCACTTTCCCCATTATACCCATCAGATTTTAAAAACACCAATTTCAATCTGCATGTAGTCGTGAAGAATATTTGACTTGTGTTTATTTGTATGAGTTAAAGCAAATCAAAGTACTGAGTACAACTTATGGGAAATATCTAATTTGTAAGTCTGTTTACATTTCAACTGAAATGACTTGAAAGTTGAGAATCGTGACACCAGGTCTTAGGCTATTTGTATTTCAAATGCGTTGGGTTAACAAGAGAAACACAAATACGCTTTTCTGCTTAAGATTTTGATATTTAAAGATCATTAAAGCTGGTCTATCTCATCACCGTTATTGAATTATTATAACTACTGCTTTGGGAGCTGGAATACATTTACTGGTGATGAATTCTCTACTGTATTTTATTCTAAAAAGATCTGGCTGTCATTAACAAACAACAAATTAACCTCAATTTATGAAGCTTCCTTTTATTTTTTAAGAAGTGAACTTTAATAACTTATAATAACTAGAAATAACCTCAAATATAGAACAGAGACATCTCATGTTAATTCAGCCACAACCTGAGACTTAATATAGAAATGTGTTAAATGTGTACTATTAAAAGAAAGATCTGAAAGGGTCCTCTATAAAACTGGTGACCAAATTTTCAGTCTGCCGCTTGAAAACTGGCTTCCCCCTCCCCAAAACTTATATGCTCCATGCATCACTGTGCTGTGTCAGATGCGTGCCTATAAAATTGCGAAAATGGAGGCTTTTCTGGTAGCAAAGGGGTTAAGTTCTTTTTGCTTTACCAGTTTCAAATTACAATGAGAAGCCTCTTCTCTCCCAGCAGGGTCGTGCTTACATTACTCTTTAGATCTCCCTTGAAGAGGGCTGGTATATTTGTGTCTGCTGGAATTAACAGTAAGAAGGAGAAAGAGAGTGAAGGGACTTACAGGAAGGTTTGCAAGTAAATTCAGGAAAACACATTGACTTGAACAGTACAATCTTGAGTCTTGTTTCACACTAAGACGACACAAAAGATGTTAACGTTATCACCAAGCTGCCGGACAAATATATATTCCAACACCAAGGTGCAGATCAGCATAGATCTGTGATTCAGAAATCAGGATTTGTCTTGGAAAGAGCTCAAGGGTTGAGAAGAACTCAAGAGCGAGTGAAGATCACTTTGGGGACTACAGTTTACTAGAAGATCAACTTCCGTTCATTCAGATACCAAAGGCCTGATTATCATATATTGATATAGGAATGCATAAGTCATCTGATCAAATAATATTAGCCGTCTTCTGCTCCATCCATGCAGCAAAAACTCCTAACAACTGTGGATAATTGGAAATCTGAGTTTCAGCTTTCTTAGAATTAACTACTCTTGACATATTCCAAAATTTTGAAAATAGGACAGGAAAATCAGTGAGGATGTGTGTTCAGAAATATCACTGTCATGAAGAATAGGTAAATGTGTTTTTCAGCTACTGGGAAAATATACCTCCTAAGAACTTAGGTTTGTTTTTGTTTTTTTGTTTTTTTTTTTGGTAAGAGGACAAGAACGACTAAAAATATCAACTTTTGCTTTTGGACAAAAATGCATCTGACTGTATTTTTACTTAGGGGTATTGTGGGTTTCCTCTGGAGCTGCTGGGTTCTAGTGGGTTCTGCGAAAGGAAGTTTGGGAGACAATCATGTTCACTCCAGTTTTATTTATAGAAGACTACGGAACCACGAAAGACGGGAAATACAGAGGGAAATTCTCTCTATCTTGGGTCTGCCTCACAGACCCAGACCATTTTCACCTGGAAAACAAGCTTCCTCTGCACCTCTCTTTATGCTGGACCTGTACAATGCCATGGCCAGTGAGGAGAACCCTGAGGAGCCGGAGTACTCTGTGAGGGCATCCCTGGCAGCAGAGACCAGGGGAGCCAGGAAGGGCTCCCCAGCCTCTCCCAATGGGTATCCTCGCCGCATCCAGTTGTCTCGAACGACTCCCCTGACCACCCAGAGCCCTCCTCTAGCCAGCCTACATGATGCCAACTTTCTGAATGATGCTGACATGGTCATGAGCTTTGTCAATTTAGGTATGTTGTTCATTTATTTGTTAATCTATGTTATGGCAAAGTGGACGTTTTCCTAATGGTAAAGTAGCTGCCTGGTAGGTGGTCATGTTTATATAAAGTCATTTTCTATAACTCTCCTCTCCAGCTTCTGTTTCCTTTCTTTCATTGATGTAATATAAGATTTTTGCCTTAGGCAACAAAGTCATATGTATATACGTATGTATTTTTTAATATAAAAAGCTAAAATTAAACATGTGGTTTGGGTAGATTTGGGTCTTTTCACATCTTGTTAAAATTTCAACTTTGCTTAAGTGTATGAATAAACCAGCAATAGTTTTAAAAAAGGAAAATTTATGAGGCTAGCTAAGCTATGGGCAAAATAATACTAATAGTAATTAATAATGATTATGATGATGCAGGTATTTACAGATGGAAAAGTAAAAGCGACGTTCTGAACCATTTTCTGGCTTGTAATTTAGAAAGCATATAAGTGTAATTTATATACCACTTAAGAACTCTCATTTTGCTGAGGAAACTGTGAAAATATTGATGTGACATTAATTAAGATCAAATAATATTGTAAAAGATTACTATCAAAGACTTTCAAGGATAGATTCGGAAATTCTGTGAAAAATATTTTGGAAAGAAGTTTCAATCTAACATTTTTTAACTGTAATGATGAAAATATATCATACTTTGATTTTTTTCAGAGGCAAGAGAAATGTAAAACATACTATGATGGTCTTTACGGATACAAAACTTTCCTTGTCATTTAAGATAAAAAAATTTCAATTGAAAAAATTTTTAGTTAGCATTATTAGAGAATAATTTTAAAAATTATGTTTACTCAGTGCTGATATTGACAATACCTAAAAAATTGATATTGACAATGTCAAATGATAAATAAGCGCTCAGTATTTCATCGTGCAATAACATGAAACAGTCACCACTTTAAAGTGATTTTACAGGAGCTGTAATTTTCTTTAAATTTTTTGGTAGCTACTGAAGGTGAAAATTTACTATCTTTAAACATTCAAAAAAATCAGAGTTATTTATTTTTGAAGACAAAACTTGAGCAAATTTAAACAATTTTAATGTTAGAGCTTTTAAAACTTTGTTTTAAAAGTGCAATCTGCTTGGACTTACAATTGACGTTTTATTATACACTTAATTAAAAACGTCCTCATATAATATCTCAAAAAGTATTCTTTGAAAAGTCAGATAGCAACAAATCTTAATAACACATGATGCTTTTATAATGTGTGTTGCTTAATATGCCTGCTCATTTGCTTTGAGCAATCGTAGCAGGAAGGATAAGGTACTTAATAAATCATATGCTTCACGTTACAGGAGACAAAGCTCTCATTATAAGTTTTAGTAAGTCATCACTGGTTGCCTTAATCAGGTGTCCTGGGGGCCTTTTCTTCTACATGTAATTAACAGGTTCCGTTTGGAACTTTCAAGCCATTAAAATATATCTTAATTCTAAATTAGTTTGATTGCTTTTTCCTCATATGAGTGGCATGCACATGTGATTCCTGGTATGTTTGACTTTGTAGCAATTTCTCAAGATTATTCAATAATTTAAGGTAGTTTTAATATTTTCATAGAAAAATTACAATGTAGCATGATTTATATATTTGTAAAGTAAATCACAGAAAAAAATCAGGTCATCTAAAAACTGACAGGAAAGAATGTATTATGTTATGTACTTTGTAAAACAATAGCCCAGTCATGAATCTTTTCTAGTAATAAATGAAAATGGAATACTTTGATTTATTCGCAGGAGGGTGTATTTGTATTTTCAGAAAGGAATGAAGTATGATTTTTGAACCCGTGCACCGTTACTTTTTATAAATCTACATAGAATAAGAAAGCCAAAAACAATAATAAACAGTTTTATTCAGGGACTTCTAAGACCATTTTTATCATTAAAGAATACTTATGTTTTTAAATCAATAGACTTTTGGTTATTTCTTTGGATTATAATAACGAGGCAGTTTGTTAACTATACCATGAAATACAATTATTCATTTTATGCTAGAGAAACAACACTGGATAGAAGCTTCAGAAATTTTTTATTTATTTATTCTTATCATGCTTGACTTGCTGAGTAGTGATTTATCTTCAATGATAGACCATATTGGGTTTTTTTTTAAATAATTTCAAACTAGATGTCTCACATGAAATTACTGACAAATTGATTTTGATACTAAGTGAGTTTTTCCTAGTAGTCTCTGAGGAAAATTGAACCACAGTTTTATTTTATTATCTTTAGACCATGCCTTCTAATACATCCAAAGCTTATAGTCAATCACTACTTGGTAAAAAGCTTTAACTTCTATATTTCTTCCGTAATAAAATAGGTCAAAGCATACTTAGAAAGGGTAAGAGTGTATATCATTATTAAGTATGCTAAGAATTTCAGTGTTTCTTACTGTAACATTCATTAACAAATATTATCTGCAACTTTTTCACATTCTGTGAGACTCAAGAGGATTTTATGTTATTGTTTCAGTATCTTAAAAGATATGTATGTAGTGGACACTGAGGGCAATGATTGGCAAGAGGCAAGGGATTTGTATTGAGGAAGTCACCTGATATTTAAATATGTGAAAAGAACCTGTTGACATTTCCCATAATGAGATGAATTATATAGAAAGGATCTAGTAGCATCTTTGTTATTAATGCCTGCCTGTGTCATTTTCAAGTCAAATAATGGATTTTCTACTGTTATCTTGTCATTCAGAAAGACATCTTTTTCCAACATAAGTTTTGCTCACCAAGAACAATTCAATTCAATTCAAACTCTGAATCATATTTAACAAACTATCTATTTTTAAAAATTTCAGATGAGATTAGTTTTATGTTCATAAGTGAAAAACAGAGTTTACTAAAAGAAAAAAGAAAATGTGAATAAATTGCCTCAAGGCCAATGTAAACAACTAAATATGAAACTAAACACATTATTCCGACCTTTAAATTATTTTACTGATCTGCTCACTTTGAAGAAACAAATATTGATTATTCATGGTGTGAAGAGAAACTTTCCGCCTTATTTTGTTCATTATTCTTAGGCCAACTTTTGTCAGTCTCATAGGCTATAGCTTTTACAGATTGACTTCTCTGCTTTGTCCCTAAAACTATTGGATATCAGTGGAATTTTGCTTAGTCAATTCCACATTATCTTGTTAGTAACAAAAATATCTTTTTGGTAAATTTTTTCTTTTTAACCATCTCTTTTTCAAAAATGTTAAGAGTTGGTTTATATACCAGATACCTTTTCCAATGAAAGGAATGATTAGGTAATTTGCTTGCAGTATTTAAGTATATTTCTAGTTTACATAAACAAGTAGTATATATCTAAGATCTTTTAGTTAGAAACCAATTTTATTTGATTACTTGGTGATCGTATAATTAAAATGACATAACATTGTAGATGTTTTAGAGGAAATTATAAAAAACAGTAAACACAGGAAATTCACTTTTGTATTATTCTTTGTCTACAAGTATTTCCCTGATAAAGAACTTTGGGTTTATTAATGGGCTTTGATCAGTTGGCTTGGAGTCAAATTCTCAGATATAGTTCCAGAATGTATATTCACTTTCAAGCATAAAAGTATAAAAATGTGATGCTCATTTTTTTATCTTTTATAACAACATATTTAGCATATTAAGGTATGAAAGAGAAGAAAATACTTTCGTGATTTTAAATTAAACCCTTTTAAATTAAACCCTTCTCCCTTACTTCCCCAAATCATTAAACTCCCCTGGTACTGGAAGAAAAAAAATGCTTATGCCCTCAGCTGACAGATTTGAAAGACATCATTGATATTTATTGTTGGTTTTAGCTGACTCAAGTGCCCAGTGGAGAAGAATTTATACACAGATCTACCTAAAGATGCCTATCTATGTAGTCTCTCCAACAGGGTTATTAACACTTGTGTAACATAAACACACCTATAAACACACGCAGGATTCTTTTTTTTTTTTTTGAGGAAAGGGGGATGGGATGGGAGAAAAAATTGATCTCAAACCATTACAGTACATATTCATGGATTATGCCTGGAATAACAAATGCTCATGTTGGGTAAAACAATCATTCTTTGCAGTTTTTCACTTTTGAAGAGAAAAAAAGTTGCTGAGGGTGGAAACCTTTTCCCCTCTTCTCCATCAACCCTTGGCATTCATGAATGCACCCCAGGGGATCCTCGTTCTTCTTTAAAGCTATGTCCTTGCCTATTGATGGGCATGGCTGCAGAGATAGTTATAATCATAGTTTAATTAGAAGTTTTATTCACATTTCAATGATTACTCACAAATTGCTAGTTGTAGAAGTTTAATCAGAAGTCATGGCTAGAGAGGAGGTATGATAACACACTGTAGAAGGGGATGTTCACACACCACCTCCAGCTCCTTCCCTTTCATTCTTCCATTTTTCCAATATCACCTCTCTTTCTCCCCCTCCCTGCCCCTCCCATTTTCTGGCCTTTCCTTTGTAGTTCTAGGGCCTCTCCAGCTCCAGGCTTTCTTGGCATCCCTCTCCTGACTGCCCCCACCCTTCCTGGGGTCTGCCTTTGGTCCTTGTTTCTTCATGGCTGGAGGCTTAGATGAGCTGAAAATCAATTTGTCACAGCTCCATCACTGAGGTACAGTCCCCTGTTTTCTCTCTCATTGAGAAGGAAAAGGTTATGATGTGCCCATTTCAGCCTCCACCCAACGCGAGAAACACTCCCCAGGGCATCGGAAGCTCTTGGGCTGTTGCATCCCCTTTAACTGTTTCTCTACCATCCCATTCATCTTTGCCTCCTCACTTCTCCCTGAGGATGCCATGGACTGAATTTAATTGTTTTTGCCTTTCCTATTTTACAACATTATTAAAATTTAAAAGGGGAATTCAAGGGCAAGTTAAAAAAAAATAAAGAGAAAAATGCACCACTGAACAAAAATAACGCTAATCAAAATTGCAATTCTTTTTTGGTTTATAAAACCCATTGGCTGATAGAATTATTATGGAATATTCATGGCACGTCTGTGAAGAAATGATGATTTCCTTTTTTAAGCTGAGGAGAGATGTTGAGAGAGGATACCGAGATCAAGAGTAACAGTTGGAGGCAGGGAACAATGAGGATGAGATGGAGAAAGAAGAAGTATTTTTTAAAGCCCTGGAAGGGAGGAAAATGAATGGAATGAGTGTTAAGGTCTGGGCCTCGCAGGTGGAGGCTGTGGGGAAACCCTCCGTCTACCTCATCCTGACACGGCTGCGAATGCCACATCCCCAACCACATCAGCTCCAGGGGGAAACCCTTTCATCCTTCCAGACTGAATGTCGAAGTGGGGCAGAGAGAGGGGGTGCTCCATGTGTGTGTACAAGGAGCACACAGATGGGCTGCTCACATTTACAGTCATAAATAATGTAGTAACTCAGCTTGAAAAAACCACAGGTTAAAGGAAGAGGCTTCCCTGACGCAGAGAGGGGCTGAGATCAGAGGAGCCACTGAAATGGTGGGAGGGAAACAATGCATGCCTTGTTCTAGGGCATATTTATGAGCGTTTCTTTGCACCTTCAGTTCGTATTTTACTGGCTGGGCTGAGGGGCTTCCCTATTTGCTCATCTCTTAAAGTAATACCCTTGGCTAAGATATCCTTTAAAATATACCGGTCAGCCCTGACAACTGGCTCATTTATTTGGGGGGAGAAGGAAGCTGTTGTGATGTTGATGTCTAGTGGGAATGTTTAAGATCCAGTCGTGGATCTTAAAATTATGACAGTGAGATAAAAATCGTAGTGGGAGAGTTCACCTGCCTTTTTTGGAGATGTTTACAAGAATCTCTGTAACCAAGTAGTAACCCCAGATGTGTAGGAGTCTTGTCTAAATGGCTGTGAGAAAATGATAATCTAATAAGGTAGAAGCAAAATCTGTCAAAGTGTACAATGTTTAAAATGAGCAAAAAACGTCATTAGTAAGAAGGTTCTTTAGTGGTTTTGAGAAAAAGGGAAATAACAACAAACCTTCATAATCAAAGAGAATACACACCCTACACTTGGAAGGCAGTGAATTACATACACATATAAAATGTAGAAACCCAGACCTTGCGTAATGTTAAATCTTTTGATTGGTATAGAAATGAAACTAAGGTTTAATTATTTTATAATTATTCTATAATTTGCAAGATGATGAAGATCCCTGCCTTTCCTTTTACTTTTCATAAACAGGGGTGTCTTGGGGCTTGCATTATAAAAACAACCGTGTGTTTTAGAAATAAATACATATAATTGCATTATCTTGTACATAGTTTGTTTACTTAACTTCTTGCTGGAAGTAAATAACAACTTTTATTGTTCTTGTGGTTTAACTGCTTTCCTAAGGTTGTTTGCAGTAAAGAGAGTAGTTTAAAGAGGTCAGATGCAAATCTCATTTAAATTGTATGCAGGCTTATGAAACATGTTGACATCAAAAGAGTTATTAACATTTACAAACCCCTTCAGCTATGCTGTTCTGATAGGAGAAATTCAGTATTATTTGTTGTGCACAGATTTCCTGTCCTTAGTGAAACTTTGTGATTAGCCTTCCTATATGGAGAGACACAGTCTATTTGCAGAATCCTAAATCCATGGCCTATTACCGTTCAAAAGGCTTTAAAGTTTAATTATAAATGAAACCTAATTGCAGAGTAGCATAGAAGAAGCCAGCATGCCTGAATTAGAATCCCATAGCCTACACTTTCTAGCAGGGTGACCTCGGGCAAGTTACATTCTCCCTGTGCCTCTGGTTCCTTGCCTAATAAGTGCTGATAATAATAATACCACCTTCCTCCTTGGGTGTTGAGAGGATTCATCACATACAATTTCAAGAAGAGTGTTTGGAACCTAGTGAGACCTCTCAAAATGGCCATTATTGCTATTGGAGTTGCATTTGTAGCCAACATCTGTATCACATTTGCAGGAGCAGCTAAGTAATTTGTGGAGCCCAATGTAAAATGAAAATATGGGGCCATGTGTTTAAAAGTTATCAAGAATTCCAATATGGTGGCAGCAGGGTATTAGACCCAATGCGGGGCCCTCCTGAGTGCATATTTGATGATATGTTACTAACAGGAATCAAGCCCTGTTCATCCTCTTTCATCCCTAGTGGAAAGAGACAACATGCACAAACGGAGTCATTTGAGGAGAGCTTAATTAATGTTGTAATATAATATATTATAATGGTATAATATCTAATGTTGCAGGCGGGGCTTTCTGGAAAAACTGGAGATAATGCAGCACCTGGAATGGCAGGGGAGCCTTCTTTCATGACTCCTGGGATGGGAGGGGTGCAGAAACAGTTACCAGAAAGCTCGGAGGAGAGCTGTAGGGGGAAGGCACCCTGACGGGAACAGTGGCCTTTGTGAGAGCAATGCCAGGCAGCCAACTCCTAGTTCTCAGCAGGGAGGTAGGCCAAGCAGTAAACACCCAGACCTTACTTTTCTGCCATCTTTCCCGTTGGCTGATCTTCACTGAAAACCAAGGGCCATGGAGCCCGTTGGATCAACTCCCGAAAAGTCAATGTCTTGGTGTAGAGAGCTGAGCAGAGAAACGTGGAGAGTGGATCTTGAGGCATAAACTGAAGATATTTGGGATAAATGGATAAATGCATATGGAGTATGTAGTCAACAAGAGTTCTAAAATCACTTCAATTTTAGTGCAAGTTACTGATATGTATGTTAATCCTTGTCCTGGTTAATTTCTTGCAAAATTTAAGAGAGAATCATAACATACTGTGAGAACTAACTATGTCACACATTGGTGAAGTGGCAAAAACAGGCATGGCATGCTGAAAAAAAATTCTTCAATCGTATTTAGCAAATTGAAATTAAAAACAAAACCCCACAATACAAACAGCAAACTACCATTACCAATCACAAAACTCAGTACAAGAAACGCTAGAATATAGGCAGAATCGTAGGGCAAATGTGAAGAGCGATGTGTGTTTTCAATCTCTAGGCCTGTTGATTCTCAATTCTATGTCATTCTTCCTGAAATGACCCGTGACTGTGTGTTAAAGCTTTTTGAATTCTGAGTGGAATCATATGATATTCTCCACAGTTCATGTTGCAGGCAAAAATCATTTTAGGAGGAGGTAAACTGGGATGATTGTCTTTCTTCTTTGCTACCTTTCCTCTCCCCTGGCAGAGTTCCTGTGACTCACAGATGCGGAATTTCGTGGGGGAGCAGGTGTGTCTGCTGCTTAGGTCTCATAAATAACCAACCGCTAAGCCTGGAGGCCAGAGCCATCCCGCTACCCTTTCATCTCAGATGAGCTTTGAGTAGCACAGCTTCTTTCCAGTATAGACTCTGTTCCTCTTCAAAGCCCTGAAGAATGGTAATTTTAACCTGCTTTTACGTCTATAATTATCAAAAGCAGAGGAAGGGAGAGTTCAACGTTGAAATAATGTAGGCTTCTCTGCAAACAACATTGAAGGCTCATTTAGTGAGGAAGAAGTGACAGTCATCGATCATATAGGCCTTACGGTTAATATTTTGTAGATGTTTTCTTTGTTCAGAATGAGGAGGGGTTATTTGGTTCTCTAACCATCTCAGGAAGTTTTAAGTGTAAGGGTTTGGGAGTCACACTGATTGGAATATCAGCTTTGCACGAACACCTGCATATCTTTGAACAAACTAGTTCACTTCATGGGACTGTTTCCTCATCTGTAAAGTGGAGACTGTAACACAGAATTATAGTTAGGACTTAATAAGGCAAGGGTATTAGGTCTTTGAGCCAACATGTGCAAAGGATGCAGTTAAAAGGTCCCTATGGCTACCACAGCTCCTTCTGCTAAGATCCATGCTGCTCTAATGTTTGAGTTGGTGTTCTATGCCCAGTCCACCAGACGTTGTCAGATAATTTTCTAGCTGAAACTGTGGAACGGTATGCACATGACTGTTGCTCTATCCAGAAGAAAATTAACGTGAATTTCAGGGACTGTGGCTACAGGTTGGTCAGTTGATGGGCTCTGCTCCCTCCTTGGGGTGTCCAGGGACAGGTCAGTCCACAACTCAACCTCTGGGTAACTGTTGGGTTTCCCTGTGATCGCCTAAAGGCCACACCTTCTGTGAGGTGCTGCTGAAAGGTGCTTTCCAATTACTTTTGGTCCCATTCCTAGAATGAACCCAACAATCTACTTTAGTTCCAGATATTACCTGTTCCATTTCCTTGCTTGTTATGGGGAAGGGGAAACTGATGGCAGGCCAAAGTAATAATATAGAATTAGAAAACATATGGTTGTGAAGGCTGGGGATTCTCTAAAAGACCCTTTTGAAAGACGGGAAAAAATCCTGAGTTTGAAAGCTTATTTTCAGAAGCTACCTTGTGTTTTTTAGTTTTAATTTTGAAAAAAGTGGATTCGTGATGAAAATCTCGGTGCATAAACTCCTGAACTCTGAAAGAGGAAAGGCACTCTGTTCAAATAATCATTCAGTCCTGGAGCTTTTGGTGTCTGTTACTCAGATCACGTTTGAATTTATGACTTTCTAATTTGTAGCTCTTCTCATTACTATTTGTATTATTATTATCATTTTGTTTCTATTTCAAATAATTCGGCCTTAAGCATTTTGAATTTCCTAGACTACTTTGGGCTTTTCTTTCCTTTTCTTTGGATGACAGTCAGATCTTTTTATTAATTTTCTTGAATTGCTTCTTGTTAAAATATTTTAAAATAGGATGGGAATTTATGGGTTTTATTCAAAAAGTTACACAAAAGGCCATGCATGAACTGTAGACCTCTTCTGTTTACAGTATTCATATTGTAAAGTCATCACATGGACTTTTGATATTTCCTAAAGTGTTGAGTGGGAAAATATGGATTTATTGGGTTTTTTCATTATTTGATAACATGCTAAAGATAAGTCATTTTGATGCTCTTTGCTAAAGTTTTCCTTGTGATGAGTGAAGTTCTTAATATAAAATATGGATTCCAACTACATATATTGACACGTTCAAAGCAACAATTAAGAATTTTTTTCTTCCATACTGCCATATCAAAAGTAATTAGCATTTTACAGTTATTTACTTGGAGAAGGAATCTATCAGAATTAAGCAAACTGTTTATCATTGTTATGTTTTGT
The DNA here is from genome assembly GCF_030028045.1 of Hippopotamus amphibius kiboko. Classification (NCBI taxonomy): domain Eukaryota; kingdom Metazoa; phylum Chordata; class Mammalia; order Artiodactyla; family Hippopotamidae; genus Hippopotamus; species Hippopotamus amphibius. The sequence continues at coordinate 45,400,427 of NC_080196.1, read as the reverse complement.
GTATGTGACATATTTAAAGTATATGACATTGTCACATAATTTTAAATGATAGTATAGTTGTAGCAGTAGTCATTAAAGCAACAATGATGACAATTAAACATAATTCCTGTGTCTGGAACTGGACTAAGTGATTTACATGCATTATTCTAGTTAATCTGTGTCTCACTTTTATGGGTAAATATTTTTCTGTTTCCATTTATTGGTGTGAAAATTGAGACTCATCAGAGGTTAAATAACTTATAAAGTTCACCCAACTGGAAATGGCAAAATCAGTACTGGGACCACGATCCGTCCAGCTATACCTTTTTTTGTTCTTTGCCACTGCTTTTTAACTAAGTAAACTACTTCTGAAATATATAGACAGCAGTGAAACTTCCAACAAAAACAATAATCATCGTTTTCACTTTTGTCCATCACTTTAGCATCCAGCACTTAGGGAAGTAAATATGAGCCCACAATACACATCTGTGGGCACTAGAGATCTGAGAGGTCATTCAGTCAGTCACTGGGCAAGTGGAGCAGACTACCTGCTATTGGGTCAGGCACTGTGGAAGGACTCTGCCTGTCCCACTGCCAAGATCACAGGGCAAGAGGAGCCAGATCCAGGTCCTTGATTCTTGTGCCAGGATTCTTTTGCACAATGTCACCAACTTTCAAGAAATCACACAAAAATTCCAGCACCAAGTAAAAAGAAACGCACTAACAAATATTACCTAAAAGAATGTGTTGCTTTGTTGTTGAAATAACCAGGTAGAATTAACCTCGTGTGTACATAGAAAATAGTTTTCAAACCTCAATTACTTTAAAGAAAATTTAAAAAAAAAAAAAAAAGAAGAGCTTCTTACCAGCAAACAGAACGTAAGGAAGCCTGTTAGCCTAAAAAGCATAAGGCAGATGTAGAATCAAGCTTCAGCAGAGCTTAGGGACCTTCTGTCTGGAACCTGATGTGTAGTGGGTAGGACTTTACCAATAGGAGGGTTCAGTGATTTTAGGGGAAATATCTCAAAAGAAGGTTCACATTTTACATTGCATGCTTACTGCATGTTTCAGAGCCTAAGTGTGGCTTAAACATTCATTATTTGTGCTGTGCTTAGGAAATTATTTGATCTGTCTAAATCTTGACCCCAGACCCTATCTTACCTCTTCGTTTGTATGCTAACAAGCTTGTGTTTGGTGTCTCCTTTGTCACTATACACACTGCATGTGATGTGGACTCAGAATATAATGAGTCATTGAAGACACATTTTGTCATGTGGGGAATAACAGAGAATTCCAAGAATTGGTATACAGATGTCTTGAATACACGTCTTTGAATCTCCTCAGGATACTGGGCATTGGACCATTATTACTTCAACCTTGATTACTAAGAAACATTGACAGATATTTTACCACTGTTTTACTCTTTATCAAGAATCTGCTGTGATCGTGAAATGAACATATACAGCAAAACATGGACCTAAGTCTCCTGGGACACCATGCCCATGATTGGTGTTTACCTATGAGTTCATAGCAACAAAACAGCAGATCATCAAAGTGAAATAATAGAAGAAGGACTTGTAATGATTTCTGCTCTACTGGAATTCACTGTCTTCCACAGCTAACACTTATCTGGTGCTTATAAAGTGCCAGACAGTGTGCTAATACCATTTCAAGTGCTAACATTTAATTCCCACAAAAATCACCCTATTTTACAGATGAGGAAACTGAGACCCAGAGATGTTAAGTCATTGGTCCAAAGTCCTACATCTTATAAGAGGAGGAACTGGAATCAGAGTCCAAGCTCCTCCCTGCTGTACTGTGTTGCCTTTGTAAATGCTGTTGGAAAGACTGTTGGTTGGGACATGCTTTGAATGCTATCAAGTTCTATTGGATTGGGAATATTTTCACTTCGTTAGTAGTGCTTTATGTTTTAGGGGAAAAAAAATCCCTAGTGATGAGTTTACCAAGAGTCTTATCCATGGAGTTGGGCTCCTTCAGGCCTTCTTCTGAACCGGGTTGCCATGTCCTTTTGAAGGAGGCAAATCCTCATAATACTCACAAGGCAGAGGGAGGCAAGCATTTTGAAGACACCAGAGATACTGACCTTTGTGCCATGCAACCAGCTGGCCAGTAATGAGGGATGGAAAGGGGATCTGTGTTGATTTCCACCTACAAAAGACAGTCTTGGGGTGAACAGGAGTGACGTTTGGCAAAAAAGAAAATAGAATCTTAAGTAGCAAACAGTAATAGGCCTGAAAAGCAATGGTTAGAAGTTGGAATAAATAATCGTGAATTCATTTGGATGCTGGAGAACTACCAAAGTGCTGGCCAGTGTAGAAGGGCACATAACAGGGCCACCTTGCACCGAAGGATGAATGCCTTGTGACAGCTTTTCTGACCCAGTCCTGGACTGGCCAGTGAATGTCATGAGATACCTACTAAACTAGAAGTTTGGGCTGCAGGACCATCTAAACCTACAAGTTAGGAAATTCCTGTTGTTGCAGACAGGAACTCTGGCAGCTAGCCCCTGCTCCAGGCTGCTAGTTATGGCTGAAGACTCCTCTGTGTTCTATATAACACTGAAGACTCCACACTGAATGCACACCTCTCGATCTGTAGCAGCTATAGCCCTAATCTCTTGCACGTGTAAAGTAAGTGCCTTTCACATAGCTCACTCATTGCCCCTATATCGCACCAAAGCTACATCTATTATTTCTGCTCCTCATGTATCTTATAAATTAAAAGCTAATTGAGATAATTAATTTTTTTCCCAAGAGAAAATATTTCTGGGATGAAGTGTGTGAGGACTCTCAGCTGCCCTCAGTTTCAGCTACCCTCAGCCTCAATACCAAGCCAAGAAATCAAAAAAGGACTTGTAAAAAGCAGGGATGTTTGTTCATGTATCAACTCTTATCAAAATGCCTGAGGACTAATTTCTGCTTTGAAAAGCAAGTCAAGCAGTAGCTGCAGAATAAAGATGAGCATTTAGGATGGCATCTGCTTCTTTTTAAAAATTCTGTTTTCTTTCTCTCTCTCTCTCTCCCTCGCTTTACCTAACCACTCCCACCCAATCAACCCACCACCTGATTGTAATGTAAGGGGAAGTGTGAACGATCTCAGTATCTGATTTCTAAATATTTAGACTGAGATGTGCTTAGAAGGTCAGAAGATGATAAAATTATTGTTGGGACTTCCCTGTTGGTCCAGTGGATGAGACTCCACACTCCCAACGCAGGGGGCCTGGGTTCCATCCCTGGTCAGGGAACTAGATCCCACTGCAACTAAGGAGTCTGCATGCTGCAAGGAAGATACTGCGTGTTGCAACTAAGACCCCGCACAGCCTAAATACATAAATAAATAAATATTTTTAAAAAGAAGATAAAATTACTGTTTAAGAATGGATCAAAAATCATATTTAATTTTAATTCCACTAACTTCATTGACATATAATAACTCAAGCCCATGCTGAATCATGATTGTTTAAATCTCTTGGACACTTTCAATCATTGACTCTTTTTAATCAGAATTCTTAGTATTTGTAAGGGGATTTCACTGAAAGCATTTCAAGTCCTGCTAAGGGGTGGATCTGAAATTTTATAGTCAAATAAGTTTAAGGATGCTGAGAAACAATAATTAAAAAAGGTTTGATATTTCCAAGAGGAGACTTCTCAGTATCTTTATTATGCTAAGAGGCATGGTGAATTTCTGCAAGGAGGATGTGAATTATAGGGTTTCCTGTGCACATTGGACACTGGAAATCTCCTGACAGAGCAGTATGTGTGCCTAGGGTTACAGGGAACTCAGTCTGAGAAAAGCTCTTCCATGTGGAAATCCTATTATATAAAAGCCATTCTGGAAATATGGCAAGCAGAGTATTATGATAAGCTAATTTCTTGACCCCGTGGCCACTTTATTTCCAAAGTTAAAAGGAAGCAGGAAAAAAGTTTAAATTTTATTATCTAGAACCACTATTGTTGATATTTTTATACATTTCTTTCCATACTTTTCAGAGAGTTGAGTTTATTCTTGACTTTTTGAGTATATGACTTTTCTCATTTCTTGGTGTGCTCTTTAAGGGCATATTTTTAATGACAGTAATATTTCAGCTGAATAATTCATCATTTGCATAAACATTCTTTTAGAGTTGGACATGTAATTTTTCCAGTTTTTACTATTATATAATCTGTTACAATGGATATCTTCATAACATTTTGACAATTTCTGGTCATTTTTCTTAGCGTCTATTCTTAAGTGAATATTTGAAAAAAGATATTGAATATGATTGTTTTTTAAACAATCTGAAAAATATTACTAAATTATTTTTCAGTAAACTGGCTTAAATTACTATTTGCACCAACAGTAAATGCTAGTACTATTTTATCGTACTGAAACCTAAATTAAATCTAATGTATTTACATTCTTGGTAATCTTAAAATCTCTTTTGAATTTGTATTTCTTCCGAGATTGATCTTTTATATATCTATTGGCCATTTATAGCGTCTCTTTGGGGAATCCTATTTTGATAGTTTTGTTCTTTTTTTCCAGTTACCTTATCTCATTGTTGCTTATGCTTAGAAATTCCTCCATTGCATAGATATTTAATAATTATTCACTTGTAATTTTTAAAATTTTTATGCTTTGATTTCTCACCTTCCACCTCACTTGTCATTTGTGTATAACAGTCACGGGAAAACACTCCGTTATTTAAGAGTTTGAAAATATTCTATCTACATCTCACTCTAGAAATAAGTGCTCAAAGGTGCAATGTAGCTGATTCCTGGAATTGAAATCAAGAAGAATGGGGAATTCATAGTCTTCAAGGAAACACAGTTTAAAAATTAAAATCAGCTGAACAAGTAAATTTGGTCTAAATAAGCTTACGCCCAAATAATCTGTAATTTAATTATAAAACATGCATTTACAGATGACCTAAGAACAAGGATGGCAGAGGGGTATAATCAGTATCTCATTGATTATAATACTTAAAGGTGGCATTTGGGGATTGGAGAGAAAGAGCGCTAAGTAAATACACACATTATTTTTTTAATCGATTAGCCATTGCCTGTGTTTAGCCACAAATAACATACTTTCTAGTTTAGTATCGTTTGATTACTGAGTCTAAATCTTTTTCACAGACTCCTGAGATGGCTTGGAATCACTTTTTGCCATCAGCCATTGTTTACGTGATCACAATGATGTGGAATATTCACGACCACTTCCATCACCTTGACCGCTTTAGTACCTCTAGGCTGGTAGCTACATCTGAGGTCAAGGAATAGTGCCAGGATACACCTGCACTTTTGTTTGGCTAAATCTGGTCTCTAAATCATAAGTTTTCATTGCGTGTGTTCATCATCTTATCAATATCTCTTAGCCCTGAGAAGTTCAATACTGTATCGTACTGTCGTTTTTAAAAAAGACATATAAGCAACAGTTAGAAATCCAAATATCAGTACGATGGTGCCCTAACTGCAAAAATAACTCAGCGAAAATGACAATCAAATAATTAGATACATTCTGAATCAAGGAGTAAAGTATATCAGAGATATGCAAGCAGAAGAAATTAGGGGTCAGAGCTTTATATTAGCAAGTCTAGGATCCAAGGGAAAAATGAATGACATTGAACAGACCAGGCACTGTATAAAACAACAAAGCTCCAGCATTGCTAGGTCTTTATAAGCGAAGTAATAAATCAAAATGCACAAAACAGAAATTGTTAGAAGTGTAAGTAAAAATTGATAGAAACAAAGTTGTAGTATGAAATTCTACCAAACAATTAAAACTGCATGATAGAACACACACACACACACACAAATATAAAACAAAGATGTACTTGAATAATACAATTAACAAAATTAGATTAATTGACATGTCTCAAGGATTGTATTTTGAAATATATTGACATGTATCAAATTGTGTATTGTATATATTTTTCTTGAGATTCCATGGACTATTTACATAAGTCACTAATTGCATGATACATAAATTTGAAGTACTATAAAAGTTTTGCAAAGCCAATAGGCCCATACAACCATGTTCAACATCATCAGTCATTAGGGAAATGCTAATTAAAAGCACAATAAGATAGCACTACATATTATAAAAGTAGCTAAAAGGGAAATAGGAATAAATAAAACAATAAAAGCTCCCAGGACCGGTGCCAGTAAAGATGTGGAGCTCTCATAAACTGCTGGTAGGAACTCAAAATGACACAGCCACTTTGAAAAAAATATTGGCAGTTTCTTATAATATTACACACACACTAGCCACTGCAACCCCAATATCTCACTAAGTATTTACCATAGAGAAATGAAATCCTAGGTTCACATAAAAACCTGTGCATAAACATTCACAGAGGCTCTCTTCATAACTGCCCCAAAGTGCAAAGAACTTAAATGTCCTTCAGTGGCTGAATGGTTAAACAGATGGTGGTACATCCATTCAAGGGAATTCTCAACAATAAAAAGGAGAGAACTATTGGTACGCGCTAAGACATACATAAATTTAAACTACATTTTTCTAAATGAAAAATCACCAGGCCCATATTGTATGATTTTATTTATGTGAAATCCTAAGAAAAGCAAAACTATAGAAACAGGGAACAGATGAGTGTTTGCTAGGGATTAAAGACAGGCAAGGGTTTGCTTAGAGAGAAGCTGCAGGATGGTGATGGAACTGTTGTGAATCCTAGCTGTGGTTGAGGTCACAGACCTCTGTATTTGACAAAAGCCACAGAACTAATAGCAGGTTTTATTTATGAGAGTAAGGTACAAGGAAGCAGATATTTTTTATGCTATGTTTACAACTGAATATTCATAAAGTATATAATAACTCTATTTAAAAATAAATCTCTTGACTACATTGAGAGAGAAATTAAATGTTTAAGGAATAAGTTTTGGAAAATACCATACATGAAAATTTATCAAAACATAAAAATGGTTGCCAAAGCTATGCTCTAGGATAAATTCATGCCTTTAGAGCTTTTGTACTAAAAGGAAAAGAAATAGAAATGAATGTAGATTAATGAATTGTGTATTTTATTCAACATGACCTATTAAGTGCTAAAAGGATAACATACAGAAATGAAAACAAAATTTACTGAATTAGAAGACAAACTATGAATAAATTCATTTAAAAGCTGTTAATTTGAAAGACCAAGGAATCAATGAACTTCTGACAAACATTATTATGCAATAAATAAATGAGTAAATAAATAAATAAAATGGAAAGAAAACAAATAAATAGGTAAATGATATATAATTATAAAGATTTAACACTGTATAGAGTACTACATTAATTCTATGCTAATAAGTTGAAAATCTTAATGAGATAGCTCAGGAATGAGAACTATGAATAGGTAAACAACATTGGTAGTTATCGAAACTTTGATTAAAATATTATTTTTTCAAAGATTTTCAGCTTTGTCATTTGGGGCACGGGAGTGAACAAATTAAGAAAGAGAAGAGCAAATGCTAAATAAACTGGTCCAGAATCCTAAAAAACAGCTACAAAGTAATTTTTAATAAATGAACAAACTGGGATAGGAAAATATGAAAAAAAGTTCTTTTTTGCGTGGCAGAAGTCTCAGTTAAAATTACTTGAAAATCAGAATCAAGAATCCTGTGGCAAAATCTTAATTTAAATACTTGCAAATTGAAACTAATTTAAAATAGTCATGTATCTTTACCAAATGAGTTTGATCCTAAAAATCAATGGATGATTTAGTATCAGGAAATCTGTCAATTCAAAGACTTACATCATCTTGATTGCTAGCATATCTAGAATATTGACACTCAGAGTCATCCACCTGGCTCCTCTGGCAGATTATTTTCAATAATAATAATGAAATGAATCCAGTTAAATAAGACCACATAGAAAATGTGGTGAATAATTTTCTTATTGAATGATATATATACACACATCTGTATGTCAATAAAATAATAAAAAATTTAAAAAATACAGTATAATAAGAAAGGGGGTACTGGATTAACACTTTTAAATTACATTAATACATGTTTTGAAATAAAGGAAAAAAAAAATACTGACCAATATCAGCATATTGGTCCAATATATAAGAAACAAGATTAGAGTTCTGTAAATTTGTCAATGATTTTGTTAAAAGAATCTTTGTATATTATTTTTGTATTGATAATTTGTAATTTACAATTTCATTATAATCATTTTCAGCAGCAGTATAGCCATTTTCATCAATCTGTCTTACTCCTGCTTGATCAAAGAATAATTTTTGTAAATTATAATTTTGAGAGATTTCTTTCATGTACAGCAATAGATATATAAACAGTTAAGGAAGGCCTTAAAAGGATAAATTTGTTTGAGATTCATAAAAATCCCATTTCACCTTTCTGAAAACTGCAATACTGTCTGTGTCTCTTTGGATTATTTCTAGATGCTTTCAAAGGTTTTCATATTTGAGCATTTTCTGCTGAAATATCTTCATATTCAGAAAATTCATAATAAAATTCTGTTATATTTGATAAAAACTTCTGAAGTTCATAACAGTTCAGAATTGTTCAAGTTCTCTCTGGGTGCTATTTGTGTCTCCAAGTCATGTGATACTACGTATTTCTGTATTTAAACAGTATATTTGGTATAAATAATGATAGCACAGTGATTGTAAAGAAAAAAATATAACTGAACTTAACTTCTTACTCACCCATGTACATTGGGATTTACTGTATAACCAGCAGTTCTCCACATTAACATCCGCAGAATAAAATGTTTATTAAAGGATACATAATAAAAATGTGCTAATTTGAAACTTACATATGTATTATGAAAATACAACAGTAGTAACAGCAATGTTTTGAACTCTGATCAACACAACATTTTTTTCTGAGAGGAGTATTTTATCACTGACGCTATTGAGAATTGCTGAGGCATGGTGATAATAAAAAGCAGAATAACTTATAGTTGGTTTTATTATTGTCTTTAATGAATCCCTTTCTTTCCTAGACCCGGCACGGATTGCTCTAACCGCCTACTCTTGGTACACCAATGATCTTCATAAAAAGTTAATGGTGTACAATAAAATTCAATTCCCAATCCTGTTAGAGAGAGAGTGAGAGAGAGAACTGGGAATAGAAAAAATATTTTACTCAGATGGTAAAATCTATCACAAATCAAAAACAAACATTTTAACGCATTAGACCTGTCTATTAAAAAAAAAAAAAGGACAAACTGAACAAGAAAACCCTAACAGCAGAAACACACACGTATGCTGGCTATCACCATCAATAATAAACATAAGTCTGGGAGTTCTGGAAAATGCCACATCTAACTATACACCATTAACATTATTGCTCACTTTAGGAATCAACTGAGAAGGTACTAGAATAAATTGGTTTGGCTGAATGCGCAGAAATAGAACTAAAATAAGAAATACACGGATTTAATGAAAATAAACAACAGCCAGATAGAACCTATAATGAAAAAATTACATCCCAATGACAGGATAGGTAACAACAAGCATCAACACTTGTAAAAAGTTTAATTGGAACCCTCCACAAGAATGTGTGCAACCTTTACGGCTAAAGCTTTACATAAGTAAAAAAGGTATAAATCAATTCAAACTGTTTCATTAATGAGAAAGATATAAAGTATCGTCTTTTTACATGCATATAGATTTATTATAATTCCAATTAAGACTCTTAACTGGATCTTCTTTCTTGGACCTTGACAAAATATAAAAAGTTCATCTTGAAATGAAAATTAGCTAAGACCTAGTTGAATACGAAGTTTAGAAATTTTCTTAACTATACATTGTAGAATGTACATTGTAGAACCCTGTCAAGTATTATAACATATTATAATGCTATGATAGTAGAAGCAGTACGGTATTTGTATATAACAGGGTATATATGCGTGAAACAGGATAGCGAAGAAACAAACACTATCATATGTTATAATTTAATATACAATAAATGCACACTTAAAAATCAAACTGGAATTAATGTTTATTAGTTAATTACTTTAACTTATTAATGTTTATTTTTTTGACATATAAGGTTGTGTTCATTTTTTTAAAATTTTTTAAAATTTATTTATTATTTTTGGGGGGGTACACTAAGTTCAATCATCTGTTTTTATACACATATCCCCGTATTCCCTCCCTCGACTCCCCCCCCCTTGAGTCCCCGCCACCCTCCCCGTCCCAGTCCTCTAAGGCATCTTCCATCCTCGAGTTGGACTCCCTTTGTTATACAACAACTTCCCACTGGCTATCTATTTTGCAGTTGGTAGTATATATATGTCTGTGCTACTCTCTCGCTTCGTCTCAGCTTCCCTAGATTGTGTTCATTTTTGATGTACAACATAATGATTTGATATATGTATATGTTGTGAAATAATTACCATAATACATTTAGTTAACATCTAACATCACACATAGTTACAAAATTTTTTTTCTTGTGATAAAAACTTTTAAGATCCACTCTCTTAGCAACTTTCAAATATACAATGTAGCATTATTAACTGTAGTCACCATGCTGTACATATTAATGTTTACTTCAAAGCGCTCATTGGGGGAAGGAGTTCTGCTGTTAATAGAAGTGGACAAAAATTTGGGGAAAAGATAGCTAGATTTAACAATATCACAAACGAGCAATTTCTCCACATAAGAAAAGGGAACTAGAAATAGAAGATCAACAACCAGTTGGATTGAAAAAAATACTTGGAATAAATATAAAATGTAAATGTTACATATTAACTGTATAATGAGCTTATATAAATTAAGCACCAAGACTCTTTAACTGAAAAAAGAGGGAACATAAGAGAGATGTGGATCAAACTGCTGTTAAGGAATGTATAACTACTTATGAGTAGGTTTTAAAAGTATATCACAGAATACCTGAGAAAAAATGAACCAAACTTCTAATTAGCTTAAACCCTGGAAATTAAATTTATAGTGATTTTCTAATTTTTTTCTTTATATGTTTTGTTACCGTTTTTTTTCCCAAATGGTATATGGGTATGTATTTTTAGTGTCAGAAATAGATTTTATTAAAATACCTACACCAAAATCTCTTTACTATCTTTCTTTCGTATCAATTTCAGAGTTTTCTGCATATCTTTCTTCCTTCTTTTCTTTTACATTTTCTTATGAACACCTATTATTTGCAAAGCAAGATTATATATAGCATAGTTCCTGAACTGGATCAATTTCAATACAGTGAGGGCAGATATATAAAACAGAAAATTGTTCTAATTTTTTTTTACTAAAGATGCTTGGTACTTAAGACTTATTTTTTTAAAAATTTTTGATAATGGGAGATTCGAAAATTTGGGCCAGTGTCACTTTTTTTCTGAATTTAGTGGAAAATTAATAGGCTCTTTAACTTTTTTGTACTATACACTGAAGATATCTTTGCGATAAAATACACTTCTTAAAAATCCGACAAAGACAAAGGGAGTCCAACTCGAGGATGGAAGATGCCTTTGAGGACTGGGGCGGGGAGGGTGGGGGGGGCTTGGGGGGGGCGTCAAGGAAGGGAGGGAAGATGGGGATATGTGTATAAAAACGGATGATTGAACCTGGTGTACCCCCCCAAAAAAAAAAAAAAAAAATCCGACAAAGCCCAATCTTGAAAGAAAACTTTTCGTAATTTTAAAGTCATTGTTTTCCTGTGATTTACTAGAGGAAACAGGTAGAGTGCCTTTTATCAGATGCTTTCTATGACATCTGATCAGAGTAATGAGACTATAGACATGACTAGTGTTTAAAATGAATGAGTACTTTTTGTAATTCTTAATCCTTCTAGGTTGATATTTATTTTTATCAAAATTATATAGGCACATGTTTTAAATTCATGATACAAAATCTTAAGAAAAATAGAAGTCCTCTCTATTTTTCCAGTCCAGTGGCTCTGTGGCCAATCTCTCTCTCCAGAAAGATTCCAATAAAACTCCCTGTGGTTGGAAGCCCACTTTTCATACCCTGTTCAGAGATGCTACCACCCGCTGTCTCCAAGAAGGACCTGGCTCTGGACTCCTTCCATGGTCTCAGGGAATCTTTCTGTTCCACCTTGTGGTTCCTGCCCATCTCCCCTCAAAAGCATTTAGCCTCTCTACATCTCTGACATACCTGGCATAATCCCATCAGTAACATTAGCCAGGAAAGTTTTGTTTGTTTGTCTGTCTGTCTGTCTGTTATAAAACACTATCATCCCCTGGAAGAGAAGGTCACACAAAGGCCTGCCTAGCTGCTTGGAATGGGGAAAGGAAAATTAAGAGAAGACAATCCTAAATGGCTCTCCTTTTTCTTTATTCTATCATAATAGCAAAAGATGCAAACAAAACACAACAGAAAGATCAAAACAATAACTGGTAATAACCACCTTTTACCACGTCCATGCTTTGCAATCCACAAAATGCTCCATGCTGCAAATACATTTTATCCTTTGAACCATTCTACACCCTGGTGTGTAAGTCCTGTTGTTTATACCCCATTTGCAGATGAGGAAGTTGAGGTTTGAAGAGGCTAAGCAACCTCCCTAAAGTCACACTACTCATAAGGTAAGAAGATGGGGTTGGAAATTATTCTATCCATCCACATACCAAACAGCCTCCACATATGCACATTTAGTAGATGCTAAATAAATATTTGATGAAATACTTTATGATAACAAACACATAGCTTGTAGCATATGGCAGTGCTGCTGTCAAATAGGCATTATTGTGAGTGCTTTTGTAGGAAAAGAGCATATTGCTGTCAGTAGACAAAGGGGATGGTGGCAAACACACACCAGATAAGGTTCATGTGGGGTCAGGCTTACACTGGTTGGAATTTGGAACAGCAGAGCTCTGTGGGGTAGAGTGGTGTGGAAATACAAGAGTGTGCATGTGCGATTAGGGCCCAGCACCCTTGCTTAGGGATTTATGAGGAAGAGTGATAGATATGTATATAAGAAATCTATAATGCATGGATTATCTATAAATGTTTATAAATCCATCTTTATATATGTATAAGCTTCATGTTGGGTGAAAAGTGTTAACTTTTATCTACTGCTTGTCATTCACCAGGCGTATTCTAAGCAATTTATATCTATCTCATTTAATCCTCAACATCATTATTATATAAATACTATTATTCATCCCCATTTTACAGATAATTAAAATGAAATATAAAAAAGTTTAGTCATTGGTCAAAGTGGTCCAACTAGTAGATGGCAGCTGCGATTTGAATCCAGCTCCTCCAAGTAAAGGATGTGTCTTCGAGACAAACTGGAAGCTTCACTCTAGGTCAAAAACAAGAAGAAAAATACAGCACTGACAGGTCTTGACAATTACCATGTGTGTTGCAAAAGACTCCAGAATGTTCTTTGATCCTAAGTTCAAGAGAAAACACTTGATTAGAAAGTAAATGTAATTTAATGGAGTACAATTTAGTCTTTATTAATAAAGTGGATTATGAAGCGCTGGATGGAAATAGTCCTATTACAATTGTTGATCAGAAAAATCTAGGACTGTTTTCATTTCCTTCCAGTCTCCAGGATTTAAAAGACATGTAGAGAAAGTTCAATACATTCATGCGAGATCACTGTAGGTTGTGAGCATGTTCTAAATTATTTCATTAGTTCAGGAGCCCTTGAAGGAAATCTAAAAGCTTTCCAATACACAGAATAAAAGTCAAACTCCTCGTCCCTAAGTACTTCAGTTTCTGGCTCACTTTCCTACATTTCCCCCTAACTCTTCTTGCAGTTCACTGGGCTCTAATCTGCTTGTCTTTAAGCCAGTCAAACACTATCATGCCTCAGGGCCTTTGCACCTGCCATCCACACTTCCTAAATGTTCTTCCCCAATGTATGTCTGTGACTTACTGTCACTTTACTAAATTGCCACTTCCTCAGAGAGCCCTTCCTTGAACAGAAGAAAAATAATAATAAAATAGCACCCATATGATTCTCTATTCTCTTATTCTATATGATTGTATGCATGTATACATGTGTGTATGTATATATGTATATACATGTACACACATAAATTGCATTTATCACCATCTGATGTTATTTCTGTATTCATCAGTTCTTAGTCAATGTCATTACAGTTTTCACCAGTAGAATATGAACTCCATAAGGACTGGGATTGTCAGTTTTTTTCATTGCTCCACCCCCAGTCTCCAGAACTGTGTGTGGCACACAGTAGGCTCACAATAAATATTTCCTGAAGGAATAAATGACAGATCAAATGAGCAGCCTGGAGAAGGGAAAATGTGGAGAGGGTAATCATTACCCTCAAATATTAGAACTGCTTTTGCACAGAAGTGTAGTTTGACATAATCGATAATAGCACTAAATTATTGGAGAGCCCAGTTGAGCTCAAGATAAGGAAGGATTTTGTAACTGTCCCAGCTGTCAAAGATGAAGTGTACTGTCACAGGGAGTGTTTTTTCCCTGTTACCAAAGATATTCAAGCAGCGTCTGCCTAATTTCTTTGTTAAGATTTACAGGGGATCGTGCTCAGGCTAGAGGAACTTTAAGAGCTGGTTTAATCCCCAGCCTTTTATGACTGGATAGAAGAGGAAAACAGCTCCCACAGCACAGTCAGAACCACAACGTTTTAGGGCTGGCAGACAGGAGAGATCTTACAGAAAATGAAGTTGAAAGCTAGCAAGATAGTATGACCCTGCAGCAAAGCCCTCTGTGGCCATCCACTGACCACAGACAAAGTCCCAGCTCCTCACTCAACAACAAATATTTATTAAGCTCCAGCTATGTACGAGGCACTGTTTTCAGTCCTGGGGTTACAGCAGGAAACGAGATAAACAAAGACTTTTTTCTCATTGGAATCCCATCCATCACTTGGTAACTAGACTTACATATGTGTATAAATGTATGTGTATGTTTATATTGAGTTTATGAATAGGCTGAATATATCAAATTATGAGTGGTGGACCAATCAGCTCAACTTTGTGTATTACTAAATGACAAAAGAGAGAGAATAAAATGTAGCGAGTGGGATGCAATGTTTTCTCTGTTTACACATTTGCATTCTTTTGGCCTTTGAATGATTACACCAAAGTGACAGCAATTGGTCAACCAGAAACCAGGAGTCAGCTGAATTTTTGCAGGATATTTATTCGTACATTAGGGTGGTCTTCCAGGAAACAGAACAACAAACAGAACATTTTACAAGCAGTGTTATAGAAATATACACAAAGATGCATTCTAGTTGGAAGTAGAAACTTTTGGCCTCACACAAGGAAGTCTAAATGGAACTTAGGCTACACCGGCAGTTTTGACTAAGAAAGTAAATAAGAGTCTTTAAAAATTGCTTTAAAAATCACGGTTTAAGAGTCAAACCGCATATGTTAGAATCATTTATGCTTCTAAGGAAAATTAATTGGAATAAAATTAAAAGTACTCTTCATTGAGAATATTAGAGATCTCTATGAAAAAAAACTGTAGGCATGATGTGATTTGCCCTTGGCAGCCTTTTTGAAATTTTGGAGCGTAGTTTTTATTTTCACAATGACTTATATCACTGATATTTTGTAAGTGGGGGTGCTAAACACCGTATAAAAATGGACATTCCTCACAATCAGAATTTTCTGCTTCTTGCACAAATTTCTAATTTCCTACTGGACATTCCTGTAGGTGAAAAGCCCAACCCTAGATTCGAAGCACATTGAACATAAAAATACCATATATTTTGACATTTTTACACACACTGATTTCCCCATTTATGTATTTATTTTGTAAGTCAAAGAATGATGGTACTTTTTTGTTTCTGTCCAAGATCTTAAGAGGCACCCTTTTCCATTCTGATAAATAATATGGCTGATGGCAGTGTAAATGCACATTTTAGGCTGTTGCATTTCCAGTGATGTAAACGCCTGACCATTTCTGCTATACCTATAAATTACTTTATAATATTGATTTATACTGATGTTTTGGAAATTATGAAGGTGAATAGGATACATTATCTAAGAGTTTCATTTCAAGATAGAAAAATACACATTACAAAGTATTTAGCAGGAAAGGAAGGGTTTAGTCTGCCAGGGCTGAGAATGATGGGCAGAGACGGAAGTTATGCTTGTGAATCCTGGGTTTGGTGCAGATAACTAAACGGGCTCGAGTGTACTTTATTTTTATTTTTGGCTGTGCTGAATGGCTTGTTATATCCTAGTTCCCTGATTGGGAATTGAACCTGTGACCTTGGTAGTGAAAGCCCGGAGTCCTAACCACTGGATTGCCAGGGAACTCCCATGGGTGTGTTTTAGAATGCATTGACTTTGCATCCCAGCTCCAGTACTTTCTAGCTGCAAACTCAGGCAAATAAATCTCTTGGAACCTCTGATTCCACATCTATAAAACAGAAATGTAATTCCCACCATAGGAGATAATGGAATTGTGGTTACACGAGGCTGCGTACAGACCTGGTTCGTAGTTAGCCCTTGGGAGTCACTTCCTCTCCCTGCCTTAGAGCTGAGATTTCATCTTGAAACTACCTTTTAACTCTAAATATTTACTTTTCTGGAATGAAAAGCATCCTAAAACGTAATATACCTATACTTAATTTAAAATGTCAATGATGCTTAACTGTAATATACAGGAAGAATAAAATGAAAACTATTTTAAAATATTATATATTTAAATATATAAAGACTTGAGTCTTGCTTCAGTAGATGAGACAATGAAATAGTTACTTGAACTTACTAGAAATGAAAATATTGGAATTTAAGAGACGTGCTGTCAGAAGCCATTCCATTGGAAAAAACACACTGAAATAAAAGAGCAGACATTCAGGGAAATAGGAGCATGTAAAGCAGTGTAAAGTGAAAGAAACTAGGTCATCTGCACATGAAAAAGGATGATAATACGTGTGTGGATAAGTTTAATTGAAGACAGGATACACAAGAAAAATGACCAATTATTGAAGTGGAGTAAATGAGGAACTGTTATAATCTCCCCAGTGAGGATGTAAAAAATGCTCTCAGGAGCACTTCGGATTGCCATCTGTTCTAGCCTACTTTGGGCAGCATTTCTCTCTAATAATGTAGTGAGGACCATTCCAAACAACTACCATGTATTCTCAGTAAGAACAGGTAAAATATGAACAAAATGAAAATTATCCATTCAGTACTTGCATTTTCCTTTCCATTTTATTTTACTGTAAGTGCATCACATTTAGATTATACATTGGCCACAGTATAGAGTAGCAAGTCAATAATTTAATAATTTCAAGACAATGCCTTTATTCAACTTAGACTTCTCTTTCCATGTTGAACTGCTGCTGAATTACTGGTATTTTCTTGTAAGTTCTTATAAAAACTCTCCAGTTTCATTATGTGCTGAAGAATGCCCAGTTTGTATTTATGGAGGTTGAGTTTGGTGGTCATTCAAAGGCGATGTGGGGCCTGAGACAGTTCTTCCCTGGGAGGGACTCCTGTGTGGCTCTTCCCACTAAATGTCATAGCTCTGTAAATTTCCAAACTCTAGAGACAGCATTGCCTCCTCTGAGGTTTTCTGTGCCTTAGTGTTACCGACCAGGGTTCTTGGCCTCCTTAATCAATAGAAATTGATAAGAGGCCAGATAAGAAATTCAGGTAAGGCTTTACTGGGGCCCCTGCTGCAGCAGGGGGGAGTGAAAACAAGTAATGGGTTCCCTTGCTCGCTCCCTAAGTGGGGGTGAGCTGGTTCCTCACATGGGGTGAGGGTAGGGGCAGGTGCAAGGGTCAGGCCAGAGGGGTGGCTTAGGTGATCTGTCCACCCCTTTGGTGGTATTGAGTGCAGGGGGCGTGTGCAGTACCTGCTTTTGCTCCCAGCTCTTAAAAAGTGGCAGTTGGGTTTTTGGTCTTTTTGTATCTTGTTGTCCATAATTTGCCCCAACTGTGCATGCGTGTAGTTAGTTTTAGTCCCTTATGATTTCTTTGTGTTTTGTTGCTTGAAGAGACGTGTGTCTAGGTGCAAGCCCTGCAGCAAAGGGCGTCAGGTCCCAGCCTGTCTGATGAGAACATTGGGGGTGGGGGTGGGGTCGAGGAGAAGAGAGAACTGAATTTGGTGTCCTTCTTCCCAAATACTTGGTTCTAGAAAAGTATGAGAATGAGGAGTTAAAAGAGCTCCCTAATGGGACAGTATATGTTTTCCAAGAAGACCGACGATGGGAAATTCAATAAACTGAGCTGAGAGGGTACCTAGCATACCCTCCACATTGCAGGACAGAAGCACCATAGCCTCTGTCTCTGTATGAGAGAAAACCAATTCTCACTTCCTTGAGTTTCTCTGAAAGGCTTCCTTCTGTGGTTTTGTTATATGACCAACCTCATATTTTAATCCAAGTGAGTACATTGGCTACTGAAATGATTTGTAAGTAGCAGTACTCTATTGCTATCATCCTTAGCTCTGCACGGTAAGTGAAAAACATCTTAAAGCTGGTAGGAGACACTCATCACAGTAAATGACATGCCGCATATTCACACATTCATGGAAATCCCTCCACCTTCTGGTTGTATCTCTACATCAAAGCATCCAGACCACAATTTTACTTTAAGAGTTGTTTTACAGACTCATTTTACATTTCAGGTGAATTTGCTACAAGATGATTTAGTTACTTACAGATGTCAAGTAATTTGTATGGTAAAATCGTATCTTGGAATAATTCATAAAGTTCCATGTTTATTTTTCATTGTCTCAACGTATCTGATTTGTTGTGAAACTTGGATTTCTTGGCAAAAATATAAATCTCATTATAAACGTCCATTGAAGTAAATATGACAGCTCTGTTTCTCATTATGGTGCATGTGCTGTGTAAAGATATTAGCCATAAAATTTGGTGAATGTCCTCCAGGGGATTTCAGATTTTAGTATGTTTCAAATAATTTGCAGAGTAGCATTTGTTTATGGTTTTTCATGTGTATAGGAAATAATAAATACAACTGACAGTCATGTACATGGTGAATTAAACTGAAGCTACATGATATATACAAGGTGTCATGTTTTAGCTTTTGAAATAAACTTAAAATGAATTTAACATGTCAAAATGAATATTTCAAAATGTACCTTTTTAGCTAAACATTTAAGTCTTTTAGAAAATATTTTGGTAGGTGTTACACACCATTATTACTCTCTTTCTTCGATAAGTTTCAAAAGTATTTGTAGAATTTCAAAATTACTTATAGCAAGAGTTACACTGTACATTTACTAGATTTTAAAGGGCAAGAAAACAAAATTTCAGTAGATTATGTAATTTATAAAATTGTTAATAAAAGTATTGGTATTCCATTTACTGAATAGCTGTTGAATTATAACAATCTGCTGTGAGTTTTTTTGGAGTTTGAAGTTTGGAAAACAATGTCATCTCTAATTGTAGAACTCACAACATCACTCCCAAGGAAAAAGGCCATCATAAAAAGGAAATTGCTTCTAGTTTAAATACACAGTCTTAAAAATGAGTTCACAAATATGTGTAATCTGTTGTAGCTATTGTATACCTTCATGATACTGTATCTTCCCTCAGCTAATAGCTTTTATTTTTAATTTAAAAAAAAGCTTGCTCTCTTTAGATTGATGTCACAGGAAATAAAACCTGGCAATGTTTTTATTCAATTATCCAAATCAAAATTAGATTGATGAGACATGGTGACAGCAGTGCAGTTAAAAGAACTGATAAATTATCAGTGGACCATCTCCAAACTCTGCTTGCAAAACTTCTGAATGCAAAATCTTAGTGGGGGAGGTAGCTTAATGGAGAAGACAGAGCAATCAACTCCTTGGCTCCTGCTGTGTGCAGATAAATAATACGATGCTTTATCCAAAGGGGCGGTTGGAAACGTCATTAAACTAAAAGCAACTCATCTTGTAGTGCAAAAAGTGGTTTCTCTGTAGGCTTCTCCCTCTGTCCTCCCTCAGTCTATGTGTTGGTAGAGATGTAAATGGACCTACTGAGGGTCAAGTTTGACTTTTCATAAGAAACCTGGTAACTGATACCTAATTAAAATTCAAGGACAATTTTTTTACTTAAACAAAAGTACAATAATCTGAATTTTTAAAATGTTCAGAGAATTCAAGTTTCTTGCAGGATATTATTCAGGGCAGGATATTAAGAGTCATGCAAACCTGCATTTGAATCTTGGCTCAGGCAGTATTGAAAAGCCTTGTTAATTTATTCAGCATTCATTTATTAAGTGAATACTATATATCAAAGACTGCATTTGATATGATAGAACACCAAATAAATGACTTCTATTTCAAATTAGTTATTTTTTCTCCCTGAATATCAGATTATTCCACTGTTTAGTGTGAATAATAATTCTTCCATTTTATTGAATAAGATAATTACATCAAGCCTCAGCTCAAAACTAGTACCTAATTTTTGTTATTATTAGAATAAAAAAATTTCACCAAAGTAGAAACTAGTCCATTATTCATTTCTGTGTTTCAGTTATTAATGTTGAAATAACAAAATCTGAAAAACAAATCTTATATCACAAATTCATCAGATGCTCAAATTATCTTCAGTAGCAACTTTTATTACCAACCCTTTTATCGAAACATTTATATTTTTATATTTATTTAAATCTTATTTACAGCTTCCATTATTCCTAAATGATTGTGCTTACAGAAGAGGCATCTTGTTCTTTAAAGGCAGTCTAACCAAAGTGAAATCCATGACTCTATATTTTAGAGTCATGCAGGAAAAAATATAAATTCTGTACTTGGGAGAAAAACATTACATCAAGCATGATCAAATGGTTATGCCAGTATGCAAGTTATTGAAGTTTTTGTCATTATAATGTCATTATAAAGATGTACACTTATGCTTTAGTTGGCTGTATTTCTTGACTTCAGAAATGTACTAATTTATGCAATTTATAAAATACTTAAATGCTTAACTATTTAAAGGAAATTAAAAAAAATTATACTTGTACCAAGCAGTCCAATGAACCAGCCAGCCAGTCTGCTTTAAAAGCTAATCATTTATCAGTAAGTCTAAAAATCATGTATCCCAACTGAGGATACTCAGAGAAAAAGTAAAAAGGTGTTTTTATGTGGTAGAATGTAGTTATGTAAATCTCTTTTTTTCACTTTATAAGCCTATGGAAAAAGACTATTTGGAAGAATATGACTTTATTTTATTTTTAATTTCATATTTTGGCTTTAAAGTATTCATGAGAAGTGGTATCAAGGGACAGGGAAGAGATTTAATGACCTTTATTCTTAGGAGACTGAATCTGGTATAGGCAAGCAATTAGGTTTTTTTTAGTCTCATAGCAAAGAAGTAAATAGATGAGTGAGGAGAAATAACTCTTTAATGCTGATATATATATTTTAGCTCAAACATTAAAAAATACATAAATAGTATATTTTTTCTCTAATAACCATCACAGACTAACTGGTCTTAGACTTATATCTTCCATGTTAAAAAACAAAATAAAACCAAATAAAATAACCTAAGAAACTTGGAAAAAATATATGAGGCAACTTTTCTAGGCATTGGAAGTTGGGCAGTGGAGGCTTATAATCTCCAATGGAATGGGAAACACACAAGTGAGACCCACACCTGTCCTGGTTTTCTGTGTGGAGTGGTTTGGGGGCCTTAATGAAGGAAGGTGGTGTCTAGAATGAGAGCAGCAAACTGGAAGGAGGAGGGGGGGGTTTGGGGCATCCTGGGGAAGCTGCAGTTTTCAGGGAAAGATAGGGTAGATGAATGAGCTGTGTGGAGGTGCTGAGATCCCCTCCAAAATTTGGTCAAGGGTTGGTCTATACATGTGCAGGTCGAGGCTCTGGAGAGAGATCCCAGAGCAGCTGCCACTGTTGAAACAGAGACCAGGTCCTGGGCGGCATGGGAGATCCAGTGCAGCCAGTGTTGGAGAGAGCTTGCCGACATTAAGTTAGGACCCCAGAAAGGCCATACCTTAGGAGTAAGGATGCTTAAAGTAGGGCTCAAACCCTAGAACTAAAGCAAACTAAGATCCACTCTAAGAAATCACAATTTCTTAACCATGAAGCCTGATAGAATTAAGATTTATCAGAAATTTAATTTGCTATCAGAACAAAACAACAGTTTTAAAGAAAAAAAATGTACAGATTCTCTCTCAATATATCATTTACAATGATGGCTAAAATAATGATATATCAATAATTTAGGTGAATGAAAGAGGAGATAGTTTAAAGCAAGGCCACTGCATTCTAAGAAATACTAGAAGAAAATCTCCAGGGTCAGGCAAAGGATATCACTATTGTGAGGGACATCTACACAAAATCTACAGTTAATGTTATATGGGAATGTAAAATATTGGGTGATTTCCCTCTAAGTTAAGAAATAAGGTAAGAATTCTTACCCTGTCTATTCAACATTGTTATTGGAGTTCTTAGCCAGTAAATCAAGTCAGGAGAAATAAAAGGCACAAAGATTAAAAAAGAAGGAGTAAAATATTCTTTTTTTTTTTTGCAGACACTATAAGCATGTACAAAATCCTTTTAAAAATTCTACACAATCACTAACAAAAAAAATTAATGGATTTAGTAAAGTCATAGAATACAAGGTCAGTACAAAATAATAGTTATATTTTTATATCCTGGCATCAAACAATTGGAAAATAAAATTGTAAAATAGTATTTAGTATAACATCAAAAACAAATTTAGCAAAAGATATATGACCTCTATACCAAAAAGTATAAAACATAGCTGGAATAAATTAAGGAGATTTAAACAAATGAACTGATAGACTGACCTCATTGAAATCTCAATATTGTTACAATGACAATCTTCTCCAACTTTAGTTATATATTCAATGTTATGACAATTGAAATACCAATATTCTTAAAAAATTCTAAATTGACAAACTGCTTTTGAAATGATATGGAAACTCAAAAGACCTATCATAGCCAAAATGATCTTGGAAAAAGAAGAACAAAGAGAAAGACTTGTATTATCTAATTCAGGATTTAGTATGAAGTTTCAATGATCAAGACAATGTGGTACTGCAGTGAGAGTGGGCAAACAGAGCAATGGAACAGTATAGAGATGCTGAAATAAACCCACAGGATTACATTCAAAGAATTTTTGACAAAGATGTCAAGGAGAAAAGGAAATTCAATGGGAAAGGGTAAAATCTGTGCAACAAATGAGGCTGAAAGAACTGAATAAATATCTAGAAAAAATGAACTTCAATTCTTACCTCATACTATACACATACTAATGGATAATTATAGATGGATCCTAGAATTAAAAGAAAAAGTTAAAACTACAATGCTTCTAGACAAAAATAGGACAATATCTTTATGACCCTGAAAGAACTAAGTAACTCCCCTTTCTCTCTTTATACGAGATTTAGTCAAAAATTATCCGCACTCTGGCTGTTGAATTTATTTTAATTAACTTTTAGAAAAGACAAATACATCATTTTTTGATGTAATCTCCTTGCTTTATAATACACTTTGTCCATCTATCAACAAGCTTTCATATTCCCTCATTAAAAAATGTTTTAGGCTGAGCTGCAAGCCACAAATGCACAGCTGTCATCATTTCTTCATCAGAAGTGAATATTCGTCCTCGTAGGGCTGCTTTCAGGGGACCAAACAGGTGAAAGTCCAATGGAGCAAGATCAGGACTCTAGGGAGGATGCTTTAACACCTCAAAATGATGTTTTTGCAGAGTGTGGACAGTGTAGACAGAAGTATGCCGACATATTATTATGCAAAATCACAATGCCCTTGGATAGCAGTCCTCTGTGTTTAATCTGAAGTTTAGGCTCCAGCACAAACTTTTTGAAACCTAAGTCTCTCGTGGATTATTTCATAGGCAGAGCCATGGCTAATTTGCAAATGATTTGCCATATAATCCACTGTCACTAGTCTATTCGACAGAATCATTTCACGTGTGGGCTCAATATTGTCATCAGCTGTGGACGTGGACAGGCGTCTGTCTCCTTCTTGATGGCTAACACTTGTGCGACCTTCCTTGAACTTCTCTATCCATTCATACACACTTCTTCCTGACAAAACACTTTCTCCATACTGCATACAAAGTCTTCGATAAATAACGGCACCAGTTATACCCTCAGACCACAAAAAACAAATCACTGCACGCTGCTCTTCTTTCATGAAAATCACAAGTGGGGCATCCATCTTTGCTCACACCACAGTTAGAAATGAACTGATGTAACACATTCACACATGCACAGCGGTGACTGGGGAGACAGTAGCCTTGAATGGAAAGCGCTGAGGAGACAGTGCAGGCAACAGAAGTTTTAATAATAACCAGAGGGCAGATAATTTTTGATTCACCTTCATATATATATATGTGTGTGTGTGTGTACATATACACACACATATATGTATATATATGTATATATATTTGTATATATATATATTCATACTTTGTGTGAATGAATTGTCTAAATCCTCCTTTTAACATTGATTAAAACATACATCATACATGTTGGTAAGAGTGAGACTACTGTCCTGTTTAGAATAAAATTTTTTAAATGAAATCATCAACATGTGGCACTTTGAAATATATTCTTCTGCAGAAGAGATTTCCTTTCCTTTTATATTTTGCTGATTGTTATATATATAAGGAAGAGGGAGATGGGGAAGGGGGAGTGGAGAGAGTGAAGGGAGGAGGGAAGTTATCTTGGGTGTGGATGGTTTGTAGTAGCTTCTAGTTGGTGTCATGTTACTATATTCTGAGTTTGTTGGACTATCAGCAACATTCATGCCGTATCATTCTTGGTCCCCTCTCTTTTTCTTGGCCTCTGCCAACATTTCAATTGATTATGAAGCTTTAAGAAGATAGTGCCACAAGAAATAAAAAAATGAAGGCACTTCTTACATAATGTGTGATACTCAGTATGTCCTAAAAGTCATCTGGGAACATGTATCAGTGAGCAAGGATGAAAGCAAAATATCATTCTCTTCATCATTTCATATTTTCCATATTTTTCATTTTAGAAAATATTTAAACCAGTCTAATTTAGGAGATAAGTTAAAACATAAAATGGAATAATAATTATTGAAGGACCTGAGTGAACAAGTTACACTGGGAAAATTAGTCAAATATCCTTCCTATAAATACCATGGTATTAATATCTACCAGAGATAGATTCCTAAAACTTCAGCTATTGCTGCATTTTTTTTTCAAAATAGTTCAACCTAATAGTACTCTAAGGTTTGTCCTCGCTGTCATTTCTACACACCTATTTGTTAAAGCTTTTTTTGAGCTGTGTGAAATTGCAAAATGCAATTAAAAGGAAAAGGGATGTGGAACACATTGTTATTTATAATTTATAAAGTTCCACAGAGGTATGGCAGCAAAAGCACTATGAAATGTGTGATTCTATAGATGTTTCTCTGGGGCAATAATAAGACAGAGAAATATTTTTTTAAACCACATAAATAACTTGGAAGTCCAGATCTGGAGAATACCTCCAGAAGTTTTAAAAACTCTATTTAATGTGACAGCTTAAAAAGGCTGGACTGATTTAGTTCAAAATAACGGCCTATCTTATCTATCCATCCATCCACCTATCATATGTCTATCTACCTATCCATTTATCTATCTAGTTATATTTTATGATTTAAAGGACTATTTTAAAACTTTTTGTAGTTATAGGATTTTCAGTGTTTCTTCCCATATTCTCAATACTAGAAAAGCACATTTGATAACATTATGCTTTATTAATTTAAAGAACTTTGCTTATTACTTATTTATTCTAGTCTTCCACAATATTTCTTCTGATTTGAATTTTTATGTCCCTCAAGTTCAGTGGAAAAAGTGTTTTTAAATTATACTGTGAGGTATTATTTAAAGTAGATCTATCAACTTCCTAACATTGATGTTTCACACTGAAATAAGAAATTAAAAAAGTACAGCCATGTAAGTCCAGAATTGACAGTGGTTTCTGGAATACGTTAGTTGGCACCAGGCTGAAAGGTGGGAGAATAAACTAGATGATCTGGGAGGTGTTCCAGTGATACCTACTTATGTGTCTTTGGGGCGGGAGTGGGGGGTTGGGGGGGCAGGTTTCAGGTCTCTACAGCCTAGAGCCTATCAACTGGGAGTCTAGAGTCAGCGGACAAAAATCTCATTCTTACCACTGATTCACCATGTAACTTGGTTCACCGAGACTTATTAAGTTAGATTTTCAGGCTAGACACTGGTACTCTGACTTCTAGAGCCAAACCCCGTTAGAGTGATGGAGGAAGGTGTTTGTTTTTTTGTTTGTTTTTGCTTTTGAAAAAGATCTTTGCAAAAGGTTCTATGTATGTACATGGTCTAGGAGTTGGTTAATGTTTACTCCTTAATGTTAAGAGTTTTGCTGCAAAAACTTGAATAACAATCACTTTTAAGGTTATTTTGAATTTTACTTATAGAGTTTTATACAGTATTTAATAAAAAGGCATCTATAGCCCTTAATTCATTGCATAGTATACTTTAAATGCTCAATAAACACCACTTGTAATTATAATAATTATTCATTCTCTGATATTTTTATGAGCCTGTCTAGATATCTAAACCAAGTTCACAACGTCTGTTAACTTGTTTTTTTGTTCTGTTTTGTTTTTGTTGGGAAAATTGAGCCATATATATAGCCTACACTTAAATAAATAATAAGATGGTGTTATTATTCCATTTACAATTGAAGGAAGAAAGAACAAATTCAGTACTTTGTGTTAAGTCAAAATGTATTGCAAACATACCAATAGTGGTGTAGATGATACGCCTATTTTTTTAGTTCTAAACTAGTGCCGTTTAACTTTAAATTCAGCTCTCACTTTGGCTTTAAATTTAAATTGAAAACTGTTTGTAACACTTCCCCCCAAATAGTTTCTGACAGAAAATTCCTTTCTCAGTCCCTTGCCACTGAAGTGTTTTTCAAGTGTTGCAAATCTGCTCTCTCTGTTGCCTTTCCTCTTGAACACAATGAAGGCTAGAGTTGGCATTCTGGAAAGGAAAAATAGGTTCCTGAAAATTGGATAGAATCCAAGCCTCAGATAGAGGGAGATGGAAAAATAGAACTATATACCCTTGAGCCCTGAACAATGTAGTTTAGTCTCAAGCACAAAAGTAGTGTTTATAATACATATTCTGCTGCCTCCTCCACAACTTCAAGCTGAGAACCTTGTATGAAATAGGTGCTCAGTAAATATGAATGAAATGTGCTTTGCCATTATTTGAATTTATTTTCAAGGTAGTAGGTAGTACAAAAGGTAAAACAGCATTGGTTAAGCAAGTCCAAGTTTTCCTGTACATGTGCATTTTAAGTCAAAGAGACCACCCCTGCTCTATTAGGAAGTTTTCCCCAATCCATGTTATACTTGCTTTTGATGAAATCTTGCGTTTTCTCACCTTTTCATTGTTGGGAATTTGGTGGCGGGAATTTGGGACAGGGTTCTGGTTCTCATACATTTATTTTTTTAGATGGCAAATTAAGTAAAAGGTGAACATTTCCCTGTCAACTGGGTTATGTCAAGTGACTAAATAGAGACTTTCGCAAGAAAGTCTTCTCAAATGAACCGCACCCAGAGTTTTGTACCATTTGTTTGGTATTTTGAATGCTATAGAATCTGTTTCTGAAATCTCACCTGTGTTGTCAACTTAAATATGAGTATGTGAACTATAAGTTTGACTTTTTGGGGAGGGGTGTGTTCTCCATGACACGGGTTACTGTATCTGACACCTACAAAAGTTCAATAAAATGATAGCTGCTTGAATTTTTATAGCCATAATCTAAAAAGAATGGATATGGACCTAAAAAAAATAAATACATGAACCAGCTGAGTGCAAGTTTTGCTTTGAGACAATGCAGAATCATGAAAAAGTAAAGACCCCCTCCCGTGTCAGAGACAGCAGAACAGTAATGTTAAACACATGAGGATGTAGTTTCACTTATCAGTCTAATGCTGATAGCATCAATTATATTTACTTTTATTGAATTCTTTTCTCAGAATGAGACTAGGAGTGAAAGAAAAGCAAGATTCTAGGACAGAGGAGAGGCAGTGCTTGAGCATGAAATCTAACTGAAAGTGGTCCTCAGAGAACAGAAAATTTCGTATTTCAACAGTCAAGATAGTCATCACAGATGGAAAAAAATGCTCTAATTTAATTAACACGAATTTCATGTTACTTTTTGTGATTTTTATTTCTTCTAGAGTCAAACTGCTTGGGAGTGTAAGTAGACATTTGCTGCAGATAGAAGACTTTTTTAAAACCTTTATTTTATTGACATATAGTTGATATACAATGTTGTGTTAATTTCTACTGTACAGCAAAGTGATTCAGTTATACATGTATATATTCCTTTTCATATTCTTTTCCATTATGGTGTATCACAGAATATTGAATAGAGTTCCCTGTGCTCTACAGTAGGACCTTGTTGTTTATCCATTCTATATATAATAGTTTGCATCTGCTAATCCCAAACTCCCAATCCATCCCTCCCCCACCTCCCGTCCTCCTGGCAACCACAAATCTGTTCTCTATGTCTGTGAGTCTTTTTCTGTTGATAACTTTTTGTTTCTACCTTCTTTACCTCTCTTCTGTTCCCTAACCTTCTCTGCTGAAAATGGTGACTGAATAATAAACATCCAATGAATGTCAGCTGGATTTCTCTCTTCTCTCACTAAGTACACATTGTATTAAATAAGATTATATGCACTTAGCATAATGTCTTATAAAGGTTAGTTATAATTTTATAATAATTATTATTAGTACTGATTCTGAACATTCTAAGCTTTGAAGCTAAGCTTCATAAATTCATCAAGATCCATGATTGAAAGCAGTGTCCTGTATGATTTGAGGAAGAAGAGAGGAGATCCCATAGTGTCTAACTTCTGCTCCATCATGAAGACAGTTAATGACACAAACTCTGCTTTATTCTTCTGCACTTGCTGTTGGTTGACATATTCTTCTGGCATCCTTTGCTTGAAGGTATCAGGTCATAAATATTAATGAGCTTTATTAGCCCCTTACTCTCTCATATGCATTCAGTTTCTCTTTCAAATGGGTTCCTTAACCATTTGCATGACCATCATTCTGTCTCTCGCTGAACGATTCTTTCCCTGGCTGTTTTCAGCTTTAGCTGGTTTCCTTCAAAAGAAAAAAGAAGGAAGCTAGTTTAACTGGAAATGTGTGAAATGTATCTTATCTTTGGGATTACTTTTGCTTTCACTGTGAGTTAAGAGCAATGTAGAATATAACTGCTTGGTGATGTTCGTATGCTTTCAGGGTTATGCCCTGTTTGCCCTTGCGATGAGAAAAACAGAACAGAATTTCAAGTGTATTTTCTGCTTCTACACAAAAGCCATTCTTGGTGTACTTAAGTGTGATTGTAGGTAGCAAAGCCTGCATTTTGCCAAGTCTAAATATTCTGTACTGAGATCAATGCATGAGGATTACTGAAAATGCTTCTTAGTGTTAGATATTCCAAATCACTCTATGTTTCTTTATAAAGGAAAAATATCCAAAGGAAAAGTGAGAAACAGTAGGATTTTGGAATTAGTATAAATACTGAGGCAGAAGATTAAGATAAAGTTTTGAAAAGAAATTCCTTAGCCTCTTGGAACATTTCCTAAGAGGAGCTAATGTGGTCAGACCTGGATTTGAATCTATGCTTCAAGGATCACTGCATATATGAATTTGAGTAAGTTATTTTTTTCTACCTCAATGACATATTGTATACTTTAATTGGATGTACTTCACATATAAGTAAATATAAAACCAATTATTATTAAAACTAATAAGGAAGCACAAAACTCCTTAAGTCAAAGTATTTAGGTGTATGTTGCCAGAAGATGAGCTACACACAACTCGTGAATAAAATTCTTGTTCAGTTTGCTTGGCAGTTTTTAAATGTCCTTCCTGGGGAGGTGGTGTCCTGGGGATGTGGGGGCTGTAGTGGTGAGGCCAGGTATGAGCCACTCAGCTGAAATGCATGAGGACGTGTCGGCTGTGTTGTAGTCTCCGTTTCTGGGCTCAGCATTAACAGGCAACTTGAAGGAATACAGCAAAAAAGGAAAAAACAAAATATTTCTACGGGAAAAGTGACTGTTCTCAGATAAGCCAGGCTGCAGGACTTTGAGGGGAGAGCAGGAACTTCATAAATACATGTAAGGAAAGCTACTTCTGGGTCCAGGTCTGGCTCAGGTTCACCTAGACTTTGCCAGGGTCAAAGGATGGTGTGAACGGGAAATGAGATCTTTGTGATGTTAGCCTGAATGCGTCTTTCTGTGTAGTCACATGGCTCCAATACAGACTGCCTCTGAGAGCACAGCTGTCATCCTGGGATCTCCCTTCATCACGATGCTGTGAACTATCTTTGCTTCTCCCTTGTCAAAACTCCTCTTCCTGTAGCCTATGTCTTCATCTACTTTCTAGTGGATACTTTTTTTGGTTTTGTTTTTCTGTTGTTATTGTTTGTTTTTTGATTTTTTTACTTGTGAAGCAGTTATTTTTTTTACAGTAGGTCCTTGTTGATTATCTGTTTTAAATATAGCAGTGTGTACATGTCAATCCCAAACTCCCAATCTATCCCTCCCCCCCACTCTTACACCCTGGTAACCATAAATTCATTCTATAAGTCTATAAGTCTCTTTCTGATTTGTAAATAAGTTCATTTTTATCTTTTTTTTTTTTTTTTAGATTCCCCATGCAAGCGATATCATATGATGTTTGTCTTTCTCTGTTTGACTTATTTCACTTAGTTTGATGTTTTTGGTGTAGAAAATTCTTTAGGAAATTCCTAAGAAATATTTTTTGGGAATCAAATTTTGGATATCTTGTGAAGTCTGAAAGTATCCTTATTATACCTTCATATTTGATGGATAATTGAGTTGAATATGGAATTCTAGGATGGAAATAATTTTTCATCATGATTTTGAAAGCATAGTCCCCTTGTCTTATAGATGGACGTGTTGTTTTTGAGAAGTCTAAATCCATTTTGATTCCTGATTCCTAGGTATGGAGCTTGTACTTTGTGTCTGGAAACTTGTAGAAACTTTTGTTCGTCCACAAAGCGGACATTTTCAATGCTGAAACTTTTGCACTTGGATCAGCGAACTGAACTATTTCTTTGATGATTTCTTCACTGTTTCCTGATCTCTCTTTAATGGAACCACTATTATTAGGGCTGATTCTGAACTAACCCTTTTTCCTTTCTTCCTTTCTTTTTCTTTCTTTCTTTCTTTCTTTCTTTCTTTCTTTCTTTCTTTCTTTCTTTCTTTCTTTCTTTCTTTCTTTCTTTCTTTCTTTCTTTCTTTCTTCCTTCCTTCCTTCCTTCCTTCCTTCCTTCCTTCCTTCCTTCCTTTCTTTCTCTTTCTTTCTTTCTTTCTTTCTTTCTTTCTTTCTTTCTTTCTTTCTTTCTTTCTTTCTTTCTTTCTTTTCTCTCTCTCTCTCTCTCTCTCTTTCTTTCTTTCTTTCTTCCGTCTTCCTCTCCTATTTTCCATTCCTTTGATTAACTGCTCTCCTTTTCGAAAATTTCTTCAACTTAATCTTTCAAACTGAGATTGATTTTCAACTTCATTTCCAAGAGATGTTTTAGCACTGAATATTTGTCTTTTTATAGCATCTTGTTGTTTCATGGGTGCAAAAGCTTCTCTTGGCTCTCAAAAGATACCATGGTAATTTTTAGTAAATTTTTTTCCTTTTTTTGAAATACCTGCAAGTTCCTTTTAAAAAAATCTACTCTTGTCTCTATGTTTAAAGGGAGAGAATTTTTTCAGCTATCTAGTGATCTTTGCTTGTCAGCTCTTATTTAAAGATTAAAAAGCTGATAAGAAGCTCTTAGCATATGGGTGGAATTTGGTATTATTTTCTCTCTAAGATGTTTTTGCTTTGCCATTTTCTGGAGACATTCTTTCTGCTGGGAGTGGTCGGGTTGCAATGAGAGGACCCTTTCATTCTCTTACCTGGAAGGCATGGGCCTGGCTGTCAACATTCTGGAAATTGAGTGGGGACAGAAGCCCAGAACTCAGCATTTAGTATGCATGGGTTGCTCTAGTTCCTCTGTTTCCAGAATATTACATTCTCAACTGTGCTGGTGATGCCAGTTTTCCAGAAAACTTCCAAACTTTGCTCCTGTGGCCAGAGCACTCAGTAGCACAGAGGTGGAGGATGATCTAAGAATCCATAAGCTTCTTAAACATCTAATACTCGAACATTTTTATTTTAACCCCACACTCATACCTGCTCTTCATACTCACTCTGGTACTAGGTCTCAGCAGTTCCTGCCCATTTGGAGGAATAATATATGGTTTAAATGAGGTTGGTATTTAGCTTTTCCCATTGCTGAATTTGGCCCTTTATGTCATAGTACATATGGGTTAGTTGGATGGATTATGAAATAACATTGAGAACAAGTCAAACTATTAGCAATAAAAGCATCAGAAAACAGGCCATCTGATAATTAATATAAAATTGAATTGGAGACTCAGGAAGTTATTAAATTTGAATCTAAAATGAGATCGTCTGAGCTGGATCTCAGAAGACTTATTGCTCTTTCCAGGTGTGCATCTTAAGAATCTTGGAGGATTTGTATAGTTAGAACTCAAAGCCAGATACTGCTCAATGATTCTTCGCTGAATTTTGCTCTGAGTTTTGTGGTTGACCCGAAATCCCAATACAAAGGAAAAACCCAGGAGTGTGAAACCAGATCAACCAAAATATGAGACTGTTCATATGAAAACTCTGTGACCTGAGACCACTAAGGATCCCTTGACTCTAATTACAATGCGGTCTCATTCCATACATGTGGGAAGGTCATGTGATTTCTTTATTGATTCTGGCACCTGTTACATCTTTATTAAATCTAGCACATGTTCTTAAGTAGGTCTCCAATTAGAGAAAACATTTTTTAATACAATGTATTGATTCATCTAACTCACAATTTTAATAATGTGCTGTAAGGAAATGTTAGACAAGTCATGTGTTATGTATTCCAGTTTCTATCAGTAAACATTCAGACTGATGAAATGAACTTTCACTTTCAAGGATGATGTTAGAAAAACATACCAAATAGTAGCAGTTCTAATAATTTTTTTCTAACAAAAAAGACACTAACAAAAACAAAGCTCTGAAAGGAGCAACTATTTTCAATATTTTCTGCTTTTCAAAGGAGCAACTATTTTCAGTATTTTGGGAAGAAGACTAAAAATATTATGAACATGTTATCAAAGATGTGGTTATATTATATGTACATATTGTAGTGGAATGAAATTCATGTTTTCATGTAAATAGAGAAAAATGAATGAGAATATATAAATTATTATCTTAAAACATAAATATTATCTTCTACAATATACAATTTAGTCTGCAAATTATTTTAAATACAATTATATTAATAACCATAAAATAGACCAGTGTTAATTTTTCTATTACCTTTTTCTCCTCCCCCAAGAATAATATATCCATTGAAGAATCAGAGATTCTATTAGTCCAGCATATGTCTTTAAGTATCAGTGTAGCTAGTGGAAACAAAATAAATATGACATTAGGATTCTAAGTTGTTATTTATTTGAATTCTTTTCAAAGAAGAAAGGGAAAAAGAAATATATCATTAGGAAGAATATTATTTTGAAACTGTTTTGGCAGGACTTATTCAAGAATAAATGGTTGAATTGTAAATTAAAAAAAAGAATAAATGGTAGAGGGGTTTTGGTTAAGTTGGATTAATGGGGTCTGCGTTTACCCTCCCTCCTGAAACAAACAAACAAACAAACAGAAAGAATCAGAATCAGACATATATGCCTATATTCTTACATTCATTCAGTTCCCATGTATATTGACCACCTACTGTGTGCCAGAGATTGAGACAGGAGCCGAGTATAAAGAGCCAAGCAAAGCTGTCGTTGTCAAGCTTAAAACCTGGTGCTTGAGGCAGACAGCTGTAAGCATATTGTAGGAAGCAAACACAGGCCACCAGTGGCCACTTGTGGTCCTTGCCTAAGCAGAACAGATAAATCAGCTACCTTTATATTAGTTATAGAGTATATAGGTAACACAGCCATATACATAATTTTATTCCTTCTCCTAAATACCTGTAAAACCATGTAATTGTTTCTCTAATAACTTGATACGGCTTTAAGTACCAAACTTCCTGTACCAAACGTCACTGATGCAACCCATTAGGCAGAAAAAAATGTAGAGTTTGCTTTTGTTTCAAAATGATGGATTGAATCACAGATTGAACTTGGGTGAACTCTATAAAAGTTATCATACCAATTTAAAATTTAACGGAGTTCATGTGAGCAAGACATTTATTTGTTTGTTCAGCTACAGAAATTCTCATATCCTTTATACTATCTTAAATGTCCTTCATTTTCCCCCATAGAGAAATTCTGTACACATTTAATATCAAGTTTTCTAGCTTTCCTTTTTTCCATTCAGCTTAATTTTTTTTTTCTGGACAAGATGTTTCTGAAATTCTCCAAAATGAGCATTGAGTACACTAAAAATGTGATATGAAAACAATCTTTTTTTACTATATAAATAAAAACATGCAAACCCTAACTATTGATACACTTAGGGTGAGTGGTTTCACTTTGACGTCGTGTGTATCATGGCATCGAGATATCTCTAAATTATAACCAAAGCAAGTGAGAATGGATTTCAGGCTTGGGAAAGAGCTATTATGGGGATAATAGACTTTTGATGTCTGCCTTTTCACAGTAGCACAATGGCTAATTCCTGTGACCCCTGACCTTTTAGTGTCTCCTCACCAAGTATTGGCATTAATCTACTGCTCATCTGTCACCCATCACATTTGGGAATCCCAGTCTCTGTTTTCAATTATCAGTCATTAGAGAAGCCCCTGAGCAATTTCAGAAGAAAACTCACAAAACCTTTGACCTGTTTTTGTCAGATAACTGCAAGTAGTCGCTGCAGATAAACTATCATTTCATTGTAACCATGATATAAAGGAGGGTCCTTTGCTATATATCACTTACTGTAACCTCTATCACCTTCAGGTGGTTAAAAATGGACTGTTTTATTTTACCGATGGAGCAGAAAGATTCAAGAGGTCATTGAGTGAAATCTGGTAAGATTGGAATGGTTGACCTCTAGCTGCCAGGCAATCTACAAACCCCACAGATTTTTCTACTAAAGAAAACATAAGATAAATATTTACTCAAAGGTGATCATGAGATAGTTGTGTTTTTACGTTGACTTCTTATAGGTAAACACAAACTTTCTCAAATATTTATACACAGTGTAACTGAAATCCATTATTTACATACTATGTATATCCACTCATCATTAAGTAA
This sequence comes from Hippopotamus amphibius kiboko, assembly GCF_030028045.1. Taxonomy (NCBI): domain Eukaryota; kingdom Metazoa; phylum Chordata; class Mammalia; order Artiodactyla; family Hippopotamidae; genus Hippopotamus; species Hippopotamus amphibius. The sequence continues at coordinate 45,365,229 of NC_080196.1, read as the reverse complement.
TTTTTTATTATACAAAATGAATTAATCAGGTACCATCCTCTATGAGTATTAATTCTAAACTGACTTTTGAAGTTTAACATTAACATCCGACCCACAAAAGATGAATATTTGCTTTACATTCCAATTAATTATTTCCTGTATAAAATGCCTATAATCAAAAAAATAACAAGATGTTTTCTATGAGTCAGGATGCATTGTTGTCTTCAGGGATAAAATAAGTGACTTTCAGACTCCTTTAACGAGGAACCAGCTAATCTGATTGGATTGGTGAGTAATATATGAACGTCAAAAATGTGTTCTCCACCTTGCAGGTGGGAAACATCTAAACAAGGCATCAAGTAAATACAATTATTTTCTAACGACTCACTCTTGTAAAAATCTAGCCTGATTTTTTAAACGTCACTATAACACTATGTAAAAATTATATAGCTATAACTAAACAAATAACACAAATAAAAACTATAACACTATAGCAAAATTATATAGCAAAATTAAAAAACCAAAAAATTTTGTCTTTTTAATTTTGTTATAACAAAATTAAAACACTATAACAAAATTTAAGAACAGTAATAGTCATCGCCTTTATTAATGTGTCTATATTCCAGATAAAGAAGTTGACATTTTGATCATCAGCATGGCCACATTTTAAGCCAGGTAGTAATTTTTTACAATTAAACTGTTATTGACCATTTACTGTATAAAAAGTCCTGTTTGTGTTACCTGTAGAAATATGAAGATAAGAGACAAAACAAAAAGAAAACATGGATATTCCTCTAAAGTATCTTACTCAATGGGATTAATCTAAGGTGACATAGTAATTATAATGCAAATGGAAAGTAATTCACACAATGGCTCCTGCTTTTTGAGAACTTGCTCTGTTCCAGACACTATGCTATGATCCTCTCTCTCAAATGTTATTTGACCTCTACAGCACACTGTGGAGAAAGCCTTTCATGATTGATCTCCATTTTAAAGATGAATAAATAAAGGCTCAGGGATGTTGAGTATCTCTTCTAATATCACACTCTTTTAATAGGTTAGGGAACTAAGATTGAATTCAAATTCCTCTCACCCCAAATCCAGCTCTTCACTATGGTCCCATTAAGACCTCTCTGTATTTGGAAGTGAGGAAGAGAAAAAATGCGCTTGGGCTCCCAGCAGGAGAAATTACTTTGGGAGAGAAATTTCAGGGCAGTTTTTGTAGAATTCGAACTGGAGATTTTAAGTAGAAGTGGGATTTCAACCTCTGGACATGTGGGAAGCATCTTAGAGGATCTTAGGCCTAGGGTTCTTAGTACCTCCCAGACCTATCATGTGCAATGATGATGAACTATTTATTATTTATGTCTTTGGCCCTAAACTTTCACATCTCTTTCCTTCTATATGAACTCCTTTCTCTCCCTGGTGATAATTCTTTAAGACCAAGTTCAAAATGACCTCCCCTTGAAGCCTCCTGCATAGCATGTTGCTCCTTCCTTTCTTATTCTGCCCCCACACATGTACCCCCAAACCCCAACCCAATTGTGCCACAATGGTATTTTTCCACATCTGTCCTTCTCACCCTGAGCTCCTATCTCTTTGCTTCACAAATCTCCTTAACTCTTAGGGTTTGGCCCAGAGCAGTTATCCAATTCATATTTTGGGCTTGAATAAAGTTAGAAGGATCACAGTGGCTATTTTTAGGATATCCAAGATGAGTATATGTGGAAGGTGAGAAAGAGAAAAGCAGCCTCCTGACAGCCAGGATTGAGACTGGATCAAATAAGGGGAGAAAATTAAAAATTGAAATATGTTAATTTTATGAAATCAATAATGACTGAATTTACTGCTATTATTGTTTATTTATTTTTGAACATATCAGTTTTCATACCAATGCTTGATATGTATAACTATTATTATTATTGTAGTCTAATAACCCCTGAGGGCTGAGTGTAGGGCCCATCCAGTCTGAGGAGGGAGGGGAGACCTTGAGACCATGTTCCTCCTGGTGCCAAAATTGTCTTTATACAAGATTTAACTCCTTTCCTTTAAAATTTTCTTGAAGTATAATTCATTTACAATGTTGTGTTAATTTCTGCTGTATAGCAAAGTGACTCAGTTACACATATATATTCTTTTTCATGTTCTTTCCCATTATGGTTTATCACAGGGTATTGAATACAAGTCCCTGTGCTCTACAGTAGGACCTTATTGTTCATCCATTCTATATATAATGGTTTGCATCTGCTAATCCCAAACTCCCAATCCTTCCCTCCCCCACCTCCCTGCCCCTTGGCAACCACAAATCTGTTCTCTATATTTAAGACTTAATTCTTTGTGTCCCTAAATTGCCCATGTTTTTATTGGATCATTAATTCAGTTGTGTACATTTCAAAATTATGTGCATTCTGGAAATCAATTTGTTTAACTGTCATAGGACAACATTTAAATTATTTAACCATCTCACCTTTCTTCTGCGGTTTCTTCCTTATAAAACTGTATTCATGAAGCATTTATGAGTACCAGTAAGAGTATTTCAACTATAGGACTTTTGAAAGTCAATTGAAATTGTTCTTTGAAACAAACCATTCAGGGGGACAATTTTCCCTTTTTCAAGTCACACGCACATGGCTGTGGTATTAAGAGGCTCTTAGGGTTTCTGGAATCTGGAGTTTACCACACTCTCTGGGATGGTTATCCTTTCAAAGAAACATGTAACATGTGCATTCACTGACCAATGAATAGGCCTTTATAGGACCAGGTTTATGTTTCTCAGTGGACTAGTCAGTGAAGGATGCATTGCCGGGTGAGGCATCTTGGTAGTCACATGATAGCTTTACTTTTTTTCTTTCACTTTAAAATGTAGCACAGATAAGTAATAATTCTATGAGTAATCTCTTAATGATTTTTTGCACTCAGCAGCAAACAATGATCTGTATTCTTTCAACAGCTGGCTGAGCTCCTGGGAAAACACTATCTTTGCCTTGCAGCTACTGATTCTATTTGAATCTTCCAAGTTACAGCCCTTGTGTGGGAGATTAAGACTGATTGCCCATGGATGCATCCCTTTAAAACAGCAGATAAATCACTGCATAGATAAAACTGCAATCCTCTGTTAATTAGTTCTACTCTTCAGATACTGTAGACAGCAAAATATTTAGTCAGGACATTTCTGTCCAATTTCTACTTGTGATAAAGTCATTCAGAGAGGTGTCTGCTTGGAAAAAAGAGACTGCTATCAGTCATTAACTTCTGTTAAGTTATATCTCAACAATAAAAGGCTTCAGCATATGTCTTGTCATTAAACACAAGAAGCTTAATCTTTGCAGAACTTTGGCAATTTAGAACATTTAGAATGTAGTTTGGTGCTTCTATAAAGGCAGTCCTGTTTCTTTTCACTCTTAGCCTATGACCCATGGAATGTGAATCTTCTGATTCATATTTTACCTCTTGTGTGCTTTGATGTTGCCACTTTTTTAAAAAACAAACTATAAAAATAAATTCATTCTCTGGTTCTGTCAGTGTAGGTGACCTTTCAGTTGTTTTATGTGGTTCATAGATGGAAATGTTTGGAAGACATAAAATCTGCTTCGTGGAAGCAGAAGGGGATACATTCCCCACCACCATTATGATCATGTTTTGAGTGGTGAACTGTATCAATTTTGCTGACTTTTTGATGGTTTCTTTTCTGTGAGTTGGTATGTATGTATATGCAGAAAGCAACTCTTTAATTTTTGTAGAGAGCACTGTGGGCCACCATCAGCTCAAATGAATAAACAACCCTGTGTTGATGGACTTGTTTAATTTATGGTGATATTCGCTGGTTTATATGTAACACTTCAAAACAAGCATGTATCATAAGTGGCAGTGAGAGAAGAGCGTGTGGCATCAGTGTCATGTTTGCATGGCTTTTTGGCAAAATATAGCCTGTTAATCTGGTTAGATATGTAAGCAGATATGAAAATAGCAGTCTGGAAGAGTCATTGTGTTCTCTTATTTATTTATTTATATATTGTTTAATTTTTTAATTAATTAATTAATTAATTGGCTGTGTTGGATCTTTCTGGCTGCTCACAGGCTTTCTCTAGTTGCAATGAGCAGAAGCTGCTCTTTGTTGTAGTGTTTGGGCTTCTCATTGCAGTGGCTTCCCTTGTTGCGGAGCACAGGTTCTAAGTACTCAGGTTTCAGTAGTCGTGGCGCGTGGGCTCAATAGTTGTGGCTCACAGGCTCTAGAGCACAGGCTCAGTAGTTGTAGTGCCCGGGCTTAGTTGCTCTGCGGCATGTGGGATGTTCCCGGCCCAGGGATCAAACCCGTGTCCCCTGTGTTGGCAGGCGGATTCTTAACCACTGCGCCACCAGGGAAATCTTGTGTTCTCTTTTCAAATGCAGTTTTCAAAGGTGAATCAACTGACACAGGATGTGTGTTTTAAATCTAGTTATATTTGTTCCTAAACACTCTTTTCCATTTCACACGAGAGAAATGGCATCTGTGGTATGGGATGAAGAAATGGTCTCCATCAGAGACAAGTGTTAAGCTCCTGGTCTCAGCCTGTTTTAACCCTTGTGTCGTTTTATCCCCTTGGACAAGTCTGGGTCTGGCTTGAGTTGAGCTCACCCTTCTACTTTTTTGTTTTGTTTCGGTTTGTTTTTCTTTGTCTTGTCTGATAATGAGGAGATCTTTTCTACCGAATAGTGATGTAATTATGGTTTTTATGGAATCTGGCAGATTTTAATCTGGTAACAGATTTTACTAGAAATGATAATAAAGATGTTTTGGAAACTCAAATATGGTTTTATTGATGTAACATAGAAATGAAAAAATGAATTGAAAGTTCCAAATATTTAATACACTATGATCAAAACCCCCATATAGTATATCAGTTTAATGATTTTTTTTCTACTTGTTTATCTTTTAAGTTTCCCAAGCCATTTACAATTGCAATGGTTTATACAGAACACTGTAACATATAGAGAAACACAATATATTTAATATATAAAATCAGAACAATATGAACAAAACAAAGATAGCTCCTATAAAAATCTTACATCTAAGGAATATGAAATGTGTGTGTATGTTCTCTTTCATCTGTTTTGGGAGTGTTGTCTCTAAAATGTAGTTGTAGGAAAAGGATGATCTTGCATGCTAATAGAGATATTATATAATACTAATTCAAGTTGTGAATACAATCACTTATTCATAAACATTTCCTTCAATAAGAAATGAAATCAGTATTAAATAAGTGAATATAATACAACATTTGCTAAGATAAAGATTGGAGGAAGTGAGATCTAGAATGAGTGGAGTCCAGAATGTAGGGCATGCTCTGTAGGGTGGGAGCATCTCTAGAGAATGTAAGCATTGAAAGATCAACTCTCCTAAGGGACAATTAGATAAAACAAACAAAACTACACCCAGGAAAAACAAACAAGCACACAGCATCGTGTTGTTGAGGGGTTCGGGAGTTGAAATCTTGACACTGGGTTGAAGTCTGTTCTCGCCCAATTATAGGTTGTGGGCTCTTGAGCAAGTAATAGAAACTTATGGACATAAGTGAGGATTAAATAAAATACATGCCCCCCCAAATGAGAATTAAATAAATTATCATGCCCTCAGTCAATGGGAGTGCAGCAGGGTGGTGCTGAGTGAAAAGACAGAACCAGCTTTTGATCCATTCATAGTCTTTTATTCAACCAACATTTATTAGAAGATTTCTTCGGATGAGGCACTGCATTGTTAGATGCTAATTACACATTGGTGATCAAACCCTTGCTTCTCCACCTGTTCTCCACATTTTTGTGTATTGCTGATAAACGTTGTTTGAATATACAGTTGACTCTTGAACAACATGGGTGGAACTGCACAGGTCCACTTACATGCAGATTTTTTCAATAAATATATTGGAAATGTTTTTGGAGATTTGCAGCAATTTGAAAAAACTCAGACACAAACAGCATAACCTAGAAATATCAGAAAAATTAAGAAAAAGTTAGGTATGTCAGGAGTGCATAAAATATGTGTATATATACACATAACAAAATCTGTGTTCATCAGCTGTTTATCGGTCAGGCTTCCATTCAACAGTAGGCTATTAGTAGTTAACGTTTTGTGGAGTCAAAGTTATATGCAGATTTTTTGTCTGCACATGGGGTCAGTTCTCCTGGACCCCATATTGTTCAAGGGTCACCTGTACCAACAATGAACTAGTTTCTAAGTCGGATGTCATTATGTAGGTGGTATGGACATTGCACAAAGATTTATAATGAGCTTTAGAAGACAGACATCTGCTACCGCCTAGCTGTCATCACCCAATTTCTTACTCTTAAGTCAGGGATATTAATACTTGACACCTCCCTAGGTAACTGAGATTACCTTGTGAATATTTGTGAGCATCATTAGGACTGCAAGGCTATTTAAATACTACTTTTATTCCATTACTCACTGCAGCATGTCCCATGGAATTTACCGGTGCACTTATAATTCAAAGCAGTAGGATATAGGAATTTGAATCACTGGACAAATCTGTACTGCAACTTTATTCTATGTGGTGTATTTAATATAAAAGTTTATTAAACTCTTTGAAAATCTTCCCCCTTAAGGGGTTAGGTTAAAGAGCCTGGATTAGAAAACTGAAATTTTATAATAACAGCTGAAATTCTAGCTTTCCACTTTATTACACTAACATCTCACAGGGGATTCCAGAACAGTAGATGACTTTACATAATATGAATTCAATACTCATCTGCATCACGCAGGTGCATGCTTTAGACTGGGCCCTAACAAACTCATGTCAAAGCCCTTATGTCCAAGACCATAGTTATTTTTGTCTAAATTTCACATATAAAATTGTTAATGAAAAATTGAATAATGATTGTCATCACTTAGAATTTTGAATATTGACTTTCAGAATGGAGAAAAATATATTTTTGAATGACTGATGAGTGCTTAGATCATAAAGTATGGAATTTCTCAAGCAGAGTCTGGGGCGGTGCCACCTAGCCAAACACAGGGAACATTTCTGCAGCAGAGCAGTAAGTTAAAGTGGGGTAAATAGGGACTTTAAAATCACCTCAAATCAGTTAATTTCCAGTTCTTCTGCCAAGTGAAGTTGAAGCCAGATTTTCAGTTTTCAGAGCTTTTTGGATTTTGGACTTGTAAATGCAAGATTTCAAATCTCTTTTCTTTCTTTCTTTTTTTTTAAATTGAAGTATAGTTCATTTACACTGTTGTGTTAATTTCAAGTGTGCAGGAAAATCATTCATGCATATATTAATATATATATATTATATATATTCTTTCCCATAAAGGTTATTACAAGATATTGAGTATAGTTCCCTGTGCTATATCATAGGCCTTATTGTTTACTTATTTTACATATAGTAGTGTGTATCTGTTAATCCCAAACTTCTAATTTATCAGATCTTTATTAAAGCACAAATCCTTAGTCAGTTAGGACAAGGTAGTAGTCTCTAAGCAGAAGCAGCCTATCCTGGGGTTTAAGAACCATAGCTTGGTGGCATCAAATGCTTGGATTCATATTCTTTGGCAAGGTATTTCTTTTCTCTGCTTCTCGGTGTCTTCATCTTCAAAATGAGGATGATAATAGAACCTACCGCATAGGTTGTTGTGAAATGTAATATGTTAATATCAATAAAATGCTTAGAACAGTTCTATTTAGATACTGTTTCATGATGTCTACTTCATTTAGGATCAGAAAAGAACAAGTTTACAGTGAATTAAGTGTAGTTCTCTGTAAACAAAAGTTGTAGTTAGTTTTAATATTCATAAGTACACTCTAGTTATTAGAGATGCAGTTTGTAGGTATGTTCTGCCCTTACAATTTGGTGATGGAGACCCATTCATAGCAGTCTACACTACTGCCAGCCGCAGCTTAGATGGAAAAGAGGTTTAAATTATGGACCACAATAGGATCTTAAAAATGCAGTCATCCTCCTTATTTAGGGAAAGTTAATTAATGATCTCCCCGGGAATGGACCTCTCTTAGGACCAAGATAATGATATTTAAATAAAACAAAACCTCATGAGTCATGGGAAGTGGTGTTGGTGTAGCCAGGCAGCCCGAGAGTGCCCTTCTCACCAAGTGCATGGGATGAAAATGCCTCCAGGTGTAGCTTACATTTTCCTCTTTGCTGGCGAAGGTATCTGAGATGGAGCTGGCGCTGAGCTCCTAGCTCTCCTAAACCACCTCCTGCTCCTCTGGAGAAAATTATTTTGGAGGATGAAGGCAAGGAATTGTGGGTTCCTTTGTCTTGAGCTTCCTCTCAGACATGGAGCCTCTCTGGCACTAGAATTTAGGGGTCCAGCAGCCTGGGTTCCCCAAAATCACTCCTCAATGGTCATGATTGCCTTCTCTTCCTTAATCTTGATGCTTCTTCTAGTTAAGGATCCCACGTTTCATATATTTTTAGCAGTGTTGGTATCATTTCAATTATCCTTCTAAAGATATTTTTGTGTCTTAATCTAATTTTTGAACGTTGTGAATTGTTTATATAACATACATCTTTTATCTTCTTGTAACAACATTTTAACAATGGAATGTCACTGGATATATTTCAAAAAATTATTGTAGGTTTGTGAGACACTTGGAACACAATGATTTGCAGTGGGTTTTTTATAATCTGTCCTATATTATCTGAGATAACTGAGATTTTTGAGAAATCTACCAACACTGAGAAACTTAATTCCATTAAATGATATTGCAATACTAAAAATGAGCCCTTTCAATAAGTGGTTCCTTAAGAAAGATTTTGGTTCCCAGCATGAGATAGGATGCAACCTGGGACTTGGGACCCTTTGCTACAGTGCTTGCACTTGGATAAATCTCTTTCCTCAAGCAACAAAATACAAAGAAACTATAAGGGACTAAAAATAGCTGTGTGCATGAGCAGTTAGGGCAAATTATAGACAACAAGATACAAAAAGACCAAAAACCCAACTGTCACTTCTGAAGAGCTAGGAGCAAAAACAGGGTGTCAGGAGCAAAAACAGGGTGTGGGGTGCAAAAGCAGGGTACTGTGGATGCCCCCTGCACACAACATCGTCAAAAGGGTGAGCAAATCACCTAAGCCATCCCTCAGGCCTGACCCCTGGACCTACCCCTACCCTTACCCCATATAAGGAACCAGCTCGCCCCCGCTTTGGGACTGAGCAAGGGACCTGTTACTTGTTTTTGCTCCCCCCTGCTGCAGCAGGGCCCCCGATAAAGCCTTGCCTGAATTTCTTGACTGGCCTCTTATCAATTTCTATTGATTGGGAAAAGCCAAGAATCCTGGTGGGTAACAAGCATAGACTGTATCAAACAATATACCATTTTACAAAGCTGGATTATGTAGTGATATGCCTGACACTTACTGTCCTGAACTGTCGAAACACAATATTCCCAAGAAGAAAAATTCTCTGACCTAATTTGGTAGGAAGGTTGCTGAAGGCGGAAATATGTTCCTCTCTCAATTCTGCATAAGGACAGGCAGAGATCTTTGGGAGACTTGATGCTGCACCACAGGTTAGGGAAGTTGCACTCAATAATCTATAAGAACTAATGAAAGTGCATTAAAAAAAATAGAGCATTGCATTTGCTAAAAGGAGGAAAAACCTCTCCTGGGAAGACATTTTAGAAATAATCTTTCTTGTGAAAATGAATTTGTTTTATTTCCTTGACCTCTAAAATTTCATAAACACAGTCCCGCTGTGCTGGCAGCTCCTCGGGGCTCCTTCCGACTTTCCTCCCTTGGCTGTGCTAAATCTCACTGCTGACTTCACCTGGAACTCTGCAGCTTTCTATCACAGGGTCCTAATTCCGGTATGAACCTTTCTCTGTTCTGGTACTTGATACACACTAGTAATAACTTTACAACCTTCACTTTTAAAAACATTTTTGGATAACCTTTCCATTTAGGAGCCAGGAATTTGTATAAAACCACAGAGGTTATATTGCTTTTGAACTAAAGGCTGTTGGTTTGTGGAATTTCCTTCAACTGGAAACATGCATGAGTCTGTGGCTTTTAGTGTTTTTCCAGTTTTATAACATCCTGCTTGTTTGTTTTCAAAGTGAAAGAATTTACCATTAATTTCCATACTTTATAAAGGTCTAACTTTTTACTTCCTTTTTTTTTTTTTTTTTTCAGTTGAAAGAGACAAGGATTTTTCTCACCAGCGAAGGCATTACAAAGAATTCCGGTTTGATCTTACTCAGATTCCTCATGGAGAAGCAGTGACAGCAGCAGAATTCCGGATATACAAGGACCGGAGCAACAGCCGATTTGAAAATGAAACGATTAAGATTAGCATATATCAGATCATTAAGGAATACACAAATAGGTATCAATTTTATATCTGATTTACTATCCTAGCAAACAAATATTACATTGTAGTAAAATTCATTGATGACCCACATGATCTATCCCATCATGCTTCTTTGAGTGTAATGGCATCAAGGCAGGTACAGACACATGGAAAACACATGGAACTGATCTGAAACTTGCCTCGTACATTTCACAACTTTTTGCTACTCCTGACACTATTCTGTGTGCTAGATGGTCTCATGCTCCTGTGTATGTGCTTTCCAGGCCTGTCGCCTCATTTTTCAATGAGAAAACTTCCATTTTATTATGCACATATGAAGTTTATAATTATGATGATTTAAATTACTTGTTGTTTTATAATTTAGAGAAGAGTGGCTTTATTTTTCCCTGGCATAAGTGTAAATTGTGTGTGGTGTTGTGTGGATTTTGATGGAAGATGTATTTGCAATAGATTCTGGCAGTTAATCTGTATGTCTTCTGTCTAGAAAATGCTTAATTCAAAATGGTACAAAAATGGACAGAGAACCTGAAATACTAGATGTATGAAAACCTCAGCTGATAATTACTACAAGTGAGCCATCACATATAAGAATTAGAAAGGGACTTTTGTGGTGTTTTCAGACCTTCTACCAATGCAGTAATTTCTGGGATTAACGCCTTTCACAAGTGATTGGCGCTTTTGTTGGACAGCTCTTACATTAAAAAATAAATATTCTTATTGGAATATTATATTGAGGTGAAATTTGTCTTCCATTCGTTAAATCTAGATTTTCCCTTTAATGAAATACTATGCCCTTCTTTGATTAGATAAATATTTAAAGACAGCTGTCATTAACCTGATAGGGCCTCTTTCTATTCTTATTGAATATTTCTAGTTCCTGACATTTGGGTTTTTCTTGGTCTTCTAGTGTGCAGGATTTCTCAATGAGTATCCCATGGAACACTAGCCTCTCACAGTACTCAATGAAGAAAGAGAATAAAAAGCTTCTGGGGTCAAATGGATTTGAAAAACCGACTTGTTAGACATTGTTTTAGGAGATTCACCATGCATATCAGAATAGTAAAGGCTTGCAAAGCGCTATGGTAAAGAAAACTGTTGATTCAGTTTTATCTAGTCTTCCTCAAAATTATTTGACAATGGGATCTTTTTCGTTGGGTCTATAATACTTAATATCCTATGAACCAGTGTTTCAGTAGGACACACCGTAATAAATACTAATCTCTGTACACTGTTATTTTAAGAGCACTAATTTCAAGGCAGAAAGATCTCTGCTCTTTTCTCAGCTCTAACAAGTACTAGCTATTTTTCTGTGGGTGAATTTTTTGTTTTTTGTTTTAAATCTCAGTCCTGTGGTTCCATTTATAAAATGAGGACACTAATTTTTTTTCTGACAGAGACAGGGTCTGGCACACTACATTATTTTTTTTAAATACTAAATATTGATGGTATCTTTTAAAATTAAATGACTAGAATCGAAAATAATGCTCCAAATACTATTTAATTATATTGCCATAGCTAACACATATTTTATTTATAATTCTCTTTTCCTGCCTCTGTTTTCACACTTGGGCTGGTGAGCTCCTTAAGGAAGGGATAGTGTCTTAAGTGATTTTTTTTTTCAGCCTCAGCAGTATGAATTTGTTTGCCATGATTTACAGTTTTGAAATGATCATTACCCATGAGTGGAATACTTCTTCCATGAACATATTCTCAAATGCTTGAATTATCTTACTTTCTGACCAATCATAATATATTTTTATGTATGTTGAATTTGTACTTGGTTATTCAACATACCAGATATTTTTTCCAGGAACTGTTTGTACACTAGGCCCCTATTTATTAATTGTTTTAATCTAAATATTGACATTCACATTGATCACAATTAAAGGTCCTCACTTTTATTTAGGTCTGTTGTTCCATTTGCTCAGGATATTTTTGAATATCATCCATTGAACCAACTTCCCTTTGAGCTTTCTTTCACTCTATTTTCTAAGTATGTTAACTATAGTTACATAATTTAAAACATAATAACAATGATGAGAATAAAGAACAAGTAGAAGAGTCCACTGATAATAATTTATAGATTTATTTATGAATGAACCCATGCTGATTTTTATTAATAATACATTTTGAAATATTTATGAGTATTGATGCTTAATCAGATGTCATAGTTTTGGGAAATTCCATTTCTTTCTAAAAATGAAACATTTGTCTATCTTGAAACTTTAGTATTTCTCTAATTACGACTGATTTTAAACATATTACCCTCAATGTTTCTACAACTCCATCTGCCTGCTCTTTGAGTATTCTTGGGTATAATTTGGCTAAGTCTTTACTTATTTTAACATGTTTAAATCTACTCTAAGATCCAGGATTTCACTGATATCTTTCCTAAATCTTTGAAAATGATTTCTAAAATCTAAAGTACCTGTATCTCTTTGACTGGTGTTTTCTAACTCTACCATTCCAAACTCTAGGGTGGTATAGATTGGATAGGATTCTACTCAATTTAATGAACATAATTTTGAAATTTTTAATTCCGTAAATTCAATTCAATATTAATTCAATTCTACCAAGTTCACATTTTTGAACATTTACTATTAGGTATTGCTGCTGAATTATGATTTTCCCCTTAGGGTTATTCTATACTTATTGTCATCTGTGTATCTGTGTTTGCTAATGTGTATGGAATTTTTTCCCCAATTACTTATTTCGATCTCTGAGACATACAAACGAACACATGCATACCCCACATTTCAATTTTATGTATCATTGACCAGGTGGAAGAATCTCTCACAAAATGCCTTCCTTATCTTTGAAAAAGCCATTACAGTGGTTCATTGATGCACAGTGTAAGAAGATGCAATCCTGTGCTGTGCCAGTGTCTGTAAATCAGGACCCCCTTTTTACACTACTTTCTCTGCCAAAGAAAGACATGTAAGGTGCAGAAGATACAGAAACAGCACATATGCCTCTTCGTGTATTTCAGGTTTCCGTGTAGGATTTCAAAGTCTTTATAGAAAATGGTAGTGTGTAGTAATAAGAGCGTGGTCTTTGGAATTCCTACATGGGGAAATTGATGTACATCACGGACTCTAAGTTTCTAAATCTATAGAAAAAAATTAAAGCAAAAATAAATATTTCAGAACAATAAAAATATTTCAGATGATGTGGGAAGGACTGGTGCTTATCACAATGCAAAGACCAGAGTTGATACTTAATAAATACATCAGTCAACAGCTTAATAGGACCATCTGTTCCACTATGATTTAGAGGGTTGTATACAAAGGGTAACCAAAAGTAGGTGGTTACTGTAATAACAGTATCTACCATTTGCTAGTTTATGTCAACATAAAGTAAGCAAAATGATGCTAGGTGACTTTCCTTAATAAAAAATTACCTGATCTTTGATTCATATGAAAGGAATTGGTACACTCTGAAGTCTAATGATGAAATGAACACCACCCAACTCATGAGCAGTTGGAGCTATCTTTGAACTTGTCTCTGAAAACCCAAGTTTTAGGTAAATAGTCAAATTCTCCTTTAAAATACAGTTGAAGAGGACAGGAAACTGCTTATCTTTGAACTTATTTTACAGAAATATCAGAGATATAGAAAATTAGACAAAGATTCACATATAAATGTTTATCACAGTATTATTGCTTACCATTGCATACGTTGAGAACATTTAAATTTTAAATAGAAGAGGAAAAGTTGCACTTTGTTTTCTAGAAAATGGAAATGCTATACTTCATAGAAATTGTGTTTTAAAAATATATCAGTAACACTGGAAAATGCTCAGGCTGTAATGTAAATTGAGCAGAAGCAGGAAACAAATTTTACTTATACATTATATATATAATTATATTAGTTTTCCACGAATTCCACGAATTCATGTGGAAAACAGATTGGAAGGAAGCAGCAAGTGTTCATTGAAAGCTTGCAGGCAATTTAAAATTTTAATTCTCCCCTCTTTTTGTACTTTCTAAATTTTTATAGTGAAAATTATTTTTGTAATCAGAAACAAGCATAAGCATAGTTGAGCAAGAGAAAATAATGAAACATCATTATGTTACATGTTTCTTTACAAAAAAGCAATCCCAACATTTCCAGGTAGAGTGGAGTAAACATCAAAACTAAACTAAACTGAACAAAACACCAGGATTAAAAAAATAAGTTGCTCTTATTTTTCCTTAAGCTACGAGAGGCAGTTTTTTCCCCATAGAAAATGAAGATAATTTTTTTTCTCTCCCTTCTTTTATGGAAAATGTTCTGCCAATTGGGAACCTTGACTTTAATTCTCTGAAATTGAGGAGGAATGGATTAAAAATATTTCATTTACATATCATGTGATCACACGATTAAAATGAAAAAAAATTCAATTTGAAAAACCAATTTTAATATCCAATTATTGTTATTATTTGTTGAGTATTGATGATTTGTTCTTTCATATATTTATCAAATCAAGAACTAAAATGGATATAGGAAAAGAAATTGGTACCTCTGGACATTTTCAAGCCTAGGGTCACCTCTTAAAACCTCTCTCTTCAAACTTGTAGATTTTATCTATGTACTTAGAGGTTTTTTAAAAAATTTTTATTGAAATATGGTTAATTTACAATGTTGTGTTAGTTTCAGGTATACTGCAGAATGACTGAGTTATACATACACATATGTAAATATATATTTTTTTTCTACATTCTCCTCCATTATAGGTTATTATGAGATATTGACGGTAGTCCCCTGTGCTATATAGTAGGTCCTTGCTGGTTATCTATTTTATATATAGCAGTGTGTAATAGTGTTTTTTTTTTTTTTTTATTTAATTGGCTGTGTTGGGTCTTTTTTGCTGTGCTTTCTTTATTTTTAGTTGCAGTGAGTGGGGGCTACTCTTCATTGTGGTGCTCTGGCTCCTCATTGCCGTGGCTTCTCTTGTTGCGGAGCACGGGCTCTGGGCATGTGGGCTTCAGTAGTTGCAGCACATGGGCTCCATGTGGCTCACGGGCTCTAAAGTGCAGGCTCAATAGTTTTGGCGCACGGGCTTCGTTGCTCCCCAGCATGTGGGATCTTCCTGGATCAGGGATGGAACCCGTGTCCCCTGCATTGGCAGGCGGATTCTCAACCACTGCGCCACCTAGGAAGCCCTGTGATAGTGTTTTGAATTAAACTAAGAAACAATTGAAAACTCAGTGCAGACTGTACTCTTTAAGGCAGTGCATTTAACAATGCATACGTGTGTGTGTGTATAATTTCACATATTTAAAGTTCACGTCCCCTAAAATATCATGAGAGTGGGGATCTTTGAAGTAGTTTAAACTGATGTTCTATAGATATATTTTATATTCAAGATGCTGTCTGCTCTGTTAACCATCTCATCGGTAAATCCTTTGACAGTGTTATGTGATCAAATACAAAAGAAACAGACTCATGATGTCATCTCTTTTCACACTTCTTTATCTTAGCGAAACCTAAAACTCTTAAAATTATATATTTTATTCCTACCATCTCCCACCTCCCCCATTTATCCCTACTCATATTTAAATGTGTGCCATTTCAAAGAGTGTTCTGATATTTGTCCAAATCTGTATTTTTCTTGGTAAAAACTTAACACGCTTTGCATCATTTCACTTATTTAATCTTTTCACGTGAGGCTGACAGCCTCAAATTCTGCATAGAAGGCATCACTCTTCATTCGCACCTCATATATCTGGCATTATTGGGAAATGAGGTTTCCACATGATTGAGTTTTCCAGATAATTCAGCTGAGTTGGCCATGCTTTTGCTGAGTGACTTACATGTGGCCAGCACGGGGCACACAAGGAGAGTAAATAAGATCCCCACAGCTCATAGCCCGAGGCAGGGGCTGGGGTGGGCTTGCCACACACAGGCTTTAATAACTATAATACAATGCGCTAAGCAGTATGATGTAAGTAAGTACTACGTGTTGTGGAAATACAAATAAAGGGGAAATTAATTCCTCACATGGGAGGGTGAGTGACCTTGAGGAAAGCCACTGGGAGGAGTTCACCCTTGAGTTAGGCCTTTGAAGATGCGTAAAAACTTTTTATTTTTAATGTCTAAGTATATTTCTTTCTGACTTTTTAAATTGAAGTATAGTTGATTTAAAACTTTGTGTTAATTTCTGCTGTACAGCAATTGTGACTCAGGTATATATATATATACACATTCTTTTCCATATCCTTTTCCATTATGGTTTATCATGGGATATTGAATAGAGTTCCCTGTGCTCTGCAGTAGGACCTTGTTGTTTATCCATTCTATATATAATAGTTTGCATCTGCTAACCCCAAACTCCCACTCCATCCCTCCCCCACGTCTCCGCAACCTTGGCAAACATAGGTCTATTCTCTTTGACTGTGAGTCTCTTTCTGTTTTGTAGATGGGTTCATCTGTGTCATATTTTAGATTCTGCACATAAACAATATCATATATTTCTTTCTCTTTCTGACTTACTTCACTTAGTGTGATATTCGCTAGTTCCATCCATGTTGCTGCAAGTGGCATTATTTTGTTCTTTTTTATGGCTGAGTAATATTCCATTGTATCTATGTACCACATCTTCTTTATCCATTCATCTGTTGATGGACATTTAGGTTGTTTCCATGTCTTGGCTGTTGTGAATAGTGTTGCTATGAACATACGGGCACATATATCTTTCTGAACTATAGTTTTGTCTGGATATATGCTTGAGTGGGATTGCTGGATCATATGGTAGCTCTATTTTTAGTTTTATGAGGAACCTCCATACTGTTTTCCATAATGGCTGCACCAGTGTACATTCACACCAACAGTGTAGGAGAAATTTCTATAATGAGAGAGAGAAAGAGAGAGTGAGCTTAGGAGAAATATTCCTAAGCATTAAAATGTTTAAATGCATAAAGAATTAAATAGTAAGGACAATGCCAGTAGTCCTACTACTAAGAACAGCAGTCAGCACTTGCCTGTTTAATGGGCACTCACCATATAATGTCTGGCACTGCGTTAAGTGCTTTCCTTGAATTAATTTGTTCACAAATACATACATTAACATATTCTCCAAAGAAACTGTGCTGTGTCGAATTTAACCTTTTCCTAATGTTCTGCTATGAATATAAACTTCTGTGCTCCATTACAAAAACATTTTAAGCCAGCCTGCTCGCTGTCATTTGCCACCTTCCCTGCTTGGCTATATTTAGTTGAGCTGTCATCATTCCAGTCCATAGTCAGTTTCACATTGACATCATCTCCCCGCTCCTGCTTCTCTAAGATTTGTGATTCTTCTGTGGACATACTTCAGAATGCACACTGACAATTTCCACTCAGGGAGATTTCATGGGCTCTTGGGAGCAGTGTAACTAACACTCAGATGAACAGTGCTGACTGCTCTAAGTATACAGGACAGCACACAAGCATGGCTTGTATTTTGGTGTGCAGGGATCAAGCTCTAGTTCAAGTTCTCAGCTGAGGGGATTCAGCCCCCAGGAGACATGTAGCAATCTGGAGGTATTTTTGGTTGTCCCCGTTGGCAAGGGTGGAGGGATGGAGAGCTACTGGCATCCAGTGAGTAGCAATGCTGGGGTAGCAGAAGATGCTGCTAAACCTTCTGCCATGAATAGGATACGCCACTGCCCAATAAAGAATTATCTGGTCCAAATTGTCCCTAATGCTGAGGTTGAGAAATACTGCTCTAGTTGTAATTGAAGTTATAAACCTAAAAATGGAAATAATTCATGCCATTATGGATTACTTTTTATTGAATCAAGAAGTCAGTTTTTCCTTGACTATTTCATATTTGGGGTGGTAAGAGTCATAGCATGGAAGAGTTCTTAGGAACCTGAACTGGATATATCACTCAGTCATTAGAGAGCATTAAAAGTGGTTGGACTATGTAATAGTCTCACTTTGCTTCTTGGTGAGTGAGGGACTCTGTGTGTGTGTGTGTGTGTGTGTGTATGTGTGTGTGTGTATTCAGTAGCCCATGTTTAGATCTCTCTGTAAGGGAAGAATATGGAAAGACGTAGTGCCAGGAAACCTGCTAACATTATCAGTACCTTGGCAATTTAAAAAATTCTGCAGAGAGAAAAGTTATTGAATTTTCATAGTGTGAATTCAACTTGATTTCCCATTTTTGTCATTCAGTTTCATCTAATATTACTATTTTGCCAGTTTGCATATTTTACCTTTTCAATGTAAATACAGCATTGAATTAGATAGTCTGAAAATTGGTGTTCTGTGAGATTTACAGAAGATTGTTATTTCACATTTGTTTTGGGAGAAAAAATAATTGCCATCTGAAAATATCAATCAGTTAACAAAGTCAAATTCTAACACTTTTAAAGCTGAAGTTGCTCATGAGAGAAGCTTTTGACATTATAAACTCCAGAGAATATCACTGATTAATTTGCACCCGTTGTTAATATGTTCTGTATTAGAGCTGTATGTCAGGTTCTTCAGATGGTGTGTTGTATTTATGTCAGATACCCAGAGAAAGATGTATGCTTTCTTCTTGGGTGGCCGTCATTACATTTCTACTAGGTATGATATGCTATTCAGACAAAAGGAAATGGGAAGGAGGTGAAAAAGTTATAATAGTAGAAAGTTTGGGAAAAGTGGAGATATCACTGTGCTCTGCAAGGTTCATGCCTCGTGGAAATAGAAGAGTATTTTAACTTTTGTGCTGAAATTATTTGTGTAACTTCCAGACAATTTTTCAAAGCTTTTCTTGGCAGGATTTAGAGCTTCTTGGTTAGACAGCAGAATGTTTATGCTCCTGGTTAACTGTTTCTTCTCTCTCTCTCTCCATATGTATACACACACATACACACACAAACACACACACACGTGCATTCATACACATAATTGAAACTGTAACAATCTAAAGAATATTTCTCTTTCATTATCTCATTGTTGATTACATAAATAATTTTAGTTCCTTTTGATATGTTTTCAACTTCATTCTTTTCCTCTAATGGAATTTAGGGACAAAAGTTCATCATGAGTAATGTGTATCAATAAATGTTACTAAATTTAAAGAAAATGAATGAACCCTTATATCCAAAATTTATAAATGCAAATTATTAGAGAACTTTGACAGTAGTGATTGCGTAAATCACTCCTGACCCTAATTTTGTCATCAAAATAAGATATACAACTAATTATATGCATACTTACATGCCATAAATGTGTTTCTGTAAGAAAATAGCAATCATAGCAATTTGCATTATATTTTTATTTGTGTATCTTTTTATCCCTGTAAGGGATTTATGAGGTAGATTTTATTTTAATCTTCATTTAAAAAATAAACAAAAGCACAGAAAGGTGACTTACAGGGCGCAATTATTTTTTCTACTACTAAGCAAGTAGAGCAAGTCATTGTTGAAATTTAGCAGATACCAGCTCCACCTGTAATTATGATTCTTTGCTTTATAGAGGTGGACTTATAATGAGGCTTCTCAGAGGAGCCATGAGTCCTACACTTTCTGCTCAAGTAATAAGATACTAATGAGAAATGTTTGTTAACCATATTTAGAAACAAGCAAGAGGACTTATTTGCCGCAAGCCTATGAAACAATACCCTTGATAAAACAGATTTTGGCAAAAGATGAATGGGGCGCCCATCCAAGGACTCATCTGATGCATATTAGTGTGCCCAACTCTCCCTGCTAAGAAGTGATTTCATTTATAAAGAAGTTTTCACAATACACGTGAACTCCAAGGACGGTGTCATTGAGAAGTAATCGACCATTAGCTTATTTTGGATGATTTTCAGTGTTGTCCACTCACATTTCTTATTGTGCTGAAATGTGTAAGATGTTCTATCTTCTAAATATGAATTTAAATGTGTCCTTTAGATATATGATGTTTCTTGCATTTACTAAAAATCCCTCTATTTGACTCTGTGCTCCTGCTATTTTACACTATTTCTCTTCTCCATATCTTAGTCAAACTCATGTTATAAAACTTTGCTTTTAATCCATCACTTCCTTATCTTTTATTCACCCCTCAACCCACTGCAATTTGATTCCCATAACTGCATTCCACTGATTATCCACCAACATTCTCCTTGCTACCAAATCTTATAGACGCTTTTTTGTTTTTTCCATTCTTCTCAGTATTAGATATTACTGATCACCTCCTATTTAATGTGTGAAATATTTAATGTGTGAAAATTAAGGGAGTGTATTAGCTTCCTAGAGCTGCTGTAACAAATTACCAAAAATTTGGCTGGCTTAATAGGACAGAAATCTATTCTCTCACACTTCTGGAGATAAGAAGTCCAAAATCAAAGCATTGTTAAGACAATATTCCCTCCAAAACCTCTAGGGGAGGATTGTTTTTGGCCTCTTCCAGCTTCTGGTAGCTCCAGATGTTCCTTGGCTTGTGTCAACCTAAGTCCCGTCTCTGCCTTTGTCCTCATATGGCTGTCTTCCCTCTGTGTCTCTTCTCCTCTTCTTATAAGCGCAGCAGTCATGCTGGATTAAGGCCCATGCTAATAACCTCATTTAACTTGATTACATGGTCACTCCTTGGCTACATGTCTACCACCTTGTTTTAGGCTCGTGGCTCAGCTCAACCGTTCAGTACTCCAATTCAAAAGCCAATTATCTTTCAGTGTAAAGAGGGCAATTAAAGGATGGTTTGGGACTAAAAAAGGAACTGTAATGATATAAGAGAAAGTGTTCGGAAAATGGAATATAGAACCCTGGGTTCTGGTCTTCCAATGGGGTGAGTGACCATGGGAAATAATTTGATTTCTCTTTAAGTTTTCTCATCAATAAAATAACAGTTTGGCTACGTAATTTATATCCCACTTAGTTCTAGTATTCTGCAGTTTATTTTGGTCACTTTCAGAGGTAGACTCCCAGGCTAGCTGATTTCACATCAGGCATTCCTGGTTATAAGATTTATTTTGGGCTTATAATGAGAATACTTTATTAATTCAGTTATTCAGCTATGTAGACAGTAGAGGGAGTTAATATTTCAAGCATCCAAAACCACATACATAGTGTGCTACTAGGCATGTTTGCGTACCTGATTATAAGAAAAATCGTGAAGAAGAATATGATATAATCCTATAAAAATGATATTTGGTTTACTCAAGTAAAAGATCAAAGACATTAGAGGAGGAAATTGAATATTTATATAATTGGATGTGTTTATAGACATAGATATATAATGAATATAATAGTAGCAGTTAAATAGCAAAAGGATATAATAAATTATTAATACCATTATTTTTATATATTTTAGTCATATTATATAAAATTTCATTAATATTGTCATATTCCTTGTTTCACTTTGAAAATATATATGTGGAAATTTTTTTCAAACTTTTCTCATGTATGTTTGACATCACCACTATAGCTATGTTTTGAATCATTTATTACAATATTACAAAGTTCATCATCTTAGATTCATCTATGTTATAAAAATAGCATTTTTTGAATCTGTGTATGATGCTGTCCTTGGAAATATTGTTACCAAAAGCACTAGTTCACACATTTTTTTTGTTGTTGCTATTCGTCTGTTTTTAAGTATTTTTTTATTGCTACATAATTGGCATATAACTTTATATTAGTTTCAGGTATACAGTATAATGATTTGCAAAATGCAAATCACTGCAAAATGATCACTGCAATAAGTCTAGTTAATTTCTGTCACCATACTCAGAAATTTTCTTTTTTGTAATTAAAACTTTAAAGACCTACTCTCTCAGCAACTTTCAAAATATGTAATACAGAATTATTAACTATAGACACTCACCATGCTGTACATTACAACCCCATGGCTTACTTATTTTATAACTGAAAGCTTATGCCTTTGGACCCCTTTCACCCATTTCTCTCACTCCCTCCTGCCTCTGGCAACCACTAATCTGTTCTCTATATCTATGAGCTTGGGCTTTTGTTTGTTTGTTGTTTTTGTTTTGTTTTCTTTTAGATTCCACATATAAGTGATAGTGTTTGTCTTTCTCATCTGACTTATTTCGATTATCATAATGCCCTCAAGGTCCATTCCTGTTACAAATGGCAAGATTTCATTCTTTTTTATGGTAGAATAATACTCCATTATACATATAGCATCTTCTTTACCCATTTATCTGTTGATGGACACTTAGGTTGTTTCCATATCTTGGCTATTGTAAATAATGTTGCATTGAACATGGGGATGCATGTATCTTTTTGAATTAGTGTTTTCATTTTCTTCAATAAATAACCAGAAATAGAATTGCTGGCCCACATGATAGTTTTTTTTTTTTTTTTTTTAATTTTTTAAGGAGCCTCCATAGTGTTTTCCATAGTGATTGCACCAACAGTGCACAAGCATTCCTTTTCCTCTACATCCAACACTTGTTATTTCTTATCCTTTTACACATAATAGCCATTCTAACAGGTATGAAGTTATATCTCATGGTGGTTTTGATTTGCACTTCCCTAATGATTAGTGATGTCCAGCATCTTTTCATGTACCTGTCCATCTGTATGTCTTCTGCCCAGTTTTTAAATGCATTTTATTTTTGCTATTGAGTTGTATGAGTTCTTTATATATTTTGGATATTAATTCCTTATCAGGTATTTGATTTGCAAATATTTTCTCCCACTGCATAGGTTGCCTTTTCATTTTGTTGATAGTTTCCTTTGCTATGCAAAAGCTTTTTAGTTTGATGTAGTCCCACTTGTTTATTTTTGCCTTTGTCACTTTTGTTTTTGGTGTCAGAGCCAAAAAGCATTGCAAACACCAATATCAAGGAGCTTACTGGCTATGTTTTCTTCTAGGAGTTTTATGGTTTCAGGTTTTATATTCAAGTCTTTAATTCATTTTAAGTTAAGATTGTGTATGGTGTAAGATAGCAGTCCTGTTTCATTCTTTTGCATGTGGCTCTTCAGTTTTCCCAACACTTTATTGAAGAGATTGTCCTTTCTCTGTTGTATATTCTTGGTTCTTTCACTGTAAATTAATTAACCCATATACATGGGTTTATTTCTTGGCTCTTTATACTGTTCCATTGATCTATATGTCTGTTTTTGTGCCAATATCAAATTGTTTTGATTAGTG
The DNA here is from genome assembly GCF_030028045.1 of Hippopotamus amphibius kiboko. NCBI lineage: Eukaryota > Metazoa > Chordata > Mammalia > Artiodactyla > Hippopotamidae > Hippopotamus > Hippopotamus amphibius. The sequence continues at coordinate 45,341,873 of NC_080196.1, read as the reverse complement.
TAGTAATTTGATAGTAATATATTTTAAAATCAGGAAGTATGATGCCTCCAGCTTTGTTCTTCTTTCTCAAGATTGCTTTGGTTATTTGGTATCTTTGTGGTTCCATACAAATTTTAGGATTGTATGTTCTATTTCTGGGAAAAGTGTCTGTATTATGAAAAACTAGGTAAAGATTCAACTATAATTAATTTGCCTCTCTTCCAGATAGATATTCATATTATATTACATTTGGTCTTCACTAAATCTTGTAAGGCAGTGATTATCATACTATCTTTTAGGCATGGGGAAACAGAGGCTGAGGAATTCCTTTATTGTTCAAGCTCTGTCTGCTCCCCAAATCCTAGTTTATTTTTTTACAATACACTGATATTTATATAAAGATGATAAAATTGTTCTACCTCTTGCAATGCCATAGTCTTAGATATATAAGAATATTTTCAGATGAGAGGTAAGAATAAGTCAAATTTTGCTGAATTTGGCTCCTGCTGCTCGGTCTTTAGTGAAGTTCCCACCCTTCTGGTATTTTGAGGCTCCCAAGGCATGTATATAACACCCTTTTCTCTCACGGTAAAATAAAAAGCACCCCTACAAAGCAGTATCTTCAAGTCCACCATTTTCCCATGAATACACATGTTTAAACCTCTGGTCATGATTGAAGTAAGATATGCTCACACATATTTGTATTGAACTCTAACTGTATCTACGCATCTACATATTATTTTTCACCTGTGAGTAATTATACTCAGTATATCTATATATTTCATATCCAATAAATCTGTGTGCTGCAAATCCTTTATCTGTTCAATATGACTCTGTATTTAACAACTACATGATAGCTTCATTTAACTGTATGAGAAATTATTATGCTGATCTATATCATACTCAAGACAAAGGTTCAAATTCTATCTGAAAAAGAAAAATACAAATTTTAGTCATGAGTTATTTTGATCAATATAAATTGACTTTCACATATTAGGTGGTTTTTTTAAAATAAATTTATTTATTTATTTAATTTATTGGCTGTGTTGGGTCTTCATTGCTGTGCGCAGGCTTTCTCTAGTTGCAGCAAGTGGGGGCTACTCTTCGTTGTGGTGCATGGGCTTCTCAGTGCAGTGGCTTTTCTTGTTGCACAGCATGGGTTTTAGGCATGCGGGCTTCAGTAGTTGTGGCACATGGGTTCAATACTTGTGGCTCATGGGCTCTAGAGCGCAGGCTCAGTAGTTGTGGCACACAGGCTTAGTTGCTCCATGGCATGTGGGATCTTCCCAGACCAGAGATCAAACCTGTGTCCCTGCATTGGAAGGTGGATTCTTAACCACTGTGCTCCCAGGGAAGTCCCACATAGTAGTTTTTGAAAACGTTTCAATGCTGATAATTGCTATAATGTCTATAAACACAGAATGTTCACATCCAGGATTATTCCTGCCTTTAAAAAAATATTTTAAAATAACATTATGGGTTGAACTGTGCTCCTCTCTCTCCCCCATCCATATATTGAAGTCCTAGCCTCCAGTATCTCAGAATGTGATCTTATTTGGAAATAGAGTCTTTAAAGAGGTAACTCAGTTAAAATGAGGGTGAGCCTTAATCCAATATGACTGGTATCCTTATGAAAAAGGGAAAATTTGGACACAATGAAGCACATATAGGGAAGGTGATATGAAGACACAGGGAGGAAACAGCCATCTACAAGTCAGCGAGATCCTTTCCTCACAGCCCTCAACAGAACCAACCCTACTAACACCTTGATTTCGGACATCCAGCCTCGAGAATTGTGAGACAATAAATTTCTGCTGTTTAAGTCACCCAGGCTATGGTACTTTGTTATGGCGGCCTTAGGAAACTAACACAGTAACATTCTAAAATGCTTGCATATATCCATGTAGGTGGACTTTATTTCCTTTTCTAGAATGCAGATTTTAATTTTAGTTTCATTGTTATAATTGTACAAAAATTAAAATAATTATATTATGGACTTATTTCTGCTACAAATGAATGTATTTTTCTACATATATATTTTCTTTGTACTGCATTCTTTTGAAATGCATTAATATTTAGAATTTTATTAGCTGTTGTAAGAATTTCTTAAAAAAAGGTAAATGATAAGGCACGACAACTTTAACAAGTTTATTTTGTACTGTTTATAGGATATATTTAGTATATTCTGCTATTTCCAGAGAGATAAGTGCTCTTCTTTAGTGGAATAGTTTTATAGTTTAAAGAAATCACATATCAATTTGTACAGAATGGATAGGAATTTATTTTTGAGATGTTGTTATGAAATTTGCTATGAGTGAAAATTACAAAATTATTACTATTGTGCTTATTAAAAATAGATTTAACTCTCCTAAAGCACATTCACTTCTCTGTAGATAATGCAGAAGAACTCTTTACACAAAAGAAAATAGGAAAAATATTTTTTAAAATTTTTATTTATTTATTTAATTTTTGGCTGCATTGGGTCTTTGTCATTGCTAGCAGGCTTTCTCTAGTTGTGGTGAGTGGGGGCTACTCTTCATTGTGGTCCATGGGCTTCTCATTGCAGTGGCTTCTGTTGTTGCAGAGCACGGACTCTAGGCGTGAGGGCTTCAATAGTTGTGACATGTGGGCTCAGTAGTTTTGGCTCTTGGGTTCTAGAGCACAGGCTCAGTAGTTGTGGCACATGGGCTCCAAGGCATGTGGGATCTTCCCAGATGAGGGATCAAACCCGTGTCCCCTGCATTGGCAGGCACATTCTCAACCACTGCGCCACCAAGGAAGTCCCGAGGAAAAATTAAAGAATAGAAGTTAACAGTCAAAAATAAAATAGTTTTGCTCAAGAATAGGAAACCATGAAGCTTATGAAGGCAACTGATCATTTGTAGCTTTTCAGAGGTGAACTAGAAATATATGGATGTTTTCAAATCATACTATTTGCTTAGGTTTACTTTCCGATGCATTAGATTTGCATCACTGAAATTCAGGTATTTAGGGTTTGCTTCAGTCTGCTGGCTAATGCTTTTTCTAAATGTGTTCATTAAAACTGAAACTATTTTCCTCATAGACATCCTTTAAAGTACTGAGATTTGAATGTGAATAGTTAGGGTTTTTTTTTTTTTTCTTTTTTCTGGGAAAGTAGCACAATTGAAAAATAATAGAAAATACACCTATATAACTACCTAAAGATGTTTGTTAACTGGTTGAAATTGCTCTCAGGATTTACCTCTTTGTTCTTTTTTGTTTTTCAAATATTTATTTATATCACTCCAAGGGATGGCATTATATGCTTTGCAGAGTGTATTAGAACATCTTTACCATATTTCAAATGAAAGCAGGGTTTGAAAGCAGGGTAGTGCTTGTGTATTTTCCAAACTACAAGGTGAATCCTTCTTCTGTTTAAGAAGCTAATAATGTGATTAAGTTAATTCCAAGATTACAGTCTCAAATATATTTTTAAAATATTTCAAAAATTTAAGGATAATGCATGTTTTCTTAGTTTCTGTTTTTTTGGTAGGTTTTCCAATTTAGGAGGAAGAGGGAGAATTTGATTTGCATTCCATCACACTGTGAAAATAATGGATCCTTAAAATTCAAGTGGGAACGAATTAATCTTTTCATTGAATTGTAGTATATGCTTGTTGTATGTCTGCGGTATCTCAAACTGAGTCCTATATTGGATATGGAAAACTGTCTGTAACCCTTCTTTGGTAGTCACTATGATTAAAATTGTGAAGGAGAATTAAAGCTGCATATTTTGGTGTACGGTAGCTGGACAATGTAATTGATCGTAAAACATTAATTTTAACTTCTCTAGGTTAATGGAAGAATGGTATAAATCAAGTTTAAGTAAAGAAATGGAGATGTAGCTTCTAAAATATTGACTGAGATTCTTTACTTCTGTTACAGTTCAGCTTTCAATTATAGATTATTTTTTCTAAGGAAATAAATGTGCATGATTTGATTTTATTCCAACTTAGTTTTTTTACATTTTGAAAGCCACTTTTGAAGTGACATCTGAGATACAGATAGATGGAAAATACAGTAAAATAGTATTTAACACAGCATATATGACATAGCTCTGATCTTCCTCGTAGGAATAATATGCTGTCTGATTTGGCACAGTCATAAAATGCATAATTGTATACTTCTATTTCTACTTTGACGGAGTTTCATTGTTTTTACCATCAACGTATCTGAGCCTCAATTTCATCAACATAAGAGATCTATTGTAAAGATTAACTGTCACATAGAGGACAGACCTGTGGTTGCCAAGGTGGCGGGGGGGATGGATTGGGAATTTGCGATTAACAGATACAAACTATTATATATAGGATGGGTAAACAACAAGGTCTTACTGAATAGTGCAGGGAACTATATTCAGTATCCTGTGATAGACCATAATGGAAAAGAATATGAAAAAGGATGTATATGTATATATATGTATAACTGAATCATGTTGCTGTACATCAGATATTAATACAATACTGTAAATCAACTATACTTCAATAAAACAAATTAAAAAAAAAGATTAAATATCAAAAATATGTAGCATTTAGCTCAGAGGCTGCCTGTAGTAAGGAAATAATAAATAAAATAATCCGTTATAGTTCGACAAATACTTATACATTTATGACTTTAATACTAAAGTTAAGATTAATACATGTTAATATCAGTAACACTGTGGAGATTATCCTAAAACATACAAGTTTATATTCATAGCTACTACTGCCCCCAGGGGATTTGTGCACACAGAAGATGTTAAAGTGAGTTAGGGCAGATCTGTAGCTCAATCTATGGGATTTCTCCCTAATCCAGTGGTGTACTTGGTGACCCTCTCTTGGCCTCTGGGGTCCGTAAAATTATTAATTATATAATAAGAAAAGAAAATGAAATACAAATGAAAAATATATGTAATAAAAATGGAAAAAAGTATAGTAAAAGTGGAAGCAAAAGGAAAACGACCTCTAAAACAGAGGCTTGCCTCACAGCTGCCTGCCCTCCATCTCCTTGGAGAATCCTCATCCATCCAGACTGGAGCAGCTACTTTCACTTCTGTCTCTATTCAGTTTAACCCTTGCTCGTGCACTTGCCAGTGTACTGCTACCCACAGGTAGTGGTTTGGGAAAACATTGATTATCAGGAAATAAGTCCGTTTGTAAAGGAAACTTGACAGTGAAGAGCAGGCAAATGGGAATTACTTTCAGGTATTCCTAACCTGCACAAGGTTTGGGCTGGGATTCCAGCAATAAAAGTTTCTGTATCTTATTACTCATTGCTTGAGTCCTTCATTCCCCTTATTCTTTAATGAACTCCTGTTATTGTAAGAGTGCTTTTGTAGTGTTTCCACTTAAGTGTGGGAAATGATCCTCGTTCAAACCTGTAACTCTTTTTTTGTTGTTGTTCTTTTAGGGATGCAGATCTGTTCCTGTTAGACACGAGAAAGGCCCAAGCTCTAGATGTGGGTTGGCTTGTCTTTGACATCACTGTGACCAGCAATCATTGGGTGATTAATCCACAGAACAATTTGGGCTTACAACTCTGTGCAGAAACAGGAGATGGTAAGCACGGAATTTCATATATTTTGGGGAGTGCTGGTTTGGACACACTGAGAGTTACAGCTTTTTGTGAGATTTAACCAATGTATATTTTATACACACAATGTGCAAAGTGGTGCATTCTGTAAGATAGGGCAATATATTGATTAGTTAATTGATTTATAAACACGTTACCCAACGCACATTTATTGTCAGGCTCTGCAGTGGGTGTGTGGGGTAAAGAAGAATTAACTACTGTTCCTACTTTTGCAGTTTTTAGTCTCGTGTTGAAGGTCTGTATGCAAACAGGTAGCACTATTGTAATATAACAACACTGAAAGAAAGTGATATGCAACATGCTGTGCATTTGTGTCTTGATTGTGATCGTGGTTATGCAACTATTATAACTCGTAAAAATGTATAGAATTGTACGCTAAAGAAGAATGAATATTACCATATTCAAAGTATATCTCAAATCCTGACAAAAAAGGAAATATATATCAATACAGATGATAGGGAAATAGAGGACCTACCACAGAACAGAGGAGGATGGGGATGAAACAAAAGAGTCACGAAAAAATGCAGAAAATGATATTGAGTTAGATCTTTTTTATAAATAATTAATTAATTAATTAATTATATTTATCGGCTGCATTGGGTCTCTGTTGCTGCACACAAGCTTTCTGTAGTTGCAGAGAGTGGGGGCTACCCTTTGTTGCAGTGTGCGGGCTTCTCACTGCAGTGGCTTCTCTTGTTGCGGAGTACAGGCTCTAGGTGCACGGGTTTCAGTAGTTGTGGCTCGAGGGCTTCGCTGCTCCTCGGCATGTGGGATCTTCCCAGACCAGGGCTCGAACCTGTGTTCCCTGCATTAGCAGGTGGATTCCCAACCACTGCGCCACTGGGGAAGCCCAAGTTAGGTCTTAACATATTGCAATATTTGGTCCAAGACAACAGCTCCAGAATCACTTCTGGGAGAGATCTGTTGACTGAAAAAAACAAAAAACGAAAAACACAGCCTAAAAGTTGAGAGCTATATTTTACTTGGTGGGCAAAACTGAGGACTTAAGCCTGGGACACAGCCTCTTGGATAACTCTAAGGTACTGCTCCAAAGAGGTAAGGGAGGAGCCAGGATATATAGGAATTTTGGCAACAAAGACCAGGTAGTCAGAACATCAAAAGATTACTGTTAATTAAAGAAAACCAGACATCTCAAGTTAAGGAATTTGTATTTGGGAAGATACAAAAGTCTGGGCTCATTGAAATCATTCCTTTGTTGTGCACCTCTGCTGTCTGGGCCCAGTATTCTGTGCTTTCTCTTCCTAGTCTCCTCAGGGTGCACCACTGGGGGCAGCTGCAGTGGCTGATGGTTTGATGGTGGGCATCCTGTTTCTATCCCAAGTTCCCTCAGGGCTCACCACTGGGGCAGCTGTAATGTGATGGCTTGATGGCTGCAACATCCTTGTTCACTGATATGGCAAGTGGCATTCATAGGCATTCATAGTCCATAGGTCTATAGGAAATCTTTTTTGAGAAGCTCCAGAAGTTATTCTTATGCTCACAACTGCTCATTGAGTAATGATGTGCTGTGCGCTTGGGTTGATGCTGGAGATAACATAGCGAGTAAGTGCAGAGATGGCTTCACGAGGCTTGCAGTTGAGTGAAGCATGAGGTAGTCAGCATGTAATGTTATTGAATGAACTTTGCCACACACTAAAAGTCCAGTGGACCTCTGAGTATAGAACCACGAGCAAATTCAAGCTACAGTCTTAAAGATTAGGAGAAGAAATTGGAGGGCAGACATTGCAGGCAAATGGAAGAGAATTTAGAAAGACTATGGGGAGAAGGGTCTTGGTCTGTTTGATCAAGTGGTCAGGGAGCCTAAGGCCTTGTTCGCCTTTGATCACACAGAGTCCAAACATTTTAAATTTGAATCTGGACTTCCAGGTGATTTAAAATTATATTTGTCACAACAAGAGGGTAAAACATTCTTTAATAATTTATTAGCTTGATTAGTACTTTCAAAATATTCAGAAGTTTACTCAGTGGGCCTACCTTATGCTTTTGCCCCACACCTGAAAATACTAGGGCCAGAGCTATGGAGGGCTGTTTTTTAAGTGATGATTCATTAGAGAATATGCCTTATTTAAGTTTACCATCTTTAGTTTTTTGCAGTATCCAGTGATAGAAACATCAGCCTGTCTTCCTCATTTTTCCTTGCTGTATTACACTAAAGCCTTACTTAATAAACTACAGAGTTAAGTAAAAGTTGGGTCTGCCCTGGGTATTTTTCAAGGGGGATCATTATTAAAGCAATAGGACTTCACGGTGACATTGTTTTACCTACAACCAGATTCATAACCTAAGAATAATACCATAACCAATATTGTTACTTCAAGGACTGTGTATATGGAATGAGGTTAACAGACACAAGTCAAATGTATTCCAGAGTTTGTTTACTGAAGGTTTCACATGCCTCAGATCTTGAGCTAGAAAAAGAAAGTTCTACTGAAAGTGTTATAGACAAGTTTGAAGCATCTACCCCCTACCAAAAAAAAAAAAAGAAAATCCAGACTTTTCCATGGATTTTAATTACAATGCTGATTTTTTAATTGTTAGAAGCAATTCAAATATTTTGAATTATAGGTTATTTTTCCATTATGGTTTGAGATTGTCATTAAGGATTTTCAGAGTTCAATTATTATAAATGTAGACTGAGAAAAGCACACATCTAAATTATCTCCCAAGCATTGTTACAGTGTTCAGCTACTGTACATTTATGGTCACAAATGTGATGGGGAAATGTGCATGGCGGGGCTGAGCCAGTTGTCCCTTCCCTGGTATGTGGCTCAGACAAGAAAAATTAAATCAGTGGTATGTGCTTTTCCCAGTCTTCTCCTTGGGGATATGCTGACATGTCTAACTAAACAGCTCAGGAGATCTGTGAAATATGATCAGCCTGTTTCCTTTTAACTCCCTCCCCTTCCCCACCCCACTAGAAAATTCTGAAACTTCTCCTTTGTTTTTTCACTTCTTCTCTTGTGTTGGTTCTCTTTCCTTTACTATCTATACTATTTACTCCTATCTTGCTTTCAATTTATCCTTTTCTCTCTGAGAACTACTTTATGTTTTGTTTATGCTTTTCTTTTGATTGATGTATCTTAAATTTTAGCGGTAATTTTACTTTCACTCACTCATATTATTTACTGGGGTTTTTGTGAGCCTAAAATAAACTCACATTTCACTTCTTTCAAAGGTTTCCAAATTCTTTATTCAAAAGTTAGATTTGAGATACACAGCCTTTTGTTGCTTTTCTTTGATTCCTTAATATTGTCTGATGTGAAAATATTAAACTGATTAAATATACTAGGCAAGCTGGCCTTTTGTATTTAAGCAATACTTAAAACAGATTTTAACCAGAGTTAGAGCATATATAGCCTTGGGAAAGCAAGTGACCCTCTGGGTACCTTAGTTTTATTAACTTCAACCTCATGGAGACTAGGCATGTGACATGTCTCTGTAAATACGGGTGAGCAACTGCCCCAAGTTATTATTGTTCCACCATCACTGCTACTGAGGTTCTCAACTTGCTATTGCAATATTGCTTCAAACAGCATAGGCAGACCACCTTTCATTTGCAATAAAGGATTCTGAATATGTTTACTTCTCAGCAAAAATAATTGGTATATCTTTTTTTAAAATTAATTATTTTTTGGCTGCATTGGGTCTTCATTGCTGTGCACGGGCTTTTTCTAGTTGTGGTGAGCAGGGGCTACTCTTTGTTGCAGTGCGAGGGCTTCTCATTATGGTGGCTTCTGTTGTGGAGCACAGGATCTAGGTGTGCGGGCTTCAGTAGTTGTGGCACATGGGCTCAGTAGTTGTAGCTCTTAGGCTCTAGAGGGCAGGCTCAGTAATTGTGGCTCAGGGGCTTAATTGCTCCGCAGTGTGTGGGATCTTTGCATAGCAGGGATCTGACCCATGTCCCCTGTGTTGGCAGGTGGATTCTTAACCACTGCGCCACCAGGGAGATCCCAGCAAAAATAATTGGAAGTCGTGGAAAAAAATGAAACTCAGGAAAGTCTGCTTTCAAATTCATTTGTTGACTGTTATTCATTTGTTCAACATAAAATCTTTGAGTGCCTATTCATGCAAGACAAAGTGTTAAGGACACTATGACCTGGGAGACAGACATATACAGCTACTTTAGAAAGAGTAAAGTGCTTTGAATCCTAAAAGTAATGATACAATCAAGACAGTATAGGAAAACCTAAGGGAGATGGTTAAGTCCAAATGGAGCTGAAGAACCATGGTCCAGGTGACTTTTGGGCTAGGTCAGCTGGGTAAGATTTCAAGAAATGAAGATGAGGAAGGAGAAGGTGTGGTGGTGAGAAAGGAGGAGAGAGTTAGTTCCTGGATGAGGAAATACAATGTGAGTAAATACAAAGAATGGCAAAATGGCATGGTGTTGTCTAGAAAAATCAGCAGTCCAGATCTGGCTAGAACAGCTTTCATGTATAAATATGAGTACAGATGATATTAGGAAAGTGATTTGGAGACAAATCATGGAAGGGACATGACATGTAAACTTGCTGCTTTAGTCAATCAGAGTAACACTTTCATGATAACATATTTGAATGAATATCTGTCTCATGAGGTGATGGATGTATGTTTCTGGTTCATGCTGGTACCCTTGGTATCTGGTACCATGCAGGTTGTAGGTATTAAAAACATGTTTTGAGTGATCATTGAATGAGTTTGTGACTTAAAAGACTCTTACGGACCATCTGTCATTGAACATATTACTCTTTTATTTTAAATTGAAGTATAATGGATTTACAATGTTGTGTTATTTTTGGTGTGCAGTAAAATGATTCAGTTATATATATATATAGTTTTATATATATATATGTGTGTGTATATATATATATATATATATATACTTTTTTGTATTCTTTACCATTATGGCTTATTACAAGACATTGAATATAGTTCCTTGTGCTACACAGCAGGACCTTGTTGTCTTTTTTACATATAGGAACATGTTACTCTTAAGAAGACATTCCAAACTATAAATTTGGGGTGATTCTTAACCAAACCAATTTGGCGTGACACGCAAGAATTTTATACTGCAAACCACAGTATGGGAGTTAAAATCGTTTCAATCACAATTTGAGGAGAAAATCAGTGATATAGATTATTAAATTTTGTTTATCCTGCTTCCACAAAGAAAAAATAGCTAAGAGGCCTAAATATATTTTGAAAATCAAAAGACTGTGGAAATCAAAAGTAGCATCATGATTCCTCAGAGGACCTGTGGAAAGGACTTCAGTTTGTACAATATTCTTTTTAGGAATTTGATAAATGGACTGCCACGGATTTGGCAGGAGCGTTTAAGGATATTCTATTGATTTTTTTCATGCAGAATAGATAATTCTTTGAGTTCCATATATCTGCCTCAGCTAAATAAAGCAAACATATGAGCAAGCAAAGGGAAAAGAAACATTGCTGCTTCTTAATGGCAAAATCTAGAAATTCTATACAAGTGGTTGTATCCAATTGTGCTAAATCAGTTTCAGAATTTTCTAACTCTCCCTGGTGGTGGTTAATAACCCTCTGTGATAAAATAGGTTCTCTTTTTTTTAGCAGCAGATGAGTAGGCTTAGGTCTGTCTTACAATTTAAGATGCTCAGTTCCCTAATTTAAAAAGATACATTAATTATCAGGCTTGTTAGATTCTTATTAAAATTAATAAATTTATGGTAATTACTATCCTACCTATCTATCTATGTATATATGTGCATACACAGAGTTTATTACCCAGTTAGCAATTTAATCTAGCTTTTAAGACTTGGATTTTCTCCCCAAACACTATAATTTTCCATTGTTTGATGCTTTATATAGTTTAAACCTTCCAAGTAAATTAATTCTTTTTTTTCAAATTTGGGTTTATAGAATAATTTAGAGATGGGAAAACAAAGATAATATTTTTGGGGATCATTAGAATGTCTTTTAAAAAACCCTATGTTTTCAAACATTTAAGGTTTGGCAATACTCAGAGTAAATTTTGCCAATGACTTTTTCCTTTCTATTCAAACCCACTTATATGTCAACGAAAATTCAATCCGTATGTTGCTGATTCATTTGTATTCAAGTCATCAAAATGTTGTTTTGTCAGAGTATTGTTCAATGTCCAAGAAACAGTATGAGGTTTTTTTTAAAAATAAGATTCTAAAAACTATTTTTCTTTGAACAAATTTGTGGCATAGTTTCCAAGTGAATCAAGGTAAAAATTCAGATTTAAATCAGAGATTTCAAAGTTTCGCTAAATTTTGTAGCCAAATCAAGGAAAAAAAAAAGGTTTCAGAGGTATGAAACAACTCAAATTCATTATCATTAATGCTTAAATATAATATAAAGAAATTTATAGTTATTGTTATGATAACAGAGTTTAGGTTTTGATAATTTAAATAAGGAGAATAAAGAAAAAGAATAGATCGTTCCACTCTGGAAATATAAATTCTAAGAAGAAATTGTTAGGAAAACTAAGTTCAAATCTTGGCTCTAACAAAATATTTTACATTTTAGCCATAGCATTAATTAAATGAGTGGAATGGTAATTACCTTCCAAGGACAGTGTGAGACTATATGAGACAATAGAACCTGGAACATGGTAGGGCAGGAATAAAGGTCTTTGGGTTGAATTGGATGAGAAAACGCACAGAGACTTACTCCACATGGCACTCCTTAAATTTAGGATTGATTCTTTTTTTTTTTTTTATAAATTTATTTTATTTATTGGCTGTGTTGGGTCTTCGTTGCTGCACACGGGCTTTCTCTAGTTGTGGCGAGCGGGGTCTGCTCTTCATTGTGGTGTGCGGGCTTCTCATTGCAGTAGCCTCTCTTGTTGTAGAGCACGGGCTCTAGGCGTGTGGGCTTCAGTAGATGTGGCACATGGGCTCAATAGTTGTGGCGCACGGGCTCTAGAGCACAGGCTCAATATTTGTGGTGCACAGGCTTAGTTGCTCCGTGGCAGGTGGTATCTTCCTGGGGCAGGGATCGAACCCACGTCCCCTGCATTGGCAGGCAGATTCTTACCCACTGCGCCACCTAGGAAGTCCTAGGATCAATTCTTTTATTGTGGAGATTTTACAGATGATTTAATAGGTTTTTAGATAAATTCACAAATGATAGTCCACTGGAGAGAGGCAAAATTATTGATATATGTTCTTAAGTATTTAGTTGGAAGCATAGTGTATAGATAGTTACATTATTAGGTGCATGTCTAATAACTTCAGTTAATGAAATGGTTATTGGTAGGAAGCTTTAAATACATCTGATCTAGTGTACCAAGCCAACAGAAATGAACATTCAGAGGTATGTGTTATGAAGAATTGATTGCTTATATTGGCTAGTCTTCATAGGCACCAGAGAATATCCAATTACTAGTATTTAATATGATATTTTTCTTTAGGCCCAACCATTCTGTTCTTAGAAAAAAATAACATGGTTATTTGGGGGATAACTAATTGCATCAATGAATATAAGGGAAACATCCCTTGTTGTAGGTAATATACAAGGATAATTGATGAAAGGCTGGCCTACATAACTATCAGAAAAAAATTTTCAATCCAGAGATGCCTCAGTGTAAATTACTCTCACTTGGCTTCATAAACCTATTAGCAAGACTTACACATCAGCATGGCTCCTTACAAAGACAGTAGAGTTACAAGCAGTATTTTAATACTCATAGAACACATGGTTAAAAAAAACATTGATCGTCTTTGTTAAACAGTGGGGCCCAAGAGCTCCTAATATGTTTTGTGCTAACATCTTTAGCAAATTGCATAAAGTTTCCACTACATAAATGATATTTCCCATTAAAAAAAATCAGAAAACTGAAGATACTTTATGAATTATTAGAAAAACATCATAGAAGACCTCTTTGAAAGTCCAAGATACAAACCCTGTAATTGTTTCCTCCTCAGGTTATAACCCGTGTTGGTTCTCAGCTATATTTCCCAGACATTGTAAAGGGGTAAAGTTATAGCTTTTTAAATTTTTTATGCTTGTTGGTATACAAACGTTTTCTCTATTCCATTTTTAGAAATTATACATATGTACATATATATTGATATTTCAGAGCTTTTCTAAAAGAACCAACAATTTAAGTCTCTTTTATTTATTTTCACCAACAATATTATTCAAACTATAAAAAAGGTCTTAACTTTAGTTATCAGTACAATTAAATTGAAAGTGAGTATTTTAAAACTTTTATTACCCAGGGTTTTGCCTTGTTCTCTACCCTTCCACTTGGAATTTTTGGGTTCGTTCCTGGAAATTGACAACTGCCACACCTACATTAATAAGAAATGGGATTAGTTTTTTTTTTTTCTCTACAACCTCGAAGTGTTGCTTATTTCTATTGTTCCTTATTATGTGCAGAGTAATTTAACATATTGATAAATTTTTTCTCCAAAATTGCAATATCCTGTGATGTCTCCTAAATATGCTGTCTTAAATCAGATTTTTCAAAAATTCCACATCTTTTGAATTACATATATAATATCTAATTATATACTCCTAATTAGAAAAATCTATTCTAGAATCTAAAGTGCTCGTGTCATTATATATATTAAACAAATGTGCGAGTTACTAACTTGATATTCTTTTACTTTTCTTAAATGTGAGCATGTTTGTCTGAGTGAGATGAGGAGTTCTTAATGTGATATCCACTTAAGTTTAGCAAGTCCTGGAATCCGCTGCTTTTCCATGCAAGTATCCGATTAAATAAGTTTGTTGTGTTATCCTTAGATTCCCTAAAATAGTCTTTTTTACCTTAGGGGAAAATTTTCCAAATTAAGCCCCTGTGTTGTCAGATGACTGTTTATCTGTGTCATGGGTCAGATGATCTATGTGGCTGGTTAATCTGAATATCAGCTGACATAGTGCTAATAAGTAGCAGAAGAAATTCAGAGATCAAGGGTGATATTTTTCTTTTCTTCCTGCTGTTTTGACTACAGTTTCTCATCATTATGTATCTCAGTTCAAAAAGTTGAATTATGTCCACTTATCAGAGGATCTCTTAAACATTTTGAGATTTGAAAATATTCTCTTCCCTTATCTGAATTTTATCTTTTAAAGCAATTAAGTTGTTTTTGTTCATAAAACCGTATGGCTCCCCGTTGCTGAATTTATGGTGCTGACAATTGGTTTCAAATAAATAAATGAGAGTCTCTACTTCTAAGAAACTGCAAGAATCACATATCTTGCTAAATGTTCTGATAGGAAAAAGGAACATATACTCCTATGATTTGTTTTAGGTAAATATTAGTATAAATGAAGTAGTTCTTCATGTAATGTTTAATGTTGAGGATAATTAGAGAATACTTGCTTGACTTTTAGATGAATATTTAAGAATAAATTAGGAGGACAGTTGAAGAATAGTTATTTTCAAATACTTAAATATATACAATGAATAAGTGAAATTAAATTTTCCCTGTAGTTCAGAAATTAAATCAGTGTGTAAAAAGGGCAGATTGAAGGCGTAAGAATAAAATGCTTAAGACCTGGGGGTTAATGGCTATGGAATAATTTGTATTGTGAGGGAATGAGTTCGTGTGACTAGAAGAATTCACTATTTATTTGACCTTCTGTCTAGGGATTATCATATTGCCTATGATAGTTTCTCAGGTAATTGTAATTTATAAGCATATATTTACACTTTAAGCAGTATGCATATATAAATATTATATTCAAAGCAGGTACAATGAATAGATACGTACCATCTTAAGGAGTCTGGCATTAAATAGTTTCATTCAAACCAAAACTCAAGATATTATATAAAATCAGAGATGGAGAAACGGATAAAGGGAAGTAAGAAACGTTAGACATCCCATGAACTTTCTTTTGGGGTAAGTATGTGTGTGTGTGTGTGTGTGTGTGTGTGTGTACAAACAAGGGAAATACCCAGGCATAAACAAATTCCCAACTAATCATGTGAAGGATCAAATAAGTTCACAGTTGAAAATCTATAACTATTAAGATGTCTAGAGAGCTCTTATTACAGCAATTAAGTAGGATTATATTTTCTTTTTCTTTAAGTGCCACAATATGTTTTTCAGTATCATAACAAAACATAAAACTTAATCTAAATTTCTCCAGAACATTTTTAAATGACTTCTGTTTCTGTCATATTTCGATAGAATTTTAAAAACATTAAAACAGAAATAAATCTATGGCAATACATCAGTTTCTAAAAATCTTATTATTATTTTTTTTGGTACGAATCAAGCCATAAGAGAGATTTAAAAGACGGCTAAACAAAGCAATCTGCCTTGGTCACTTTATGTGAATGATTCAGAAGAGTTTCCACTGAGAAGAATTCCTGTATCTTTATGGTAAAAATGACTAGATTTCTACTGAAAATAAGCATGACATAGATTTCCTTTGGGGTTTAAGATCAGTATTTGTTAATTTTCCAAACCCATGTAAGCTGTGACCTATGGATTTTCTAACTCGTGTAGTGTCTTAAAGTACATCAGAGAACATAAATCTTTCCTGTGTGCTTTAGATGTTTGCTCTTTTCCCACTGCATAAAAATGAGCAAAATCATCAATATGCCTTTCATGGCTAGAGTAACTAAACATAAATATTGGAGCCCTGTTAAATTTCTGCTTTGTTAAACCTAAGTTCTTACTAATTCTGTCATATACAATTTTTATAAACTATTCTTTATGTATTTTCAAACTCACCCAACTTAACAAATCTTATTCTCTGTCTATACAAGTATCTGCTTTTTTTTATACACTGATTTTGGCAGTACTTTCCTTTTCTTCCCTGCTAATATTTTGTATTTTTTAGTTTTCATGATTAATTCAGGTTTTATTTCCTAGATGCATCTATAGTCCATACAAAAGAAGTATTCAAACCATGTATTTGCTGTGGTCAATCAGAATAATATTAATAACTAATGGAAACTAATATTTCCTGAGAGTATACTAAATGCCAACCATTTGATGAGCTTTTTAAATGGAATGTCTACTTTATCTTCACTGTTTTCCCATTTTGTACACGAGGAAACTTAGCCTCTCAAGAATCTTGTCCATGAACCTAAAAATGATTTGTTTTCCTAGCCAGATCTTATATACTGTGACTTGCACAGATGATATGAATTTTATATTAATTCCAAACTGAAAAAAAACCAGTGCATTTTTATAATTTCCAAACAAAACAATGCTATTAATAATGATTGTTATGGAGCAAAATTGAACTTTATGTTGGATCTGTTGGTAATTACCTTTCGGATTTTATATTTTCTATCTGGAATTTAACTGTGATCTGACCCACAAAAGGTAACAGCATTTTTACTGTATTTTTTTGCTAAATCTAACTACTTCAGTATTTCTTTTAGCTCCTTACACAATTATCATTAATTTGATAAATTTATAGACTGAAAAGAAGAAAAAAGTAACTTTTTTCTTGTCAGTGATCAGCTTCAACATGTAATTAAATTTAGCCATATTTAATTTCTTTATTTTGAATTTGATAACAAACTTCCCCCGCCCTTTGTGCCCGTGTCACTCACTGATGTATTTTGCTGGGTTCTCCTTCCCTGTTTTCTTTCCTTCTCCGTTTTAGTGTCCTTAATCCACACTCCCCATGGTGGAATCCTCATGCCTACCTCCCCCAGCATCCTTTTGAAGGGTCAACTGGTACTCAAGTTTGTAGTTTCAGTCACGGTGCAGCAGACTAACCTGAGGCTAGTCAAGCATGCAGTTATCAAAATCTATTAATCGATTATTATGCAAAAAGTCAGGATGAAATTCATCCTTCCTCTCATCTCATCATTCCCCTTCCCAGCATCAAGGCTGATGGTGACCCGGTATTATTCCAGCCCTAAAGAGGACTCCCTGAATTACATTTTGCGGAACAACATATTGGGGTAATTTTTCCCCTCAAAATTGAAAAAAAAACACTCCGGCAAAAAAGCCCACATTTTTAATTTTTCAGTGTGTTTAGCTTTGACTTTTAATTTTTTTTTCCCCATGAGCAGAGTTTCATTGGGTGAGCCTTAACTGCTGTGCTAAAAACCTTATATTTTGAACAGAATGGTTTGAATGTAATTACAGATCCCTTAATTCTTTTGAAAATGAAGATTTCATCTTTAGATATCTATATCTAATTCTTTTTAGACATCTATATCTATTTTGTTACCTCTGATATATTTTTCTCTGGTTGGTACTCTGAAATGGCCCTCCATAGCCTAGTTTAATTTTGCATAATGATTGGTAGAGAGAAAATCTTTTTTTTACAAATAGAGTTGACCATAGAATAGATTCAGTGATAAATTGGAAAACTTGAATTTGCTATTTTACTATGTCCATTATATACACAATGTTTTAAAACCAGGTTTTAAGGGCAATTTCCTTTGTTTTAATTTGTAGTATGTTTATATTGGAATGAGAGCCACTTGGTTAAACATTTGCTTATCCAAATTTTCGCATCACAACCCCAAAACATGCATGAAAATGAGTTTTGAAATCAATGATTTAAAGGAAGCAGAGACAAACAGGAGTTAGTCCTGCTTCATTATCTGATGAAAGTGGTATTTTACGATTTTTTAGATTTTTCTTAATGCAAATGGATATGGACCTGTTTGGCGACATCTGTATTTCTGTTTTTGATTTTCCCTAATTCAAAATAGTAACCGTGGAGCATCCATCTTGCCAAACAAATGCCAAGGTCAGGAACATACTCCAGCTTTTGTTGTTTGTTATATCCCCTGTTCTAGGCTCTAACTCTGCTTCCACTAATGATCTGAGAGGTAAATATTTTCATGGTAATATTGGTTTAGGGCCATGAAGAATATGAGATTCTCCTTATTCTCATCATACACAGGAGCTGACTCCCTTTCTCCCATTGTTCTTTCCCCTGTAAGTTTAATGTCACTAACGTATTTCTTAAAGATAGTTTGCAGAACAAGGGCAGTGCTGGTTTTGCATCACGAGTACAGAGCACAATGGGAAGAAGAGAGAGCCTTTAGTCTGTGTGAGGCATTGGCAGTCACTGGTGCTGAGGCTAAACTTTGCCTCAACCTGCGTAGGCTCACAGGGACAAAGGAAAACCAAAACAAACCAAAGTGTCTACTCATCAAAGCCAACAGTATATATTGTAAGTGGGGATCAAAACTTGAAAGTAGAGGGA
Organism: Hippopotamus amphibius kiboko; assembly: GCF_030028045.1. Taxonomy (NCBI): domain Eukaryota; kingdom Metazoa; phylum Chordata; class Mammalia; order Artiodactyla; family Hippopotamidae; genus Hippopotamus; species Hippopotamus amphibius. The sequence continues at coordinate 45,323,159 of NC_080196.1, read as the reverse complement.
AAATACTTTGATAGGGAAATTACATATCTCAGCTCCTTGAACATGGATTCTAACTTCTCTGTAGTCAAACTTGTCAAGTTTCAATTTGAGGGGAGTGGAGAGTGGGGGAAGGGGGACCATCTGTGTTGTCATGGCTGGAAGGAGTGTGGCATGGTCTTCCTATTTACTAAAGAAAGTCCGACCTTAAACATCACAAAACCAGCAGCTACCACAGTGTCCTTGACAGACACAATGTGTGTATCGCTGCCAGACCCAGGAGATGGATGGATTCCTCCACTCTTCTTAAGGTGGGGGACAGACACTCAAGAGGAAAGCATCAGCCCTAAGTAATCCCTAACAAAGGGGAACTCTGTGTACTTAAAGGAATAGGGTAGTGCTTTAGGTGGACAGGGCTGAGTTAAAAAAAATGACCCTTCTCCGAGCCTAATTTTATTCTTTTAAAAAATGTAACCGTTGTTTCGTTGTATGTACCACAACTGGTGAATGACCAAGCTTCAAAATGGCAGCTGTTGCTTCTTTCTTTTTTTTTTTTAATTAATTAATTTATTTATTTATTGGCCGTGTTGGGTCTTCGTTGCTGCACATGGGCTTTCTCTAGTTGTGGCGAGCAGGAGCTACTCTTCCTTGTGGTGCGTGGGCTTCTCATTGCAGTGGCCTCTCTTGTTGCAGAGCATGGGCTCCAAGTGCGTGGGCTTCAGTAGTTGTGGCACATAGACTCAATAGTTGTGGCTCATGGGCTCCAGAGCACAGGCTCAGTAGTTGCGGCGCACAGGTTTAGTTGCTCCGCCAGCATGTGATATCTTCCTAGGGCAGGGATCGAACCCGTGTCCCCTGTACTGGCAGGCAGATTCTTAGCCAGTGCGCCACCTAGGAAGTCTCTGTTGCTTCTTTCTTAACTTCAGAAGGACTGAACTGACTCACCTTCTCAATTCCCAATATCCCTGATTCTTTTGAAAGGCATACTTGTTATGACTTTTGGGTACTAGCTCTATTTATGAGTGGAGTATTCACATGATTTCTCTGTGAAGTGATAAACTAATAGAAACATGACAGTTCTACTTAGGCTGTGAGATCAGATGTTCTTCTGACTCAGGCTGACCAAAAGGTAAACACCCTGGGAACCCAACTGTTATTTTGCACGTGGACAGGTCAAAGGATGCTTGTGCTCTGGGGCCCACCATGGAATCATGGTGGTATGAGGGCTCACCTGGTCCCTTACGTGGGGCAGGCCAGTACTCATTCTGCCATGGCCAGAGATGTGAAAAAAAGTGAAGAAAATGTTCTGCTTCTCTTCACTCAGAAGAATGTTTTGTGATCCAGCCTTCATATGTGAAGGAAAGAACTAAGTCCCAAATGTCTGAATTCCATTTTTTTTCTTTTTTTTGGGCAAAAGGTAGGCATTTATCATGGTATATACTTTAGGTATTCAGTATCAGGCCTTCATTATGTCTTTTGGAAAATACCTTTTACTCCTTTCACTCTTTCTCTTTTTAAGTGTCAAAGTGATTTATTTCTCTTCAATTTGGTAGTCCTGGACTATTCTAAAGATTCTAGAAGTAGCTTATGATTGTTTCACAGGTTCATGTTATCAAATTGAAGGGGAAGGTCAAACATTTAATGAACTATGTTTTTCTGTATGATAAAAGTTCTTTTTGAATAATATATCATATAAGCTGGTAAAAAAGAATGTTTCCTTTAGACACTCATAAATTTCCCAAGTAACTGCATTAAGTTCATTGCAAAGACTGCTTTCATCCACTGTAGATAAAATACAGAGTCTGAAATTAACTTCACTGCTATGAAAGAAACTCAGATGAGTTTGACGTCTAAAAGCTTTTCTTCGTTGATATCTTAACACTTAAAAATTGTTTTTAAAGACTTTTCAGTTGATTTCTGCTGAAACTGTGCTTTCATTATGGTTTTATTTAACTCCCCTGGGATTTTAAAGGAAAGAAGTGTATGCATGTGTACACATTTCTTATTTTAAAAAGTCACATAATAACCGGAAAAGAGACTAAAAATAATTCACTCTTCCCATGGTTTTGTGAAAAGAACGTTTCTGCTTTCTTAAAATAAATGAGACCTGTAAGACCAACTGCTAACCAATCTTTTGGGGGCATGTGACAGATGATGTCTGTAAAACTCATAGGGCCTCAGGGGAAAGGCTCTATAAAGAGAGGAGCTATTAAAAATAAGTGCTTATGTGAAGGTAAACTACAATTCTTAGTTTGAGATTCATTTTCCACTAGCTGAAAAGAGGGCCCCAGTAAAAAGCATTTGTGGGGCTTGTCACGCCCGAGACAGTAAGCCTCCGCATTTCAGACCATGTCCCGTGGAAGGAGACTAATCCTTTTCCATCACCTCAGTCCCACCCTCAGTGCAATAAAACATTTGAGAGTTCTGGAAAGCTTCCCCAACAAGGCACAAACCTCTGGCCCTGCGTCTTTATATTTCTCAGCCTTTCTTCCTCCAGGCCCCCTCAACCCCCCACCTTTCAGAATTCTCTTGAGCTGCAGTTCTCAAGTATTTGCATTTCCCCCCATCACGCCTTGAGCCATCATACCCCGTGTTTCTGACCAAGCATCCCAATTTATTTACTAATCCCCATGACTTTCTCAGACAGCAGGGCAGGAGAGTCCCTTCTATAAACATTTTAGGAAGAACTGAAACTCTTTAAAAAATCTCTTCCTCCTTTAAACTTCTCTATCCTTCCCATACCCCAATCTTAGAGGAAAATGAATTTCTTCAATTGCAGTGTTACCAGGAATTGTAACCACATTTCTTGTCTGCAGATAATACTCAACCCCCCTCTGATGTTGGCACATCAGGACTTGGTCCCCTGTTGCCCCTCCGTGGATGTCACACCTCCAGTGTCTCTTTCCTTCTTTATCATCAGCCACAGAATCTTACCCTTATTCACACATATTACATTTGACCCTTCTTTTGTTTTTGATACTTTTTAATAATGACTATATAATTGTTAACGTATAATAATATAAAACAAAGGTTATTTATTATTTATTTATTTATTTATTTATTGGTTGCATTGTGTCTTCATCGCTGCACACGGTCTTTCTCTAGTTGCAGCGAGCAGGGGGCTACTCTTCGTTGTGATGCGCAGGCTTCTCATTGCGGTGGCTTCTCTTGTTGTGGAGCTCGGGCTCTAGGTGCTCAGGCTTCAGCAGTTGCAGCATGCGGGTTCAGTAGTTGTGGCTCACAGGCTCTAGAGGGCAGGCTCAGTAGTTGTGGTGCCGGGGCTTAGTTGCTCTGAGGCATGTGGAGTCGTCCCCTACCAGGGCTCGAATGTGTGTCCCCTGCATTGGCAGGTGGATTTCTTAACCGCTGAGCCATCAGGGAGGTCCCAACAATGGTTATTTAAAATTTACTCTTTTAAATGTCAGTATAAATAATGAAAAGATCTAGCAAAGAAATTGCATGATGAGCCTGGCTTGTTAAACAGAAGCCCAGAATCACTAAAAAATCTAACTCCCTTGCACTCCAAAGTTCAAAAATATATATTTTCTAACCAATACCACATTACTGGGAGTTTTCAGTATCACTGAAATAGTTTAAAATCTCAGCTTTTCCTTGTTCTTGTTTGAGATTGCAAGGCAATGTAAACCATCTTAAAAATAGGACAATTCTGTGCATGAATGTAAAATTCTATAATACTTCAAATATCTGGCCGTAGGTCTGTGCTTTTACTATAAAACTGGAAACTATGCAAATTTTTCATAAAATTATGACACAGATGAAATTCATAGATAGATTACAATTTGCTTAATTTAACATTTCACTGAGTTAAAATGTATATGGAATTTAAGTAGACAAAAGTCTACCTCCTCCACATTCCTTAAAATCTGATATAAAAATGATTTAGTCTATATGCCGGGTAGAGAATTCTGCACATTTTAAATCATCTGTTTCTAAAAAGGGTACAATTCCAGTATAATTTAGAGCCATGAAAACTATAATTTAAGAGTACCAGAATCAAATTTAATCACACATTGAAACTAAGCAAAGAGCAAGAGAAATATGTGAATGAGAAACAATGCAGTGATTTGTTTTCTGTGAACTCGTCCACAAAGGATGCTGTAAGCGTCTTTTGAAATGAAGAATAGGTAATTTGTGCACAGGTTTCATCACAGGTGTTTTAGGTTAAGTGTTCAATTACTGGGGGTTTTTAGGAAAAAAAGCAGTGGAATTTATGCTAACATCTTATAGTGATATCAACATTTAGACTCTGATAAATCTGCAAATGAATGTTTTTCAAATTGTGTATTCTGGAGGGAAACTAAATGCTCATATTTGGAACCACTTACCCTTATAACATCAACATGTCTCTAAAGAGCTGTTTTATGTCAGAGGCTCTTTTAATAACCCTGTTTTTAAAGAAATAAACATTTTGAAAGTCACATTTTCCAAAAAGAATGGTCTGAAATACAAAACTAGTGAGTTGGGGATGGATCTGCGGTTTGCCAGCCTACCTTCTGGATGATTCTAAATTTGAAAATAGTTATGTCATTAGGCAGATGTGAATACAATACCCTGTCCCCCAGACTCATGTAAAGTCACAAGGGACAGGGGAGCAGATCTGGACATCTTGAATTTCCATCTTCAGTTATGGCAAAATGCGTAGGTTAAAGCTCCAGCCTCACATACTATCTTCTCGATTCCTGTGTGAAAAGAATAATTATTTCCTTACAAGATACCATCCTAACCCCATCTTTATTCAATCTGTACTTAATAAAACTGAGAAATGCCCATGTGTTTGCTTCTCAAATTGCTTCTCTTCCTTCAGTACTTGTAGAGTCATTTTGAGATGAAAACAAGGTGGGCAAGATAGGGATAGTTCTGGAAAACATTCACATGGAAAGATTTAATGAGTATTCTTTTCTAAAATGCAAAAGATGATACCTCTGCCCGTATCGAACTCTGGACCCCCATATTTGTTCTCATCAAACTTTTATTTATAATCCAAGAATTCTGTGATACATAAACCTGGGATAATTGGGTGCCATGTTTCTTTGGGTCCAGCTGCCATCAGTGAAATCACTGAAATGCTGGTGTATCTTTCAAAGAAACTTTTCTATCTCCTCTCCCATTTGTGTGGGAGATCCCAAGTGTATTTAAACTTGAACAACTCCCAACAATCAAATTCTTTTCTTTCTCTTGCTCTCACCCAACCTATTTAGCAGATCACTGCCCTTCTCTCTTCCTAGTATACAACATCAAATGTGACACAAGGGAAGTGTCCTCCTATTCTAGGACCACTTCATCCCATCACTTGCTCTCCCTCTCACTTTGGGACAGTTTTTGATCCACCTTAAAACTCCCAATGCCATGAGATTGCTGCTTTGCTTTGCTTTGAACTGCTACCACTCTCTGAAGCTGATGCTGATATAGGAGATCATCTTCGACCTGTCTTCGTTCTGGTTCTGCCATCTTGTACCAAGGTGGAGCTACTTGGAAGCCACACTTCTGAGGTACGAAGAATCTTTGGCTACCGCTTGTGTCACACAGTTAACCAAACTCCCAAGTAGGCCTCCCTTGCCCTCCCAGGATTTTACAGGGACTTTGGGTAAAAATAGGTCTGTTAGATTTTTCTTGAGTCCACTTGGTTCTTAAGGAATTAATCATGCGAACACTGGAGCAAGGCCAGAAAGAAGACTGAGTTACAGACTCAAAATCCCTGCTTCCTTGTACTTACTGGGATATTGCTCTGAATCTGTACTCTAGGGGCTCACCTTTTCCTTTCAACGAGTTCTCTCCCTCCAGGTTTTTCTATTCGCTTCCAAATATATGCCTGGTGAATTAGGCTTACCCATGTTCTAGCTATGCTGAAATTTGTTTGAATCCTAAAATGATTAAGCTTGGATTTAAGCTGGTGTCCCTTATCACCCTTTTATTTTAATACTCTTTTTATTACCCAAGGTCATGTTTATTTTCACTATGTATATATATTTTTCAGTTATACGTATATATATTTATTCTTTTTCATATTCTTTCCCATTATGGTTTATCCCAGGTTATTGAATAGAGTTCCCTGTGCTATACTGTAGGACCTTGTTGTTTATCCATCCTATCTATAATAGTTTGCATCTGGTATCCACTGTGTATTCTGTCCTGAATGTATATATGTTTCCTACCTATATATTTTAATGAGAAGTCAAAAATAAGGATTAGCTTTGGAAAATAAAACCATGGTAATACACACCTACGTATAGTTTTCGTAAGTCAACATGTTTTAGGTAGGTTTCTTTACTGATATATTTGCCATATCTAAAACCTTTAATAATAAAAGTCAACATTGTTAAATAGATTTTATAAAAGATGTTATTTTTAATACCTGAAATATAGTCTGGGTTTCTATTAGCACTTCTAAAGAAAACGACTGTTCAGCCCTATTCAAAAGGTTCAGTCAACATAATCAGTGGAGGTATAATGTGTCTGAAGGAGAAGGTCAAATAGTTAATGCTTCCAGGGTGTAGCTCAAGATCAAGAGCCACTAAGCGAGTATGAACTTATGGAATCTTAATAGTCACCTCATTGCTGAAGTGGAAAGGAAACCAAGAGGAAACTTAATAATATCAAAAGTTATTTTAAAGGGAGTTCACATTGGTTTGAAGGGGACTTTGCTTCACACACAATATCCACCTTTGTAAAGCCCAAGAAACCCATATTTGTCTCACACACACACACACACACACACACATCTTTACACTTTTCAGAACACAAATCTTGAGAGCAATCTTCTTTCTCCACTGATAAAAATCAAAACATTGAAAGTCTTTTGAATAATCACAAAAGGAACCCTCTTGCAAACCCAAGGAAGCTTGGACCTTTGGGTTGAATGCTTATTTAACTAGAAAAGGGTCAGTGTGTGTTGTAATGAATGGAAAACCGATTTTACTGTATTCCATTCGCACCCATCGTGTGGCAATCTATTTCAGTATTAGAAAAATCATTTATTAAAAATGATTTCTGCAGTCATCCATGTATACAAGTAAAAATTTTGTTCCTTTTAAATTAACACTTCATGAAAACATCAAACTCAAAGCTCAACAAATACTTTTATGTTGTGCTCCAAGACAGAAAAAAAAAAATCCAAAATTTAAAGAACAGATCGCCAGTTATTCTCTTCCATCACAGTTAAGTTTCTCAGTTCTGTGTTCTTTTTTTTTTTTTTTTTTTCTTTTGCTGCTCTCTCTGTCACTGGAAACATCTTAAACCAATTTCAAGTGCTACACCTGAATAAACATGTTGTAAAAGTGTTTATGTATTGAGGTGGGTCAGTTCAAGGTATGGTATTTGGCTGGAACTTCTAATTTCTCTTTTTACAGCAAAAGGGCTGCCAGAAGGAGGAAGTCTGAGCTGAATTAATACATTTGTTACAGTGGAAGTAGAATGGAAACTACTCTGACCACAAATCAAACTGTCTCTTTCATTTATGCCAGTGATAGAGTTTTTCTAAGAAATATAGACTCTGGCGTGGAGCCACTGTAAGTTTGCATTTAAAAGAGAAACCCATACACTTATTTGTTTAAGGTTTACTGCTCTGATTATGTGGAAGTTCTTTCTCTGCTAGGATAGAGTGGAGCGGCATTTGGGAAGCCAGTGGCCGTTTTCATATTTGTAAGTGCGACAGGTTTTCCCAGTGAGCAATTGTTGAGGACATCGATGGATGCTGCCTGCATTGACACACACGCATTTTTCTTTAACCAATATCTCCACATTTAAAGGACCTCTGTGTCCCTCCCAACAGCTGCACAGCCTCACATAACAGTCTCGTTTTCTGACGGTAGAGGGTCCCTGCATAATACAAGTATACACAAAAGTGTTTATGCTGCCAAAATAAATTGTATTAAAAGCAAGAGTTTATTTGCTAAAATGCCACTGATGCCATTTCATGGGCCCGTTTCCCTTTCCTTCAAAGGTGGGTCAGGTCTTATCATGAACTGAGGCTGCTCCACAGTCTTAACTGAATAAATATTTTAAGAAAGCCTACACATCTTTCAAGGGGCAAGGCAGGACGAATCATGCATGTGTTTGAAACCACATGATATATTACTCTGAAAAGATGGGTAAAATCTGTATCTGGAGTCGAATTTTTTTTGTTTTTGCATGAATTTGGGGTAATTTTCAACTACAGGTAGCTGAAGGTTAAACAGTCCATCCTCTCTGGGTGATTTTCATTGAATTCCGTAACAACTAATGGTTTTCTTTATATATACACAAACACACATATATATATACAAAATTTTCTGTGATAATTATTTTAAATGAGAATATCATAGCAAGACTGAATTGTGAAAAGGGGGAAACAGTAATACCTAACTCCTAGGGTATTTGTGGAATCACATTAAATAATGCATGGAAAACACTTTTAAAAAATGCCTAAAGCACATAGCAATGCTCCAAACATGTTTCACGTTATTATAATGATAAGTATTATTATTGCTACCCCAGCGGGAGAAGTGCTTTATCAACATCTACTTCTAGTCTCTAGGACACTTCCCACCCACTCCTGCCCTGGTCCTGGGTGCGCTCCTTTTCTGATAAACAACCACACCAACGGGCTCAGAAGGGTCTGGGACACAGGCTGCTTTAGAGACCGAGGTGAGTCTCCAAGCTCACCTGGAATTTTTCTTCTTATCTGAGCATCTCCAGGCTTGGTTTGCATCTTCTGAAATTGTTTCAGTAAACATCATTCAGGCACGTCCAAGTTCTGACGGGGAGGGATTCCGTAATTTTCATGTTTGCTTCAAAATCCTTTACATGGAGAAAGACCTGGAGCTTAAAGCAAAGCTCCATTCCCAATGGGGGTTCTGAAGGGATCTTTGAAGAGCTTCAAGTAGATCACAGCTTTGTAAAGTTCGCTGGGCACAGGCCAGAGGTGAGGGGGGAGGCTATCAACGCTAATTAACACTGGAAAGTCTCCAAAGAAGCTGGAGAAAGCAGAAACACCCAGCCAGCCATTCAGCTTTGATCACATGGAGGAAAAATATAAGGCACCTAATGTAGAAGTGCCCATAACTAATATTTTTGAAATTGCTGTTTAACGTGAACATTTTCAGGCTGATGGTGGTCAAACCTTTTCATTTAGAGCATTGCCAACTTCCAGGTCTGAGAAGGGTCCGTCAGTGAAGGCCTGAGGGTGTTCTGTAGCTGAAGAGTGATACGATATGGAAAACCAAGCATGGATAATTGTTTGTAATGGTAAACTTTCCATGTTTATAAGAATCTTTGGCCTGCAAAAAAACACATTCTAACAGCATTTTAAAACGTTTCCCTTTTCCCAAGTACCCTCTGAGTTCACTCCCATCAGGTAAACTTCATCTCTTCTTCATAAACCCAGTACTCCTTCCCTCTGTTCTAGGACACAGCATCAGTGTAAAGTCGGCTGGCCTCGTGGGAAGACATGGGCCTCAGTCAAAACAACCGTTCATGGTGGCCTTCTTCAAGGCGAGCGAGGTCCTTCTCCGATCTGTGAGAGCAGCCAACAAACGGAAAAATCAAAACCGCAATAAATCTAGCTCTCATCAGGACTCCTCCAGAATGTCCAGTGTTGGAGGTAAGATAAAACCAGAGCAGCAGTTCTGCAGAGAGAGTGATGGGGTCATAAGTTGCTGATCAAGTAGCCACAATAAATTTACCCTCTGCATATACCTTCGTTTAGTCTATTAAATCATCCAGCGATGTTTCTCGCATGCATCCCCCAAATGTTTCATCAGTGAATCACTCAGTAATTCATTTTAAAATACTGTAAGTAGACTTGCCTTCATATGTTGAAAGATGCAATTCAAATTAAAATCAAGCTGGCAGTAATAAAATTATGGACCATCTACATTGACAAAGGCTAACCAAAATTGAACTCTACAGCTTGTGAGCTGACTTTTCCAAGGCCTCTCAGATATGGATGGGTAACCAGGTAAATTCAAAATAAAAATATTACTTTGATACTCAAAATAATACATGTGAATCATGAAGTTTAATTTTTTTCTGACAAGAGAAGCAGGGTAGATTGTGTGGTAATTGAGGTAGTATTTATATTTCCTTTAATTATTTGAAGGGTTGTTATCTAGATAATTTGCTTTGAGTGTATGTTCATATACCTGCATATATGAAATCGAAAAAAATGTTACAAATGCACAATTGATCCCACTGTGCTTGCAATTTAATCTATTAATTGATAGAAAGGGAGATTAAAGTACAGTTGATCTGAACTCATTAAGTACCTTGTTTAGTCCTGGCTACAAACAAATTTTCATAAGCTGTTCTTAGATGAGAATGATGGCTATTTTATTCCTAGGAATTGTCTTCTCTATGAAAAATAAACCCATTTGAAGGGGAAACCTTGCCCTGGAACATTCCAACTTAGTATGACATTTTTGTTCATTTGTAAAATGTGTGTTCTTCTATGTTGATGTCCACCACATGCAGCGCACTTGTGAGGCACAGTGAATGAGCTGGTGAACAAAACAGATATGACCTCTGCATAGGGTATTTCGGCAAATTAGAATGTTTTGCTCTTCCAAAAAGACACATTCAGACAGTGTTCACCATTATTCCAGAAAAAATCTTCATTTTTTCCCAATTGCTAGAAATTGACAAATCATATTGTAATTTTTTATTACTCAAGCATGCATGAGTGATAGATAAGAAATGAATGATTACAAATGAAACAAAAATACATAGAATTTTTTTTGAACCTGAGACTCTCAACAAAAATACTAAGTGGAATCCATTGGAGCCCTTCTAGAGTGTGGGTGCAGGGGAATCGTGTTAGAGAGAAGTCATTTTGTGCATCTAGCAACAGAAGCAGAGGGAAGAGTTCTATATGGTATTGCATTATACTGAATTACATGCTACACAGAAAGCCAGGTTTTAAAATAATTTTCCATCAAATAAGTTTAACTGTCTTTTTCACTTGAAAGTAAAATGTGATATTAGTGCCTTATTACAAGGCTATTTTATAAAGATCTTCACAAGATATTTAGTTTGGCAAAAATTGTAATTGCTTAATATGAAAAATGGAGAAAAATAACTTTCTAAGACCTTTTCTTCCTTGTAAATACTAGCCTGTCAAAATTGTATATTTTTCTTTTCATGTAGAATGGTTCTGAAATGGGTTGAAATGTTTTTAATTTAATGTAGCAGCCTGCATTAAGAAAAAGATTTGTTAAATCTTGAATAGAATATTAAATAATTTTTGAGGAAATTACAAAGGGAAAAGGATAAGTCGCCTACGTATTATTAGAGCTCATAATGACTCTGGCAGAGGTGTTCCAGCAACTGAAATCATCCAAGTCCTTCTCCCTATTGGTGAACTCTATTTATCTTCCCTTCCTGACCACAAGTAACAAATGTGCTTCTATAACTAGAGATGTATAAAACACATGGCACAGAAATCACGTAACTTTTCACCAGTTTCCTAACACCATTTAGAGTACAAAATTATTCTAATATAGACCAATATTTTCTTTTTAAAAAGTGTGTCATTGGCACCCATTTCTGTGAAATATGCAGTAGATGGTTTTGGAACGTGTTCATATTTTGATAATAGAAGAAAGAAAGTAGCTAGCTTGTGTGTATGAGACTTAACCTTTCAATAGGTAGTAATCAAGCAGACGGGAAAAAGTCTCATAGGATTTGGCCCGAAAGACAGGGGTTTAATATAAACATAAAATTTGATACTTAGAGGACTTGAAATGCCAGTGAAATTTTAAAATTATCCAAATATAAATAGTAAATGCTGTAATACTACTAGGCTTTTACAATAAAATACTGTATGAAGACTTCATAACTAAGAAAGGGGCCAGGAGGGAGAAGGGAGAGAGTCATATTAGAAGTTTGTTTGGTTGAATTTTTTTTTTTTTTTTGCAAAGCATATCCTCAAACATTAAAAGTTGCCTTAACCTCATACTTTTCTTTTTTCAAAGAGTCTTGCCTTCTGACTTCTCAGGGCCCATTTATTCTTCCATGCTCCTGTGGAAGAGCCTAGAACAGTGTCTAACACAAAACAACAACTTCACAAACACACGTTGAAGAACTTAATGTGTTGACTGTATGGGAAAAACTAAGTTCCTTTTTCAGGTGCATATACATAGAACCACTGCTTCCAGATTTTCTACAGAAACCCACCGTCTTTGTTCCTCTTCAGGTTTTTGGCAAGAAGGTTGAGCAGACACTTTGTGAGAGATGTTGCTTATTTCATGATGAGCCAGCACAGTTGATTTTCATTTGAACTTGGGTTTGGGGGAAAGAAAATGCAAGTAATAGCTAAATGTTAAGGGAGGCACCCTTTAAGATGGAAAGGCGCTAAGCTGATAAGATTTTAAAGAACCTACCAAGAGCAAGGTGCTGTTTTAAGCACTATATCAGTGCTGAAAAAAATAGAGCATTAAGAATTTGGAGAGTATATAGGGCACATGGCAAGTCCTGGTTCACTGCAGAACCACTTGAAAAGGTGCTTATCGCAAGGTACTAGGGATCTTTGAAGGTAAATCCAATCATTAGTGCCCTGCCTGGAACCATGGTGATTTCTTAAGACAAGTCTTTCAAAGAGGCATTAAAATGGGAATACTCTGGGACTTCCTGGGTGTTCCGGTGGTTAATACTCCGCATTTCCACTGCAGGGGGCACGGGTTCCATTCCTGGTTGGGGAACTAGGATCCCACATGCTGCGCACATGGTGTGGCCAATAAGTAAATAAATAAATAATAAATAAATAAATAAATAAATAAAATGGGGACACTCTGCAACTCCCAACTCTGACAGGCGCTATCTCTTGCCTAATGATAGAGTGTAAAGTCATGCCTCTTGGATAAACATATTAATCAAAACCCTGAAGAACAATTAATTGGAATTATTTGTTTAGAATGTTTTATATTATATAGTTAATATACATTTTCATTATTTAAAAATAAATCATAAATAAAGCTAACGTTCTCCTCTGATCACCTAATTATTTTGAGATAGGTTATGTTGACACACTGATATCAACATGATACATGTACTTTCAAATCTTTTCCTTCCTATATACATTGCTTTTGGAGAATATATTTTTGTTTTGTGTTATATGTGTGTGTATATATATCCATATATATATGTATGTATATATATACATACTATATATATATTCTTTTTCAGATTCTTTTCCATTATTGGTTATTAGAAGATACTGAATATAGTTCCCTGTGCTAGTAGGTCCTTGTTGTTTATTTTGTATGTAGTAGGGTGCATATTTTAATCCCAAACTCCTAATTTATCTCTCCTCCCCCATCCCCTTTGGTAAATGTAAGTTTGTTTTATGTGAGTCTATTTTTGTTTTGTATATAAGTTCATCAGTATCATTTTTTTAGATTCCACATGTAAGTGATATCATATAATATTTGTCTTTCTCTGTCTGACTTACTTCACTTAGTATGATAATCTCCAGGTCCATCTATGTTGCTGCAAATGGCACTATTTCATTCTTTTTACAGCTGAGTAATATTCCATTGTATATATGTGCCACATCTTCTTTATCCATTCAGCTGTTGATGGGCATTTAGGTTGCTTCCATATCTTGGTTATTGTAAATAGTGCTGCTGTGAACATAGGGGTGCATGTATCTTTTTAAATTATACTTTTCTCCTGATATATGCTGAGGAGTGATATTGCTGAGTTATATGGTAGTTCTATTTTTAGTTTTTTATGGAACCTCCATACTATTCTCCATCGTGGCTGTACCAATTTACATTCCCACTAACAGTGTCGGAGGGTTCCTGTTTTTATGTACTTTCCAAGAGCAGTTTTAGGTTCACAAGAAGACTGAGAGGAAGGTACGGAGATTTCCTCCCTGCCCCAACACATGCACAGCCTCCTCCATTATCAACATCACTCACCAGGATGGTGCGTTTCTTACCAAAGATGAACCTACGCTGACATATCACAATCACCCAACATCTATAGTTTACCTTAGGCTTCACTCTTGGTGTCATATAGTGGGTCTTATATATTTTTAAACAACATCTTTCAGCCATCTTTCAAATTGGTGACTTCAGTTTTTTTTTTTAAACTGCTATAATATATTCAACAGCGCTTGTATCTCAGTTTATTTAATCATGTCACTCTTAAAAAGAAATATTGGTTGTTTTTAAATTGGGGCTTTCAAAATCAACACTGCAGTGAAAATCCTGCAAGACTGCACATGTGAGAATGGTTCTAATGCACATGGTTTTTACAGTAATTAACACTAAAAGCTGATATCTGTGCCCTGAATATGCAAATTTTGAAAATCCCTTCTCAAATGACAATTATTTTGGTGCCTAGATCTAGTTCGATAGATCTTTCATCTATCTATCCATCTGTACATTTATCTATCATTCTGTCATTTGACCCTGTCCACGACTTACTAGCTGTGTAATCTCGGGCAGGACATGTCATGTCTCTCTGCGTCTGTTTCCTCATCCGTGAAGTGAGAATGTTACTAATACCTGCCTCATAGGGTAAAATTACATGAATTGTGAGAATTAAATGAGTTACTTAATATGTGTCAAGAATGGAGAAGAGTGGTACATACTCATTCGGGGTTAGGCATTATTATTATTATTGGTCAGATTGTGGTTTGGTTTTTCAGAACTAGTACCTAAAGAGTTCAGACTTTTACATCAGTGAAGATTAGAAATCCTCTCTCTCTAATCACTACACGTAGCCCTGGTCACTTATTGTCAAATTTCTAATTAGAGAGAATTCTACAGAGATAATTTATCTGGGCATGGTTTACTGTAAAATATTTATTGTGTTAAATAAGCACCCACAATGTGACAAGCACAGTATTAACTATGTGCTCCTAAAAGATGGGTAGCATAAGAATCTTGCTTCTTAAAAGTGTTCCCGTAGACAATTGGAAAGACAGTCACCCTAGTAATAATCGGGAGATAATTCTACTAGAGTAGGTACAAGGTAGTGTGGGAGCAGTGTGGATAGAGCACGACTCGAATGAGGAAGAAAAGACATTTTCCAGAAATGGAGGGATGGGTGAAGCTATTTCAGTCTTATGCGCACATTTATAGAATCACGTACCAGCGTCCAGTGGCCAGCTGTGCAGGTATTCGTGTGTGAGAGCACTGTGATGTCAGATAGAAAATCATACAGGGACCAAGTTGTAAAGCATAGGTGTGTGATGGTCAGGAACTATGGTGTTTCTGTGCAGGCAATTGGAAATAGGAGTGTCACAATCAGATACACATTTTAAAAAGTTCAACTTGACTTCAGAATGAAGGATGGGATGCCAAGGGGGAAAATGAAAGCCAAAATATGATTAAGAGTCTAGTCTAGCACCCCAGGCAATGAAGATTATAGATTGGGGAGAGGGGAAGTGGAAACCAAAATAAGTGGAAGAGAGCCATTAAGACTCCAGACATGGGCATGTCAAGTGTAAGTGGAAGGTGTAGGAAAAGGACGCGGCTATGAGCCCCAATGGTTCCGATGAAGCACAGGACTTGATGCTGCCTTAGAAACCAGAGTAAGAGAGAAACTTCAGGGATGGAGCCTCCAGTGGGAGCATCAGCACTTTAAGTAAAGGCAAAGGAGAAAAAGGAACTCCATAAACAAGGCAAAGGACAAGGTCAGAGAGGAAGGAAACTGGGATGAAAGGTTATCCTAGGATCAAGTTCCCAAAGAGGATGTTGGGGAGTATGAGGTGACCAAGAGTGCAAAGGGCTTCTACTACGTTAACTGGGCTAGAGGTGGGTTGGTTAAAGGGGGTTGTGGATGGATTTAACATAGGGTAGGAGGGAGAAAGAAAGAAAATCAAGAAACGTACTCAATTTTCTGGCTTGGGCCACTCGATGACTGGTGATCCTTTTAACCAAGTAGAAGGAATGGAAGGAGTATGAGGTCAGAAACAAAAACAGTGAGTTGGAGGCCTCTGGGAAACTTTCAGGCACAGGCATCTGGCAGGCATTTGGAGACTCAGCTTTGTGGATGGTTTTTCATGTCAACGAGCTCTAAGGTGAGAATGTTTGTGGCATCATCCACAGAGAGGCTTTGCTAAGCAGAGCTAAGCAAACACATCAGATGGTTATTATGTTGTGGTGTCTGCTCTATGTCACACATTCGTACATAGACATACACAGTTATCCCTACACAAATAAATAACAGTAATTCCTACTGGGTCATTCGTAAATTCAGGTGAGTAATTCACTGGATATGGGAGATGGGGATTAAGCCAGGGTAGGAATAGCATTTGAAATCCCTCATCTTTGGGGGGGATTGTTATTTGTTTGGGGTCTATCATGAATTTCTCTACCCCCAAGACCATATCAAAATTTACATTCTTGAACAGTCTATGGTAGCACAATTCCTGCTGTTTTTCCTCTTATACCTTGATTGGTCATTTTCATTTTCTGTGAATTAATGTACATCCTGAAGCCGTGGGTGCTGACGTCCGTTATCTCCCTCTGGGAATTAAGCAAGAGAATGCTGACATCTCCTCCTTTGTTTTGAAAAACAGTATTGGATCATATTGGGCTTGTTTAAGCTGTTGATGTGTTTAAATGTTAAATTCTATTTTGGATTTTTGTCTTCTTCTTTACAGATTTATTTACATTTTATTCCTTAAAGACACTAACACTAGATTTTAAAGAAAAAAGAAACCCATACTGGTATATGGAGCTTTTTGGACTTTATTTCTTTTGTGCCCTTCATAGCTAGGTTAGCATGTGTTTATTTGGTTGTTTCTTCAGGGACTACTGGACAGACCATTGAAGCCCTGTGTAGATCTCAAGGATGTTTTTTTAACCACGTATTTCTTTTTTTTCCTAAGACAAAACAAAGTTTAAAAAAATCACACTAAGACAAAGATTAAATTTGCACTATTGGGGTGTGAGGGGGAACTGGATGAAGGCAATTAAAAAGTACAAGCTTCCAGATGTAAGATAGATAAGTACTAGGGATGTAATGTACAATGTGATGAATATAATTAACACTGCGGTATATACAAAAGTTTTTAGGAGAGTAAAGCCTAAGAGGTCTCATCACAAGAAAAAAAAATTTATATTTCTTTAACTTTATGTCTATATGAGAGGATGGATGCTTACTAAACTTACTGTGGTCATCATTTTATGATGTATGTAAGGCAACCCATCATGCTGCACACCTTAAAGTTATACAGTGCTGTATGTCAATTACATCTCAATAAAAGTGGAAGAAAAAAATAACAAAATAGCCTGTAAAAATATAAATAAGTTTGCATTGTTTTCAGAGATTGATCATAAACAAATTGGCATAAAGTAACAATATTCTAACAATATTTTCAGTATTTTGGCACTGGTTTCCCAGTATTATTACCATGAAGAGGCAAAACAGAGAAATACTGTGTCTGCAATGCCTGCGTTGTGGTTGAGGAATGCTAGCATGCTTTTCTAGTGTCGGTTTAGCAGCTTCTTTTTTTTTTTAATAAATTTATTTATTTATTTTTATTTATTGGCTGAGTTGGTTCTTCGTTGCTGGTGCTTGGGCTTTCTGTAGTTGTGGAGAGTGGGGGCTACTCTTCCTTGCAGTGCGCAGGCTTCTCATTGCGGTGGCTTCTCTTGTTGCAAAGCATGGGCTCTAGGCATGCGGGCTTCAGTAGTTGTGGAGTGTGGGCTCCTGGGCTGTGGCTCGTGGGCTCTAGAGCGCAGGCTCAGTAGCTGTGGCACACAGGCTTAGCTGTTCCGCGGCACGTGGGATCTTTCCAGACCAGGGCTCGAACCTGTGTCCCCTTCATTGGCAGGCGGATTCTTAACCACTGTGCTACCAGGGAAGCCCCAGTTTAGTGGCTTCTGATGTGACTCTTCATTTCTAGGCAGGTTTGTCAACAGTAGCATCATGTCCATCTCATTTTCATATTTGAAGGGCCGCCATTCAATATTTTTAAAGATACAAATCTAATTTTTTTGCCTATTCTCCCACAGGTTATTCTGCCAAGCATTTAGTAAACCTAACTGCAGACTTTGCTGGTTTGGGTACAACATTTACTCAGTATCCATTAATTTTTATTTCTGACAGACTAAGCATATGGTCCTAACGCTCTATGAAATCAGACTCTTGGAACCAGATTCTGTTGTAAATTTCATTGAGCGTTACCTTTATGTGATGTTACATTACATACATCACTCAGCCTGCATGAAAAGCTGCATGGATGGAACAGTGCTATTTTGACTTTTAAGTTTTACTTTCTTTCTTTTTTTATAAACATGGAATTCAAATAAGCTTAGGCATAGCTTATGGCTTTTCAGATATACTTGAATGTGTTATTGGCTCTAAGGTCTTTATTCACATTCCATGCTTTTCATTAAGACAAGGATGAATGGATAAATATTCCCTTGATTATCTGAGAAGGGTTCAGCAAAGTAAGGCCTGAGAGTCAAATCCAGCCATCACCTGTTTTTCTACAGCCCAATTGCTAACAATCGTTTTTACATTTTTAGATGTGTGAAAAGGACTTAAAATAGAATAGCACTTTGTTTCACTCAGAAATTATATGAAATTGAAATTTTAGGATCCATAAGCAGAGTTTTATTGGAATATAGCCATATCCATCCATTTACATATTATCTACAGCTGCTTTCATGCTACTGGGGCAAAGTGGAGCCACTGAGAGGGGGACCTTGTAGCCTGAAATGTATACTATCTGTCCTTTTCGAGAAAAAGTTTACTGACCCCTGGTCTAATATATAGCCCAATTTTATTTTTAAAAAACTCTAAATATCAAGAAGTTTCTGTAATCAAACTAATGCCAGAATTAGTTATTCCTTTTCCCTAAAAATGATACGTGTTTCAAACTTATCCATTTCATGGTATTATATTTACCCTTGTTCACTGCCTGGACAAACTTAACTCCTTTTGCTATTTCAATTAAGAGAAAAGTTTACCCAAGGAAGAAGAGTGCTAAGTTTCAAATAAATTCCCTTTCCTCCATTTTCTGTCATTATCTATATATTTAATTTGTTTTAATGAAGGTAATTGCACACAGGAATAACTTTCATCTAGAAGTAAAAGAGTCTCTGTGTTCAACTCTAATCATCATCTTGTTTTCTAGATTCACATTAAATAAATAATTAGTTGACGTCACTGTGAAAGGCAGACGACAGGGCCCGTTAAGACAGGCTCCTTGAATCTTTGACACACATACATTTTCTCAGAGGTTGAAAATAATTAAACTGGAAGGTGACACCTTAAGACAGGCTGCTCTCCACAGTGAACTGCTACACTGATTTACCAGAGACAACAGTCAGAGTAAAAGTAGCATTTATTCCTAGATGAAAACATTAGCTGTCTTCTTTGAAAATAAATTATTTTGCTGCTCCCATCACCCTAAAACTTTTCCTCCTTCATTTTCTGTGTTGGAAATGATTAAAATGGGTTAGCTTTTTGAATATTATTTATGTAAAATATGAATAAACTCCAAAGGCAATAATACAGATTTTCTGTAACATTCTGTGTTTCTTCAGTGTTTTACTTTATGCCAGATGCACGTTGGGGATTCTCTAGTCTAAATGCCTTTAAACAATTATCAAAGGTTATGAGTTTCTCAGATTATATTCCAAAATAAGTCCTGGAAATCATGTATTTCCTTTACTACAAGTCATTTCTGGAATATTCTGAGGAATTTATTCTTCAGTTTCTCAAATGTTTGAGTACCTACTGTGTGCCAGGCCTTGTTCCTGAGATTTGGGGTATATCAGGGCACCACATGGGACCAAACAAGAGTTTTAACCTTGGGGAGTTGACATTGTAGACCAGGGGTCCCCTCCCCCACCCCCCTGGCCGCACAGCAGGAGGCAAGCAGGGCCAGGGAGGGAAGTTTCCTCTGCCGCCCCCCATCACTCGCGTTAGCGCGCCTGAACCATCCACCCACCCCTTCCGTGGAAAAACTTGTCTTCCACGAAACCAGTCCCTGGTGTCAAAAAGGTTGGAGACTGCTGTTCTAGAGGTAGGTAACAGGCAAGAATCAATGTACGTGATAAACAAGTAATATGCATAGCATATTAAGAGATGATCAGCAAAATGGGGGAAAAAAAGAAGAGCAAGGTGAGGAGAGAAATATCGGAGTGGGAGCTGGAATCTGAAACAGGGTCATCAGTGAAGGCCTTGTTGACAAGATGATGCTTAAGTGAAGAACTGAAGAAGCTCTGAGCCTTAGATAAGTAGATATCCAGGGAAAGAGCATTGCAGGGAAGGGGGCTGGGGCGAGAGTGAAGACCCTAAGATGGGAGAAAGCGGACCTGTGTGCAAAACAGCAAGGAGGCGGCATGGCCAGAGTGGAGCGAAAGGGAGGGTGATGAGGCCAGAGCACGTAGAGCCTTGAGAGCCTGAGGGATATGGGAACCACGTGGGGCTTTTTGCGGCAGCGTGACATACTTCAATTGACTCCTAAAGGTACACTTGGCTGCTTTGATGTAGAGGGGAGGGGGCAGGGCAGGCAGGAGGAATAGCAGTGAGCATATGGCAGTAATTCAGGCGACAGATGATGGTGGCTTGGACCAGAACCCATCATGGAGGTGGTGAGGGTGGGTGAATTTTGGATGGATTTGAAGGTAAAATGTGTAAGGATTTCCTGACAGATTGGATGTGGAGATGAGAGATAAAAGGAGTATGTTTTGACTCCAGTTTTTGTGTTTGTTTGTTTTGCCTGGGAAGTTGCTATCAGTCCTCTATAGGTGGAACTAGTTTGGGGGTGGGGGGCAATCAGAAGCTCCACTTTGGGTATCCTGAGTTTGAGATATTAAGATAAAATAAACTCTGTAGCATCCTAGTTGGTCCTTTCTATTCTCATGCAAGAATAGAAAAAGTGTTGTTTGACTATTTAATTTATATGAACATAGTAAGTACCACTGTAGTTAGAGTGAATTAATGTACAAGCATTCACTGAGTGGCAGGTATCAGGCTATTCACCATCACAACACAAAGGATACAGCCTGATTCTTGTTAGAAACTCTCAAGGTACACGATGTCTGCATTTTACAGAATAAGAAGCTCAAGACAAGCGACTTGCTTGAAGTTCACGTGGTTAGTAAGTGGCTTTCGCTTTGAGATTCAAACTCCTGTTTCACAACTTCAAATACAGCCTCCTTTCGATTTCATCAGCGATCTCACAAAAGAAATATTAGTATACCTGATAGACTGCCATTTGTTGAAAATCTGATTTTTATCTTCAGACTATAACACAAGTGAACAAAAACAAGCCTGTAAGAAGCATGAACTCTACGTGAGTTTCCGGGATCTGGGATGGCAGGTAAGGATGGTCAGTCAGCTTGGTTGCCTCTTTTCTGCTTTATTATTGATCCTGAATTACTCGTAATCTTTGTCTGTAGTGTTTCCTATACTGTAACTAATTATTATTATTTTTAATTTATTTTATTTATTTGGCTGCATTGGGTCTTCGTTGCTGCAAGTGGGCTTTCTCTAGATATGGAGAGTGGGGGCCGCTCTTTGCTGCAGTGCACGGGCTTCTCATTGCGGTGTCTTCTCTTGTTGTGGAGCACGGGCTCTAGGCACACGGGCTTCAGTAGTTGTGGCACTCAGGCTCGATAGTTGTGGCTCACAGGCTCTAGAGCAGAGGCGCAATAGTTGTGGCACGTGGGCTTAGTTTCTCTGCAGCATGTGGGATCTTCCTGGATCAGGGATCAAACCCGCATCGCCTGTATTGGCAGGCGGATTCTTAACCACTGCTCCACCAGGGAAGTCCCAGTAACCAATTATTTTTGCTGTGACTGTTCAGTATGTGGATTATCCACATCATTTTTATTTCTCCATCATCTGTTCACCCTTGAAACATAACTAATAGAGTTTATGGTAAGAAACAATTATACTGAAAAAGAAATGCAACCTTAGAAAGTGAAAAAAAATACTGTTGTTTACATATCCCCAACTTTTCATTTTAATGCCCATTTTTTCAGACTAACTCAAGCAATTTCCATTTGCTTCCTATGGTCCCAAACTATTGGTATAAGAAATAGAACCTTCAGATGACTAATAAGAAAAACAAATCAAAATGTACACTTTAAATATGTCAGTTTATTGTATGTCAATTATATGTCAATAAAATCCTTTTTAAAAGGGAAAAAAAAGAAAGAAATAGAACCCTCGACTATGTCTCTGTCATAAGGTAGATTTACAGAAAAAAAATTTTTTTCTTGTACTTAAAAATCTTTTACATATGCTTCACAAACAGGGCAAGAAGGACGATTTAACCAAAATAATTTTTAATGGCTTTATGTCGAAATAGTTTAAATTGGATCATTTAGATTACATTATTCCATTACAGTGGATCTCAGGATATGATCTATCATATTGAGAAATAATATTAACATGTAAGCATTTTCAAATTTATGATAAATCTTCAATATGAATTGTTCAATAATTTTACATCTGTGACAAGTTTTACATCTCTGGAAAAAAAAATCAGGGCCATCATTTTAAGTGCCAAATTTTTAGCTTTCTAAAATTTTTCACATACAGTACTCAGGAATTTTCTCCAACTCATGTATTATAAAGAGACTATAAAGTTAAAACATGAAGGGAAAGAAAAATAGGACAAGGAACAAATCTTACAGCTTTAGGAGCTTGTCAAGCTTCTAAAGCAGGAATGAGTTACTAAAAAGCAATGAGAGTTATCTCAATTAAGTTTATTCTACTTTTCCTTTCTGGTTCACTTGAACTTTCCAGAGTTCATCATTTCCTGTTTAAACAATATTTAGAATGCTATTTCATGATTACAGCTTTATTCATGAATACATGGGTTAATACAGGCTGTGAGTATCTTACATAGCGACCTCTTGGGAGAAATTACAAAGGACAATTTCTTGTGAAAATATTTATACTTTTGTTGTAAACTTTAACTTAACCATAAATTAAGGGTTTGGGGGAGGCTGTCCTATTAGAATAATTGTTAGACCAAGAAGAGAAACCAACCAAGATTATATTATATTAATAATATTTGAATATTCTTTAGTATTGTTTTTCTGTGTTTTTATTTTGGTGATATTATTTCTTCTTCTCTTTTTGTGCATTTTAGGACTGGATTATAGCGCCAGAAGGATATGCTGCCTTTTATTGTGATGGAGAATGTTCTTTCCCACTCAATGCCCATATGAATGCCACCAACCATGCCATCGTTCAGACTCTGGTATGCTTTCTTTTTGCAGGATGGAAAGTGGTTTATGATGCAAACTTCCTACAAAGTTATTTTAAACGAAAGTATCCATTTAGAGTTAAAAGTTCATTTTCTTCTCTTCTCAGACTCCTAAGGTAACAATTGTGCCTTCATTTTGTCCCTTCCACACTTATGGGTATAACAGTGACTTAATCTCTAATCATCTCGACTTATTTTTGTGAAAAAAGATAATGAAATGTTAACCCATGGTCTCTAAATGGTCGTACTGTATATAATGAGCTCATAAAAACCCTTGAGAGTCTGATATGCCTGCCGCATGATGTGTGAGTTGATGTGTGTGTATGTGTGTGTGTGTGTGTGTGTGTGTGTGTGTGTGTGTGTGTGTCAGGGGCAGCCTATAGAAGACTAGGGAGAGGCTCCTAGAAGATGCATAGGCTACATGATGTGATCTCACATTAACGTTTGGGTTCATAGGAACATTTCAACTATAAGTAATTAGGACAAAAGGAAGGGAACATGCTATTTTAGAATCAAGACGATGGGAGTGGAGTTATTTGGTGGATTGCAGTAGGAGAGCAGTAACTGTTAGAAAAAAATCTGTCTTTGTGGGTGAGGTTTGTTTATGACCAACAGAAAGAGTAACTATTAGAATTTGTGAGGAGTCAACTCTTCAGAAGGTTACCTTTTTTCACAATTAGTTTATAATTTAAAGCTGATGGAAATAACACCCCCAGTTGCCTTATGAACAAAGAACAGTGTGTATATAGTAACAGATTAAATAATTGACTTGATATTTTGCTGGCATCTTTCTGACCTCAGAGGTACTACAAGACAGTTAGACAATGAAGATGCACATCTATGGCAACCAAAGCATAGATGTTGTCAAAAACTTTGGAAATAACCTTGGAGTAGAGAGGAAACAGAGAGATAAAAACAAATATATATTTTGAAAGGCAGTCATTTATAAATATTCTTTTTCCCCCAAGTTAGAATACAATCACATAAAATTATCAGGTTGCTTTTTAATAATGAATGGAAAACTTTTTTTAAATAAATTTATTTACTTATTTATTTATTGGCTTCATTGGGTCTTCGATGCTGCATGCAGGCTTTCTCTAGTTGTGGCTATTGGGGGCTACTCTTTGTTGTGGTGTGTGGGCTTCTCATTAGGATGGCTTCTCTTGTTGTGGAGCATGGGTTCTAGGTGCATGGGCTTCAGCAGTTGTGGCACATGGGCTCAGTGGTTGTGGCTCGCCGGCTGTAAATAGAGCACAGGTTCAGCAGTTGTGGTGCATGGGCTTAGTTGCTCCCAGGCATGTGGGATCTTCCCGGCCCAGGGATTGAAGCGGTGTCCCCTGCATTGGTAGGTGAATTCTTAAACACTGAGCCACCAGGGAAGTCCCCATGAATGGGAAACTTTTACTCATTTGTCCTTCCCCAACACTGATTTTCCCACCCTAGATTTCTTTAATGTATCATACCCAGCAAACTTATAGGTGTAGGGAGAAGCTCTTATTTCTTCCTTGATTGCAAAATTTATATTGGTTGAAAGAAAACCTTAGTTTGCTACAGGTCTTATTTCACTGTCTAAAGTGAAGAACTTGCTTTGATGTTGCCAATATCATAGAAATATTCTCCTTTTTATTGATTCTTGACCAATGAAGTTGCCATATACAAAGTATAAAGTAGATTCCTGAAGGCATTTTAAATTCTGATATTCCTTCGTCTTTGCTATGTATAAATATAGGCAGTTCTTGATATAGGATATCATTACTGGGGGATGGGGAGCAGGTATGTGGTACAAGGAAGGTTATATTGTATTCAGACTTCCTCCTGGAAAAGAATGTCTGTGGACTCCAGCCTTCTATTCTTCTGTATGAGAATTCACATTCTGAAAATGTGAATCATCTGAAAGCCAATCACAGAGAGAGAGGAATGATGCTGTTTCATGTCTTAAAGGAAGAGCCCTAATCACTGTCTTTCTGTCTGGTCACAATAGAACAGCCACTATTAGCCTATAGAGAAATGCCACTTAATTTACCAGAAGCTAAGCTCTTTGTACTGTCATCTCAATAACTTAGAGAGCTTTCTTTGTGTCCTTAGATATGCATCTAACACATCCAAATTTCCTCAGGCTTCACAAAGCTTAATTATAAAAAAAAAAAAAAAAAAACAAACTCTTTGTCAAATACCCCCATCTGTCTTTTTTTTTCTTAAAAAAAAAAAATATATATATATATATATATATATAATTATGTACTGTCAGCTCTTAGGACTGTAGTCTAGAAGGCAGTATCTAAAAACAAACATTTTTTAAAACACTGACACAGACTTGGAATAGGACCCTGGTTTGTATCACCGTCTTGGGATTTGGAGCATAAGTCATCACAGAACTTGAAGGGACGTGGGAAGTTTGGTGGGGGTTTTTTTGTTTGTTTTTTTGTTTCTTTTCCTGGCAATGTACACTCTCTACGTTTGTCCTGTGAAGGACATGAAACAAGACAGGCGTGTTTGTTGCGAAAGGAGAGCAGGTTTGTGACGAATATGTTTGAGAAACGACTGAAGAACAATCCCATTTTTTCAGTGATGGCTTGGTGAGGCGGTTCCTGAAGCACGGGGTTATCCATCATGGGTGTGGGGGTTGAGGAGGATAGAGCTGAGGAGGGCTACAGGCTGCATCTGAAATTTGGAGAAACCATCCAGCTTGCAGTTTTGTGAGGTCTTAGGAAATTTCACGTCCGTGTCCGATCACCTCATTTTTCCTGCTGTGTCTGTCCATAGGCAGGGCTCCTATATCATTTCAGCCAGGAGGTTGTGCAGCCAAGACTCTAAGAGCTTTATTTTCTCTTTGTAGATCCCTTAGGACTCCTCCATGGGATTTCCCATAAAGTCCTCTGGGGGAAGGGCAGGGGGTGGGGCAGATGGGAAAGGGGGGACCGTGTTCTGGCTCCTTCCTTGATTAGTGAAGATCAGTGGCAAATTTGCCAATCTGATCAAAATGAGAGCATACCCTTTACTTAAGCATTTCACTGTCCATGTGCAGTTACCTTTTCAGGCTTCGGGGGGAAGATGGATATTTAATTTGTAAACTAACTAAGCTCCCTGATTCTGATTTAGCTTAGCCTGCTTTTTTGGCACTTGTCTAGGGGAGAAAGCAAGTCAAAGGATGTTAAACTCTGGCCAATCTGGTAAAAAATTATGGGGAGAAGAGTTGAAATCATTGCTTTAAAGAAAGTATTGGATTTTACCTAGAGTTGATTTTGCTGTGATTTGTATACTTCCTTTACCATGGAAAATGAAGAGTTGGCACAGCTTTTAATTTTATTATTAAAAAAGTTTATTGATTTAGTTAGTTATCTTTTAAAAGGCATTCTTAGATCCAAAACTTTCTACAGTCCAATGGTGTGGCTTCATTGGTTTTGCACTTATAACTTCTGTATTTCTCACGAAGTAATAGAAGTGGTTGTTTTAACTAAAAGCAACTCATTGTTAGTTACCATGTTCTTTCCCCTAGGAAAATTTCCACTGAATATTCCATAGAGGGAGTTTTCCTTCCTTGGTAGAATATTTTTTAAAGCCCCAACATGTAATTAGAACTGGTGGGTCCAGTCTAGGTATTAATACTTAAGTTCAATCATCTGTTTTTATACACATATCCCTTAAGAAGCCATCCATCACTACCAACCCCCATCCCCTACCATGGAACATAAAGAGAAGAAGGGGAGGCAGCTTAAGGGGGTGTCTGATAGTGAAAAAACAAGAAGCTGCAGACAAAATGTCTATCTTATTTCTTAAAACACAAAATTCTTTTCCTTGCCAGGTTCATCTGATGTTTCCTGACCACGTACCAAAGCCTTGCTGCGCGCCAACCAAATTAAATGCCATCTCTGTGTTGTACTTTGATGACAGCTCCAATGTCATTTTGAAAAAATACAGAAATATGGTAGTGCGTTCGTGTGGCTGCCACTAATATTCGATAATAATGGTATTAAGAAAAAGATCTGTATTAAGGTTTATGACTACAATAAAAAGTATCCTTTCAGATAAAAGGGGAATTTCATAAAATTAGCCTGGCTCATTTCATCTCTGTAGCCTGTGTATAATATCATGTATATAGTCACTTTTATTTATTTAAAGGTATATATTCTCTTTTGTGGATGCCTTTTCAGTAAAATGTATTTTATAGGTCAGTGCATTATGCAATAGATCGCCCCGTCTAACTTTCAATAGGATATGCTGAGTCCAATTCTATTCCATTTCAACATTTTTTAATGTATTATAATTTTTATATAATTTGCTGAAATTAGACAGAACTCCTTTGACTGTTAAGTATTGTTGAAAGAAACTGAATGCATTTGGTTAGGCTGTGCCAATGAAAACTCTGATAGGATATTTATTTAGAAATAAAACTTAAAAAAAAATAACTGCCCCAAACAAAAATGCTTGGAGGAACACTTTTTCTTTGAGAGTTTCTGCTTTGTTAGATAAAGTGAAATGTTGAACTGGATTTGAATAAAGAAACGGGAGGCAGAACACAGAAGCTGAAAGATTGCACATAACTGTTATAACTGTTTGCTTGAACAGAATTGGTGTAACTGTAGGAAAGTGTTCCTTCTTGGCTCGTGGGTTGTAGATTTTGCAAAGAGCTCAAAGCTTCAGGAATTCTGTGGAGACAGACTTGAGCCTGTGTCCATAACTTTCCAAGTTAACACTAAAAAAGCATAGTGCAAACTTCTTACCTCAAATAAATCATGTCTGCCTATTATCTAGAACACTACTGCTGCAGATTTTTTTTCAGATTTAAAAACAGTCCAAAAAAAAAAAAAAAAAAAAAACCATTTACACATGCTTCCTTTCCCTCCCCGCAGACAAGAGTCACTGAATGCATAAAATATACCCAAGCAAAGAGGCCGACAGGACCATTTTCTGTAGCTCTCTTTTATAACTGAGTTTGCTGATTGATGTGAAGCAAGGGATTTTATTTAGGGTAAAAGCACTGAAACTCAACTGGAGGAAATTACCCCAAATCCCAGAATGGCTTTGACAGAATTGCCATTTCGAAAGAACAGCTGAAATCCATTTTTCATATCTTGGAGAATGAGCTCATTGAAAACCTTATTTTGGAGGGGGATTTTGTAAACCTTCCTCCAAGCACAAATAATTCCAAACGGGAAGGTTCTGTTGTGTGTAGGTGCATGTGTGTTCTTCCCTCTGAAATTAATTTATTTTCTCTCTCTGTTTCTCTCTCTGCCTTTTAAGGCTTGTCTTTAATCCACTGACTTCTGGAAGAATGACATTTAGTGGATAACTTGCTATTTATGTGGGCTCCACGGCTAGGATTATTTACAGTTCATCTAAAATATTCATCAAGTACCATTTATTAATCACCCTTTTGGACTTTTAAAGTAAAACTTGTGTCAGAAATAGCTTAAAAATGTTATGGGTTTGTTCGTGATTCAGGAATATTGCAATGTTGTTTTTAAATACAGTTTATCTTAAAATAAATTTGATAATAACTATTGGGGGTACATTAAGTAATATATTTTTGAATTAATGGTATACCATTATAAGAATAAGAAACGGAAGTCTATTATATTATTCTTTAAATGCGCTGTTTAAATATATTTCTATGTTTTAAAATATATTAAACTTGTGATGTTAGTTTCTACTGTGCTTCTTCATTTGGCTCTTTTTTTAAGAGGGATACAAAATGTAAGTACATCATAAACTGAGGCTATAAGCATATCAGATGTAAAATGTTTGTGGATTACATGTTTTTACTTGCCAAAACTAGTTTTTGTGCTGTTGATAAATAACTCACTATTAAATGAGCAAAACGACCATCCATGAATTAAATATTTCCTTAATCTGTTTAAACAACAAAGAAATTTTTCTTTTTCTTTTTTTGGCCATGCAGTGTGGCTTGTGGGATCTTTTAGTTCCTTGACGAGGGATTGAACCCATGTCCCCTGCAGTAGAAGCGCCAAATCCTAACCACTGGACCATCAGGGAATTCCCCAAAGAAATTTTTTTAAATAGGAAGAAAAAAAAGATTAGGATGGGAAATTATTTTACTTATTCTCTTTCATTTAAGAAGAGAGATATTTGGCATCAGTATTTTTACATTTTCTCTCTCTCTCTCTCTATATATATATATACATATATATATAGTGTGTGTGTGTGTGTGTGTGTGTGTGTGTATACACACATATGTGCTCATATGGTCAGTTACATTATTCTCAAATAACTATTATAGTAAATTCTTAGTATTACTTTGAATACTCAAGCTACTACCAGAATTCTGAATAATTTGAACTATTTTAACAGGATCCAAACTACTCAGGTCTTTTTAGCTAGTTATGTATTGGCTTTTTTGTCTGTATGTTTTTAATTTTTCTGCTTTATAGGTATTTTGCTTTGTAAAGCAGTCCTAATCCTTTTTGAAATTAGAAGAGTATCAATTACAAATACTTATGTTCTTTAAAACTAAGGCAAAAAGAAATTGTTTACATTGAAGATGGAAGAAAACACAAAAAAGAAAATGCAAAATTATTTTTTTCCCAAGTAAAGAACTGCCGTTTTATAATCCCTGTATCACCATCATTGAATTTGAGCCAGCGTCTACTGGCTACTATACAGTCTGGCAAATGCTGTCTCTCAAGACATTTACAATGAGTGATTAGCTTATTCTGTAGCTCCATTCATGGTAAAAGAAATCCTCATTCCCAAACACAGGTCATTGTCTCATAACCATTCAATCAACTGCTCAATAGATCATATAATCTCACTCTCAGATTACCTGCTTCTCTATGTTTTTCCTTTTGCAGTTTTTTTGGGGGGGAGTGGGAGTGTGGCTGGAACATTTCAAAGTTACAAGTGAAAATGCCTTTGTTGATAAAGCATGTATATTGCTAAGTATACATCTATACCTCTGAACTTTATCATTTGGTTAAGATCATAACTGGAGAAAAAGAAGGAAAGTAACAATCAATGCTAGTATTTATTCTTGTGTGGGCAGAAAAATGACACTCTTTCCAAGTGAGAAATTAAAAAAAAAAAAAAGGCAAGGTTCTGCAAAAATCACTTCCAAGTCTGTTGTCATATTTGTTAGAAGCTGTTTGAAAGACAAGGATTTCAAAGACAGGAGAACCTGGATCAGATACAGCCTTTAAAATTACAAAGAAACTTCAGACTTTTAAAAACATGCACTTTAACCTTTGCATCTTAGTTTCCACTTTACAGAGGCAGCTAGCCTCCGATCAAGTGGGGAGAGGCTGGGGAGACGCACTTCCTGCGGCTTGTATATAGAAGGATGCGAGAGGAAACGCTGCAGAAACAGCCTCCTGACTAAGCATCTGGAAACAGGACCTGAGCTGATAGTTCAATTGGGTATGAGTGTTTTCTTCCCAGTTCATTGTGACTACGTGGTGGAATACAATAGAACTGACCTAAAAACTAGGCTGGTTATCTTCCTGCAGATACCTATAGAAAAAGCCCAAACTAGAAAAATAATTTTCTACCTTGAGCCACAGGCCAATACCATGTCTTTGATTATGTATCTTTATACTTTCTTCATTAAAACACACTTAATACACACACTTTAAATAAGTATATTTATTTAAATAAACATATAAGTATACACATACTTATAAAGACATACTGTTTTAAAGAAGAGAGAATAAAAGCATGAATACAAAATGTTTTAAATGAACCCATAAAACTTCTGGAAAGGAAAAATATAATACTTAATTTAAACTTTATAAGATATGTGATGGGAAACATAGTGAGCTGAAAGACAGACCTGAAGGAATTATCCAGAAGGCAGCTTTGAGACAGAGAAGATGATGGAAAGTCAAAAAGAACTTAAACTGAGTAGAAACATCCATTTAATCTATATTCCAGAGAACTGGGGACAATTTGAGAGCAAACAGGTGATTTCTCAATCAAAGCTGGCTTCTCAACTAGGAAGGCAGTGTACAGGTAATCACTATCTTCAAATTGCTCAGGAAAAATAGCTGTCATTTGGAATTCTATACCCAGAAAAACTGTCTCAAACATCAGGGCAAAAGAAAAGCATTCTCAAGCAAAGAAAAGTGAGAGAGAATTTACCACCAATGGCAAAGCCACTGCTAAAGATTTTACTTCCGGAAGAACCAAAATTAACCCCAAAAGGAAATGTATACAAATATGATGAGCAAGAAAATAGTAAACATGGAGGTAGATTAAAATAAAAATGTCTAATAATTGTGGTTTATAACAGCAAGAGAGAGAAGTGGCATTAAATAGGGTTGACTATAGCAAAATACAGTACAACTATAGAATGTATTATGGAAGGTGGGTGGTTGGAAATATAAATTTTGTATTTTACTTGATGATAGTGATTAAATTAGACTCATTAACCTCAGAATACAATGTACATTTTGAACCAGGGTTGGCAAACTCTTTTGGTAAAAATATGATAATAAATATTTAAGGCTCTGTTTCTGCTGCAAACACCCACCTCTGCTACTGCAGTGTGAAAGCAGCCATCCACCAGATGTACACTAATATGTGTGTATCTGTTCCAATAAAATTGTATTTACAGAAACAGGTTGTGGGTAGGATTTGGCCCCTGGGCTGCAGTTTGCTAACCTCTCTTCTAAACCAGTGGAGGGAATAATTGCAATGTGGTAAAATGCAAACAATTCTACATGACCAAAAAGAGAAAAGGGTAAAAAGAAACATAACAAAAAAAAAAGAAAAGGGTAAAAAGAAACATAGCAAAAAGGAAGTATTGCATATAATAATATGATAGAACTAAGTCTGACATAGTCATATAGTATTAAATGTAAATGGACTAAAAAAATTACTATTACCAGATTGGATTTAAAATAACTTCAACAACTAGTTACATTCTGGTCAAAAGAGGCATACCTAAAACTTAAAAACACAAGAAGGTTGATAGTAAAAGGAAGGTAAATATAGATCAGGCAATACCCATCACAGAAAAACCGAGTTAATCATATTAAGCCATTTCTAGGGAAATGAGGATCAAAACATGTCAACAAAACTTGTAATCACTGTTGTCATTTCTAAGCTTATATGTAAGACATAGCAGTCTCTATTTTAGAACCATACAAAGTAAAAATTGATAGAATTTCAAGGAGGAATTAAAAGTGCACCATTTTAGTGAGAGGTTTGAGCAAACCTCTTACTAATTGACAGATTAAGAGAAAAATGATCAATGAAGATAGAACAAATATGTGCCATTAACAAACAATTAATTAACATGTAGACACCATTGAAGAATGCAAATTATTTTCCAGCAAAAATGTACAAAAATGTATCATTTCAACCAACTTCAAAAACCACTTTGGTGACAAAAAAAGTGGGCATGTTGGAAGAATTTCTCCCTTGTCTTTCTTGAGACGTGCAAGTAAATAATGGACAGAGTACATTCTTTAGAAAGATTTCAATTGTGGGGATAGAGTGCCTCCCGTCTGAATATAAGGACATACTATTAGATTAATAATTGTTTTCCTGGGTTTTTTTCCACCATTGAATTCCTTTAGAAGGATGGGAAACATTATTATTCTTTGTACTTCCTCCATTCTTCAAAATTATGGTATATTATTGTGTATTTTTTTAAATCTAGACGTATCTACAAAAGGTTAGGTAACTGAAACAAATTATTTTAGGAAATGAGGTAAAGAAAAACAAAATGGTCATTAAAACACAAAATTTCAAAAAAAGGACATACTGTTGTTGCCTATTCAATTTTTTGGCATGTCCTCTCATAAAATAATTTTTAGGACGGCTTTTAAATTTGCCTGTTTAAAATTAAGAAACCAAAAAAATGATTTTACTTTGGCATGTAATATCGTTTCTTAAGGTTACTAAGACTGGTCACTTGAAAACCACTTGCCTTTGAGATGAAGGTCTACAATATTCAACAACACTTATTGATGTCAGTAAGCTGTTCTAAGGTATTCTACTGAGGACGTGAAATAAAGCATAAGGAAATGAACAAGCAATTCTCCAAAGATGTTATGAAAAAAAGGAAAAATATTTGAAAAATCTTGGCTATTGAAATTAATGGATCCAATGAATCTCATCTTATACTCACCTCCTAGTGTTGTTATTATTAAGTCAAAATAAAGTACTTTTTGTATCCCCAGTATGTGAACACAGCTTCCGGACTTTGATAACATGTTTTCATTCCCAGAGATATCCTCCCTCAATTCTGCCTGCTGATATTCTATCTGTTTCTGGAGGCTCTTCTCATTTGCTACTTTCCCTCAAAAAGACCAAATACCCCAAACCAGGTGTGTTTGAACCCTCTAATAAACCACCAGAGCCCTCTTGCTTCTGACACATGCCCCCCATTATGCCCGCTAGTTATCTGGGAAAATGTTGTGCTCCTTCTACATTGTAAGATGAAGAAATTTACCATATTCAGTTGTTTATTAATTCCTTAAAAATTATCATAAAGATATTCTTGGAGTTGATGTTCTAGAAATCGTTTGGAAATGAATAGCTTAATATATTACTTTAATGGGAAATAAACAGCAAACATAAAAGCAATAGTGTCAAAACTGAGATAGTGAAGGGACTAGATTTCTTATTTTATTTTATTTTTTTATTAAAAAATTTTTTTTTTGGCCACACCGTGCAGCATGCGGGATCTTAGTTCCCTGACCAGGAATCAAACCCATGCCTTCTGCAGTGGGATCATAGAGTCTTGACTACTGGACTGTGAGGGAGGGCCAAGATTCCTTATTTTAAAATGAATGTCCCCCAAATGTCTTTCACTTTAGGGCATTCTAATCTTCATTTCATTAAGGTTTTATTCAGAAGTTTTATCTTGTTCTTTTGTTTGGCACATATTCCTCTGTTTCTTCATTTTGCTTGACTTGCTGTGTTGGTTTCTATGCATTAGATGAAACAGCCTCCGTCTCCCAGTCGTGTAGGGTTGGCCTTGAGAAGATCATGAACCTCATTGTTCAGCCCTGCCCTAGTTCTGGGCCAGCTCTCAAACTTTGGTGATTGTCCAAGCAACCTATTGTACTTTAATAGCTCCCAGTAGTTGAAAGTGTGCCAAGACAGTCAGTGTCCCAAAGGGGAGGATCTCAGTCAGTGCCTAGACTCAGGCTGATTGGCAAGTTGACCCTCAGGCAGCAACTTTTAAAGGATGCAAATATACATGGTCCTGTGAGACCAGAAGCATAAGCCCTGCTGGCCACCAGAGTCAGGAGATCTGGAGATGACCCCTGGCAACAGTTGCAAAAATCGGGGTTCCATAGGAATGTGTAAGCTCCTTTCTGGGAGTGAACTGCACCGAGGCAGAGGGAGAGTGCAAAGCTGGCATCCCCCAGCCTGTGTTCCTTGAGAGCACCCCTGCAGCCTCTAGACCTGTGTTGGACCTGAAGCCTACCCCTCAGTTTAAACTCCAGGACAAGCAAGTCATCCTCTTTCAGACAAAAGCTGGGAGTGTGTTTCAGCCTGCTGTGTTTTCTGTGCAGTACCCTGGGGTGGTAGCCAGCCAAGAGCTCTCTCTCTGATTGTTATAGCCCTGTGGGACTCAGGAACACAAGGCCCCCTGGGCACCAGAGCCAGGTGATGTAGGTGTGTCCTCTGACAGCAGCTGCAAAATTGAGGACAGCAGACATATATGAGTTCCCCTCCGAGAGATGCTGGGACTCTGAAGCAGGATAGCCTAGGTGAAACTGGTCCCCACCCTCCAAGTTCTCAGGAAAGCTTTACTGTCAGCCTTTAGATGTGTGTTTCATTAGAAGCCTGCCCCTCAGGCTGCAGCTGTAATGATAAGACAATAGGCTTCTTTCAGTGAAAGACAGCTCCTGGGTCTGGGGCCTCTTGCTGAGCCCTGGGGATGCTCGTTTTTTGAGAACTCTTTCTAGGTGGGTTGCAGTCCTACGGGATCCACAAGAGTAAGCCTGCTAGCCACCAAGACCAGGGGATGCAGAGGTGACCCCTGGCAGAAGCTCTAAAAGTCAGGGCACCAGATGAGTTCCTTTCTGCAGAGAACAGAGATTGCATCCAAGGCCTCGTTCCCCAGAAGCATCTCCTGGGGCCCCCAGAAGTGCACTAAACCAGGAGCCTGACCCTCAGGCCAATGCTGCTGGACAAGCAAACAGGCCTCTTTCTCAGAAAGGCTGGGGGTGTGTCTCAGTCTGTTGTCTATGCAGCGTCCTGGGGTGGCTGCCAGCCAAGAACTGTCTCTCTGATTGTCACGGTCCCCCTGAGACCTAGGAATGTAAACCCCTCATGGCCTCCAGAGCCAGGTGATCAAAGGGTGTCCCCTGGGTGGCGGCCACAGACACTCAATCACTAGATGTAAAAACTGGAGCACCAGACATGGGAGGTACGGGCCCTCTGGAGGATATGAAGGTGTTGCCCATTGGAGGGAGGTAGAGGGGGAGTGCAAAGATGATCCTCAATGAGAAAAGGGAACAAAAAAAGTAAAAGGAAGAAGAAAAAGGAAGAAAAAGAAAAGAAAAAGAATGAAAAAGGAAGATAAGTGGAGGAAAAAAGGTAGAAAAGAATTAAAGAAGAAAGAAAAGAAAGAAAGAGAAAGAAGAAAGAAAGAGAGAGAAAGAAAGAAAGAAAAAGAAAGAAGAAAGAAAGAAAGAAAGAAAGAAAGAAAGAAAGAAAGAAAGAAAGAAAGAAAGAAAGAAAGAAAGAAAGAGAAAAAGAAAGAGAAAGAAAAAGAAAGAGAAAGGAAGAAAGAAAAGAGAGAGAGAGATGGTCCCTGCTGGCAGATCCAGACAGGAGGGGAGAGGGAGCAGGAAAATGTGCCCCTGGCCTCCATCCTGGAGGGTCTCAGCAGTCCCCTGCCCGCCGACCAGTGCTTTAAAATGAGCGAACGAGTCTCTCTTGCATCAAGTCCCAGGGCGGTATTCTAGGGCCGCCTTTCCTGGGCGTCAAGCCTTGCGCAGCCTGGAGGAGGCCTCTCAGCGCACTGCAGGCCGTGGATTTTCATGCAGGAGCTGCTTAGTTTTTCAAGCCCCATGTTCTGTGGGCTCCTCTCTCAGGTAAGGCTATGGGGAAGGATGCTTTGTTCCTGGGGAAGACTGGGCGGGAGCTACCTGCCAACTGCGGGTCCCTGCGCCTAGGCTGGATTCACGGAGAGACTGCCCCAGCCTTTCCTACTCCCTTCCGAGGGGTTTCTCTCTCGTTTGTCCCATGTGAAGGGGTCTCCACCAGTTTTTAGGTCTTTTTCAGAGGACCTTTCTCCTATATAGCTGTAGATTCAGCACGCCCCTGGGAAGAAGTGAGTTCAAGACCTTACCCATCACAGTCTTGAAATGGAACCTCTAATTCTACTCTGGATAAAACAAGAAGCACGGTGGGGCCCACGGGATGATTACTTCTCAATTGTAGGAGGATAAAGGCTGCCGGAAGGTAGGAAGTGCTGCCTCATTCCTATAGAGAAGATACAGAAGGGAGCAGAGAGACAGGAGGACTGATTTCTGTAGCATCTATGGGAAGAGCGGTCCAGGCTCCTTCTCCCATGAACATGGCACGGGTCAGGGGAAGGAAGCGGGGATCATTTACTGAGCTTCAGCGGAGGCCGGATTGCACCAAGTTGTTGAGAGATTGATTGGGGGCGTGTTAATTTCTGAAAGA
Organism: Hippopotamus amphibius kiboko; assembly: GCF_030028045.1. NCBI lineage: Eukaryota > Metazoa > Chordata > Mammalia > Artiodactyla > Hippopotamidae > Hippopotamus > Hippopotamus amphibius. The sequence goes on along the minus strand of NC_080196.1, from coordinate 45,286,387 downwards.
AAGGTCCAAAGAGTGGTTAGAAGCAGGAATCGTGAGATTACAGGAGAGGTCCTGGCCAGACATATAAATCCATGTCATCAACTTGTGATGGTGTTTAAAATTTTAAGCCACGTGGTCAGTGAGGTTACCACTGCAGGTGGAGATACTGCAGTGAATGAAAACCCTTCCCCAGCTTCTTACCCACAGTTCACGCAGACAAGGTCTACTTGTGGGAAACAGGTACTGACATGAAGATAATCCCGGTTCTGCTCCTGTCTGCCAGGGGGCTTTATGAATTACCTTGTCTCTGTTTACTGAGAAAAGTCAATTAGAACTCCCTGTAATTTATGCAGAAAATAAAATGTAGGTATTAATTTACTAAACATATTCATACAACTTTGTCATAATAATTTTTACTATGCATTTAAAAAGAGTCCAAGGAGTTTTGGGAACATGAATAGGGCAGTGAGATAAAGCAGATAGATGAAGGTAAATATCTGGGAATCGTTTGTAAAAACTGTCATTGATGTAAGTGCTATATGCATATGTGAGTTTTAAATAAAGAACCAATTAAAAAATAATGCATTTTGCCATAAATGAACCTGTTTACAAAACAGAAACAGACTCACAGACACGGAGAACAGACTGGAGGTTGCCAAGGGGGAAGGAGAAGTGTGGATTGGGAGTTTGGGATTAGCAGATGCAAACTATCGTGTATAGAATGGATAAACAACAAGGTCTTACTGTAGAGCACAGGGAACTATATCCAGTCTCCTGGGATAAACCATAATGGAATAGAATATAAAAAAAGAATGTATACATTTGTATAACTGAGTCACTTTGCTATACAGCAGAAATTATTACAACATTGTAAATCAACTATACTTAAATAAAAACATTTTTTAAAAGTAATGCATTATCTTTTATCAATTCTATATGTGTAACGGGTGTGAGGGGGGAGCCTTGATGATAGCATTAAAGGTTTTGTAGAAACATGAGGGAGGCATTTAAAGTACTACTGAACATTGAAATGGCTCTCCAAGAAAAAAGACTTGGAAAAACTCTATCGAAGTGCTGGTGATTTTTCGTCATCTCTGTCTCTCAACTTTGACCAGGTACAGTTCTGCCTTGAACTTTTTGGCTGTAAGCTGCTATGCATATTATTAAAATTTTTTTTGTTTACATAGTTTTATTTTGAGCTAAAATATAGCTATTTGCTGTTTGTAAAACTGAAGTTTTTTCTTATTAGGACCTACTTAGTAAGAAACTTTGTTTTCTAGAGAACTGTATATACTAATACAAAATAATTTATATTACAAGCAAACTGTGAATATTAGTCCAAAGTTTTCTACATGTTGCAGTATTAGTCTAACTATTCTGTAGGTGAACAATATTATTATTGGGTTAAGATGTGTTATTTATGTTTTGACATAATTACATATCATGTGTTAATACTAATTATAAAAATAGAACATATGGACTTTTTTTCTGATACCTTTCTTGAATCTGTGCTGGTTCTCTTATTAATGCCTCAAATTTTGTCTCCAGAGCCTGGAGAAGTCTTTAAAATATGTTCTGTATTTTATTTGTTTTATTATTCTAGGTTTCTAACAGTTCTCTTAGGGAGTGCTGTATCCTACATGATATGGTGGGAGTTGATTTAGAAGAGTTTAGCTGAGTCTGCTGCATAGAATGAACATTTTGAAGAAGTCTGTGTTCTCCCTTTGCCTTTCAAGCCTCTCCTCACAAAGATGAGAGGAAGACCCAACAGTCAAATCAGGGAGACAAATGCTTTCTCTGTTTGGAAATAAGTGCACCAAACCAGTGAACTCTAATATTACCTGTGAAAAAGAAAATGAAATTAGAAAAATGCTTGTCCTGAAAAAGCTGTGTAAATTGACACAGGTCATTCCTGACGGTCTAGGAAAAGTAGCTTTTCTTGTGGAAGACTTTAACTTCCTATTTACTAAACTTACATGAGACACACTCTAAAGGTAACACAAATTAAAACAATGGTTGAGAAAAGGTATAGGAACAATCTAATAGAAAATTAGCAAAAGTTTGAACTGGCATTTTCCCCAAAAGGGGTTATGGCCAAGTATTATATGAAACAATGTTCAACCTCACAACATTTATAAAACAAGCAAATAGAGACCACAATGAGATAATATTTCACACCAGATTGGCAAATAGTTTTTATCAAAGAATGCTTTAATATTGAGTGTTGGAGAGAATACAAATCTTTTATGCTGCTAATGGGACTATAAATTGGTAAAATCTAGCTTAAAGAAAAGAATATTCACATACTCTACCGCCTAATGAATCCTTTTCTAAATATTCACCATGGAAACACTTCTGGAGATCTGAACTAGGAAACGATACAAGAAGGCTTATAACAAAACTGTTTACCTTAGCAGACAATAATAAACAACCAAATGAATAAATGTCTGTATATTACAACTAAAAACCTGGGCATGACAGAGATATTTATCTATGGAAAGTGGACAAATAAATTGTATTGTACATCAGGGAAAATGAATAAGCCATAACTCTATAGATAAATATCACAGACATAATGTTGAAAAAATAAAGTACATTGTAAAACATTATTTATGGTATGATGTAACTTATAAATCACAAAATAAAACAAAATCAAATGATGTATTTCTGGTGTATATACATTAAAGAATAGCAAAGATAGTATATATAGGATGGATAAACAACAAAGTCTTGCTGTATAGCACAGGGAACTATATTCAATATCCTGAGATAAACCATAACGGAAAAGAATATGAAAAAGAACGTGTATATACGTATAACTGAGTCACTTTGCTGTATAATAGTAATTAGTACATTGTATTAATTTAAATTTAATTCTTTTTTAAAAAAGTTAAAATTCTTTTTTTAAAAAAAGGGGAGGGGTAGTTTGTAGTTTAATTACATGGTAGAAGGATCCTGATACTTAGATACTGTCTCCTGTCGGCTGGTACATTTTGTTTGATGAATATCTGTATAACTATTGGCCATTGTTCTGTATATATTTTGATGAACATAAGGTTATTTTTGACAAAAATGGTTGTTTATTCTCTGGTAGGAGACATATGATAAAATAGTTTCATTTTATAACTGGAAATCCTTATAACTGGAAACTTTTCAAAAGGACCATACTGGGATGAATAAAATATATTAGAGAAGGAGTTGCTGTGTTATGTTCGCTGACCTTGAGAAATATGATAGAGTAGGAAGATGACATTGCCCTTCACCTGTACGCATTCCTCTTCCTGAATATTTCCTTCTCAGAGTATCATACCAATTCTGGTTACTTCTCTCTCAGGTATCTGAAAGGCCCATACCCCTCAAGAGTTCAGTTTAGACATGCCTGCATGGGTCCCTGGTGCCAGAAACCCTTTTTGTCTCTTCCTTGCTCTGCTGAAGCTACCAAATACCACATGCTAATGGTTACCAGTTTTGTTTGGTCCTGCTCTTATTGTATTTATGTCTGGGAAATCATCAGGGTAGTGTCACAAGTTTAATGTTTCATCCTAGCTCAAGTAATATATTTCAGTTTCAACAGATTAAAGATTATATTGGTAATGCTGCTGAGCAACTAAGCCCATGCGCCACAACTGCTGAGCCCACGTGTCACAAATACTGAGCCTGTGCTCTAGACCCCGCGAGCCACAACTATTGAGCCTTCATGCCACGACTATTGAGCCCATGTGCCACAACTGTAGAGCCTGTGTGCTACAACTACTGAAGCCGTTGTGCCTAGAGCCCGGGCTCCACAACAAGAGAAGTCACCACAATGAGAAGCCTGCGCACTGAAACGAAGAGTAGCCGCTGCTCACTGCAACTAGGGAAAGGCTGTGCATAGCAACGAAGACACAATGAGGCAAAGAAAGAAAGAAAGAAAGAAAGAGAGAGAGAGAGAGAGAGAGAGAGAGAGAGAGAAGAAAGAAAGAAAGAAAGAAAGAAAGGAAGGAAGGAAGGAAGGAAGGAAGGAAGGAAGGAAGGAAGGAAAGAAAGAAAGAAAGAAAGAAAGAAAGAAAGAAAGAAAGAAAGAAAGAAAGAAAGAAAGAAAGAAAGAAAAAGAAAAAAAATGTATAGTGCTGTAACTTCGTAATTTAAAAAAAAAGATTACATTGGTAGACACAAACTGTAGTTACAATTTGCAAGTAAGTAGTTTGATAATAAGAATTACAGAAATTATTCAGAGAGGAAGATTCTTTTATACAGGTGAGTCTTATGTTGCCACTTACTACAATAATCTTGTCCAGGGCTCAACTCTCAAGCACTTATGCTCTGTGACATTTGGCCTTGGACGCCTGGCTACATTGTATCTCACAGAAGTTCAAGAAATGGCATTTTGGCTTACATTTTCTAGGACAAAAACAACATTAGCATCAACACTAAAAATAAATAACCTCCAAAACAGTAGCACCAATAATCAGCTATTGATATTTGGTTAAAAATTCTGTATGCCATATAAAACCAGTGAAAAGGGAGTTCAATAAAAATAAATGCCCTTAGCAGTCTTTATATTAGCAGAGAAAAAAAGTAGTTATATGCTGAAGTTATCTGCTTCTAGCAATACAAAAAGAGCAAGAGAAGATTGATAATTGGCCCATATATCTAGTTTACCAAGCATCTCAGTTGGTTTAATTTAGATAAGTGTCTTTTGCAAATAAAATATTAAGATTTTAACATTTTGATCTGTAGTTCTGGCTTACAGAGAATCAATCTAATTTAATCAAAATTTCTCTCATTTAGATTTCAGCATATCTAACAGAATTGAAAAATTGGAGCTCTAGAGCTGATTTATAAACATTTTATTAGGATACTAAAACCTTAATCTTACCCTAAAAATCTTTGCATATAACTTAAACTCCAGGAAAATTGAATGCTTTAGACTTAAAATTTAATCTTGAATATCTTCAAGGAAAATCCTAAAAATCAAATAAATATAACTATTAATTACTCAGTCACACCAAATATATACAACTTGAGGTTGTTTTTTTAGTTGGAATATAAGTGAATATAGTTTACAGGGGAGAAAATAATTTTATTTTGCCAATGGGATTCTTATTTTAGCATCAACAATTCAAAATCTAAGATCATATAAAGTGTTAATGTGAAAAATTAATTTCAAACCTCATCTCCTGAACCGATGAGAGTTTTGAATTCCCGTCATACAATTACCCAAGTTGCATATTAATTTAATAGGAAGGAAATGGAAGATGGGTGAAATAGTAAACAGCTGGTTAAATCTTTACATGTTTAAGTACCACATTGATCTAATGAAATAGGCAATTACTTTTTCACATGGTGAAGATGATACATAATATGATTTTTCTACAAAGGCTGATTGGAAACATTTTGTGGAATCAGAGAGTGTGTTGGTGGGAAGGAATTTGTACCTAGATTGCATATTTTGACTGTCCCATAGTTTCAAGGTAATTCCTTAACCAAACATAGCATCTCTTGAGCTAATTTATCTTCAATTGTCAGAACTGTATTTTCAGTCAACATTAGCCTAATGAGGGTCAGAGTATTTAATTAATATATTTAACATTAAATATTTTATATTTATTAGGTATATATGTATCTTATATTTAGGATTTTATATCTGTCCTACAGTATGGGACTGTAAGCTTCCAGAAGGCAAAGACTGTTTGTGTGTGTGTTGAATTATCCCTGTTATTTCTAGCAACTGTCCAGGTACCAATATATTATAGACATCACTCAGATGTCAGTGAGTTGATGAAAGAAAGAATGAATAGAACCATTTATCTCATTTAGATTTTTTCACTTTTTTGGGTAAAAGGGCAGTGGTTTAGACTTAAGGATGTGTGTTATTAGAATTATTCTTTGAGTTTATAATTTAGTATTTAGATTTGTGGGCTTTTTTTTTTCTGTAAACTTTCCAAATCCAGAATTAATTATTCACCTCTTAGTCTTTGATTTCTCTATACCATATATACTGTTCCCTAGTACCATACTAACAATATCCCAGATCTTTGCCTCCAAAGGACACTTCATTACTGATGACCTTATAAAATACTTTTAATCAGGTTCCATCATTTCATATTAAGAGCTGTTTGATTCCCATCTTGAAATATTAATGAGAATTTTTCTGCCTTCTACCCTATTTCAGTCAGATGGTCAATACCAAATTTCTTACATTTTCTGAAGGTGCAAATCTTATGTTGCAGGAAATAGAAACTGACATGCTAAGGGAAAAAAAGACTGTTTAGATAGAAATTAGCATCATGGAAAATCAATTGATTGCTGAAGATTTCTGTCTTGGAAAATGGACATTTAGAGAGGTGCTACGTCTCTAAATAGCACACAATGGCAGAGTGTCTAAAAGGAGGATGAGGTGAAGAGAGGTATAGTGAATGTTGTCAGTTCTCTTTACCTCAGGCAGAGAACCAGAAGTACCTGGGGATTTACCTATAACTAAGGATCAGTGGAGGCAGACACTCTAGGTGGTGCAGTGGTTAAGAATCTGCCTGCCAATGCAGGGGACACGGGTTCGATTCCTGCTCCAGGAAGATCCCACATGTCACAGAGCAACTAAGCCTCTGAGCCACAATTATTGAGCCCATGTGCCACAACTACTGAAGCCCGTGTGCCTAGAGCCTGTGCTCTGCAACAAGAGAAGCCATGGCAATGAGGAGCCTGTGCACCACAATGAAGAGCAGCTTCTGCTCTCCACAGCTAGAGAAAGCCCATGTGCAACAATGAAGACCCAACACAGACACTTAATAAATTAATTAAAAAAAAAAAGAATCAGTGGAGACAGGTATGCACCTTCAAGCTGCAGGCCCCTTCCAGGTGAGGCCGTTCTAGCCCTGCAGGGTGCACCTGTGGGACCAGACCAAAGATGCTCTGATGGATTTCCCTGAGATTTTACCATGCCAATGCATTATCTTCCCATTGCCACTGTAACGAATGACCACAAACTCAGTGGCTTAAAACTACAGAAACTGAGTATCAAGAGTCCAAAATTGGTTCCTTTGGGCTAATAACAGTGCTGTCATCCGTCAGGAGGCCCTACAAGAAGATTGCGTCCTTGTATTTTCTATAATCTAGACGCCATTTCTCAGTTTGTGGGTCCTTCCTTCATCTTCATCTTCAAGGCCATCTTCCAGCATCTTCAAATCCCTCTCAGTCTCTGACTTCTGTCTCCCTCTTTCACTTTCAAGGGCCCTTGTGATTGCATTTGGCCCATTTGGATAACCTAGGTAATCTCTTTGTCTCAAGGGCCTTAAAGTAGTCGCAGCTGTAAAGTTCCTTTTGCCATTGAGATAACATATTCATAGGCTCCAGAGATTGGAATGTGATATGGTTTTTTGGGGGAGGGGTATTATTTGCTTATCATATTTGGCATCCTCCCTCCCTGACTCCCCGCCCCCCATACTAGTTTCCCCCCACCCCGAGTAGGATTTCCTCAATAAATCATTTACATTGGAATCATTGTTTAAGGATATGTTTTGGGAGAACATGACCAAGTAAAGGGCATTTGGACATAGAAATGATGAATATCTATTAAAGCCAAGGTCTGTAACTGATTCAGGAAAGCTTCCAGTTTGCGCAAATACCTCTCCTCCTACCCGTAGTTTCATGAAAGTGATTGGAACCAACATTTTAAATAAAGAACCTGAACACAATAGTGTTGGAAAACAGGAAATTGAGCTACCAGTGGACCAGAAAGTTTAAACAAATCCTAGAAGCTAAAAAACAGGTGGGATAGAATTAATGGGGAAAACAGAGCAGAGGAATCGAAGCCAAGATTCCAGAAGTGAAAGCAATCAATCCTAATGGAGCCCATGAGAAACTCTAAGATCAGAGACAATACAAAGACTGGGAGAGGGTCCTGGGAATCACCAGGGACATTAATTAATTAAATAACTGCTTTAGTAATAGCGGGGCCTGGAGAGACCTATTCCCTCTCCTGCCTCCTTTGGCATATTTGCTGATAACACTACTGACAGCAGCAGCATTTGCCTCTAGGCTAGAACCTAACACCTGTCTGGGGAGATATTCTAGAATGAATTTGGGCCTGTGAGAAAAGTAGAGAAGGTTCTGAAATAACTCCAGACCTTTACATCAGACACTGAGAAAACACTAAAAAAGAAAGAGTAAGAGAGAAAAAAAAAAAGAAAGGAAAGTTCAATCTGGTAGTGAAATACAGTAAATCACTTTATCCCCAGAGTAAAAGTCTCTTTAATTTGATAATAAAAGGGGTCTCCAGTCTGCCTGCTCCCTAATCAAGCACTCTACAGTGTATCATCCTGTTGATATGACCCAACTACCTAACAGAATCCAATAGTTGGGTCTTTCATTTAAGGTCTTGGGAAAATAGACACCACAACCCAAGAGAAAATCCACGAAATAACTTTGTACTTTTTGGGTAAATGTGAACTAGAAACTAAGATCAACACATATTTGGAAAACACACACACACACACACACACACACACACACACACCCCATAAATAGATGGAAGAAAGTATACCCACGAACAGCAGAGGAATTAAAAGTGATGTATGGAACAAAGGGAATTTTAAATTTCTAACAGGTATATTCCTGGGTTTCTCAGCTTTGGTACTATTGACATTTTGGGCCAGATAATTCTTCTAGTGGGTGTTCCTGTGAATTGTAGGACTTAGCAAAATTGCTGACCTATACCCACTAGATATTAGTAGCAAACCTCATCACTGTGACCAGCCCAATGTTGCCCAATGCCCCCTTGGAGGCTAACTCACGAGAGACATGGGGAGATTTCAGAGATCTGAGAGACTAATACAGAAATAAATTAAGAATAGATTGTTCCTGAAGAATGAACAATGTAGAAATCAAGACAGAAATTATAAGATATAAATATATTTTTCCCAAAATTGAAACAAATCAAATGAATGGACAAAAGAATAAAATGCGTCAGGCTAAACAACCAAACTAGTGATCTATCTAAAAGTATGGAACTTCCCCATAATGCAGAGCTAAAGACAAATATGAAAATGGCATGAGAAAAATCTGAGAGAAGATCGAAAATGAAGGTATTTAAAAACATGTCCAGATGTAGAGGGAAAGAGCCAAGAAGATGGAAGAAACCAATCATAGAGATAATAATAGATAATGTCCCCAAGGTACGGCAAGACATGGCTCTTCAAATTGAAATAACCCAAAAGTGCCCAAAAGAATGAACTAGGAAAGGTCTACACAGGCATGGCTCCAATACCAATGAAGAGAAATGTTCCAAAATCTTTTCAGGATAAACTGATTAAACACGAGAAATTGATTACACACAAATGGATTAAAATGAATTAATGGATCAAAGATAACATTGGACACTAGGAAACAATAGAATAATGCTTTTGACTTCTTTCCAAAAATATTTTCAACTTAGAATTCTGTACCAAATCATGTTATCAAGAAACTAGGAGGACAATGTAAAGACACTTAAAACTCAGAATATTTCCTGTTCATGTGTCCCTAATGAAGGTAAAATTTCTCAAGCAAAATTGAGATTACAATAAGAAGAGGATGTCTTCAGATAAGAGTGACAGCTGATTATGACCATGAAAACAAAAGGAAAGCTGAAAAGTCTAGTAGAGATCATGCTGGACCTTGGTGTTTGGGACATTCTCTGTGGGTTTCAGGGACTTAGTGACATAGGAATGCATTTTCTTCTCTAGGGGCTTCATCTCATTTCTTTATTCTGCATTAAGGTATATTTATGTAATTAGAGTACATTAAATTTCATTTTTATTATTTATGTATTAAAATGAATAGCATCATGTTATCTGCAAAGAGTGACAATTTTACTTCCTCCTTTCCAATTTGGATTCCTTTCATTTCTTTTTCTTCTCTGATTGCTGTAGCTAGGACTTCCAAACCTATATTGAATAAAAGTGGTGAGAGTGGACATCCTTACCATACAACCCAGCAGTAGCAGTTTGGGTATATATCCCCCAAAACCAAAAGCACTAATTCAAAAAGATACACACACCCCAATGTTCATAGCAGCACTATTTACAATTGTCAAGGTATGAAAGAAACCGAAGTGTCCACCAACAGATGAATGGATAAAGAAGATGTGTCATATATCCATATCTGTATCTATATCTATAATTATAGCTATATAATAAAATATTATTCAGCCATAAAAAAGTGAAATTTTGACATTTGCAGCAACATGGGTGGACATGAAGGGGATTATGTTAAGTGAAATAAGTCAGACAGAGAACAACAAATGCTGTATGATATCACTTATATGTGGAATCTAAAAAAATACAACAAAGTAGTGAATATAACAAAAAAGAAGCAGACTCACAGATATAGAGAATAAACTAGGGGTTACCAGTGCGGGGCAGGGAAAGGACAATATATACAGGTGGGGAAGTGGGAGGTACAAACTGTTGGGTGTAAGGTAGGCTCAAGTATGTATTGTACTACACAGGGAATATACCCAATATTTTGTAATAACTGTAAATGAGTATAACCTCTAAAAATTGTATAAAGAATAAAATAAATTAAAGTCAGAAAATAATAAAATAAAATGAACTATTTGTCAAATCAAACAAAAGTATAATGGAATTTCTGACCAGAATCCTGAGATAACACTTAATATAAAATGCAGATGTGCTGACCCAAAACCTAATAGCTTAAAACAATAATCATGTTATTATTATCTCTCATTGTTCGGGTATTGACTTGTCTCAACTACTCTGGGTCTCTCAGTGGCTACAATCAGATGGTGGCTGGGCTTAGCCTCATCTCCAAGGTTTCCTCACATGTCTGGAGGTTGATCCCAGCTATCAACTAGGACCTCAGCTGGGTCTGCTGGCTGGAACTCCTCATCTGGGTTTCTTCAGAGCCTGGTGGCTGGGTTCCAAGAATGAACACCCCAAGAGAACCATGAGAAAGATGTGTTATCTTTTATGACCCACCCTCGGAAGTCAAGTTACATTACTTCTGCTCTTTTCACAAGCACATGAGATTCAAGGGGAGGGAAAGAATACCCCACATCTCAATGGAAGGAGAGTCAACATCACACTGTTAGATGAGAAGTGACAGATCTTATCTTGGAAAATAAAATCTGCCACAGTCATCAACACACTTGGGATATAAGTGGAGGAGGGCAATGAAGTGCAAATTTGGTAAATTCCTCATTTTTTACAGTTGCTTAAATAATAGGTACATTCTACATCAAAACAGAGAAATATTATTTAAAGTCATAACTATAACATTGGATGATGTAAGCAAGAAGAATTTGCCAGTTCTGGGAGAGCATCTGGGGGTAGGGAATGGGGTGGTAGGTTTTTTTTTAAAACTTTACTTGTATTACTCTTTTAAAATTGTATATGAATTTTTATTTGAATATATATCATAGGATATAATAAATTATATAAACTTTTATTCATATAATACAGTTTTATATAAGAAAACTAAAAAATTAGACAAGGTCAGTATTCAACAATCAAGGCCATTTATTTCATCTCAAAAAACAAATATTCATTGCGCACTAATAGAATGCTTGTCTTGTGTAATGGTCAGGAGATTTTAGATATAGACACGGAGCTGGAAAGAAAGTTAACATTTATTTGGTCTAATTTCTTAACTTTGCAATGGGAAACTGTATCTAACGGGAGGCACTATTTTTGCCTAGGATCACACAATTTTTTCCTAGTAAAACTATTATATGCAGAATTCTAAAAGCGTCCTTTCCTCCCAAGTTTTTCTTACGTGGGTTATTTAATCACAGACTAATTTAGGCACTACTCTTAAGGGACTTTACATACGGAATTAAGGTTGCTAGTTAGATGACTTTAAAGTAGGGATATTATCTTGGACTATCAGGATGTATCCAGTGTAATCACATGAACTCTTAGAAGCAGAAGATGGAGACAGAAGAGTCACACAGAGAGAAGCAGCAGAAGAGGAAGGTGGGGAGGGGTGATGGGAGGCGGAAGGTAAAAGGTGAGAAGCCCTTGACCGGCATTGCTGGCTTGGAAGATGAGGGAGGAGGGCATGAGCCAGAGAATGTGGGCAGCATTTAGAAGCTGTGAACAATCACAACTGACAATCAGCAAGGAGATGGGAACCTCAGTCCTACACCCACAAGGAACAATCTGCGTGACCCTGGAAGCAGATTCTTCCCTAGAGCATTCCAGTAAGAGCCTATCCTGCTGACACTTTGACTATAGCCTGTGAAAAAGAGAAATGAGCTGAGACTCCTGGCTTACAGAACTCAGAATTAATAAGTTTGTATTGTTTTAAGCTGCTAAGTTTGTGGCAACTGGTTGTGGTAGCAATAGAAAGTAAATACAAACACTAAAACTGAAATCAACTTCTTATACTTTTATTCTCTTTTCAATGGACAAAAACTAGAAGAGATAGTATCTTTACTCAACCTGTTTGTAATTTAGTTTGATGGGAAAAAAAGAACAAAAAACACAGGTACATCTGAAAAGGAAATGTAAAAATGAGGTAGTCCAATTGACAGTTCTAGATATGCCAGACTTTCTATAGGTCACCCCTCATAAGTCCCTTAAAGCCAGCCTGAGACAACAATACAACTAATATCCACATTTGGTGGCCACTCACAACCCTGCTCTGAGTCCATCTCCCTTCCAGCCCTGGTTTCTATGCTTCATGTTCTGATATGTCCTCTACTCCCCTGATTCTGACTCACTTCTAGAGCTTACTAAACTCTGCTTCCAACTCCATTCTTGACCTTTTAAATGTCTCTTGTTTCCGTATCCTTCCTAGGTTTTGGCAATCCCTTGTTTTCTCTGCCCATCCTCTGAGACCCAGTGAACTCAAGTGTGAATATCTGGTTAAGACACCAACTTTGATTAAAGCTTCACTTTTATGATTATGCCTAATAGTGTTAAAAACAGAAAAAGCTAGACTATAGAGTGAAATTTTAAGTCAATAGACTATTTCTTGCACAGGTTAAAAAACAAGGTCACAACTATATAGGTAACAGACACTGCAGTGAAGGGCGTTCTATCTTGGCATGATTTATAGTTAAGTCTACATTTCAGTACTGTGTGTGTGTACATGTGTAAAAATGAATATATAGTGTGATTTCAAGTCATCGGTCTTCCAAATTAAAAAATACAAAACTAATTTGTTTAGGTCAAAATCTGTAAATTGTTGAAATGTTCAAAATTATAGTGTTGCGTGTGTAGAAATAAGAAGTAGCTGTGGATTTTACTACATTCAGAGTAAATGCCATTAATAAGTAGTTCAAAAAGGTAGCAAACTATTAAAATACATGTGTGGGATCTACCATGTTTGAAAAAAGCACTGCATCATTCAGCATTTAGAAATAAACTTATCTTTCCCCTTTTCCACCCATAAACTTCATTTGTTAAATACCGGAATCTAGTCCCAGTCTGCATTTATATTAATCATGCAATTATGATTAATAACATTTGCACAGGAAAGAGAGCTATGTGGAAAGCAGTTTTCAAGAAGTGAAAGTGTGTGGTCCAAAAATCTGCACAAAGTTAGATTTATTTTTCTTTCTTGTCCCATCTCTTCCTTTTTCCCCCTCTTCCTCCTTTATCTGTAATGGAGAGTTCCTTAGAGATAGTTTGAAATTAAAAGAGTGCCTGGCACTTCCTCCTAACACTTGGCGATTTCATAGTCATTCATATTACATCTGTATTGATTTCAAGTAATTGAATCATTGAGAAGGGCAGAAAAATGTAATTCTTTTCTTATTATTAGAGATGTTCTCCTTGGTTATGAGGCTTCTTTGAGTGGAAGTATACTTTCCTTTGAACTTGTCTCTCAAGAAATAAAATAAAATACACAGAAAATTGAAACTTACTTCTTCCCTTTGTAGTATTGAAGGTTTTCATGGGACTAAAAAGTGAAGAGTTTGCAGAATCTATATTAATGCATTTGGATTGGGTCCCAATCAGCAGCATAAAGTATTCCAAAGCATTATGGCTTAGATTCTTATGTTTTTGTGTTTATTTCTGCCCCCCTCATCTCCCATAAATCTCATGGTTGAGATTGAATGAAATAACTCATTTTTTCATGTGAAAAAACACCCATGAAATAATATTTTTTGGCAGTAAAAAGGGTCAAACTTTTAAGCTGGTTTGACACATATGCTCTAAGAATTAATATTTCACTGATATTCATTCTGTTATATAGGTCCCTTTGGAAGGAATAAATAAACATAGCTAATTATTTGCAACTTATTTATTCACCTAAAAGGTATTTTCTTTAAATAATCTCTTTGAGTTAATAAAATATGAAATCTTAGGAATATCACAAATAATTAACAAATTCATTACTAAAGTCATGTTGAATCATCCTTACCATGGCAACTATATAAAGGAATGAGACAGATATTTTTTCATGAGAGGAAAAGTTAGACTTTATTAAAATTAAAATTGTCTACAAAGGTATTTGTGATATGAACATACAAGACACAGACTGGGGGAAAATACTTGCAAAAAAGATAACTGATAAAGGATTTGTATTAAAAAATACAAAGAACTCTTAAAACTCAGAAATAAGGCAAACAACCTAATTTAATAAATCGCAAATGATCTGGACAGACCTCTCACCAAAGATGCAAAGGCGAATAAACGTATGAAAAAATGTTCAACATCATTTGCCTTTGTTTCCTATTACTGCTGTAATAAATTATCATAAACTTAGTGACTTAACCCAACACAAATTTATTATTTTACAACTTTTGGAGGTCAGAAGTGCAAAATGGATATTTTTAAATTAACCATTTTTTAAAATTGAAATATAGTTAACTTACAATGTTGTGTTAGTTTCAGGTGTACAACAAAGAGATTAAGTTATATATATTTCTTTTCAGATTTTTTTCCATTATATGTTATGAATGATACTGATTTTTAAATGTCAAATTTTATTTCAGGACAAATATTACCAATTAAGAATGTTCATTTATCCAATGAAGTCCTTTTCAGTAACTTCAGCAGTTAAAAATTATACCCTTTGAGAACAGATTTTCTTTAGAATAAGAGAAGAAGAGAATTGGAATCTGAATTTGAAGCATAAAATTGATGGTCAAATTCATAGTGCTCTTTGAGGTCAAAATTTAAAAGATGACAGTGATTTTATTGTGTGGTGGTGACCTATCCCTAGAAGTATTTAACACCGTGGTATGGAATATGGAGATTCTCAAGGCTGGCACTACAGAGGGCAACAGATAATTGCACTGGATTTATGAGCTCTGTTGATTTGATTATTTTAAAACCGCATTTTTTAGTTATTATGTTACAGTCATTCTTGGACAAATCAAACTACAAAACATCCCCAGCCCCCCCACCCCCCACCATGTACACGGAATAGAATTTACCTCTCAATTTAGAACATGTGTTTTTAATATAAACAATTGACATCATTCTACATGGGTAAATAATTTAACTATTTGGAATTCATTTCCTTTGCTTTAGCTGCAAATAGTCCACTGAATTACATAAGTATAATTATAGCTCTTCTCCTGGATTTCTTTCTTTGCATGCACATTTAACAACAGAAATGTTGTAACATATCATTTCTTAGAGGAATATTGCATAGAAAACCACATTCACCACATTAATATATGTTCTAGGGGAACAAAAAAGAAATTTGACATATGTATTTATGAAATACTGAGTTAAAGAAATTTAAACAGTTTTATTTATTGCAGGAATTCTCAGGACCGTTTAATAGATCGATGTGCATTTTGAATTTGTAGTAAGAAAATATACACTGCAAAAGAATATTAGGCAATGAAACACTTTTACCATAGGGACTTTCAAGGTAGTACTATTCTGTTGAATACTTTTTGTGAAACACTGATGTAAGGAATAATAAGTGTATGATTAATTTATTTGTTGAAAAATAGATCTTGGATCATCTCTTACAAGTTAAGATGACAGCACATAGTCTCTGTCCTCAAGATTTAGAGTTCACTGATTAAGCCAAACACATAAACTCTTAAAAAATAATTTTAATGAAAATAATATTTTAAAATCTAGTGAAACTTACTCAAGAAGGAGAGAGCAGAAGAAAGCTGGGCAGAGTCTGGTTGAGGCAGACAAGGGGAATTTCTTATGATAGTTGGCATGTCTGCTGGCTCTCAAATTACTTGCCAGGAAAAAAAAAGAAGTATTTTATGTAGTCAAATATAAAATGTTTTGCAAGTCTCAGAACTACACAGGACCTAAACCCACAGACATATACAATATTAGAAAGTTCATCCTTCTCAGATTGGGAGTTTGGGATTAGCAGATGCAAACTACTATACATAGAATGGATAAAAAACAAGGTCCTACTGTACAGCACAGGGAACTCTATCAATATCCTGTTGATAAACCATAATGGAAAAGAATATGAAAAAGGATATATATATATATATATGTATAACTGAGTCACTTTGCTGTACAGAAAAAATTAATACAACATTGTAAATCAAATATGCTTCAATAACATTAAAAAGAAAAAAGTATTCATCCTTCTAAATTCATTTCCTTTCTGCTTAGAAATTCAGTCACTTATATAGTCTACATAACATAACATTTAATAACTGGTATGTCAAATAGTGAAAAATCAGAAAACTGCCAGCTCTATGCAAGCGATGAAAAACTTCAGTTAAAGAAAGAGCCAATTTACATGAACATTCAAAATAATTACTTCAAAAGGTGGTGTAAGAATATAGATTTGTACGATAAAGGACATGGAACTTTAACATTTGTATAATTAACCTCATGGCTGATATTGGTTTTCTCAACACATGGTTAAGGGCATGAAATCCAAATTTAATATTTTGTGTAATGATAGGAAGATTTTGAGACCATTGTTCTCCAAACTTCTAAAAATCATGCACTTTTATTAAAAATTTATAGCATGAATATATTGTATATTTATTCATATATGAATGATACACATATACCACTAGAATAGCAGACAATAAACATTATGCAGTACATACAATATACATTTAAAAAGAGAGAAAATGATAATTTTAAAATAAGTAAGATTTTGAAATAAATGAATAAATTTGGAATAAATGTATACATTTGAAGTAAATATTTTAATAAAGTTTTAATTTATATTATTAATGGTAAAAACCAATTTATCGGGCTTCCTAGGTGGCGCGGTGTTTGAGAATCCGCCTGCCAATGCAGGGGACACGGGTTCGATCCCTGCTCCAGGAAGATCCCACATGCCGCGGAGCAACTAAGCCCACGAGCCACAACTACTGAGCCTGTGCCACAACTACTGAAGCCCACGCACCTAGAGCCTCTGCTCCGCAACAAGAGAAGCCACAGCAATGAGGACCCTGCACAGCACAACGAAGAGCAGCCCCCACTCACCACAACTAAAAAGAAAGCCCATGCACAGCCAAAAAGACCCAACACAGCCAATAAAATAAATAAATAAATAAATAATTTATTTAAAAAAAAATTTATCAACACTAATACTGTAGTAAGTGCAATGTAATTGAATTAATTATAAAATTGTTTTTAGAATCTTTATTGATGTGACAGCGATTTGACGGTCTCTTCTGATTTCAGTTTGTTTTTAAGCTTGGTTTTGAAACTGTCAACTAGAAAAGATAATTCAAAATAATACACTGATCCAAAATTTTTGCTGTAATTTGGTTATTAAATGTCCATCTTCTTTGATGTCAATCAGTTTTCCTTGCAAGCTATTTTGAAGCTGTACATTTTAATGATTTTAACAGTCTAAATTCTCACTGAAAATTTTCATGTTTTAAAAGTACATAATAAACACCTTTTGTTCATAAGTTTAAAAAATACCTACATATATTTTACAGATGATATATATTATTTTTGACCACAAAATCTTGGAATGATTAAAACATTTTCTAAACTGAATTCTCAGCATTCTCTCTCATGTTCTTTTGAAAAAACATTATCTTCAGGCTTCCTAGGTTGCGCAGTAGTTAAGAATCCTCCTGTCAATGCAGAGGACACAGGTTTGAGCCATGGTCCAGGAAGATCCCACATGCCTCAGAGCAACTAAGCCCATGCGCCACAACTATTGAGCCAGCACTCTAGAACCCATGAGCCACAGCTATTGAGCCCATGTGCCACAACTACTGAAGTCCACATGCCTAGAGCCCATGCTCCACAACAAGAGAAGCCACTGCAATGAGGAGACTGCACACCACAACAAAGAGTAGCCCCCACTCACAGCAACTAGAAAAAGCCCATGCACAGCAAAGCACAGCAACGAAGACCAAACACAGTCAATAAATAAATTAATTAATTAATTAAAAAAACAAAACAAAACATTTTCATCATCTTGAAGGTCACATAAAACATTTTCCTCACCACTGACTCCATATATACCTTTAGCAACATATAAATGTTGGCCAGTTCTCACTACAGAAAAGGTCTGCAAGTTTGGAACACTTGTCTTCTTTTCAAAAAAACAAAAACAAAACTGTAATTCATTCTCATATCCATTTTTTTTTTCTCTCTCTCTCTTCCCTTCTTAGTTGTTTTGGGGGGATACATTTTTTTTAAAAATTATGAAATATATCATATACACAAAAGTGAATGAAAATGTACACCTATAATTTAAAATAATAAAAAGTATATATCCATATAGCCCCTGTCACAGTGAAAGAAAGAATCTTATCTCTAGAAATTCATCTCCTACCTTACTAGCCCTCTTTCAAAGTCATTCCTTACCCCCATCAGTTAATAACCACCATGCTAAATTCACTTGCTTTTCTCACAGTTTATATACATGTGTGTGTGTGTGTGTGTATATATATATATATATATATATATATATATATATATATATATACACAACCTGGATAAATTATTTTGTTTTCAACCTTTATATAAATAGAATCATAGTATATGTTTTATTTGTGACTTCTTTCACTCAACAGTACATCTTTGAGATTCTAATCTATTGCTGCCTGTTGTGATTAATCAATTTTCACTGCTACACAGTGTTCCATTGCATAAATATACCATGACTTATTTGTCCATTTCATTAATCTGTTTATCTGGCCTTCATTTCTACTCTATCCCACCAAACCCTATGCTTTCCTAGAAAAAAATCAGCAAAGAGTTGTTACCAGTGTTCATTACTTATAGATTTCTATTAATAAAAATCCTGGCAACTATTTTTTTTTCCACAGTCCTTTCACAGTTTATCTAGAATGCCTAAGCTTTTCTTCGATAAACCAATTGACAAAGTTTATACTGGCATATACTTAATTTTGTTATATTTATGTTATTATTTGCTAGTTGGACATGTGAATTACACTGAACATGTTATTTCTTCTCTTCACTCACCCATCCCCAAATATTCTGGGAAATGTAACTCCCATATATGATTCCATCTTTGTTCCACATGGCTTCCTCAAATCAGACATTTTCATAACCTGATGATATTTCCCTGACTACAGCTGATGGATACCCAGGAGGAACCCAAGGTAGGCTACTCACACATTAACCTGTTGATTGGTCTAAAGATGAGCTTTGCCAAAGTTTAACCAATCAGAGCTCTTCTCTCTGCATCTGGGTCCCAGAGAGTGGAGCCATTCTGTCTTCAGTGAGTGAAACTGTAAGGAGTTAAGCTCCAGACCTGTTGGCAGCCATGTGGACCAGAGCAGCTGAGGCCTTTGGTCTCCAGAGAGAATCAGAAAAATGAAGCAATGAAGCAATAAAGATAAAAGGAATGACGTTGTGACACATGCTACAACATGGATGAACCTTGAAAACATTAGGCTAAGTGAAAGAAGCCAGATGCAAAAAGCCACATGTTATATGATTCTATTTATATGAAATGTCCAGAATAGATAAATCCATAGGGACAGAAAGTGGATTATTGGGTGACTAGAACGGAGGGGAGGGAGAATGGGGAGCCACTGCTAATAAGTACGGGGTTAGTTTTAGGATAATGAAAAAGTTCTGCAATTAGATGGTGGAGAGGGTTGCACAACCTCATGAATTATAGACTCTAAAAGGATGAACTTTATGGTATATACATTATATCCCAAGAACACTGCTATTAAAAAGTGAATGAGGGAGAGACTTGGGAGTAGGAGGGAAGAAGAAAGATAAAGAGAGTTCTGATGAACAAGTGGCTGGTTTGAGGTGTATTTAAGATTGCTCATAAAACAGAGTTGGGTTTCTTTCATTTCACGTGAAAGGGTCTAGCTCACATCATTTTTATTACCCTGGTTTTGCATATGAGGAAATGGACTCAGGATATTCAATACACTAGGCTAAAATAAAGGGGAACTTACTTTGCCCCATATACTTATTTCAATTTATTTCTGTTGCTCTCTTTACAAGTTTAAGCCTATTGTAAATACCTTTTTTTTCTTTCACATTTAGTATTCACTAATAATTTAATTTAATTGCTCTTTCCACTTCCCAATGTAGAATTATTTTGCTTTGGGGGTGAGTTTTTTCCTTCCCTTTTTTTGTGCATTAATCACTAATCCTCCACTTATATTCTGCACTAAATGTACAATTTCTTGGAACTCCTTCTTAAGGCTAAGTCCAAAGAAAGACCAAGTAGCAGATACCAACTGTGATTAGTTTAAGTAGGAATTAATACAAGGATACTATGTATTGCTTCTATAGCTCATGGAACCTGAGGTAAGAATGTAGCCATTCCATCAAGTTACAGAAACCAAAAACTAGGAAGCTATTCGCTTTCCTGTGTGTACTTCTCTTGAGAAACTCTTTCTTTCCTCTTTTTCTCTGTAGACCAACTACCCCTGTTCTCTAGTCCACAGATAATACAGATCTCATTCAATTCCAAAGATTATCCATTTCTTACCCTGAGCCAGGATTTCTCAACCTTTGTGCTATCAACGTTTTGGGCTGGATAATCTTTTTTTTTTAATTGAGATAAAATTGACGTATAACATTATATTAGTTTCAGGTGTATAAAGTAATGACTCAATATTCATATATGTATATTGCAAAATGATAACTACACACAGTTACATTTTCTTCCTTGTGATGAGAACTTTACTCTCTCAGAACTTTCAAATATACAACACAGTATTATCAACTATAGTCTTCATGTTGTATATTGCATCCCAAGGACTTGTTTATTTTATAATTGGTAATTTGTACCTTTTGACCCCCCTCAGCTATTTTGTCCATCAATCTGTTCTCTGTATCTAAGAATTACGAATTCAGATTTTTTGTTTGTTTGTTCGTCTGTTTTGCATTTCACAAATCAGTGAGGTCATATGGTATGTGTCTTTCACTGTCTGACTTATTTCACTTAGCATAATACCCTCTAGGTTTATCCATGTTGTCACAAATGCAGAATTTCCTTTTTTTTCACTCAAAATAATATTCCATTGTCTGTATATATATATATATATATATATATATATATATATATATACATACATACATGACATTTTCTTTATCCATTTATTGACCAATGGACATTTAGGTTGTTCCAATATCTTGACTATTGTAAATAATGCTGCAATGACCTTAGGGTTACATATATCTTGTCAAGTTAGTGTCTTCATTTCCTTCAGATAAATACCCAGAAGTAGAATTGCTGAATCATATGGTAGTTCTATTTTTTATTTTTTTGAGGACTCACCATATTGCTTTCCACAGTGTCTGCACCAATTTACATTCCCACCAACTGTGCACAAAGGTTCCCTTTTGTCTGAATCCTGGCCAACATTTTTTTTTGTTGTCTTTTTGATAATAGCCATTGAGACAGGTGTGAGACTTTCATTGTGATTTTCATTTGCACTTCTCTGATGATTAATGATGTTGAACACATTTTCGTGTAATTATTGGCCATGTGTTTGTCTTCTTTGGAAAAATGTGTATTTGGGTCTTGTGCCTAATTTTTAATTGGGTTGTTTGGTTTTCTTGCTGTTCAATATAAGTTCTTTGTATATTTAGTATATTAACCCCTTATCAGATGTATGGTTTGCAAATATTTCCTCCCATTCTTTAGATTGCCTTTTCATTTTGTTGATGGTTTCCTTTGCTGTGCAGTAGCTTTTTAGTTTGGTGTAGTCCCACTTGTTTGTTTTTGCTTTCGTTGCCTTTACTTTTTGTGTCAAATCTAAAAAAACCATTGCCAAGGCTAGTGTCAAGGAGCTTACTCCCCTGTTTTCTTCTAGGAGTTTTACAGCTTCAGAAAACTTTTTTAAATAAAAGGGAATATTTAGAACCATTTTAATGTCTGGTAGTAGGGTATCATTATATAATTGTGGTTCATCAATTATCATCAATAATTCTGTGTCTTAGAAGAATATGAAACCCTGTAAATTAAGTTAAAAACAAACAAAAAAGCAAACAGGTAATAAGAAAGTAGGTAGACTTAAAAAGGCTTAATTCTGGGAGATAGAAACCAAAATATTAACTGTGATTATCTCTGGGTTATGGAATTACATGTGAGATTTTCTTTGTACTTTTCTAATTGTTTTTACAAGTCACGTATTGGATTTTAATCAGCAAAGGTTATTAACTTTGAGAAGCTAAATTAAAATAATGGTAATTTAATGAATTCTTTAGTAAAATGCTGTTCACTTCTTTGGGAACTTATTGCTTAGGTTAAAAATTTTGTCAATCCTAAGCTAGTTTCAAGTAAGGTGTGACCTCTGGATGGTCATTTCTCAAGTGAGGAAGAAGTGGGATAAGCCCTCGTGAACAAGGGGAATCAAAACAATAGAGTTCCTGAAATACTGCAAATTTATTTAATCTGTGTCTGTGTGACACCCGAGGAAAGGCAGTCCCGGCAAATCAGACCATCCAGGAGCCAAACTCAATAAAATGTAAAAATCAGCCCCAAGAGGTTTTTGACAGTTATGAAATCTAACCTGAAATTTCCCTTATTGCTTTGTGTTTGACAATAGCCTAAGGAGATAGAAAAAAAAAAAAAAAAAAACTTGGCTGGATTATATATTTCTTTTTCAGAACAAGAAGAGTCTGTTAAATGATTTTTTTTTTTAATGTTAGAATAGGCCTTGTTGTACCTATTTTTCTTTCTTATTCATTAACTTATAAAGGGAAAGTTCTAGCCTTTCCATGCTATCCATGATCCTTGGGGGAAAAGATTCAAAATATGCTTAGAAAAACCTCAAATATGTGTAAAATAAAGTCAGATCTCTTTACCATAGCCTCTAAGGCCCAGTGAAAATTAGTGCCTGCAAGTTCTCTGAGCCCAGGTTATGCTGGTTTTCTGTCTGTTCCTTAACATACCACATCCCTTCCCCCACAGGAACTTTGCACTTGCTGCTCATTTTGCCTAGACAGTTTTTAACCCCATTTCTCTCATGATTGATTCTTTTCCATCATTGAGTCTTACACCAGGAGGCACCAGTTTCAGGGAGGTCTACCTTGACCGGTACCCTATCTATAGCAGGCTGCCCACCCGCCCCAGTTACTCTCCCATTTCTCAGTTTTGTTGCTTGTTTATTTCTTCATTTACTCTCTCTTCTCAGTAGAATTTGTCTTCCCTCTGAGCCCATAGAGTTACATTTTGTCTTATTCACAGTTGTATCCCCAGTGTCTACAACTGCACCCAGCACCTAATAGACTCGAAATAATACTTACTGAATAAATGAATGAATAATCTCTGTATAAATGACATATAAAGCTATCAACAATAAATATAAAATTTTGCATGGGATGTTGTATTCATGTAGATTATTTTTCCTACAAATAATGTTGATAACAATATGGAGAAATAAGGAAAAGAAGAAAAAACAATTTATAAAAATCAATTTCATAGGTTGACACATCTTAAGTAATTTTCTTCTTATTTAAATTTTTGGCATTTTCTCTGAATACTATTTTCTCCATGAACAAACTATTGAAATCTATATTAAAATAATGTGTGTGTGTGTGTGTGTGTGTGTGTTGTTTTTAGCCTTCATCTTCTGATAATACAACAGTTTGATTTGGACAGATGGGAGATTTCCTTTTTGCATTTCAGCCACATGTAGCCCTGATCTGTTATTGTTTGAAATTCTGAGAATGTTTTACATACATTTACAAAAGAGAAACATTTGGCCTCTGATAAACGAATGATGAGCGTGATGTAAACGCTTGGGGAAGATGCTTCAGGATCCTTGCAGGAGACCCACACATCTGTCTCCAGCTGTGCAGCTGCTCAGAACCGAGATGACTAATCCTGCTCTGGCCACAGCCAGTAATTATTTTTACTGTTGATCTGAAGATCAAAGGTTATTCCCAGGAAGTAAGGCTAGGGCATTGGACTTTGCTATCTAACGACAGTGGAGATTTATGAAGTCATCACGGGGCTCATGGCTTGCACTTAACCTGGCGCTAATGCATATGGATGACAGCAGAAATGTAAACAGCCTTGATGTGATATTCGTTATAATTGGCTCAAAGTAAATGAATCTACTGGTCTTGAATCATCTTTGCCCTTTTGCCTGGCCTCACATTCTGACCCCAAATGTTAGGAAAAACTACAGCAACTACATCACACTTTTAAAAGAAAGTGTGTAACTCTCTGAATCCTTGCTTCTAGTCAAAACTTTTTTTGAACCTCTCCTCATTAAGACCCTTTTACATTGAAAACTCTTACTTTCAATAACTTGCACCAGCAGGAACATTCTAATTATCCTTATAAGTTCACGAGAATTCTTAAAAATGTAAGCGTTCAGTATTACTTTTTCATCAAGCAGAGTATAATTCCTCGCAGTCAGTTTGTGTGATGTAGTCTGTGTTTTCATTGTTCTGTGATATCTAGCCAGACCATCCTGCAGGGGATGCTTCAATGAGAAGTAATAAAATATTTATCAAGGACCTGCTCTATTGAGGTCACATTTATGAACATACATAGACTATGTCATGCATATTTTCAAGATACAAACACCTTTAAAAATTATTTTAACCTCATCATATGTTACACATGAGAGGCGAATCATTTATGGCCAAGAACAAACATTTAAATTTTAAGAGTGTATACTTTGTATGTATACAGCAAACTCCTCTTTTTTTTAAATTTTAAGTTTTATTGGGGTATAGTTGATTTACAATGTTGTGTTAGTTTCAGGTGCAGCAAACTCCTCTAAACTTTAGCGGGAACGTTGGAGCCTCTGTACATGCTGAAAAGAACATATGGATTTGGGCACATACTATACTTACTAGGCATTTTTTTCACTTTGATACATTGCCTTAATGCATTTATATTTTCATTTGTCACCCCTGAGGAAAGAGATGATATATTGTCCCCAAAGTTTCATGGCAGTTTTTAAAAATTACTTTCACACAGTAGTAAATATACTCTTAATTGTGTGTTTAAAATATCTATATTTAACTATCCCAGAAATGATGCCAATAGTATTTAGTTCTCTTTAAATTTCTATTTCTTTGAAATAAAACATTCCCACAGTCGGCACTAATCTTGGTGTCCATAATACATCCAAGGTAACAACCCATACAGTGGGTATTTCCCTGCATTGTAGCTGGCTAGAGCTGTCACCTACTTGATGTTATTAAAGTTACAAAACCAATTGAAAAATCCTCTCATCTCTATTAGTAATTTATCAATCTTGCTAGCTTTATGATTCAAACTAAAAAGTCATTTATCAGTGAAATGGGTAGAAAGAGAAGTAACCAATTCTC
The DNA here is from genome assembly GCF_030028045.1 of Hippopotamus amphibius kiboko. NCBI lineage: Eukaryota > Metazoa > Chordata > Mammalia > Artiodactyla > Hippopotamidae > Hippopotamus > Hippopotamus amphibius. The sequence goes on along the minus strand of NC_080196.1, from coordinate 45,260,765 downwards.
TGAGTTCACTATTTCAGCCATAACATTTGCTCTCAGAAAGGCTGAGATTTACAGTGTCACAAGGATTTCTAGCTACTTTCAGGGATTTTTTGGCTCTCCTTTGGCAAAATGCTATCAATTAAATGGACGGTTAAATACTTATTTTTTCAAGAATTAATGGCATTTATATATATTTTGTATGTTTCTCTTTGAGTTTTCTTTCCTCCTTCCTCCCTCCCTCCCTCTCTCTCTCCCCTTTTCTTTCTTTCTTTCTTTCTTTCCCTTTCTTTCTTTCTTTCTTTCTCTTTCTTTCTTTCTTTCTTTCTTTCTTTCTTTCTTTCTTTCTTTCTTTTTCTTTCTTTCTTTCTCTTTCTTTCTTTCTTTCTTCTCTCTCTCTCTCTCTCTCTCTCTCTTTCTTTCTTTCTTTCTTTCTTTCTTTCTTTCTTTCTTTTCTTTTTCTTTCTTCCAAGCAGAAGATGTTGAAAATCTTTTAAACACTTGCTAATACTATGGGCTTTTAATTGTTGTGAGAGCTTGGCATAGTCCCATGATTTCCTTCTCATTTTTTTTATTGGCAGTAAAGTTATTGAAGATCCGAGAGTTACAATCAGCGATGTAAATTTTAATGGGTAGCATTTATTTAAATATCAGCATGCAGGCATGGAAACACCTTCTTTGAATGGACAGTCATGAATATATGTCAGTGGCTGGTCCCACTCCTTCATTTCTCTTGGTGTGATTTGTTACAGAGGATCTGAAACATACTGGTCCTTTTCCAGACAGAGAAGCTTAGTAACAGATCTTAACGGAATATAACAGCTATTCTGCAATCCAGAATTTGATTCATAAACCTGCTTTTGACTCCTTAATAACCATGTTGGTCTCAAAAAATATTTCAATTCGATTTTACAATTTCAGCGGGTTATATTTTAGAGTGACTGTCTTGACTACAACTGCTCTTCCTTTGTTGGATTTCTCCCCCCACATTCTCTCTGTGGCTATGTTCCACCTCCACAGATGAGTCAGCATCTCAGACATAGCATCATAAATGTCATCAAGTAGATGCTCTATGATGATAAATATAGGGGATGCTTCTCTTTTCTCCATGTCTCCTATCTGTCCAGACACAAGGGAGCGAAGGAGACACGGAGAGAGGAGATGGAGCTCAAGGGCTCAGTTGTGTTTTCCTGGGTGTTATGTGCATCATCACATACTTGAGGAAACCAGCCACTAAACACGGGTGCACAGGTCCAAACTCTTTCCAAAGTGCCTATAATTGACTCTGTGTATCACAGAGCAAAATCCCTATCAGCTGGTTGTATTCAGCACTTATGTGTATTCAGTATGGTTAATCTTTTTGGCTTCATTGGGAATATCATTATCTCCCTCATTCTTCCTCCCACCCAAGAAAGAAATTTCTATTGGGGAACCACACTCATAAAAACACAGCCCACTCTAAGCACCCCTCCTCCACCCCTGTTTCTCTACCACTCCTGGCATATTTCCCTGAAAGTCCCCATCCAGCTAATGTGCTACACAGCTTATTCTGAGGGATCCATAGCTGAGGTCTCAAATACAGATTTAATTTAGGATCTGCCTGCTGGCCTGTTGATTATGGCTAATTGCTTGCTATTGGTGGTTGGCACGATGCTAGATACTTAATATACATTATTTCCTTCAGCTCCTACAACTGAAAGTGGGCATTATTGTCCTCATTTATAGATAAGTGACTTGAGACCCCCCAAATGATAAGTAGAGAATTAGAACCTATATCTGCTATGACTCAAAATAAGTCCTTTAAAAATGATACAAATGGTCTGTAGCAAAGTCAAAATGATGATTTCAGTGCTTACTTCTACAGTTACACTGGGTTAGAAAGTCTAGTCTGCTCTTCAGCAAATCTTTAGTTTTTTCTTTGTTTTGATGTAATTACTAATTTGTGATTGGGAGCATTCCATGAAGGATAAGAATTCCATGGGTGGCTAGATATTTTCTTCAGGTCATTAGAATACAAAATTTATTTATGTAAGCTTCCACACAAATTTCATCTTCTTGGGAGGGACATTCTTTTATTTTGAATAAAAATTTTATTTGTGTAGCCCTTATAGAAATTGCATCTAACAGTCACTCAATAAATTCAACAAATGTTTCATGCAACAAATATCAATTCCAGTTGACTTTAGAAAGAGGTCAAGGGAGTTAGAAAATCATTTGACTTTTTTCACAAACTATTTCTAATTGTTGACGGAGAATGAGTATATAAGAGATTCTATTGCTCGCTCTGTAATTCACAAATTTATATCACTTTTTCCAGGACTTTTCTCCATGTGGATTTCTTTGATTTTATTAAGTCCAGTGAAATATGGAAGTGTGGAAGTGTATTGCTTGAGAAAAGGGTTTGTGTAGGTGATGACAGCAGGGGATGATGGATTTAGGTAGAGGTGAGATTGCACAAGAAAAAAACATGCTTATTATGGGAACTCACTGTCTAGTGTAATGACTTATTAGGAAGTATGAGATGACTTCCTAAAGAAGAAATGACATCTTATCTTCCTTCCTCCTGCCACACACACACACACACACACACACACCCAAAGCTCCTTACCCAAAGGCATATATACCACAAATTTGCCCAGGTACAAATTTGCTTGAGCTAATTAACCACTCTTGGGATGCAGCTACATTCTCCTTTTCCATTCAAAAGCCACAAAACATTCATTAAGTAACCACTGATGGGCACAGTGCCAATTCAGGGGATCCCATGACAAATGGCACGTGGCTCTCAAAGAGCTCATGGTTTCAAAGAGAGACTGGATAGTAAAAGACTATTATACAATGACACTATTTAAAAATGCTATGAGAGGTGATGACTGGAGCATCTGACAAGCTCATCTTAACTCAGGATCATCATTCAAGGAAGATGCACTTATGCTGAATTTTGAACCTGATTAAATTAGGTGTTTATACTGCAGTGTTCAGTGCCTTTAAGTGGCCTCATCAGGTAACGGAATTTCTTGAATGGGAATTTTAGTTAGGGAGAATGAATGCTTTTAGGATATGAAATGCTTCCCCAAAGCCTCTCTTTATCTCCCACACCAGCTTCCTGGACCTGGAAAACTTTTCTCCTGCTAGATTCTATATAAGCCTCCTAACCGGTTTCTTGAGATCCACTTTGCCTTTTGTTATTGGTTTTCCATACCACAGTCAAGCAATAATCTGGCATGTTCATTCATGTACTTTCCTGATTCAAAACCTTTCAGTGATATCCCAGTGTCCTTAAGAGAAAACAGCTGACATGTCCCTGTGATCTTCTCTTCTCCCACCTCTCCAGCCCTTCTGGCACCATGTTCTGGTCACTTTCTGTGATTGGCAAACTTGCCCTTTGATCCATTGTATTTATCCATCCAGCAGATGGCTGAATTCAGGCCCCCTCCTGCCATTTACCAGCTGTCTGTCCTTGGGCAAGTTGCCTAACTTCTCTGCAATTCAGTTTCCTGTCTGTAAAATGAGGATAACAATCTCGCCACCTCCCTCATAGTGTGAGGGTTATACAAGTGAAAACATAGATAGGCACGTGATAGCAACTAAGAGTTTTAAACTATCATCCTTTATTGAGAGCCTGTGATATGCAGGAAACTCTATGAGACATTTCGTGTTTTCTATACGTTGTTACATTTAATCTTGATCCTATCTTTCTTCCTTTACTAGCTCTATGAATGCCAAAATCTCCTATACATTGCATTGCTCCAAAGGGAGAGAAAAAACACACCAAAGACAAAAAGACAAAACAAAAATTGGTCACATTGTATTTCTTTAAAAAAAAATCAAGTGAATCCCCAGGCATCAGACAAAAAGTTTACTCAATACTTTCACAATTTAAAATTTTAAATCACATATTTAGTCTAAAGGTAAATAAAATCAAAAGTGTTTACTTTTTATAATCTTTTTTAAGAGGTGAATTTTATATTTTCATTACATTTTTAAAAATTTTTATTAAAGTATAGTTGATTTACAATGTTGTGTTTAATTTTTGCTGTACAACAAAGTGACTTATATATATATATATATAATATATATATATATATATATATACTTTTTCATATTCTTTTCCATTCTAGTTTATCACAGGATATTGAATATAATTTCCTGTGCTATACAGTAGGACCTTGTTGTTTTCAAAAGTTTTTTAATATCACAGGCTTCCGGATCCAAAAGAGTCATCAGACCAATATTAGCAATGGTTGCTGGCAAATGTAATGAATGCTTTCAAATAATTGTGAGCATTTCCTTCCAGAACAGTGTTAAGGACTTTTCAGATGGATAGTCCACTAATTATCCCCAGACTTCATTCTATGAAGCCTATTCAAACTTCCTCCTCACCAATGTTTATCTACATTTCTGAAAAATAAGCATGGTTCCCTAATTATCAGGAAATTTGAAAGATACTATCTCATTTTTAATAAAACACAAAAAAGGTCTAGTTACAAACCAGTCTACCTACTAAAAAGCATCCTGAGGCTTGTGTGCACTCACAAGTTTAAGCTGAATATTTCTTAGAGAAACACACTTGTACCTGAGATGTGTCATTAAAAAAAGTTACATAACAGCATCAATTTCAAACCTAATGTCAATGGAGACTAAAACCATCCTTAAGAAATCTTGCCAATCAGCATGGAATTGAATTCACGATCTTCCAATGATTTTGTCTGTGTGTCTGTGAGTGTGTGTAATTGTGAAGTGAGCTTGACAACTACCTACAGGGTTCTAGGAAATAAAAGCACACATGTCCACTCCATCTTGGTGCCTCTTTGCCTTCCTGTTTCAGCTTCACAAAGCCCAGCAGTGCACGTGCCTCTGTCACTCAAGGCTGAACTGGGTGTGGTACCAGGGAGCACTTTCTCACTCTTTTCTCTCGTTTTTATCACATATTCCACCTCCCGGCAATCTGACTCTCCTGCCTTGCCTGCCTCTACCTCACTCCTTTCACTGGCCTCAGGGAAACACTTCTTGCTGACTTCATGGGTAGAAAGCATGGATCAAACTCCTTAAAAATGCACAATATTCAAAATAAGAAGCATGAATTTGGCTCCATCATCGCTGTTGAACAGAACTGTAGTGTATGAGGTTTACGTTAAGGCAACACTGTGGGGGTTTGGAAAGGGCCAGTGGAAGGGCTTATGAATGTGGACCTATGTGTAAATTTCAGAAGTCTTCCCACAAGCCCTTTAATCATGACATTTTTCAAAAGAATCAATGTATGCTTCTTCTCGCTGAAAAGAAGATGGGTAATCCACACATGTTATGTTTTCCAACTCCTTTGAACATGGTAGTCAATAGCTTTTCTGCTGTTATTCATCTTGTGGTAGAACTTCATAAAGTTAGAGGCTCTGATGGAGAATCCATTTTCTTGATCATTCAGGGTGTTAGCAGAATTCAGATCCTTACAGCTGTAGGACTGAGGTCCTCATTTCCCTGCTGGCCATTCTTAGCTTCTAGAGGCCACCTGCATTCCTTGGCTGTGGTCCCCTTCCCTTATCTTTTTCTTAAACCATTTTTTAAATTGACATATCATTAATTTACAACATTGTGTTAGTTTCAGGTATACAGCAAAGTGATTCATAAAATGCATAAATAGACCTTCAAAAAATGTGGAGAAATTTCCTTTCTATTACTGCTTTTATAACAAGAAAAACCTCATCTCTTGTTCTGTGAGTTTTTTTACTACCATCTTGTTCAGTCAGGTAATCATTTCAAAGTTTTAAAACTATGATACAACACTGGCACTTCTTTTCTTTCTTTATCCTCCCTTCCTTTTGAAAATCTAGACTGAGTTCCCGTTCTTAAACACATTGAAAAATATTTCCAATTAAAAAATAACACAGTGTTAAACTCAATTTTATTTAATTACATGGAAATTAATTACATGAAGTTGCACTACAAAAATACTTAAAGAATGCTAAGTTTTAAAAGATAACAGATTATTTAATAGATCAAAAACCTTAGTAATCAGGAGTAATACTGCTGAAGTGGAGAGAAAATATTAGGTCACATGAAGGAGACTTCCAAATTTACTAAGGCTAAACCAAGGAAAGTGCTATAATAAAAAAAGATGGAGAATTTTCATAGATTGTTTACAGTTGGTTCTAAAATAAGTAATCCATGAGCTTCTCATTTTATGAATGAGAATGCCTATTGCCTTCTAATATAATTTCACAAGGTCTTTTAGATTTGTGAAAACTACAAAATAACTTTAAAAAGTGGAGATTTTGGTTAAGTACTAGTATCAGGATGGAATTGTAAAGAAAGAACTCTATCAAGGACAAGAGAAGTAGATAATAGCCAAGTGGAAGAAGGAAAGAATTTAAATGTTCTAGCTTTAGAAAGAAGGCGTCCATAAGGAATGAGTACCATCCACCAAAAGACAGCATTTCCATGTCATATAAATATTTCTGAGTTAAGTAATTGATCCTAAGTATCTTTTTTCTTTTTTTTTTTAGAAAATAAATTTTATTTTATTTATTTTATTTATTTTTAAATTTTATTTATTTATTTATTATTTTTTTAGGGGTACACCAAGTTCAATCAACTGTTTTTATACACATATCCCCGTATTCCCTCCCTTCCTTGACTCCCCCCCAAGTCCCCCCCACCCTCCCCGCCCCAGTCCTCTAAGGCATCTTCCATCCTCGAGTTGGATTCCCTTTGTTATACAGCAACTTCCCACTATCTATTTTACAGTTGGTAGTATATATATGTCTGTGCTACTCTCTCGCTTCATCTCAGCTTCCCCTTCACCCCCCGCCCCCACCAAACCTCGAGTTCTCCAGTCCATTCTCTGCACCTGCTTCCTTGTTCTTGTCACTGAGTTCATCAGTACCATTTTTAGATTCTGTATATGTGAGTTAGCATACAATATTTGTCTTTCTCTTTCTGACTTACTTCACTCTGTATGACAGACTGTAGTTCTATCCACCTCATGACATATAGCTCCATCTCATCCCTTTTTATAGCTGAGTAATATTCCATTGTATATATATGCCACATCTTCTGTATCCATTCATTTGTTGATGGGCATTTAGGTTGCTTCCATGTCCTGGCTATTGTAAATAGTGCTGCAATAAACATTATGGTACACGTTTCTTTGGGGATTATGGTTTTCTTTGGGTATATGCCCAGGAGTGGGATTACTGGATCATATGGTAGTTCTATTTCTAGTTTTTTAAGGAACCTCCAAATTGTTTTCCATAGTGGCTGTACCAACTTACAGTCCCACCAACAGTGCAGGAGAGTTCCCTTTTCTCCACACCCTCTCCAACATTTGTGGTTTCCAGACTTTGTGATGATGGCCATTCTGATTGGTGTGAGGTGATACCTCATTGTGGCTTTGATTTGCATTTCTCTGATGATTAGTGATGTTGAGCATCTTTTCATGTGTGTGTTGGCCATCTGTATGTCTTCTTTGGAGAAATGTCTATTTAGGTCTTCTGCCCATTTGTGGATTGGGTTATTTGCTTTTTTGGTATTAAGCTTCATGAGCTGCTTGTATATTTTGGAGGTTAATCCTTTGTCCGTTGTTTCATAGGCAATTATTTTTTCCCATTCTGAGGGTTGCCTTTTAGTCTTGTTTATGGTTTCTTTCGCTATGCAAAAGCTTTTAAGTTTCATGAGGTCCCATTTGTTTATTCTTGATTTTATTTCCATGATTCTAGGAGGTGGGTCAAAAAGGATCTTGCTTTGATGTATGTCATAGAGTGTTCTTATTTTATTTATTTTTTAATTAATTAATTAATTAATTAATTTTATTGGCTGTGTTGGGTCTTTTTTGCTGTGCGCGGGCTTCATTTTAGTTGTGGTGAGTAGGGGCTACTCTTCCTGGTGGTGCGCGGGCTCCTCATTGCCCTGGCTTCCCTTGTTGCGGAGCATGAGCTCTAGGCGCATGGGCTTCAGTAGTTGCAGCACATGGGCTCAACAGTTGCGGCTCATGGGCTCTAAAGCACAGGCTCAATAGTTGTGGCGCACGGGCTTAGTTGCTCCACGGCATGTGGGATCTTCCCGGACCAGGGCTCGAACCCGTGTCCCCTGAATTGGCAGGAGGATTCTTAACCACTGCGCCACCTAGGAAGCCCTGCCGTGGAACCAGTCCTTGCAGATATCGCACTCGATCATGAAGCGGTTCACGTCGTTCGGCTGCCGGCACACACAGTACACCGGTGGAGGCGGCGGGGGCGCCGAGGCCCGGCCCGGAGCCGCCACCGACACGGCTGCCGCGGCGGCTCCAGCTGCTGCTCCTGTGGCCATCGCCGCCGCCGCTCCGGCCATCTTTAAAAAACACACACACGCTCGCTCGCCGCTCCGCTCGCCGACTGGAGCGAGCACAGATCCTAAGTATCTTTAAATCAAGTTCACTTCACTATGGCAGAGGAAAGGCTGATTTGTAATCTCCATTATTACACAGAGGCAGGAACAGCCAACCATGGAATGTGACAAGCAAAGTGCATACTGGAAATACCATCAGTACAATGTATTTCTTTTTTTTTAGAGTCTTAAAGCAACACAAATTTATTATCTTACAGTTCTACAGATTATAAATCTAACATAGGTTTCACTAAGCTAAAATAAAGGTGTTGTTGGCAAGGCTGCATTTCTTTTTAGAGGCTCTGATGGAGAATCCATTTTCTTGATCATTCAGGGTGTTAGCAGAATTCAGATCCTTACAGCTGTAGGACTGAGGTCCTCATTTCCCTGCTGGCCATTCTTAGCTTCTAGAGGCCACCTGCATTCCTTGGCTGTGGTCCTCTTCCCTTATCTTTTTCTTAAACCATTTTTTAAATTGACATATCATTAATTTACAACATTGTGTTAGTTTCAGGTATACAGCAAAGTGATTCAGCAATTTTTCAGATTCTTTTCCATTATAGGTTATTACATGATATTGAATATAGTTTCCTGTGCTATACAGTAGATTCTTGTTGTGTATTTTATATATAGTAGTCTGTATCTGTTAATCCCAAACTCCTAATTTATGTCTTCCTGTTAAGCATTGCCCTCTTTAGAAACTGTCCTTTAAGTCATAAATAATCCTGAAGAGTCCTTGATAAAGAGGGGGTCCTGGAGTGACACAAGGGGTTCTGAAGTGGTGACATGCTCTGAAGGGGACCATGTTAGCTCCAGTCACTTGCCTGGAGGCTTGGATGAGGCTCTCCCCTGCTGCAAGGTGTGGGGATCTGGAGGGGGTCCTGAGTCTGAACGGGTGTTAGATTCGATTGTTCCTATGCCTCCTCAGTAGGAGAAGGTATACATCGGTGTATCCCTTGAATTGCAATTTTACAAAGCCAATGTCTGCTAAACAGAATGTTTATTAACCTATTTCCAATAGATATGGAATTAAAGAGTATAATTCATTTTTGGATTAGAAGACACTTTGGAACTATCGAGGCTAAGGAAACTTTTAGTACTATTTGGAAGAAAGATATTTTTATAAAGGAAATGTTCAGAGCTTCACAGCTTTTAACCTGGGTAATAATAAACAGACAGTGGTGATGGCTGGTACTAATTCAATAGTTGAAATGGAAAACAGAGGAAAAAAATAGCTCAAGTTCTAGAGTTTGGGTGTTTTAGTTTGTGAAATGGCCTCATTACACGTAGGTATGAAAACCAATACTCTCATTACAATTTATGTGGGAAGGGAGGTTCTCAGTGAGCTAATTTTACTCAGTAACAGACCACGGTTTTTCAGTGTTTATCATCAATCATCCTTCCATTTTGTTCCTTCACCACCTGAGACTTACAGAAAGCAGGTATAATCGCAGGACTTTGTTCTCCGGCAATTTTATCCTTATGTCTTTTAATATAATTGTAGCTTCTTTTCTTTTTTTGAAACCAGGAAGCTTCTCTATGGTGTCTTGCAAGAAAGAGGGGAGGTCTTCTCTTGGCTTAATTTCTTTTTGTAATGCGTCCTCTTTGCCATAAAATCAGTTTTAAATATTGTCAACGCTGCTGTATGTAGAATTTATATCAAGAAATGGAGATCAAATGCTTGTTTTCTATTTCACACATTTGAAGATTGAAAGGTAAGCGTATTTTTAGCTGGGCTTCCTAAACTCTTAGTCTTCTTAGGCTTTGGGAAATGGAAAAGAAACTAGCCTTGGCATTCTACATGGTGTCATTTGGATCCTTGATTTTCTGGCTTCAGTTTGCATGCTAAGGATTTGGCATAGTGAGGCCAAGACCATTATAAATAGACCCCTGGCTTCTGAAATACTGGCAGCATTATGTTCATAATGCAAGGAAGCTTGAAAACACTGCTTTCATTATAATTGGAGCTGCTCTAACAATCTTGCAGACGTACTGTTTATATCTGGATTTCTTTTTCTCAATCTTTCTTTGTAAAAGCCTTACATTTTTATTTTGTAGATGGCTGGAAAAAATGGTTAAAATGAAATCAAGATGCGCCAATGCCAGAAAGATGTGTAGGCCATGAAATATGATGACTTAAAGAGTCAGTTTTGTCCCTACATCATCCAGGCTTACCACTTACACTATTCACACACATTGGAGACCTGCCATCTTTCTACTTTGCAGTGGGAAGAACTGGCCCGGAGGCTTCCTCTTTATATGTTTATGTGGGTGGGAAAGGAAATCCTCTGGAAAAGTTACTTTGGTAAAAGTTATTGTCATTTCTGTGCAACTGAATCTCAATACCCATAGAAAATTTTAGACTATTTTCTAAATCGATTTATTTTAAACTGAAAGGAGCTAATAATAATATGACTATCACATGGACAGACAGTAACAAATATTCATTTATGACAGGTTGTAGTTAAGATGCAGGTAAGAAGTACATTTGTATTGAAGGGTGCTGTTTAAAAATGAAAGGGACTTCTTACACGACTGTCCTGTTAGAGACAAACAAAAACATAATTTTTAGGGAAATGCCTTGAAAATCATATGTGATAACACTCACATGTCTGTAGCCTGGCTTTCTAGCCCTAATTTCAGATTCCAGGGATTTTAGCCTAAACAACTGGAAGAATGGCCTTGTCTGAGGATGAACATCACAGATTACTAGATGTATGAGGTTTTAATTCAATGACAAATCTCAGTAGAAATAGAAATTGGGACCTATTCCATGGTATTCAGCATTTCCATGGTATTTATAGCCAGGAGGCTGGCTGAGATCATCTAGGGAGTCAGTGTAGGTGGCGAAGAGAAGATGAAGAATGAGCCCTGGGATTCTGCACATGCAGCGTCTGGGGATGTAGGGTGAAACAAATAAAGGGAGCTGAGAAGGAAGAGCAGGTAAATTAGGAGGTAAATGAAGAGACTGTGACATCCTGGAAGCCAAGCGAAAAACTGTATTGAGATTAAAGAGTTGAAGCCGAATCTGGCCTCTGTACCCCCACACTGAATTAAATCTCAGAGACAAAGTTTTGAGTGAAATAGCTTCATTGCTTTGCCAGGCAAAGGGGGCCACAGCTGGCTAGTGCCCACCAAATTGTGTGTCCCAACCTGGAGGGGTTAGTGAGGAGTTTTATACTAATGGTTCTGATGGGTTGGTGGGGAGGTAACTGGGAGTCAGCATCATCACCCTTCTGGTTCCAAACAGTCTGGGGTCTACATGCTTGTTAACTTCTTCCACCTGGAGGGGGTTTCAGTATCTGCAAAACAGCTCAAAGATATTGTTGTGTATCCCTTGGTGGGGAACCAGGGCCCTGCTCCCAAGGCTGCACTATTGTTTTCTTGACTGTTTGTTCCTCCCTTATCTCTGCGGTCCCCTCTCTTCCCTAATTAACAAATACTTGAACCTGCTCCATTGGAACTCAGGGAAGGTCATGGAAGATGAATGAAGCCTATTTATTGTAATCAAGAGACAGGGGACACAGGAAGCCTTTTGTCCCCAAGATCCCCACAGGGTCCTGCTTGGTATCAGGGTCCTAAGAGGTCCATTAAAGTGAGGACCTAGAACTGAGCACTGGATTTACCTGTGTGGAGGTCATGCTTACCCTTAATGGACAAATGGTGAGGGCAAAGGTTTGTTTGGAGTGGGTTTAAAAAGAACTGCAGGGAGAGACAAGTGTACATACCTCCATCCTTAACTGCTCCTCTTGTCTATGCCCTTGTCTCCTGGATGACCTTCCTTAAGACAGAAGCTAGAGTGATCCCTTTAAAATGGAAGTCAGATGTGGTCACTCTCTACTACAGACTTTCCCGTTTTAGGGAGAATGAAGCAGGCATCCTCATCTGGCTCCTCCATTATCGTTCTGATCTCATCCCCTCCCCCTGTCTCCCTGGCTCCCTCCCCTCTAACCATCCAGGCTTCCTGCCTAAAGCCTCAAGCTTCTGCGCCTTTGCTCTTGGTCTGCCTTTTAGCTGAGATGCCCTTCTTCCAAATATCCTCAACCTTCCATCTTTCCATGAATGCCATTTCAGTGAGGCTTTTTTGGGAGATTCTGTAGAAACTCATACTCCCCTCCATCACCTCCCACACAGATACTCACTGTTTGGACTTAACTTTTGTCCTAGGCACTTATCACTAGCTAATGTATTTTACATATTTATCCACTTGATTGTTTGCCTCTCTCTTCTCGAGGTCAGCTCCTTAAGGGCAGGGATTAACTGTTTTTTGTATCCTAGTGTATTCCCTGTACTTAGAACACCACTCATCACCCAGTGGGAATGCAATAAATATTTGCTGAAAAAGTAAATGAGAGACATGCTATTTACCTCTGTATGAAATAAAACAAATCTTTGTTGTAGTTTGCTCAGAGTAAAGATAAACTCCAGCAAATAACATCACTGTCTATTTCAAAATCTGTGGATGGGTGAAACATTTATGACTACCTTAAATTACATAAATATAAGTAATAATTGATGAAATTATTACAGAAGATCTGTATTTTGAAGCAAATTCAAAGATAAAGAGCAGATTAAGGAGACGACATAAACATATGTAAAACTAGAAAATTATTTCATTTGAAAATATTTATTAAAAGTGAAAAGATGTTGAAACATAAGACATCTGATGATTATTTTTGTTTCTATGAAATTAGTAAACTAAACTATTAGGGGGTAGGCGTTTTTTTTTTTTTTTTTTTTTTCAGGAGACGACACTCAGGTACACACTTAGACCAAAAATGATCTGAAATGTTTTTTCGATCATGAGGACTGCTATCATAAAGAAATATTACTGAATGGTTTTACAATATAAAAAACCAAAAAAAAAAAAATTAAACTCTAGGAAATATAAAGATTTCTGGAAGTCAATAAGAAATACTAAAACAAAATTAAAAAGCTAATAGAAAAGTGAATGAAGACTACTATAGGCAAATTGCCAAAGAAGAAAGCAGAATGGTTAATAAACTATTGACAAAATTCTCAACTATCCTATAATTTTAAAAAATGCTTATTAATCCAGTAATGAAATGCTACTTTATATCCAGACTGACACATATTTAAAATCTGAAAATGCCAAGTATTGGTTAGGTTATGGAAGAAGACTCTGTTGGAAGGAAAGTAAACTGATACAGTCAATTTGACAATTTCTACAAAAGCTGAAATACACATATCCTATGATCCAGCTTTTCTACGTGAGTAAAGCACAGTGGCTACACCTTAAAACTTCAATTAAGTTGACTTGGTTATAATCCTAGGGAGACAGGAACCGGATGTGTCTGGAACCAAAAAGCTGAAATCTAATCAACTATGTTGTAGCCTGTTTGGAGGCTTCTGAATTAAGAGCTGATAAACGGTCAGCATGGAGGTTAGAACACGGAACATAAAGGTTGAAAAAAAAAAAAGTATTAATGTAGCTCCAGTATTTCCTGTGAAAGAAGATATAGGGTCAATTGGAATGAATTGCTTGCATCTTTGGGCTAGTGTAGAGTTTTAAACTCTATTGCAGAGTTTTAAAATCTTGGCTCTTTGGACATTGGGACTGCATCATTCTTTGTCATGGGGTGGGGGGCGGTGCATCTCATGCAATGTAGGATGCTCAGCTGTATCCCTGGTCTCAACTCACTAGGTGCCAGTAGTACTCCTCAGCTGTGACAATTAAAGATGTCTTCAGACTTTGCCAAATGGCCCTGGAAGGTAGGAGAATTTGGCTTCCCTGTAGAGAGCTGCACTGATCAAATGCCGTAAATATTTCATTTGACATGAAGGTAATAGTCCCGATTCCATACACTGGCGTTCCTATTAAAGTTGATATTGTTTTCTCTAAACCTCGTGTTTACTAATGAATTCAATTTCTTGACTTTCAAAACTGGGGGCCAGAACTTTGAAATGGTGAACACACACTCACACATGGTCACCCTTTCAAAGCCTGCCTATATGGCTGGCTGGTCTCCAGGATAACGATGTCATGGTTCTTTTAACTGCAACAGCAACCAGTAAGATTTTGACATACTCAGTCCCTTCTAGAAATCTATAATAAGGAAAAGGGAAGAAATTAGGACAAAGATTTATGTACTGAGACTTCATAGCTATGTAATTCATAATAGCGATTATATTAATCTCTTTCTACCCCTCTGATTCAAATGATAAAAACCTAGCTAAATCTATGTAAGAAAAAAAACAAAAGAAAACAAAACAAAAAACAAAGTATAAGTAACATATTTGTATATTCAACAAAATTTCGGGAAGGGCAAACGGGGAGCTGGATATATACATGACTAGATCCAGGAACCCAGATGATGTCAACACACCCTTGTTCTAACTTTGTCATCCTTGTTTCTTGTAAATTGACTTCTCTCAAACTGTAGCTGAATGTTCCTGTGTGGGGTGGAGCATGAATACTATTGAAAAGTATTTTTAAGTCATCCAGCATCCAAAGATAAGCATCACTAAAACTTTCCTCCCAGGATTCATGTATGTAATTGTTTGCATATGCAACTCCCCCGAACATACACACACACAGGCATACATAATTATTTGGGGAGCAAACTGGGTTTTTACAATTTTGTAGCTTGCTTTTGTTACTTAGTACCTCTTTTTAATGAAGATTCCCTTGTTATTAAATTTTATTTGAAAATGATGTTCAAAGCTTCCCCAGTGACTCATTCTACCTACCTTACATAACCATTTCCTGCAAGGTGCTTTCAAAATTTAAGATGATTTCAATGTATAATACAAAATAAATGCCGAAATAAAAATAATCAGCTACACATTTCCAGCTATAAAATAAATGTCATGGGGATGTAACTACAGCACGATGACTGTAGTTAACAATACCTTATTGTGCATTAAAAAGTCACTAATTAAAGAGAGATAGGATTAAGATGGCGGAGTAGGAGGACATGTGCTCAGTCCCTCTTGCAAGAGAACCAGAATTACAACTAACTACTGAACAATCATCGACAGAAAGACACTGGAACTCACCAAAAAAGACACCCCACATTCAGAGACAAAGGAGAAGCCGCAATGAGATGGTAGGAGGGGCGCAATTGCGTTAAAATCAAATCCCATAAATGCTGGGTGGGTGACTCACAAACTGGAGAACAGTTATACTGCAGATGTCCACCCGCTAAAGTGAGGGTTCTGAGCTCCACATCAGGCTTCCCAACCTGGGAGTCCAGCAACGGGAGGAGGAATCCCCAGAGAATCAGACTCTGAAAGCCAGTGGGATTTGACTGCAGGACCTCCACAGTACTGGTGGAAACAGAGACTCCACTCTTGGAGGGCACACAAAAAAGGTGCTCACCAGGACCCAGGGGGAAGGAGCAGTGACCCCATAGGAGACTGAACCAGACCTACCTGCTGGTGTTGGAGGGTTGCCTGCGGGGGGGGGGGGGGGGGGCAGCTGTGGCTCACCAAGGAGGCAGGGACACTGGCAGCAGGGGTTTTGGGAAGTGCTTATTGGTGTGAACCCTCCCAGAGTCCGCCATTAGCCCCACCAAAGAGCCTGTGGGCTCCAGCACTAGGTGGCCTCAGGCCAAACAACCAACAAGGTGTGAACACAGCCCCACCCATTGGCAGACAAGCAGATTAACGTTTTACTGAGCTCCACCCACCCAGCCCTACCCACCATCCATCCCTCCCATCAGGAAGCACACAGGAGGCTCCTAGATAGCTTCCTCCACAAGAGGGCAGACAGCAGTATCAAGCAGTATCAGCAGTATTTCGTCCTGTGGAACTGAAAACCACAGCCACAGAAAGATAGAGAAAATGAAAAAGCAGAGGACTTTGTATCAGATGAATGGACAGGATAAAACCCCAGAAAAAGAACTAAATGAAGAGGAGATAGGCACCCTTCCAGAAAAATAATTCAGAATAATGATAGTGAAGATGATCCAGGACTTTGAAAAAAGACTGGATGCAAAGATAGAAAAGTTTACCAAAGACCTTGAAGAATTAAAGAGCAAACAAACAGAGATATGCAACACAATAATTGAAATGAAAAATACACTAGAAGGAAACAATAGCAGATTAACTGAGGCAGAAGGGCGAACAAGTGACCTGGAAGACAGAATGGTGATAATCACTGATGCAGAAAAGAATAAAGAAAAAAGAACTGAAGACAGCCTAAGAGACCTCTGGGACAATGTTAAACACACCAACATTCGCATTATAGGAGTCCCAGAAGGAGAAGAGAGAGAGAAAGGACCTGAGAAAATATTGGAAGAGATTCTAGTTGAAAATTTCCCTAACATGGGAAAGGAAATAGCTACCCAAGTCCAGGAAGCACAGAGAGTCCCAGGCAGGATAAACCCAAGGAGAAACATGCCAAGACATATAGTAGTCAAGCTGACAAAAATTAAAGACAGAGAAAAGTTATTAAAAGCAACAAGGGGAAAACAACAAATAACATACAAGGGAACTCCCATTAGGTTAACAGCTGATTTGTCAGCAGAAACTCTGCAAGCCAGAAGGGAGTGGCATGATATATTTCAAGTGATGAAAGGGAAGAACCTACAACCAAGAATACTCTACCAAGCAAGGATCTCATTCAGATTCGATGGAGAAATCAAAAGCTTTACAGACCAGCAACAGCTAAAAGAATTCAGCACCACCAAACCAGCCCTACAACAAATGCTAAAGGAACTTCTCTAAGCGGGAATTATAAGAGAAGAAAAGGACCTACAAAAACAAAAACAAAACAATTAAGAAAATGGTAATAGGAACATACATATCGATAATTACCTTGAATGTAAATGGACTAAATGCACCAACCAGAAGACACAGACTGGCTGAATGGAACAAAAACAATACCCATATATATGTTGTCTACAACAGACCCGCTTCAGACCTAGGGACACATACAGACTGAAAGTGAGGGGATGGAAAAATATATTCCATGCGAATGAAAATCAAAAGAAAGCTGGAGTAGCAATACTCATATCAGATCAAATAGACTTTAAAATAAAAAATGCTGCAAGAGACAAGAAAGGACATAAAGATCAAGGGATGCATCCAAGAAGAAGAGATAATAATTATAAATATATATGCACCCAATATAGGAGCACCTCAATACATAAGGCAAATGCTAACAACTATGAAAGAGGAAATGCAAGGCAGAAATAGAGACACAGGTGTAGAGAACAAACACATGGACACCAAGTGGGGAAAGTGGGGAGGGTTGGGGGGAAATGAATTGGGAGATTGAGACACCAAATTGTACACTCTAAATATATGCTCTTTATTGTCTATTAACTGTATCTCAATAAAAGTTCTTAAAAAAAAAGTCACTAATTAAAAAAAGTCACTAAAGGAGCTGATCTTAGAAGTCTTAATCACATGCACCCAAAAAAAAGAAAAATTCTGTAACTTTGTATGGTGATGGATGTTAACTAGAGTTTTTGTGATGATTATGTCACAGTGTATACAAATATCAAATCATGATGTTATACACCCGATACTAATATAATGTTATATGTCAACTGTACCTCAAAAAAATCAGAAGTACCAATTTCTCATTTTGTCCTAGAACAAATTCCTAGATACAGAATTCATGGGTCAAAGGATATGTACATATTTGAGGTTTGTAAAAATGATTGCCAAAGTCAAAAAAGTTGTTCTGATTTAAATTTTCACCAGCATTGTATGAGAATGATTTTTATTACTATAAATCTGCCAACATTGGGAGTTATAATTTACAAATATTTCTGCCAACTTGACAGATGCTTTAATTTGCTTAAATGATTCTTCCTATGTTTATTATTAATTTTTATATCTTATTTTGAGAATTGCCTAAGTCTGTGTTTGCCAACTTTTATTGGGATGTTTTTCTTTTCTTTATTGTTTTAAAAGACATATTTAATGAATTTATTAGCCCTTTATCATATATGCTGTAAACATTTTAATGTGTTTTTGTATTATAATTTTGTGGTTTTGATACCAAATAACTTCAGATTCATATGTAGTCCAATTATCACTATTTTCTTTTCCATTTTCCACAATCACCAATACCCACTGTCAAATTTAGACATTATTATAACTGCAGTACCTGTGTAGATCTGATTTCAAGCATACTTCTCTTTTCAACTTTCCAGCTCACTCTCTCTAATGTTCCAACTCTAGTAACTCTTCTTCCCTACAGGACTTTCTCTCCATCAATCCCTTTACCTTTCGCTCTCCTTCAAGTCCTGATTTCTGTCTTTATCCAGCAAAAAGCCCATCAAGATGGTAACTCCCCAGAATACATCGTAAACTCCCTAGACCTTCTTATTCTACCTTTGGCCCATTCAAAAAACCTCTTGATTGAATTCAACTCTGGACTGTGGCCACAAGACTCAATGTGATGTGAGAAAAGTATGACCGTGTTGACTGGTTTCCCAATAAATCAATGACCACCAACCTCAAAGGTGCCTTTTCGCCACAGTCACATTGTAATTCCTTAAATCATTAATATGCTTCTCCCCTCCAAACTACCAGCTGATGAGCTTGATTACTGTTTCACCTAGGAAATAGAAGTAATCAAAAAGGATCCACGTTCCCCAACTATCACAAGGAACATTCTGCCAAACCTCTGTTCCTGTCCTTGTTCCTGTGAAAGGATGATGTTACATATAGTCTCTTCATCCCAGTTCCTCTGCCCTGATCATTACTTAATTCCAGACATAGCTCCCTCTGGATACTGCCTTGTAATTGTATCTAAGTGGTCATTGTCCAGGGACCAGATCAGACTTGTGAATCTGCAGAGAATTCAGCAGACATTCAGAAGGTAATACTTGGTCACAGGGCTTGCTTCTCTGCCGCACTGACATGACCCAAGCCCCTCAGTCCTTCTGTAGATTCAGACAAAATTCTGGAGACAAGCCAAGGATGGGGGGTGTACTTGAAAGACCCCCTTCCCCCACCAGAGTCAGAGTCACCAGTTAAAAACTACATCGAACAGAAGATGCTATCATATCTTTTTGAAAAACGAGTCAAATTCTCTCTATTCTCTTCTACTTAGCTTGGTGCGGACATTTTTTGTTAGCACTTTTGAATAGTATAATAAATTTTCAGCACACAAAATGAATTTCTAGTTAAAGTTGTAGTTGAGTGCCAACTTTCTTATTCTGTCTGAACAGTATTAATATGAACTGGTAAATACAGTGATGTAGGTGCCAACTTTCAGTGAATGGAAGTAAAGCAATTCCACCAGTATTCTAATTAGCTAGGAAATACTTCTGAAGAAATACTTCAATTCCGAAGTAGCAACTTTATTTCTATAACAGTAAATTTGAGGCTTTTTATTGCCACACTTACTCAGAGCAAAATCTATTATACATATTCTGTAATACCCCTAATGAATACCCTCTTTCAGAAGTACAGATGGCCTACCAATATGGCTAGTGTAGGAGTCAGACAGGGTCATTTGTAACAATAAATAGGAGGCAGAGAGATAGAAAAGTAAATTTTGCTTACAGCAAATTAGAGTAACTAATCATCCACCTCTCCTTCCTTTCCTCTAGGGTGTACTGGGGGTGGGTGGGAGGGGCTCTTTCATTTTTCTCCCAAGCTATGTAGTGTGAAGCCATACCCAAGTCTCATTGGCCCATCCATACTGCTCTTAGCTGAATCATGGAAAACTTTTTATTTTAGGACTGGTCGCTGCCTGGAGTCTTCAGACCCAGGTCTCTAAACACATACTACTCTTCCCCAGAAGAACCAGCAGAGAATCTGTTATGGCGTACAGTGCCTTCAATTTGCCACTTGTCCCTTTCTCCACATCACCACCACTCAGCCTATAATTTTATCAGACTTTTCTCCAAATTTAGTGGCAGGATTGATTTGCCTGAGGACTCATCACCTTCTCGTCACTACACCTTAATCAATCTAGAGATGAATGAGTCCAAGGGTCTACGCGATTGGTCATTGAAACTCACTTCTTCCTGAATAATGCTGGGCATTCTGGGCTTGGTCCTTCTATATCTCACCAGGGATGAGTGTCTGATACCACTCACAGCACTTCACTGGTGTGGTTTATTCTCCACATAGTCTAGAAAATAACTGTAGACCATCTTCCCATTCCCCTCTCCTAAAGATAAGTATTCATTTTCAAGGCAGCAGAGTTTAATTCTATAGTCAAGAAAGCAAATTATCTTTCTAATTGTTTCATCCTTTAAAGTATCCCCTACACGTTAGGAGTTTATCCACCTTGAGAAATGGGTGATGAAGGACATGTATAATGTAAACTTTTCATTTAAGCTTTCAAAAAATGATTGAATTCATAAAACACACACTTCTTAAACACTAGTTATCTACATGTACTGGCTTCTAAATGTGAAAACTTTGGTGCAAAGCTCTTGTCAAGTACACTTCCAACCTCTTGTACTTGGTCTAGCACTGAGGATGCCACATTGTAATTACCTGTTTAGTTGCATGAATTTTCCATCAGATTATGTACATCCTGAGGGTGGGGGTGTACAGTTCTTTTCTCTCTCATCATCAGCATTTAGCACAGTGCGTATTACACAGTATACATTTTGTGCACGCCATTAGCACAGAGTAGTTACTTAATATGTATTTTCGAATCAATGGTGATAAATCCCATAACAAGAACACTGACATTTTAGAGAGAAACACAGATATCTATCCATGTAACTGGTTTAAAATTGTGTGGAGAGATTGTACTGAGAGGTTGTTTTGTGGTTTATTTTTGTTGCCATGGAGACAGAAAAGCACGCCAAGTACATTTGCCCTCTTGGAAGAGCCGCAAGGTGTCTATATAGACCTGTGTTCTGAATTCTAGGCTCCTTTTTAGTGGGATGGAAAATGAGAGTTCCTTTGTGTTTCTCGAAATTCCTTGATGATAATCCTACAAAGGTTGTATCTTGGAGGCTGAAGCCCACTGAGAAACTCATTCCAGGAATTGATTAAGTGGAAGGTACTTGATCCAGGAGGGCAAGACCTGGGTTTCTCCCTCTGAGGGCTGTGGGAGGGATATCTATGTCCAGTGCTGGGGAGGCTGCACCCTCAGCTATGGTCCCAGAGCTCAAGCCGTCATCTTAGTGTGGAAGGAGAAAGGTCCTGGGCTTTCTCAGTGGAGAGAAGATGACCCTTGTCTGCCTGATCTAAGTCCCTATAAGCAAGTCCCTTATAACCTCGGCAGTTCTCTAGTCATGGCTTATATTGAGATTGGCTGGCAATTGAGGGCTTGGAACCAAATTTAATGTGCTGCAAATTGTTCTAGAATAATCCAGCCTCATGAACGCAGATGAAGTGATTGAGGAGAGGGCAGTGAGCAATTCCTAAGTGTGGGAGGGAAGGATATGAAACTTAGAAGGAATCTGTAAGCATTGATTAGAAATAGAAGGGGAAAAGAGCATAAGCGAATGTGTGGAGGTAAGAAAATATATGTTGGAAGAAAAGCACTTTGTTGGGTGTGACAAATGCAGTGCTTACCGATATTTGCTGGGCATGAGAATAAGCCTTACTGTTCTCAAATGTGGTGCGTATGCCAAGGACCTAACTGAGATAGCCCAAATCAGTGGGTCTCGAGGGGGCTCTATGATGGATATGGAAGAAGTTCTATAGGTGTGTTTGATGCACCCAAACAGATGAGAAATGTAGGGATAGAGGGGGAATTATCCGGAAAGAGTCATGGGATGTTAGTCAGAATCTAGAGAGAACTGGATTTTGAAGAATGTGAAACAACTTGCTCAAAAGTAGATTCTGACTGGAGGGAATTACATTGACCTCTGTGTATTGCAGATATTTTATAATGTTGGCAAGTGCCAGTTTTGTATTTTATATTGTGACTCATTTTATCATTTATTGAAAGTGCCCCCATACCCTCGTTCCTTCCTTCCTTCATTTAACAAACACATTTTGGGTACCTATTGTGTGTTAGACACAGATGTATGGATGTGGATATAAAATAAATAATCCCTGATTTCAAGAAGTTCTTAGTATGGTTTTATGAATACTTTTCTAGACTTTTAGTAAAAATTGAACCATTGGTTTACAATTTAGAATTTATATCAACCAGTTACTTGTATAGGGAAGCTTAACCTATTTCCAGCAAAAACACGTTATCCCACGAAGATACTGAACATTTTTACTTCTGAAAGCAAAATTCTACCTTTCATGGTTACTTTAAGGAAGAAGATACTAACCTAATTAAATCATAAGATCATTGTCATGAAATTCTAAATGAAACTTTTAAACCTTTACTACCCTGCCTGCCTTTCTAATTTAAATATTTACTATGTGTAACGCATGTCTTTAAGAAATTTCACTCTTAGTAGGCTCTTAAAGACTGGTGTGTTAACTATATGACTAATACTACTTTTTGATTTTAAAAATCTATTTTGTATGACATTCAAGAAGCTACACAGCAACTTTTAAAAATTAAAAAAAAAAAGAGTGGTGATTGAAGTAGTTTTTGACAGTGCCTTGTTCTACATAATCTGATATATTCAATGTGTGTGTGTGTGTGTGTGTGTGTGTGTGTGTATGTGATGTACACTTCCAGGTAGAATTATAGTTACAAATAGTTTAGGCTTTAGATTTAGACCTCAGAAAATAGCTTAATTCTATACTCTGACACTTTCTCTTGTTGTAGGTTAATCTTCTATAACCTTATTTTGAAAAGGCGTGTTATGGTTATTCCAAAACTCCTTCACACAGAAATATCTCGAAAGAATAAAATGCTAATCATAAGAGCACTGAAAGAACACGTCTTCCCTCATGAACGTGCTGGTCAGTCATGAAAAATTCAAAGAAATATATTTCGTAAAATGCTGAAATAACATATGGAAACTATGTGACGCTAAAACCACTGCACCATCCAAGATAAATGCCCCCATTTCTCTGTATCATGAGCATGACCTTCAGTGTACAGAAGACACCTGTTTTGATGGTGGTTTTCCCCGAGGAAGGAACACTGTGTGGCCTGCGTTCTACTTAATGAGAAGCACCAGAGGCCTTCCCAGATGTTCCCCAGCCAGAGCCCAGCAGGGCGGACATCAGCTGCGGGCAGGGCCACCTGCTGGCTGCACTCCTGGCTCCCTGGGAGGTTTGCATTCCTGCGGCCTGTTGCTCCGCAGGACCCTCTCAGCACCTCCCAGCCCCCTGGCCTGGTTAATATCACAGATGCCTTCCAGGCATGAAGTCTTTCTTCTGTATTAACATCCGCTCATAAGAGTGAGAGGCTGCTGCCATGACTTCTCTGCTTGGAGTATGATATTTTTACTTCATCAAGGCCACAAAAAAGAAAAGGAAATGCTTTCTCTACAGGCTGGATTAAGAGAAAATAAGTGTCTTCTTGCCTAAAACCATGAACAGATCGTTTGTTCTTTCGTGAAGATAAGGCTCCTCATTTTAATATGCAAATAGTATAAGTTAGACCAAAGATATAAATTTTGACAATATTAACATCCACAAAATATTTTGATTTTATTGTTTGTGTGTGTGTGTGTGTGTGTGTGTGTGTATTTTTCTTTTTGGGCCAACAGAGTAAGTCACGTGTGTGTGTTAAGATCAGACAGCAAAGGTGGTGATGAGATTCCTCTATAAACCTAAGACATTTTAGGTTTCAGAGAGGAGACATTGTAGGTGGCAACAGAGGTGAGGGGATGATTCATAACACTGCAGTGCAGAGTATATTGAGAACACAAAGAGAAAGTGGAAGCTATCATCGAAGGAACTTGCCAAAGAGTTGATTTAAATTCTTTTAGGAACAGAAAAGCTAACAGGAATGTATGTAGGTAGATTTGGTGCATTGCATTGCCCATGAGGAACTGAAACAACAGCTCCTGCCAAGCGCTAATATCAGAGGTACTGACATTATTTATAGGATGCATCTTTGTTGTTTCTGTTAAATAGTTAAGGCTTCATATTAGAATGGAAAATTTATATTTACTTCTGTACTTACAGGTTAAAATAAAATATGTCTGATTCATAAACTACCTAAATCATTTTGCATATATCTTTCTGGGCTTAAGGTACAATTATTTAAATTGAATAAACATTTTTTAAGATAAAATAAATAATCCATAAGGGAAAGGTTTGAGGTTCTCTAATGTGTCAGTAGGTTTCCATATACAAACCACTTATCATGGATTCAGAATTCATAGGTGATAGAAGATGGCATTTCCATACATTATTTAAACCTTGTTGGACCTTGATTTTAAATAATGTCATCTGTGACCTAAACTAGCATAGGTGTTTTAATAGAAAAATGATGTAATGCATTTAATACTTTAAAATATGTTTATAGTATTGTTTTTAAAATAACCACTGCCATTTTTTCCAAAGATAATTCATCTGAGCTTTACCAGTAATGGGGTAATTTAAAAAAAATTAATATAATTGAAAATGTTATGTTATTATTTATATTTATTCCATAGAATACTATGATATTTTAACAGTCAAATTTACTTTTCAATGGATTGTACATTTATACTGGTTAAGAATTACTTTTTAAAAATTAGCAAATCAAATTCAACAATATATAAAAAGGGTTATACACCATGATTAAGTGGGATTTATGCCAGGGATACCAAGATCATTCAGTATCCTCAAATCAATCAATGTGATATACCACATTAACAAAAGGAAGGATGAAAACCACACAATCATCTCAGTAAATGCAGAAAAAGCATTTGACATAATTCAATATCCATTCATGACAAAAACTCTCATCAAAGTTGTTATAGAGGGAACATACCTCAACATAATAAAGCCCATGTATGACAAACCCACAGCTAACATCATACTCAATGGTGAAAAGCTGATAGCTTTTCCTCTAAAATTAGGAACAAGATAAAGATACCCACTCGCATCCCAGAATAGAATTAGAAGTCCTAGCTACAGCAATGAGACAAGAAAAAGAAATAAAAGGCATCCAGATTGGAAGTGAAGAAGTAAAACTGTCACTATTTACAGATGACTTTTCCAAGAATAGAGAATTGGCTAAATAAATTATGACATAACAACACAGTGGGATACTTTGCAACATCTTTAAACCTCAATTGTTTCATTTGAATGATGAGGATAACACCTACCCTTGAAGTTGTTGTGAGGATTCTATGAGGTTATATAAGTAAAATATTTAGCACAGTGCCTGGGACAAAGCCACCCTCTATCTTATAAATTCATGTATAGAGGCATAGAAATATATTTGGAAGTATATAAAAGTAGGTGTAGATTATGGTTGACTTTGAATAGTTTTATATTTTTTTAATATTCTTGTATTGGCCAATTTTCTTATACTTATGATAGAACTGTGATATTTTATTTTACCTTATATTTTAGCATTTGGACAACAACAATGACAACAGTAATTGAATGGAATCAATAAATCCATAATAAAGAAATTAAAATAAAGGATCTGTTATTTAGGAGAATTATCTTTTCTAACCCCTTCATTCTTTTTTCTTATTTTTCAATTTATTGCACCTGCTCTGATAATCAGTTAATATTTTTTAAATGTATATGTTTTCATTTCATTTTATTTCTACTGAGTTTATATCTTATTAGTCTGGCATACACATACATATTGATTTATAAACTAAATTAATATGACTAATATAAATAGGGAAAAACAATAATATTTGAATGAAAACAAAATTGAAAAAAATCAAACAAGCATCAAATCTTCCCAAAAAATCCTGCATAAAAGGTCAAAAGAGATTATAAAACTTCTCAGTGATGTTTCAAAATAAGTAGTTTGTGAGAAAAAAGTGACTTGATTCATTTCTTACCAAATAATCATTTTGCCAGAAAACCCTATCTAATTTAGTTTCTTCTAAATTTCTTTCAGCTGAATTACATGTCCTTATTTTGGAGCTGGAGAATATAAAACAGGGTCGTCAAGAGAGTTGTGTCACAGGGTAAATTAGAATGCATGCTTAATTCTAAATCTTGAACATTGTATTAATAAAAATGTGCTGTTTTTATAAAGCATAGGAAAGCACTGAAGTTTTTATTGGACAGGAGAGCAATATCAGAAATGCGATCTTTAAGCAAAATCACTGCTGGCAGTGTGGTCAATTGACTGAAAGGGACAGAGTTAATGGAGCTGAAAACCAGTATTGACGAGGAAAGAATCATTTGTGGTTTGCTTTATGTGTGAGACTCTGGTTTCAGACTTGGTTTAATGCAAGAGGGCATTTTTCCTGGAAAAGTTGTTTTCACACCAGAGGGCTTTCCCAGAGGTACTTACAGCCTTCCTAGCATCATTACATAAGGACACCATCTGAAGAAAGGCATTCTCTTTCCCATTGTTCTGTTTCATATGTTTGGATATTGACTACAGAGAGGGATGAGGGGTTTTACTTGCAAAACAAGACAACCTCTGCTCACACTCATTTGAAAGAAAAATCGCAATTCTGTAGACCCTGTAGTGTGTATTCAGTTCCATTATTTCATCACTTTTATTGGAAGATTCCATTATGCAACTACCTGCTTAATATTTATCTTGAAGATATTGCAGTGCTGCTCCTTATTTATAGCGTGTTTCATCTTGGTATAAGTCCCTATTATCTGCTTAGAGTGGGAACTCAGTCTTTGAAGATATAAGTACTCATTAGAAATTTAGTAAAGGGAAATATGTAACCTCTTCATTACAATCTATTGTGTGAAAAGAAAGCAGGTGCTATTAAGACCTTCAGTTTTAAGCTAATGTGGATTGAGAAGCAGCGCTGCTCACAGTGTGGTCTCTGGACCAGCAACATGGGCATCTCCTGGCAGGTCTCCTAAATCAGAGCCTACATGTTGATGTGCTGCTCACATGACCCTGTGCCAATTAGAGTCGAATAGCAGCACCCTAGAGAGCACAGCACCTGAGGTCAGAGAGTGAGATGCATGGGCACACACCATGCATGTGGGTATTCACGGAAGAAACTACACTCAACTTATCATACAAAATGCAAATGAATATTTAATAATACTTATGTGTTGGGGATCTGTACACGCTCTTGCTTTTCTCCTTTTGCTCCCCTCTCATTTGTTTACTAATTAGTTAATACAGAGAATTCTGGCAAAGACTTGTATCTTTTTTCAGACTTGCACCTTCCAAGGACAGGAACAAACTGAAAAGTCAGTAAGATGATTGTTTTTCCAAATGATAGAAAACTAGGTTTTTTTGTTTTTGTTTTTGTTTTAACTAAATGACAATAAATGAGATCACATCCCATTGAAACAGCCACCTTCTCTTTGTGGCTTCTCTCCTTTTTTGCTTAGCATCACCATGCAGGTTGGATGTCACAAGCTCTATACCTGACAATGCAGGTTCATTTTACTATTCCCTCACTTCCAGTCCTTGCACATAGGTTGGTCCCCTTTATTAGGAACTTATTTTTATTTATCCCCTGTGTTTCCTTTTATTCCACATGCCATTTTTCTGGTGTGTATAATAATATGCACTGGGGCTCTACAGTTTGTGCCATTGGTCTTTTCCTGTCCTTGGTAAATACAAGTCTTTGCAGCTATATCTCCATTTTTAGTCTCGGTGAGGAATAATGATAAAGGATTTAGAAGAGAAAAGTAAGGATAGACATGGAATGACCCTTCCAGAGTAAATGTATGGGATCGTGCCAAATATTTAAATCCCTACTTAATATTATTGTAATAGGGAAGAACAAACTGACTCCATATTAGATTTGTTCCTTTCACTTTAACCCTTGTGCTTTGTCGCCTGTGCTGAGTCATGCTGGCTCTGAACTTTTTGTAAGAGAATGCTGCCTATAGCCTGAAATATACAAGATAGCTTATTCTCAGGGCTCTGGTCTTTAAGAGTCCATTCATATAGATATAAAAGTTGCAGAACAGAGAATAACATGTGTCTTGTTGGAGGTTTACAGGAACATCCTTACCTGACCCTCCTGGACAGCTGCAAGAATAAAGGATTCTGACACCAAGAAGTTTGCAACAACCAGCCATGCCCCTCCCTCACCTTGCTTTTAAAAGGGCTCTGCTGAAACCCTTGGGAGAGTTAGGGGTTTTGGGGCACGAGCCGCTGTCTCCTTTCACGGCCCTGCATTAAACTTTTCTCTGCTCCAAACTCGGATGTTTTGGTTTGTTTGGCCTCACTGTGCGTTGGGCTCGTGAACTTGTGTTCAGTAACATTATCTCGGCCGTAGCTCTTGTCTCTCAAAATACCAGCCATCCGTGAGGTGATGTCCCAACCCAGAGAGGTTAATCATCCTTCCCATGCTTTCTGGCTATTGACCTACTGCGTAGGTGTTTTCAGCATGGCATTGAAGGAAGATTCTGGAGGCTGGGATGTGTCCCCGAGTCTAGTCTGTTGTACAAGGACACAGTCTCACTGAGTGCCTGCAGGTATGACATCATCATCATCATCAACAGCGCCGTCATTGTCAGACCCTGATAGCAAGTCCTTACACATGACAGGTGGAAGCACTGAGTCAGCCAAGATGACTAAAATATATGCCTTCTATCATTACCTTATGAGCTAAGTGTGAAAATGAGACAAGATGAACGTGGACGGCCTTCGGAAAGACGGCATTGACTCTGTGTTATTATTTGAAGTTTGCTTCACACTTACTCTCAATTACTAAAGATTGAGATGTAAATAATGTGGTTAGGTTATTTGGCAAAATAAATACCTGCCTATGTAATCATTTGGTAGCAAGGATAGTCTAAAATAGGATTATAGCATTCTGTGACACATTTAAGACATATTTTAATTGAAGAATGACTGTAACGGAATCTCCAATCAGAGAAATCTCAAAAATTCTTTTGACTCTAAAATAGCAGCCCACAGTTATTAGTAGTTTTTAGTATTTAAGAAAAATAGTCTTGGGTTTAGATGTGTGAGTTTTATTGGGATAAATTTCTCCTTACAGTATATCTCAGGCTGTAAAAGTATTATATGGGACATATAAAGACATTTTGTTGAATTTTTCTGTTATCTGGGCTTGATAAAGCATAGGAAATAGCAATTAGATGACACTTGCTAACACTCAGATTATATCTACCCCAATACCACCTCTCTCCACCATTGTAACTGTGTGCTAACTGCCAGTGTCCAAGTATATGAAGGCATCAATAGGCCCCAAGTGCCAAGCACATACAAAACCAGACATAGCATTTTACCCTGCATATGGGAACCATCTCTTATGAACTTAATTTTGATCAAGGTAGGCAGTTTGAATTGTTTCTCTATTTCCTTTGTTAAGAAACTATTTATATTCTTAAAAACAAGCTATCATTTGTGGTTCTTATATGAAAACAATAGACAACTTAAACATTTTGCAAACTGGAGAGTTTTGAGTACATGGTGTTTGTCTCAACCATTTTTTGAGAGAAGGTGTATGAGGATTATAATAACTTTGGGTATTTCAGGTGCGGTAAAACTTAGTCTCCACACTCGGTCCCATGCTGTCCCTGCACTGACGTTATTAAGTTTAGGCCAATGTGTATAGTGAGTGAGGGAATGTTTGGAAATTGGCCATGCAGAAGGGGTGAGGAAAAGCCAGACATTTAGACTACCCTGTTGCCACCAGCACTTCCTCAGTGCAAGGCTATTTAATGAATTTAGCCTTCACAGATTTTTAGTAGTGTTGAAATTTTGGAAGGCATCTGTTTGAATATTCATGCTGTTTTGCTTTTCTTATAAAGAAAAAAAGAATTGAAGGAGCATTTGCTTATACCTCTCAATTGCCAGTACTTTACAGTAGCTGCAACGTAGCACCTTATTCTTTGTTTATCTTTGCCTGTTTTTGTGTTGTCCCTTAACTGAGCATAAGAACATCATTTCTCTGACATGCAGAACTGCATTTTGATGGTCATTAAAAGTCTGGAAATGAGTGGTGTTTGGCATTAACCAGCTGTGGCCTTGAGTGATGAAATTCTAAAAATATGTAGTGTGCCTTCTCAAAGAGCATATGCCTTAAATTTGTAGAAGTAATTAAACACATAAAACCAACCTTTAGGCAAAACTGGCTGAAGGTGGTATAAGCATCCCGACCTTGACTCCAGGGACTGCAGTACAGGAGCTGGAGGCTTTGATGTGTAAATGGGAATAATTACATAATGAACAATTCTCAGATGAACAATAAAATACAAACATTTCTATTTTATTTTATATGCAAATATAATAAAAATGAGCACATGCATGCACCCAAAGAATAACGTAATTAGGTTGGATCTATTAAAGGAGTCTTAAGGATTTCAAGAAGGTTGATGCAAGACAGAAAAGAAAGCCAGTGATTACCGCAGTGTATGTCTCCTGCCTAAATGCATTTACTGCTTGTTATTTCACTTTGTTGCTCTTACAAATGCCTTAGGAACCTAGGATTCCAAGAATCACAATAAGATAGCTAGCATTACAGTCTTAAAAAAAAAGAAAAAGGAAAAAGAAAAAAGAAAAACAAACCAAAACAATCCTGGATTCCTTAGTCAGCTAGAACATAGCCACTGACACCTGTGAAAATTCATAATTTATTCCAAGAATGGAAAACTTTTTATTATTACTAGCAGTGTTAGTATAATTAGAAAGAATAAGAAAAGATCAGATAAAAATATTTCCATTTTTTTGCCTGTGTGAAAACATAAAATTTATTCTTGAAACTCCCTGTAAATTTTTTTAGTACATTTTATATTAATTCCAGTGACCATGTTCTACCTTATGCCTATGTATACAAGGAACTTTTCATTTAAGTATTTTAATCAAAAATAGTTATTTAGCATACTATCAGATGATGCAACAAAAAAACACTACTCGGGCACAAGTAAATGTTTTTGTTTCCTTCCTGGAGAATGTATTGGAGTGACTGGGTTTTTGTCTTTTATGAAATTGTTTAAAATTATTTTCAAACATTAGCTCATGGATTTTTTTCTTCTTTTTTTTAACTTCCAAAAATATGGGGTCATTATGTCAGCTCAGCAGATGTCAAACCTAAATTTCTCTTGCCACAACTGAAGCCTGTCTCCTCTTCCTCCTGGTTCACTGGAGAAAGAGAACAGCTGTTGGACATCACTCTCTTAAAATAATAGTTCCCTCCTTAACTTTCTCTTTTTCAGTTCATTTGAAAACCCCAAGCCCTAATTTTCCTCATAGGTCCTATTATTCTTGCTAAAATTGTTGATGCAATCTTAGAGTCACACTGCCATGGCCTCACATGTGTGAGCCCCAAATTGGGAATAGTCGACTCAAAAAGACCTCATTTATCACAAAAGTATGATTGCCTAGCTCATCTGCATAACATTTCAAGTAATTATGATGATACCATAGAGGAATGGTACATCTATAGATTCCGTGTGATCCTTTCATTGTTTTTCACGATTTAGTAATTTCACACTATATTTTGTTTCAATTAGTTCTTCTTGTGATTTATGACCTAGATTAACTTAAGTATTTTTCAAATCATTCATTCTATTTTAGATTGGATATTTCATTTATAAATAGAAGTCAGAACGAGTCACGAAATTATCTCAGTTTTCCTGAAAAGGTACCCTATTGTTCACTAAAGTCCTTGTTGGAGTCAGTATATATAATAATAATGGCATCTAGAGAATAATTTGAAAATGGTGATATTTACCTACACCATTTTCATGTACAAACACTGCAAAATGCTAGTAACTTTTGAAGCAATCTCTTTCTTCCCTCCTCACTCTCAAACTTCTGAATCTATTCTTATTCTATTTGTATTCATAGATGTTAACAGTATATATACTATACACGTATGTATATGTAGATGTATATATATATTTCAGTAGTTAAGAGCATGGGTTTTGAGTTTTACCTTTGGTATTTATTACCTCTCTGATACATGTGGAAGTACTAAATATTTTTAAACCTCAGTCTCTTCATCTATAAGATGACAAAACCAAAGCTGACCACAATATCACAGGGTGGCTGTGGGAATTAAATGGGCTGATACATTTGAAATACTTTGTAAAATATCTGACACACAATGAGCACACAATAAGTATTATCACTAGCACTGCAATTCTATTACTATTCTTATTAACATCATTCCCTAAGTGACACCACCACTAACACAGAGCTACCTGTTACACATTACTCATAACTAAGGTGTAGTGGGTCAGTGACCTTAGGAATATTTTAATATGATTGCTTCCCAGCCCTATATTTTGCTGTTATCATTTGCTTGTTTAATTCTGTTAATGGTTGTTTACTATCTTCTCACAAGCTGTTTGTTTGCCCCTGTGCACTTTAAAACGTTATTTCTACCTTGGTTTAACGTTTTTTTGGTCACGCTGCATCATTTATCTTTATGTGGGGGATGTTTTTTTAAGTTCAATAATCATAGAACACAGGGAGAAGACAATCACCATATAAAACAACTAATACAGGCCCAAT
Organism: Hippopotamus amphibius kiboko; assembly: GCF_030028045.1. Classification (NCBI taxonomy): domain Eukaryota; kingdom Metazoa; phylum Chordata; class Mammalia; order Artiodactyla; family Hippopotamidae; genus Hippopotamus; species Hippopotamus amphibius. Next base: position 45,228,070 of record NC_080196.1, on the reverse strand, counting down.
GCAGCTCACAGTTGGAGGCTGGCAGGATGCGCAGGGCTCTCCACAATATGTCTACTTTGTTTCCAGACAATAAACTTGGGCTGAGTATAGCTGGATTCCCCACAAAGAGAGGGACCCCGTTTTCTGCTTCCTTTGACATTTATACAGGAGCTACGAGGAGGCAGAGCTTCACTCAACACAGTCGGAAAACTCTGGACTTTCAATCTGACTCTAAAATCTTGTTGGCATGAGAAACACTTTCTATTCGGACCATGACTCTCTAGGAAGTTTACATCAGTGGGGGCCTTGGAGCTCACTTTGCTAAGCTACATTTTTCTAGAGCTTCTGAGGAAGAGCTGATAGGGTCATCCAGTGGCTAAACTGAGTTATAAAGGATGACTATTGATTGAGAAAATTGGAAATCTTAGTCCGGCAGAACTTAAAAAAAAAAAAAATTCCAGTATTATTGTGCCTGAAAGCTTTCCATGCTAATGGGTAACATGCACTTATAGTTAAATAGTTCCTATAGCAAAACCAGTCATTTTACGTTTAGCATGCAGGAGTACTAATTATTAATAACACAAAATAGAAAATTCAAGTGGCATATAGGCTCCTATAAAGAGTAAAATCTATCAACTATTGTAATGCTATACAATTACATAATAGAAATTTTAGTGAGGTATATAGTTGAATAATTTTTATGTTTAAAACCGATGTTTAGTAACAAGACATGTCGGTGAATGTCAGTTGCAAAGTGTCTACATGCCAACTGGCCTGTTGTTCTTTTCCATCATTACATACCCCTGATCTCTGAAAGAAACAGGGTTTTTAAGGAGAAACAGTGTATCTGAGTCATTTGGCAAGAAAATACAAGAAGTATTCAAGGAAAGAGGAAGTTGTTCCATTTGATTTTAATAGGAAGCTTATTAAGGAAGCCAATAATGTGGGTTAGGAAGGTAGATTAGGTATAAGTGATGCAAAATCTGGAATGCCAAAACAAGGAATTAAAGTGTACTCTTTAGGCTAAGAATTTGAGCATAATAGATATACTTTTATTTTCTAAAATTTGAACACATGAAATTCATTTTTTATGTTTATTCTAGACAACATGGAAGACATGGAAAAGTATGTAGACTAAATTTTAAGGAATCAGATATTTTAAAAAGTAGTATACTAGTTTATTTTTCTCTCCTCTCTTTTCTATAAATGTATTTTTAAACATGATCAGGATAATATGGATTTTTTAAAAATTAAAATTAGTTATTGATATTTGGAAAGGTAATACATTCTTAAGGTATAAGATCCAAAAAGCACAAAAGGGTATACATTGAAACGCTCCCTCTCAACTCTGTCCCCTGGCACCCAGTTCTGTCCCCCAAAGTGTCAATTCACTCACCCACCCAGGCTGATTACAAGCACATGTCCACACAAACACATCCTTACCTGCTAGCAAAATTTTACTTTCTTTTGCACCATGTATATATATATATATATATATTTTTAATTTATTTTGTTTTATTAATTTTTTACAGAGCTTTTTGAGATATAATTCACAAGTCATAAAATTCACCTGTTTAAAATGTGAAAGTTAATGATTTTTAGTATATTAAGATTTGTGCAATCATCACCAGAATCTTATTTTAGAACATTTTCAATACTTCTGAAAGAAACCTCAATCCATTAGCGGTCATCCCCATTCCCCCCTCACCCCATCTCTAGACAACCATTTATCTACTATTATCTCTATAGATTTTCTTATACTGGACAATAGCCAATAAATACATGGAAAGTTCCTCAACATCATTAGTTATCAGGGAAATGCAAATCAAAACTATAGTGTGATACCACTGCATCATACCTTTTTCAACTAACAATGTATCTTAGAGATCATTCCACATGAGTATCTAGAGAGCTTTCTCATTCATTTAATGTTTGTATGGAATTTTATTATGTGAATATTTTGTAATTATTTAAATTGTACCCCTTTGATGGACTGTATGGCCAAAGAATCTTGATATTACTGCAGTAACAACAACAAAATCCCCAAGTCTCAGCTGCTTATAAAACAGAAGTTTAATCTGGGTATCTGACTCCATCTATTCCTTTCTCCAAGGAATGAGTTCAAAGTCTCCACCATTTAAATATAAATATATTGAAGTTATATAAAGATATACAACATATAAATAAATATACTTATATAAATATAAATAAGCAACAAATCTCAAGGTTAAGTTCTTACATATCTTTGCTGGTTTTCTGTCTACTACTTCTATCCATTACTGAGAGAGGCATGTTGAAGTCTTCAACTAGAGACTAAAATCTTTAATTCTCCTTTCAGTTCCATCAGTTTTTGCTTTATCTCAAATCTCTTTAGTTAGGTGCTTATATTATTTTCTATTCCTCACAACAAATTACCACAAACTTAGTGGCTTCAATCAACCTCCATTTCTTACCTCAGGGTTCTGGAGGCAGGAGTCCAGGAGGGCTCGACTTGGTTCCAAAGAGAAGGGAAGGAATGGCCAATTCACCACAGGTTTGGTGATACTCTGAATTCTGGGGCGTTTCCTCTGCCCATCTGGTGTATCCACTTCTCAGAGTCCTCCAAGTGTGGCACATTCAACCTGTGCAGGGTTCATAGTTGTTCTCAGGCAGGGAGACAGGGTTGCATGTGTTTACTCCCATTGTACCTAGAACTGGAACCCCCAACTTGGGGTTCTTAAATGTAAGTGACGGAAGCTGACTCTAGCAGTTTTTGTTTGGTTGGTTGGTTGGTTGGTTGTTGTTTTTTTTTTTCTTTTTTAAGTTATTGGATAACATACAGAATTGGGATTGTTGAAGAATCAGGCAACAAACGTATGGATACTAAGGGGGAAAGAGGGGGTGGGATGAATGGGAGATTGGGATTGACATATATACACTATTGATACTAAGTATAAAATAGATAACTAATGAGAACATGCTGTATAGCACAGGGAACTCTACTCAATGCTCTGTGGTGACCTAAATGGGAAGGAAATCCAAAAAAAGAGGGGATACATGTATACGTATAGCTGATCCACTTTGCTGTACAGTAGAAACTAACACAACATGGCAAAGCAACGACACTCCAATAAAAATTTAAAAAAAGAAAAGGAAAAAGAATCAGGCTAGAGGCCATATTCCAGGGACAATTCTGCTAATCCTATCATGGAACCTGCTTAACCAGGGAACAGCTTAACAGGGAACAGAAACTCGGATTTTCCACAGTGGCTACTGCTGTCAGTAGGAAGTCAGTCTCCAAATCCAGAACCCAAACCCGTGTTCCTCTTCACTGCCAAGATTTTCTTGCTCAAACCACTCACTTCTAAATCTAAGCCTCTCATAGGTGAATCCAATTTATGAAAATCACATCACACACCTCTATGTGCAAATGAAGTTCCACGCCTGTATTTTTAACGCTGAAAGGCTGTGGAAGTGAGTTCTATAGGTCCTGCCTCATGGAGGGAAATCTCCCTGGCATACGCAGGGTGTTCAAAACATTCTGGGCAACCAGGAAATGTGACAAATGTCTACTGCATTTTGAGTATATTGTATAAAGCAGAAGAAACTTTGATCCTGCCTTATTTACTAACAACGTGTAATCAATTTTATTGATAAAAATATATTAATGTGTTTTATATACCTAGAAGTTTTAATGAAATTAACTGGTATCTTTAAGTGCTTTTATTGTGACATTGAACATAGGTAGATACTGGTATTATTGTGCTTAAGAATTCATAATGTCACGTTTCTAACTTAGGACTGTGCTATACACACACACACACACACACCCACCCACCCACCCAGATTCGTCTCCTCTGAAGTATTTACATCTTAAGGTGTAGTGGTTAAGAACACAGACTCTGAAGTGAAAAAAGCCTGCCTTGTACCTGCTCCTGTTACTTAATAGCTGAGTAATCTTGGGTAAGTTAGTTTCTCTGTACACATGATTCGTATTTGTAAAATGAGGGTGATAATATCCGTTTCAAGCTCGTGGAGTTACTGAGGATGAATGGAGATAAATGTAAAGTCTGTTAACATAGTAAATATTCAGTAAGTTTCAGTTATGCTTAATATTATGAATGCTTTTTTCTTTCATATGATAATAAAATGTATTCATTTTACTTCCTAAGATACTCAAAAGAATCTTCAATGTCGAGTAAAATGAAACCATCTGTTCGCAACCAGTGGATATTTCCTGATTCACTGTGTGATTAGAAATAAATTTAAAGACTGCTAAACGTTAAACAGGTCCACCTTCTTGTATATGGTGGTCTTAACAGGTAGCTAGAATCTGGACTATCTCTGCTGGAAACCCACTTATGCTTATCTTCAAACACAAGTCACAGGGCTCTTCAAAGTTAAGACGCCAGGGCAAAGGTCAGTGGAAACTTGGCTCATGATTTTTATAACTTAGTCTGTATAAGCACATGATGTACAGAAGTCCAAACTTTTGAAAAAAATTGTAAATGATTCTTGGCTTCTGTGTCTAATGTTATGATGAAAGAGACGTGATTGCAATGTCTTTTGGTCCTTCCTCCCTGTTTGTTTAAGGGTGTTCCATGCAGCTTCAGCAAATGATGTTTCCAAAATTTTGAAATGTTTAACTGGTGCAGCTTTCTGAACTGCTACCCATCCAGTAGGATTTGTTTCCCTTCAGTATAAATCAAACGTTTAAGATGATAGCTCAGAGAAAATAATTGGAGTTTTATTGCTTTGGAAAGAATATCTGTGTGAGTCCTTCATGCTCCGTTAGTTAGAAAATATTAACATAAAATGAATGAGTCCTGCTATGAGTCCGTGATAATTTGTGGCCTGGTCTCCCACAATAAAAAAATAAAAACTCTAATCTTTACAAGGCTTTAACATGTAACATTAGATGTAATAACATGTAGGTTTTTTTTTTTTCCTTTCATATGGCAACAAGTTAAAAAAAAAAGAGAATAAGTGCTTCTGCTTAAGGTCTTAGACAAAGTACCTCCCCTGACTAACTCAGGCACTTTGCAAAGATCACTGATTTCTGATACTTTGAGTGAATAAAAATGTGGTTTTCCATGAAGAGGGTTAACTTATTACTGAAGACCCTGTGGGTTCATTCTTGAAATGGGATCCTATTTCTGGCATATTGCACAGTTTTGCTAATACTGGGTGAAGGCCCTATTTGTAGGAGGTATTTGCATGGCTGAGTCATGTTGGTTCCATTACTTTTTAGCATGCAATTGGGGCTGCAGAGTCTCTACCCCAAAGAAGAGGGTTTATAAAAGTGCGTTTCTGTGGAGGGAAAACTTGAGAGCTGAAAATTTATGAGCATAGGGGTTCCTTTCCTCTGCTTCTCTATGTTCTGTCATTCTCAGAAGCTTATGTTCTTGTCAAGGGAGCAGTAGTTTCTCGTATGGATTTTGTGGGGCCAAGTGGCCCTTCCTGTAGGTTTCAGTTATATAATAATTTACCAATTTGTCCAGCTTCATAGTGGCTATATTGCACTGTTTTGTCTTTATAATTAAAAAATATATTTTTATTGAAGAATAATTCACTTACAACGTTGTGTTAGTTTCAGGTGTACAGCACAGTAATTCAACTATACATACATATATATCTATTTTTTTTTCAGATCCTTTTCCCTTATAGGTTATTCCAAAATATTGAATATAGTTATAGTTCCCTGTGCTATAAAGTATGAACGAGAGCTCAGAAAAATAATTTCAATGATACTTTCCATCGACTTATCTTGAGAAATTTTAGAATAGGCAACAAAGAATATTTTTAATAATGATTTCCAAAACTTCCTCCTGTAACTAGATCAGTTCACAGGACGATCTTTTGCAGCATGGCTGAGATTTGAGACAGATGACTTTTCAGTAATGTTTTAATTCCAGTTAAAAGCCCAAGAGGATTTCCCAACAAGAACAAAAGGAAGAGTTTGGAGCTGGCCTTGGATGAGGAAGCAACTACTCCAGCTGCAAAATTGTCGCATGGGGAAGCAGACAGATCATGCGCTGGTGAAATTAGCAACAGAGGGGTACCCCTTGTTTCTGACCTGGAATCCCCTCCTAAATCTTACATTCCCCAGTCAACTGTAATCTGACTACCATTTCCCTGTCCACAATATAAAGGAACAGCCTAATTAAGAAAATGTGAGTACTTGGAAATTACCTTGTTGCTAATGAATGAAAACATCAATGACTGAACCAGGGAGTACGTTCTTGCTTTACAGTCACAACCTTATTTGGAGTAAATCACATCACCTAACTTATTATCCACCACACTTGTCAATTTCTATTTAAGAAGATAATTGTCTGCTTCCAAAAATCAAGCCAAAAACATCAAAAAGATTGCCCACGAAGGTAAAATTAAATTTTGCGTGTGTGATTTAGATACACGTCTATCCTCTTAACACAGAGATGTTAAAACCATGCACTAGGCAGCTTCTAAACGGCCCCAAGCAATTTTCATTTCCTTGTATTCATACTCTTGTATAATCCCTTCCATTTGAGTATGGTCTAAACCTATTCACTCACATCTAAAGAATTGTTTATAGTAGAAGGAATAGGATGACACTTCTAAGTTTTGCTTATCAAAGGATCATGGCTTTTTCTTGGTCTCTTTCTCTCACTCTCCCTCTGATCACTGCTTTGGGAGAGGCCACCTGCCACATAGGTGAGAACTTGTTATGGGTGTGGAGAGGCCAGTGTAGAAAAGGACTGAGGGCTGCCACCGATTACATAAGTGAGCTTGGAAGTGGATCCTTAGTGCTAATGAAGTCTTGAGATGACTACAGCCTGGCTAGTAATTTGTATTCATTTATGAGAGATCTTGAGCCAGAGGCATTCATCATCCAGATCCTAACCCGCAGAAATTAGTACATAAATGTTTATGGTTCTAAGACTCTAAGTTTTGGGGTAATTTGTCACGTGGCCATAATAGATAGCTAAATCAAAATACTTAAGTTGATTATTTAAAAATATAACAATTTATAGACATAGTTTTAATCATATATTCACTAATGCACACCTGCACATATGTTATTCATCTCTGTAGATATTTGAAAAGTAAGTTTCTGTCTCATCCTTTGCTCCCCATTCTCCAGCCGCCTTTCCAAGATGTAACCACTATTACTGTTTCAAGTATCCCAGAGAAGATAGTCAATGCACATATAAGTAGGTGTGGTTATACATCTTTTAAAGATACATAGTAGCTATTCATATAACTGTTATACATGTTGCTTTCCAGCTCACTGACATGTTTTAGATTCAAGTTGTCAATTGCCTTATTGTTTTTAACACCTACGTGCCACAATTTATCCATAAAATTCCCAACTGATGAACATTTTGATTTGTAGTATTTTGCTATTACAAACAATGCTAAAATGAACACCTTGTATTTATGCCTATAGGAAAACATTTTTAAAAAGTGGAATTGCTATGTCCAAAGATTTAAAAAAAATTAAGTTAGATAGATGTCGCCTAATTTTCCTCTGTGAACTTTGTTTTAATTTACACTCCCACCTACAATGTAAGACAATGCTCACTTCCCCACACTTGTATTAACATGGTTCTCCAACTTTTATCTTTGTCAGTCTCAAAGTCTAAATAAATAAGTTCTTAAGGTCTAATATTAATTATAAGTGAGGCTGAACATTTCCCAAGGTATTTAAAAGTCCTCTCTATTTTCTTTCCTATGAATGTATATTCATATTCTTTGCCTATTTTAAAAAATCACTGGCTTTTTTCTTTGTGACTTATAGAAGCATTTCATATATAAGGACATCAGTCTTTTATCTATTATATATATTCAAAATTTATGCCCCCATTTACTATCTGTTTTTCAACTTTGTGGGCAAGTGGACATGAAATTTTCAGATAACTGAACCAGTCTTTAAAAGATGATTAATGGGAGTTCTTCTGTGCTTAGGTCACTGTGTGTTTATTAACGGCCACCTACAAAATATCAGCGGAAGGGTCTATGGATGAGCAAGGACTGGTTGCTTTCCTTTGGTGACGTCACTTGTGCATGGGGTAGAAAAGACTTCAGGGAAGTGGTGCAGTTAGAGTTTCATTTTGAAGAAGCCACAGCCATAATAAAGACAAAACTGTTGAGTAGATTAGGGGGGAGGAAGGCAACGAAGGGACCTGGGCAAATTTAAAACATAGAAAAAAAAGAAAAAGCAAAGTGAGAGGCATTAAGTACATTGGTTTGTCTCTGACTTTCTGAAACGGTAGACAGAATCCCAAACTACTTGTTAATTATGTAACTAAGTTACATATCTACTTACTAAATACTTACTAAATATTTGTTAGTCATTCAGATATGTTAGGTGCATTATTGAAGATTCAGTTCACTAACCAGTTGTTCAATTGACTCCTTCCTGAATTGGGGGGAGGGTCTAGCCTGGATAAAAACACTGAAGGGTGCATTTACTTTTGAAGTAGCATTGCCCCTCTATGACAGTAGTACCATAATACCCTGTTGAATGCAGTGAATCAAATGAGTTGTGAATTCTGCGGCCCTCTGTCACCTGGCCAGAGAGTGACATTTCCAAAATATAAAGAGAGATTAGTAACTATATGATCTCACAGCTACATTATAAACTGCCACATCTCTGAGAAATGCTTTGGTAACTTTATGCTTAGAGGATATTGTGGGGTCATTTGCCTCTCAGCTGTATTGAAGAAGGAATTATCTGGCACCTACCCAGCGTAAAGTGAAGAAGGAAGATCCATGTCTGTGGAACTTCAGGGAAATTCACTGTTATATAAGAAAACCAACATCTCAGAAAATGTAAAAAGTGTAAATATATCAGTAAATCAGTCAATGAAAAATTATACTTCATGTACCCCTCTTGAACAGAAGAAGAAGGACTGTGATAATATATGAAAGGTATGGAAAATCACCAGCTTCTAATTGCATTTCCTTCTCTTCTCAGTTACTTGACAACCACCAGTTAAACAATTACACCAATTGTTTTCTTTAGTGTTCATTTTGACATCCAAGACATATGTTTCTGATTCTGTCTCTGTAGACTGGATTGCCCCCTTAGAGAGAGGGAAAGAGAGAGAGAGAGAGAGAATAGACTCTCAGGTTTTCATTCCTGAGAGTCTTTGAGTCAATAATTGAGACAATACCCAATGAAATCATACACTATTTCAGTTAGGTGTATCATATAATTCTATTGCACTATTCATTTAACAGATAGCCATTTGCCCTTCCTTGCTCCCACTCTCTGTTTTTTCCTGTATTCTCTCTCTCAAGGAATGACATCTCCATCCACTCAATTCATAAGCCAGAAACACAGACGTAACCTTTAACATGACTCTCTCTCTCACCACCTATATTTTCCCATGTGTGGTAGACTATTTCTCCCCAAAATTCCTTGCATCTCTCCACTTTTCTTCATTTCCCCTGGTATCATTCAGGATCAATCTACTATATGTATACATGTTTTATTTTATATATATTATAATAAATGGTATATGTATCATTTTCTTTAATCATCTATCAATGGACACAGGCTGTTTCCGTATCCTGGCTATTGTGAATAATTCAGCAGTGTACATGGGAATGCAAATATCTCTTCAATGATTTTTCCTTTGTATATAAACCCAGAAATGGGATTGCTGGATTATATGGTAGTTCTATTTTTAAGTTTTTGAGGAAAATTGATACTTTTTTTTCCATAATGTCTGTACCAGTTCATAGTCCCACCAACAGTGCATCCTTTTTCTTCACATCCTTCCCAACAGGTGTTATCTTTTGCCTTTTGGGTAATAGTCCTTCTAACAGGTGTGAGGTAATATCTTATTGTAGTTTTGAGGTGATATCTCATTGCATATCTGTGATCTTTAGTGATATTGAGCATGTTTTCATGTACCTATTGGCCATTTGTATGTCTTTTTTTGGAGAAATGTCCATTCAAGTCATTTGCCCATTTTTTAATTGGGTTATTTGGGTTTTTGTTGTTGTTGTTGTTTATTTGTGTTTGCTATTGAGTTAAGTTCCTTGTTTATTTTGGATATTAAGTTCTTATCAGATGTATGGTTTGCAAATATTTTCTTTCATTCCATGGTTGGTTCTTAACTCGATTATTTCCTTTGCTGTGCAAAAGGCTTTTAGTTTGATGCAATCTGACTTGTCTATTTTTTCTTTTGTTGCCTGTGCTTCTGGAGTCATATTCAAAAAACCATTGCTCAGACCAACATCAAAGACATTTTCCCCTATGTTTTCCTCATAGGGAAAACTATGAAACTAGTTTCACAGTTTCAGGTCTTATGCATATGTCTTTATTTTGTGTTGATTTTTATAAATGGTGTGCGATAAGGATCCCAGTTCATTCCTCTGCATATGGATATACAGTTTTCCCAACACTATTGATTGAACAGACTGCCATTTCCCTATTGTGTCTCCTTGGCACTCTTGTTACAGATTTCTTGACTCTAAACGCATGCATTTATTTATTTATGGGCTCTCTATTCTGTTTCATTGGTTTATATATCTATTTTGGTGCCAGTACCATACTGTTTTGATTACTATGACTTTGTAATATATTTTGAAAACAGGAACTGTGACACCTCCAGCTTTGTTCTTCTTGCTTATGGTTCCATATGAATTTTGTGATTTTTTTTTCTATTTTGCTGAAAAAATGGCATTGGTATTTTGATATGGTTGTACTGAATCTGTAGATCACTTTGGGTGATTTTTTTTTTTTTTTTAACCATATGATTTCTTCCAGTCCATAAACATGGAATATTTTTCCATGTATTTGTATCTTCTTAAATTTCTTTCATCAGTGTTTTATGGTTTTCAGTGTATAGAGTTTTCACCTCCTTGGTTAAATTTCTTCCTAAGTCATACTCAACAGTGAAAAGCTGAAAGCTTTTCCTCTAAAATCAGGAACAAGTCAAGGATGCTCCCTCCCACCACTTCTTTTCAACATAGTAGTGGAAGTCCTAGCCAGAGCAATTAGACAAGGAAAAAAGAAAGCATCCAAATTAGAAAAGAAGAGGTAAAATTGTCTCTGCTTGCAGATGACATGGTATTATACACAAAAAATCCTAAAGACTCCAGACACACACACACACACACACACACACACACACACACACAAAACTGTTAGAACTAATAAGCAAATTTGGTTAAGTTGTAAGATACAAAATCAAAAATACAAAAATCAGTAGCATTTTATACACTTGCAATAAACTCTTTGAAAAGGAAATTAAGAAAACAATGTCATTTACAATTACAACAGCCTTTTAACTGCTCTCCCTCAACCCCTTACCAGTTGCTCCCTACTCTTTTTCACCCCACGGAAACCAGGGTAATATTTTAAAGTTTAAGTTGTGTCATTTCTCTACTCAGAAAATTCTTATAGATGAATTAATAGATGAATTCATTGTTTGCTGCTAAGTCATTGTCCTATTAGTAACAGTAGTAATGTTAGTGGTAGTAAAATGTTATCAGTAAAAGTAGTGATGGTAGTACTGGTGCCAGTGAAAACAATATTGTTGTTAGAAGTAATAACTACTAGTATTCAGTGAAATTGCACTATATGTCAGGCATCTGAATTATTTAATCCGATCATTCAACTATCCTTTCAGTAGGTAAAATTATCATTTCATGAATAAGAAAATAAGCAAAGAAAGTTTAAATAATTATTACTAATTACGATTAGAATTTACAGAGAGATTACATGTGAACTGAAAAAGAATAGTTTTTATCTTTCAGATGTTGTAAATATTAACATTTCAGAGTTCGCTTGGGCTGCTAGGAAACACAGATTTAGAATTGCGGCTCATATTTAACAATATTTAGGACTGTATGGTATAAATTTAGTGTCTATTATGCTCCTGGCTTTATTTTCCTGTTCCTATTTTCCATTTGTCTTAATTTCCTAAACTCTTTAATTAATCTGTTTTACTGTATATACTTTTGAAAGCTACCAAACTACCAAAAATAAAAAAATAAAAAAAAGGTCAGGGATACATCAAAATAAATTTTTCTCTGCCCTATTTCTTTTCATTTGTACAAGAACTTACGGATTAGGTAGGCTTACCATCTACACTTTACAAAGGAAGAAATTAAATTTTCAAGAAGTCCATGTGACTCTTACTAGATAATAACAGTTGAAAATGAAAAATCCAGACTCAATGCAGATTGAACTTTTTTCTATTTTCTTTTCTTTTTTTTTTAATTTTGTTGTTTTGTTTTATTTTTAGGTTTACTTTTCTGATATTGAACTGTGCTTTGGCATTGAAGTTAGTTTGGGAAGGCAAATATTTGATAAACACTTTCTTAGTGGGATAAAATTCCTGTTTCATTTTTAAAAAATTAATTAATTAATTAATTTATTGGCTGCATTGGGTCTTCGTTGTGTGTGGGCTTTCTCTAGTTGCAGCGAGCGGGGGCTACTCTTCATTGTGGTATGTGGGCTTCTCATTGTGATGGCTTCTCTTGTTGTGGAGCACGGGCTCTAGGAACACCACCTTTAGTAGTTGTGGTACATTGGCTCAGTAGTTGTGGCTCTCAGGCTCTAGAGCACAGGCTCAGTAGTTGTGGCACATGGGCTTCATTGCTCCGAGTCATGTGGAATCTTCCCAGCCCAGGGATTGAACCCGTGCTCCCTGCATTGGCAGGAGGATTCTTAACCACTGTGCCACCAGAGAAGACCCAAAATTCCTGTCTCTAAATGACTTTTTATTTCTAACTTCTAGTATCAGTTTGTCCTACTCTATACTCCTAACAAAAGTGTAGTAAAATGATCTAGATTGCAATATTGACATAATTGTTTCCATTTTAGGCACTGAATTCTCAGGGCAAAGTCATTTAGAGCATATGAAGCTGAGTTTTGTAGTTCTAACGTTTGGCAGTAGTATGGGTAAAATAAATGATGCTTTGGGCAGCCTCTGGGCACTCTTCCCTGTATACCTTCTCACTGCCCTTTGCCTTGAACTCAAGAACCCACTGTTGTGACAAATGGTGTACTCCCAATTCTCTACTGGGCAATTTTGTCAACTATGCTGTACATTTATGTACGTGTGCACATCAAATTGTAGAAGAAAGACCAGGGGGCATGTGTGTCTTTTTAATATTTATCCTGTGCTTCATTATTCCAGGGGAAATACAGAAGACTAGATGATCAGATGCGATCTCTACTCAGAGGATTGTTTACTAGTTCTCTGGCTGAAACATTTAAATAAGTATCAACAGGGATGTTCCAAGAAGAGAAGAAATGTCTTGAATATGGATATTAAAAAAGCAAATTATCTCTGTTTATATTTTTCAATTGACCTTTTTAAATTACTTTTTAATGTGTTTTTGTGAGCAGAGTAATTTTATTATCACACTTCTTTTTCCACTTTTGAGGAACAATTGAATCAGGGTTTTAAAAGTTTATATCACTGCAGGAAGCTCCTTACAGCATCCCTCACCCTCGGGAGTCTGTCAGACGTGAGTAATGGCCCAGGAACCCTCTTCCTTCCACTTTCTTCTACAGGACTTGTTTCCTCTTATTAAATTTGTTAAACAGTTCATCACCTTGGTCTCTAAACTTTCTTTCTTTACTATTGCACAGATTTTAAAATGATACTATTTGGTCTGTAATTGTTATGAGAAAAATACCTGGGGGACCTGGTGTGAACACAAGGCACCTCTTGGTCTGAATTCTCTGGAGGCGTATTACTCACATGTTAGTTTAACACATCCCCACAGGCAACAACTCATTGCTTAAACTTAAGAAATATGAATCCTAGCACTAAGCCATAAGCTATTTAGCTTACCAGCAATTGAACTGAAAAGATTTAGCTTGTGAGTCCAGCTGTAACACTGGAAACAAAGCTTTTATAGCAAGAAGGACATATGGAAATTCAAGGGAGCCACCAAAGGCAAAGCCAGGAAAGTTAGACCGTCTGTTCTCAGTGAGAACATGTTATTATACATTGGACTCATTCTTCATGTTATCCTTCAGAGTTCTGTTTTTATCTCTACTGAATTCCATCTGGATCTCTATCTGAAGATTGATGTGTCTGCTATGCCTAATATGTATAGAATATTATTGATACCTCAACCTTTTAGAAATGCTCAAAATATCTATTTCTAATTTCGAATGTTCTTGACCATTCCTTGCTTATATTCCCCTCAGAGATGGTCTCTGTTTTATTAACATGTGAGTAGGTTCTGCGACATATCCTGAGTCACATTACTGATCGGTTGTGAAGATGAAACACACATCCTAAAATCCAGTGCTGCCCTTGATGATGCGATTTACAGTTTTGACATTTCAGAGGGAGTCTGGTTCTACCCAGGGTTCAGTGCACTGTGGAAGGACTTCTGGTGCCTCCAGTAGATGAATGTCTGGGTCAGATGGCAGGACTTGCTGGAAGATAAGCCAGATTCCCAGAGCAGCTTCTGTGCTCTGTTCTCTTGGCCACAACAATTCCCCAAAACTTTAACTCTGCTCCTCCGGTCACTCTCCTTGTGACACATCACCATATCTTTTGTTCAGTGTAAAAAAATCTGAGACAGAGAATTTTTCATTCAGAGTTTCTGCTCTAGGACTTGAGCCCCCTTTATTCTACCCCTGCTACATTCCCCTAGAGATGGAGTAAAGATGAAATCCTGCTTTTGATGCCTGGCAAAGAATTAGAAATGATGGACCTTCTCCACAAACATAAGCAAAAGTGAAAATTGACCTTCTGTAAAAATGACGCCTAATCAACAACTACTATGCACTTTTGGAAAGAGGTACATAGTCTTAGTAATTTGATATGATTGTCAATTCAACCACAGAAAATTAAATAAAACATATATGAAATTCAGTTCCTTGTTTTCAGCTGGTACATTCCACTAAAATGAAAGGAGCATTTCTCACTGAGGACCCTTAGCTGGGCTTGTAATATCTGTTCTTCATCATACGTAATTTCTAGAGAACTTCTCTAGTTCTCTGATGTGTAATGTTTCAGACTAAGTTATGGGTTTGCTTTTACCTAGTCAGTGTTTCGCTTAGCTGTGTAATTATGTGAATTCAAAGCTACGTCTCAGTTGTCTGTTTAGCTTTCATTGCTCATGGATGAAGAGAGAAAATTTTCTTGGAAAAAAGTCCCATATATACTTCAATTTTTCTATTTTTGTTGTCAGGACACACTTTTTTTTTTTTCTTCTGTAAATCACCCATCTCCAGAATGATTTGAATACACATGTATTAAAATCAGATCATTTTGTCTAGCCAGATGATATAGTTTTAAGTGTTTTGTCGAGGTCAGTTTATTTGCAGTTTGTAGGAACATCCAACCATCCCTTAGGGAGGGTTTGAGTTATTGTTTCCGGAGGTTTGTTTACTTAGAGACTCAGGATTTGTGTGCCTTAACAGATAATAAACTGTCTCAGTTATTTTTAGAGTATGTAGAAATCCTCATCTCCAAATTACCTTTATAGGATGCAATTTTCCACCCTCACATTAAACAGTGTTTGATTGTTTTCATAAAAGCCCCCATTGGTGAGCAAGAGAAGTAAAACATCTTCTAGGAACTAAAATGATCTTCCAAGATATGTTTCTTTTTCCAGGATAGGAACTATGTACAACAAATGGATGTGTAATTTACTTGAAGTGCCATGAAGGTTACTATTATTTCAACCAAATAAAGTTTTAGAATTCAGGAAAGGTCTCAACAGAATGATCTACTTGGGAAGGAGGTGTGATGTGTTTCTCTTCAATATCACAGACACTCGGCTGCATAAATGTTGGGCAGAAGCATCTTAGTCATTTTAGAAATGTCATTGATCACTTCTGGCTATGTAGATTAAGATGTTGCAAGTCATTTTTCCAACTCCTCTTTGTCTTAAATTCCTGCTGGGTTCACAGTAGTTTTAAGGAAAGACTGCTAAAGTCAAGTAGCGAAAGCATACTCAGGGAATCTGAGGTTTCAGACATAAAGCTGCTCTTTTATCTCCCTTTCCTTCCCATTTCTTTTACTCTTTCTGGCTGTGGTAGCCGAACAGATGTTTCAGCAAACGTTGCGCAGACACACACACACATACACACACACTTTCACTAAAATCTATATCTACCAATTTTGTTAATATCTGTCATCTGGCTAATGGTCTCCCTCTTTTCAACTGCTGGTTGACACTTAATCCAGGACACTCTGTTCTGAGTTCCACTCATTATACATCAATTTTGCTTTCTGTCTTTGACAAGGGGGCTTCAATGGTGTTCTCAGCAAACATTTCACCTCCTTTTAGCTAAAAAAAGTGACGGTAAAACTATAGAAAAAAATTAAAAATATAACTCTTTCATAAATGTGAAAGGGTTGACAGTAATAATATAAGAGAATACATTACTGGTGTGCGTGCAACATTTGCTAAAAGGCAGGCTGAAGCATTGTCACAAAATTTTGTAAATTTTTTTCAGAAGATATTTTCAACACCTGAGGAAATTGGCTTAAAAGCAAAAGAGTATTTTGGCACTTTTATCTCTCCTTGCCCAAATCCAGTCACCCAGGTTTGGCCATAATATGATTTTAATGTCTTTTAGGTTTCTACTTTCCTCAACACTGCTCATTGCCCATCGTTTAATGCGTCATTTCAGAGCTTCTCAACGATTATTCTCACTCTAAAAATTGTAATCTCTCTGATCTGTTCTGCTCACCAACATTGACTTACTTTTTCTAAAAACACTATTTGCTTGCATCTCTTTATTATTTTTTTATAATTATTCTGTGCATCACTTTATCTTGCTTGAAACACCGAGTTGTTGCCTGATGCCTGCTGTATTAAGGTTGAATTTCTCAGATTAACTTTAATGTTTGTTGTTTTTTTTTTTTTGTATAGTATCATTCTTCAATAGTTTCCTGACCTTATTTCCCATCTTTTCATACATCTACCTTCTACTTGCATTAAACTGGTTTTTTCATTGTTTCATGGTCATCATTCTGCTTTTGATCTTTATTCCTAAATTATGCTGATTTATGTACTTGGAACTCTCTCTTTGTTTATTCAAACACACTCTTCTTCTGAGACTACATATATCTCCTCCGTGAACAATTAATGACTAGACAAACTCATTTTGGCCTAACCATTTTTTTGATTCCTGTAACTCAAGGGCATACTTAACCACATATTAGACCATAGACATTCTCATATTTACATTGGTGGTTTTGACCTTTACAAGATCACAAAAGTCCACGTAACTTTTCCGTGTAACTTGGTGAGGCTGACTTCTGAATCACACAGACTTGAGGCTGATGTGGGCTAGTGAGTCACTTACTAGTCAGGAAACTGGCGATAACTTAGGGCTTGCTTTACAGTCTTTTGCAAAGTAATAAAATTTAACACCCCCCAAATGCAAATCCTTGTCAATGCAGAGATTCCACCAGGACTCTAGATGATTCTTTTAGAGATGTCAAGAGCCTTTGTGTTTTCTGTGGCTGTCTCATCGCGTCATGTATAGTTATGCGGTCGCCTCAGCCAGTCAATAAAATTCACAGGAGAATGAACTATTCCAAAAATCTCTAGAACAGTCCAAGGAAGAATACAGTAATTCCTTTACTAAACCAAAATGCATTGATTACCTACCGGGCAAGGTACCTGTTACTGTATTTTACTCACCCCTAGGACCTTAGCATCCCCTGTGATATGACATATGTTATAATATAAACATGTACAAAATTCATTCACCTGTTTCTCAATTGATGTGATGAAACTGTCTCTTGGAAAGAAAGGTTAGTACTTCCAAAAAACTTAAATTGACATGACTTTATTATAAAACTCTAAAATGGAACAAGAAATCTATTTGCTAGTTTGATTCAAAACATCAGGCTTGCTTTTTTGATATTTTATACACACAAAAAATAAATTTTCAATTAATAAAGAGCTTTACTTAAAATTTAAATATTAATAAAATTATTAATAAAAACTACATATATAACAGAAACATATTAAAATATGTTCATTCAATTAACAAAGATGCAGTGGTCATGCTCTGATCAACTTATTTTGACTAGCTATGTTATTCTCCATTTTCTCTCAGTATAAACATTTTTACACATGATGGATTAGAATTTTATTTACTCTTCTTTGGATTGCCACCATATGATATGTTTTTACTAAGGTGAAATGTGAGGCAAGTAAAAAGGGTCCTCTAGCCTTTTTATGTTTAAAACATATTCTATAATAACCTTCGGCTTGGCTCAAATGTTGTTAGATGTTCCCTGCTTCTTTACCTGGGAGCCTTCTTGAGGTATTGATCTATTTCAGTCGTGGCCTCGGTTAAAAATTTTAAAAACAAACAAAAACCTCAATGCTTAGGAAATATAGGAGTTCACAGAGATTATTCTCAATGCAGGAGTATGAGAACACAGTAAGGCTAGTAGAATACATTTCCTTGAAGTGTTCTGCCCTTTCCTTTGCTATTCCTCAGGATTTCTAAACTACACTGTCAGCACCAGACCTAACATAAGAGAGTGTGGAGTGTCAACGTTATTACACTAAACTTAATTTGTGTATTCAAAATGTATTCCTTTCTTATCATGTTGTATTCAGAACACATGAATCAACTCCAGAGTGAATTGTGGAGGTGGTACCCAGCAATGGTACAAAGGAAGTCTATAAATTGTTAATAGTTTTTCATATGAAGTATTTTATTTCCAGTTTACATTTTTAAATGTATAAGACAATTGCTCTAACAATAGCACCCTTTACTTCTCATTTAGAATCAGGGGACTTAATGGGAAATGCACTGTGCTGCAGGGGTCCTGGGTGTCAATGCCGAGTGCTGGCTTTCTGTTGGACAGTGCCACTTCTGAAAGATTCTGTCCTGGTATCTTGGCTTTGGGCAGACAACTGTGATCTCAGTGTCTTTATTGTATTATTTCTTTCCTGGGGAAATTGTCCTTAGTTATAGTGAATAGTTCATTACATAGTATTCAATAACTCCTTGGTTTGTGGAGGAATCAAATGCATGTAAGTGACCAAATTTAAAACTACGTAGTCTACAAAAATCTCCCATTTTTTTAGTTTTGGTTTGAATTTGAAATCTGTGAAAAGGCATTAGAATCAGTTTCCTTTTTAACTCTGCAGAAATATAATTTTCAATTTATATTAAAAGCAAAATTACGTTTTTTTGTAGGTACTGTTTTACGGAAAGTACATATTTAATGCACTCATGCACAATTCTTCCGTATCAAAGCATTTTTCACTACAAGTACTACACATATTCAACCTCATCATATGTGAGTGCATGGAACCAAGCATGAAAGCTCTCTGCTCCCCATCCATGTATTCCAAATGCATCCAGCATCCTATCAGCTTCATCTTCTTTGTGACATCCCTCTTAGAATCCTCTCTCCTTCCACCTCAGTGTTTCTGGCTTGCTCTAGAGGGCTGCCCATGGCCTCCATCATTCTGTAATCGACTCATCATCCCTGGAATCCATGTTTTCCCTTTTTCTGGTTTTGTCTTCTCTTTGGAGGAAACGCCTCCTCTGGTAACTTACCGAGAAACGTTGAGTGAGAAGTCAAAACTTCAAAACCTTGCACATCTGAGAATGTCATTAGCTCCTTCTCACGCTGGATACAGGTTCACTGGATGTATAATTCTAGTTGAGAATTATTTCCTTTCAGCATTTTCAATGTGTTTAGTTTTCAGTGCTTTTAAACTTTCAGTGTTTTTTAGTTTCTTAATCTCCAGTACAAGAAAAAAGTTACTCTTGTTACTAATATTACTAAAAAAGTAACTTAAAAGTTACTTATTTAACAGTCCTATAATATTCTCACTCCAAATACTTTGCATATGAACTTTTTTTCCCTTTTCTCTCCTCTGTAAGCTTTTCAGATCTTTGTTGCTAGAGTTGTAAGTTTTCGAAATCATATACCCTATGTCACACTTTTTTAAACGATCGTGCAGTAATCTGGAATATGAAGGTTCTTAACTTCTAAAACAGTTCTTGAATTATTTATTTGAAAACTCCGTCTCTTTTTTTCTGCCTTCTCTCTCCTAAATGTCTATTACACTATTTATACTCAGATTCTTAACCTGATTCTCAAATTTTGTTATCCTTTCCTTTCTATTTTTTTTCTCTCTGTTTTATTGTCTTTGGTTCTGGAGGATTTTCTGAGTTTATCTTCCAATGTTTCTATTCAGTTTTTCATTTCTGTTGTATTTTAAACTCTCAATAGCACTTTTTTTGATTGTTGTTAAAGATTCTGTTTCTGTAACTATATCTTCTTGTTATGTAGTGAAATATCATCTCTCCAAGATTAAGTTTTCATGAGGTTTTATTCTTTTGTCTGTACTGGTTTTGTTTTCATCCTGAAAATTTTTAAAAATCTGTTTTGGCCTCAGTTTTCTAAGTGCTTCTTTCATATGTGAGTTAAGACTGTTCTTGACTTTTATTTTTCTTTTAATTTTTAGTGTAGTATAGTTAATTTACAATGTTGTGTTAGTTTTGGGTGTAGAGCAAAGTGAATCAGTTATACATATATATGTATCACTCTTTTTAAGATTCTTTTCCCATATAGGCCATTACAGAGTATTGAGCAGAGTTCCCTGTGCTATACAGCAGGATCTTATTAGTTATGTATATTATA